>NC_138380.1:84071135-84102712 GCF_054177405.1 Leptonychotes weddellii
TTCTGATTTAATTCTGTATTGTAGTACCTTCTCTTCCCTCACCCCTTTGATGATTTAAGGAGCTGGTTTTTTTTAAATAAAGATTTTATTTATTTATTTGGCAAAGAGAGACACAGCAAGAGAAGGAACACAAGCAGAGGGAGTGGGAGAGGGAGAAGCAGGCTTCCTGCTGAGCAGGGAGCCTGATGTGGGGCTCAATCCCAGGACCCTGGGATCATTACCTGAGCTGAAGGCAGACGCTTAACGACTGAGCCACCCAGGTGCCCCTAAGGAGCTGTTTTTATTTGTTCTAGAGCCAACACATCTGTCATATATTTCCCTCCAACATAAATACATCAAAAAATCACTGGTTATTGAACACAAAGTCATGTCTACCCTTGATGACCATTCTTTTGTAACTGGCATTAACTTGGTGAGCCTGGATTTTCTGGGCTTCTACTCTCTGACACTCCTTTGCTGCCATTTAGGTCAGGTCCCTAAACTTACAGAGATGCCTTTCAGGCCTAGGTTTGTGTATATATTTGCTTAATCATGTGAATTAAAGTAAACTTTGTGGTTCATTCACAATTTCCAATTTTTATAGACTACTCTTTCACCATGAACACAGGAAGTTAAGCTGTGGTTATTACTGAGGAAGTGATATAGTGCAAAGTATGTTAACAATGGACTGTGAGTAGATTGGAAAGGATTTCTCTGTCTCTATTAGAATTATATAATGAGTGTCTTACTAGTCAGAAATAGTAGAAATCAAGTTTATTTAACCTAAACAAATAAGGAATTTGCTGGAAGATATAGGAGAGCTCCTAAGACTCCAGGCTCAGAGCACATGTAGGAACTAAGGGAGACTATGAACTTAATCCTCCAGCAGAATGCAGGCAGAGCAGGAGCCTGGTAAGGGTGTGGCATCCATACAGCCTGTGAATTTCAGATTCAGATCCCCAGGCAAGAGGTTCTGATTGGCTGAGCTTGACCAGGTATTCTCTCTTCTGCTGACAGCTTCTATAGTGGAAGGGTGAGCCTTACTCCTCCCAGGGTTCTTCCCAAATACTAAGAATTTTGGATGTTGTAGCCTCAAATGACAAAAGTCTACCTCAAATATGATTCCCACTGCAATAATAATACCCATCAGTTTTTGAGGACTTCTATTTTTTCAGACACTGGGCTAGATGTTCCATACGTAGAATCTCTAATCCTCACCACAACCCTCTAACAAAAATAGCAGTCTATTTTCTTTGCAGTTGAAGAAACAGTTGAAGAGGTTAAGTAACTTCCCTATGGCCATAGAGGTGATAAGTGATAAACCAGGACTTATCTGATCCAGAACTGATGGCCTGTCCACTCTATCATAATACCACCTCTATGCATTGTCTTCACCTGAATTTTTCCCCTGTATCCCAAATAGGTTACACAAATGGGACTTGTTTTTTTAGCCCTTACATCCACGTTTGCATAAGAAAATGTATTAACAAAATAACCTCTAAGGCTTCTTCCATCTGTGTCATTCTGTGTTCCTATAACTATACTCTGATGGCTACCATTTTAAAATGGCATTAAGTATAAAACTACAGAGCAGATTTGGAAGATGTTGGTGAACCATTATTGCTATCAGGTGTGAGGCTGTTTTCTTTGGTCTTGTGCAGCTTTCCCTGAAAGATTTTACTTTCCTGGCCAAGTCAGTTCCCTGAAATCTGTTTGGAAACTAAACGCAGGCCTGTATCCCTATGGAAGTGGCTGTCAAACATACAATTCCTGCTGTCTGGCTGGTGACATGCTAATCACCCTTTGTTCTTCTAAACGAACACATCTCAGCAGAGACTCAAGGAAACTTTCAAAGAAAAAAGCGTTTATGTTCACCTTTTTTATGGGGACAAAGTGACGGGTGGTTGTTCAAGTAATCACTCCTGATATTCTCTTGGGTATGTGTGGTTTTTAACTAGAAACTAAAAGCTACTTGGACACTTTTGCAGAACCATATCACTGGCTTCAGTCTGGAACTCCTGTCTGAAACTGCAACTAGCAAGAGGGTATTAAAAGGCATGAGCTCTGGGTGTGTTCCTTTTTCATGAGAAGCAGCTTGTGATTCAATTGTGTTATAAATGGAAATTATGGAGCACTTGTTTGGGGTAAAGATTGTATCAGTGTTGAGATTTTACTCGCAAAAAAAAGACATTCTCAGCACAAGAGGAAGTAGACATTAAAACAAATAATGAAAAAGCAGGGTGATGGAAATGTCATGTTATGAATGCCTGGAGAATGTACTGTTGGAGCACAGGAAAGGGAATTACTAGATGTTAGGGGGTAAGTTGGACAAAAAAAAATCTCAGAAGAAGTTATATTTCAGTGGAGTCATAATGAAAACAATTTTACCCAGAAGATAAGGGGGAGGGTACTTGACGACTGAAAGACAAAAGCCTGCAGGTGTCAGGACATAAGAAGTTTGAGTGATTGTGAGTTGCATAAGAGGGGAGTAATAGCTGAGTGAAAGGTGAATTTAAAAAGGAGCTAAAATAGGTCGTGATGTGAACAGTCATATATATCAGGTGAAGGTGTTTGGATCATGTTAACAGGGGACCATTGAAGATTTTTACATGGGAAGGTGATGTGATCAGATTGTATTTTAGAAAGATCACTGTTGACAGAAGGATGGATTAGAGCAAGAAGGGGAAATGAGCCCTTACAGACAGTCAAATTACAGGTACAATTTTACTGTTTTGATAGGAATTTACAAAAATGTGGGTAGACTCATTATTTTTTCATAGTCTCTTCAAAAATATGAAAACCATGAAGATCTGATATGAAAATGTGTAATATTTTCATTAGGAAATAATAACAGTGCTTATTTTCTTTTATTGGCCTGAAACCTTAAAAAAAGAAAAAAGGCAATAGGTCAGCACAGAGTACCTTGACTATTTATAAGTTTTATATAGCATGAGTCAAATTTTGTTCTCTAATCCATAAAATAATTACCAACAAAATCTTCAGTTACAATGAGTTAATAAGTTATTAAAGAATACTGTTTCTTATTTGAAAGCTTTCCCACTAGTTGTTTAACTCCTAAAAGTGCTTGCTTAACATTCAATGTTATATTTAAGAACGACTTTTGAACATCTACCACGTACCATTGAACTAAATCAGATGTGAATGTGCACTGCTTTAAGACATGTCAAAATGAATAAGTGTTTTAGTAAGCTGTTCTATTTCTAATACCAGGCAATGAAAAAAACAATGAGCAAGTCTCCAGTGTTAAGATGGGAAAATACGAAAACCATCCCAGCTTAGTCCACTCATCACCATGGTTTCATCATCTATTACACAGTAAAACAAACATAGCCATTGACTATAACCCTTAATGAGCATATGTGACTCTGATAATATTTATCAGGTTTATTTGTTTGAGGCTAACTGAAATGAAAAGAAAACAGTACAGCATTGGGTCATTAGTCTCTTCTGACGTGTGCTGTAATTCTAAGGAAAACATTAGTAGCTTATTTTTAGCAAGTAACAAGTACCTTCATCCACTAAGTGATAATGGCCCAAGGAACAATCCCTGGGATGGAAAACAGAAATTCCCAGAATTAAACTTTCTTGCTCATCTGTTCTATGGTCATAAGAAATCTATCAGCATTGTCATTTCTCATCAGCATCAAGGAATGTTTTACTTCAGACCATTATACAATTCTCCCAAACTAGACTGTCTTTCACCTTCACCTCTGCTAAGTCAAGGTCCTCACAGACAAAAGAAATGAAAAATGTCATCTCCTCCAGGAAGCCTCTTTACCTAAAAAGTCATCACTTGTATCTTATATTATTTTCACTTACATAATCTGTTTATTCTGTATTCTTTATTCAGAAATGTTATTTAAAAGTCATACAGAAATGATAGAAGCAAGACACTGTTCTAAGACCCATACTGATGGGGGAGACAGCAGATAGATAAAGAAAATACAGTTTCTTTCTTATGGGGGTAACAAATCCAGTAGGAGAGATAAGGCAGATAAATAGGATCAAAAAGTGGTTCTCAGTATTATTTCACCTTAGCATCTGAGTAGTATGTAACCCCTTGCCACCAATCCCAAGGATTCACCATTGATTGACGAAAGTGTTTGGACATGACAAAGTGGTCACAATCCAGGCTGGTGGAGTGGGGGGAGAGGAGGAAACAGTTTGAAAATTATTAAAAGGCATCAATAATTCAAAGCAGGGTCTGTGAAATAAAACATACATGGGTTAAAATGTGGGGTCTTCTACTACCTGTGTGATTTTGATGAATTACATAATCATTTTGAAACTCATAATTACTATCACTAAATGAGTTACTATGAAAGGATGTATTATAATGTCCAGCTTATGAGTTCTCAATGAAGGATATTTATTGTTTTGTTGCTATTATTTTATGCTTCTTGGAGGGAAGCATAGCCCAGTGAAGAATTATTTAACCTAGTGAAGAATCATTGTATTAAATTGTGAAATGTCCCCCAGGGTAAGCAGAGTATATGTTGGGAGTTGAGAAGAAAAGGAATTCTAGGATGTTGGAGAGGGGATCAGAGAAGGATTCCTGGAAGAGATGCCTATTACAGCTGGCTTATAAGGGTCACCTATGATTTGAGGAAGCAGTGGTGAAGGATGTAGACCATCCAATCATGAGCCAAATGACAAATGGACAGCTTTTCACATTTCTCTTTTGGTTTTCTAACATGAGTTCCAGGCATTTGTTGGGTATTCTCACCAGAAATGGTAAGCTTCTCAGAGCAGGAACCATGATTTTCCTTTTTATTTATTATCCCCAAAGAAAAGCCAGTATAAATAAAATAAATACTTTTGTTGACAATCTGGGGTCTGTGTAGAGGCCATTCTTATAATCAAGAGATTGATTAACACATTGTAAAAACTCTCTCTCTCTCTATCTCAAAAAGAGAATAAGAAGGAGGTGGTTCAAGAAGGCAGTGTAGGGAGATCCTGAACTCACCTTCTCCCACAGATACAACAAATCTACAGATACATAGGGAATAATTTCCTCTAAAAAGTCTTGAAAACTAAATGACCGACACCTCCATAACAAAGAATAAAAGGGCCACATTGAGATAGGAGAAGCAGAGAAACACTCTCACCAAAAACCCTACCCCACATGTGGCAACCCACTTATCAGGAGAAATGTCAATAATATGGAACTGTTCCATGAGGAGTGAGGGTTTGTTCCCCACATCAGGATCCCAACTTTTTTTTAAAGATTTTATTTATTTATTTATTTGAGAGAGAGAGAGAGAAAATGCATGGGGAGAGGAGCAGAAGGGGAGGAAGAGGGACAAACAGACTCTGCTCTGAGTCTGGGGCTTGATCTCAAGACCCTGAGATCATGACCTGAGCAGAAACCAAGAGTTGGCTGCTTAACTGACTGACCCAGGCACCCCAGGACCCCAACTCTTAAGTCCTGCAACAGAGAAACAATCCCCCTAAACATAAAACCAACAGGAATTATGTCCAGGAGAAACATAGAACTGTAGGGAATGGAGAACCCACCCATAAAGGGTTACACAGACTCACTCACCCTGAGAACCAGTGCCAAAGCAGCAATTTGAAAACTGCCTAGACTACATGTGAAGTAGACTTACTTACTAATCTTAAAGTGATGGCTATAGAGTCAGGAACCTGTTGGGATTCTCTCCAGGGATGGAAGCACTGGTGGGCACTGTTTTTTGCAATTCCACTCCACCTTGCTAATCCCAGTGCTGGCGGATGCCATTTTGACACTCTTCCTCTAAGTTGTTAGCACAGGTGGGTTAGCCTCAGCCCTCTACAGCCCAGCAAACCACCCCCACCCCCCACCCTTCATCTAAAGCCACAGCCTGTCCATAGCTGGCTGGCACACAAAGTCCACACAGGAGACATCCCTGGATCCCTGAGCATCTGGCTCTGGTGACTAGGGGGATTGTGATCCTGGGCCCCATGGGTCATCTCTTATACAAGGCCATTCCTTCAATATTGGGAGAGATAGCTTTTTCACCTGATACATAGAAACAAACAGACAGAATCAGGCAAAGTAAGAAAACAGAGGAATATGTTCCAAACAAAAGACCAACAGAGCCTCAGAAAAAGACCTTAATGACATGGAGATAAGTAATCTACCCAAAAGAGTTCAAAGTAATGGTCAAAAAGATGCTCACCAAACTAGGGAGAAGAATGAGTAAACACAGTGAGAATTTCAACAAAGAGATAGAAAATATAAGAAAGTGCAAAACAGAAGTGACAGAGCTGAAGAATACAATATCTGAACTGAAAAATTTACTAGAGGGGTTCACCAGCAAATTGGGAGGAACAGAAGAATAAATCAGTGAGCTGGAAGATGAAGCAATGGAACTCATCCAGACAAAGAAGAAAAAGAAAATAAAATTTAAAGAAAATACCATAAAGGACTGGGGCACCTGGGTGGCTCAGTCATTAAGTGTCTGCCTTTGGCTCAGGTCATGATCCCAGGGCCCTGGGATCAAGCCCCACATTGGGCTCTCTGCTCAGTGGGAGGCCTGCTTCTCTCTCTCCCACTCCCCTTGCTTGCTCTCTCACTGTCTCTCTCTCTGTCAAATAAATAAATAAAATCTTAAAAAAAGAAAATACCATAAAGGACCTATAGGAAAACATCAAGTGGAAGAACATTCCCATTATAGGGGTCCCAGAAGGAGAAGAGTGAGAAATGGGCAGGAAACTTATTTGAAAAAATATTGGCTGAAAACTTCCCTAATCAGGGGAAGGAAACAGAAATTCAGGTCCAGGAAATCCAGAGACCCACATCAAGGCACATTATAATTAAAATGTCATAAGTTAATGATAAAGAGAGAATCTTAAAAGCAGTAAGAAAGAGAGAAGAACAAACAAACAAACATTATATACAAGGGCAACACCATAGTGCTATCAGCAGATTTTTCAGCAGAAACTGCAGGCCAGAAGAAAGTGGCATAACATACTCAAAGTACTAAAAGAAAAAAACTTCCAGCTAAGAATACTCTGCCCAATACGGTGTCATTCAGAATTAAAGGAGAGATAGTTTCCCAGACAAACAAAAGTTAAAGGAGTTCATCACTACTAAACTAGTCTTACAAAAAAATTTAAAGAAACTTCTTTTAATGGGCAAGACGATAATTAGCAGCAAGAAATTATGGAAGGAAACACTTTCATGAGTAAAGCAAGCATACGGTAAAGGCAATAGAGCAAACACTCATAGAACTAGTATAAAGGTTAAAAGACAAAAATAGTAAAATCAATTATATCTAAAAATTAGTTAAAGGGACTCCAAAAAAAATGTAAAATATGAAAACATATATATACATATATGTAACACGGAGGGGGGAGTACAGATGAAGTTCTTTTAAAATATGTTCAAATTTAAGTGACATTAACTTAATATACACTGCTGTATACTTAGGATGTTATATATAAATCTCATGGTAACCACAAACCAAAAACCTATAATAAAGAAAGTCATCATTCACAAGCAAAGAGAAAAATAGAAGAAGAAAGGAACAGAGAAGAAATACAAAAACAACCAGAAAACAATTAACAAAGTGGGAATAAGTACATACTCATCAATAATTACCTTAAATGTAAACAGTCTAAATGTTCTAATAAAAAAGATATAGGGTGATAGAATGGAAACAAAAACAACACCCATCTATATATTGTCTCAAGACACTCATTTCAGACCTAAACACACATGCAGACTGAAAGTGAAGGAATGGAAAAAGATATTCCATGCAAAAGGAAATGAAAATAAAGTTGGGGTAGCAATACTTGTATCAGACAAATAAACTTTAAAACAAAGACAGTTATAGAGATAAAGAAGGCATTACATAATGATAAAGATATCAATCCAACAAGATGATATAGCAATTGTAAATATCTATGCACCCAATATTGCAGCACCTAAATCCACAAAACAAATATTAACAGATATTTATATCTGTTACAAGGGAGAAGTTGACAGTAATACAATAATAGTAGGAGAATTTAACACCCTACTTGTATTAATGGGTAGATCATCCAGGCAGAAATCAATAAGGAAACAGTGTCTTTGGTTTTTTTTTTTAAAGATTTTATTTATTTATTTGATAGAGAAAGACACAGTGAGAGAAGGAACACAAGCAGGGGGAGTGGGAGAGGGAGAAGCAGACTCCTGGCTGAGCAGAGAGCCCAATGTGGGGCTCAATCCCAGGACCCTGGGATCATGACCTGAGCCAAAGGCAGATGCTTAGCGACTGAGCCACCCAGGCACCCCAGGAAACAGTGTCTTTGAACAACACATTAGACCATATGAACTTAGACATACACAGAACATTCCATCTGAAAACAACAGAATACACATTCTTTTCAAGTGCACATGGAACATTCTCCAGGAAAAATCACATGCCAGGCCACAAAATGAGTCTCAATAAATTTAAGAAGATTGAAATAATATCAAATATCTTTTCCAACCATAAGGGTATGAAACTAGAAGTCAATTATAAGAAAACCTGAAAAAGAAAAACCACAGACACGTGAAGGCTAAACAACATGCTACTAAACAACCAATGGGTCAATGAAGAAATCAAAGAGTAAATAAAAAAAACCCTAGAGACAAATGAAAATAAAAACAGTCCAACATTTTTGAGATACAGCAAAAGCATTTTTAAGAAGGAAATTTATAGCAATATAGGCCTCAAGAAATAAAAATCTCAAACAATCTAACCTTATTCCTGAAGAACCTAGAAAAAGAAAAAGAAAAAAGAAAAAACAAAAAAACAAAGCCTAAAGTTAGTAGAAGGAAGAAAATAATAAAGATCAGAGCAACAAATAGAGACTGATAAAGTAATAGAAAAGACCAATGAAACCAAGAGCTGGCTTTACTTTTTAAAGATTTATTTATTTATTTGAGAGAGACAGTGAGAGAGAGAGTGCACAGTGGGGGGGGGGGAGAGGAAGAGAGAGAATTCCAAGCAGACTCCCCACTGAGTGTGGAACCCAGCATGGGGCTCGATCTCACAACCCTGAGATCATTACCTGAGCTGAAATCAAGAGCGGAACGATCAACTGACTGAGCCACCCAGGCACTCCGAGAGCTGGTTTTTTTGAAAAGGTAAACAAAATTGATAAAACTTTAGCCAGACTCATTATAAAAAAGAGAGAACCCCAATAATTAAAATCAGAAATGAGAGGGGAGAAGTAACAACTAACATTACTGGAGCAAGGACACTACTACAAAATATTATATGCCTATGGACAACTTAGAAGAAATGGATAAATTCCTAGAAACATACAATCTTCCAAAACCAAATAAAGATGAAATAGAAAAACTGAATAGACTAATTACAAGTAATGAAATTGAATTAGTAACCAAAAAACTTCCAAGAAATAAAAGTTCAGAACCAGACAGATTCATAGGTGAATTCTACCAAACATTTAGAAAAGAGTTAATACCTATTTTTCTCAAACTATTCCAAAAAATATAAGAGAAAGAAAAGCTGCCAAATACATTCTATGAGGCCAGCAATACCCTGATACCTAAACCAGACAAAGACATGACAAAAAAAGAAAACTACAGGCCAATATCCCTGATGAACATAGATGAAAAATCCTCAACAAAATATTAGCAAACAGCATTCAACAGTACATTAAAAGGATCATTCACCATGATCAAGTGGAATTTATTCCAGGGATGCAAGTATGGTTCAATACCACAAATCAATCAATGTGATAACATCACATTAACAAAATAAAGGATAGAAATTATATGATCATCTCAATAAGATGGAGAAAAAACATTTGACAAAATTCATCATCCATTCATGATGAAAACTCTCAACAAAGTGGGTTTAGAGGCAACATACCTCAACATAATAAAGGCCATATATGATAAACTCATAAGTAGTCATATTCAATGATGAAAAACTGAGAGCACTTCCTCTAAGATCAGGAACAAGACAAGGATGTCCATTCTTGCCGTTTTTACTCAACATAGTACTAGAAGACTTAGCTACAACAATCAGACAAGAAAAAGAAGTAAAAGGCATCCAAATTGGTAAGGAAGAAGTAAAACTGTCAGAATTTGCAGAGGATATGATACTATGCATAGAAAACCCTGAAGAGTCCACCAAAAAACTATTAGAAGTAATAAATGAAGTCAGTAAAGTTGCAGCATACAAAATCAATATACAGAAATCTGTTGCATTTCTATATACTAATAATGAAGTAGCAGAAGGAAAAATTAAGAAAACAGTGCCATTTACAATTGCACCAAAAAGAATAAAATACCTAGGAATAAACTTAACTAAGGAGGTGAAAGACTTGCATTCTGAAAACTATAAAACACTGATGAAAGAAATTGAAGATGACACAACAAATGGAAAGATGTACCAGGCTCATGGATTGGAAGAATTAATGTAGTTGAAATGTCCATACTGCCTAAAGCATTCTAAAGATTTAATGCAATCCCTATCAAAATAGTATTTTTCACAGAACTAAAACAAATAATCCAAAAATTTGTTTAGAACCACAAAAGACCCCAAACAGCCAAAGCAATCCTGAGAAAGAACAAAGTTGGAGGTATCACAGTCACTGATTTCAAGATATATTACAAAACTATAGTGATCAAACAGTATGGTACTGGTACAAAAATAGACACATAGATTAATGGAACACAACAGAGAGCCCAGAAATAAACCCATGCTTATTTGATCAATTAATAGTTGACAAAGAAGGCAAGAATATACAACAGGGAAAAGACAGTCTCTTCAATAAATGGTGCTTGAAGAACTTGGCAGCTACATGCAGAATAATGAAACTGGTCCATATATCATGTAGGTAATAAAAACTACACATACAAAAATTAACTCAAAATGAATTAAAGATTTGAATGGAAGACATGAAACCATAATACTCCTAGAAGAAGACATAGGTAGTAAATTCCTTGACATCAGTATTAGAATTGTTTTCTTTTATCTGACTCCAAAGGTAAGGTCCACAAAACAAACAAAAGGGCAAAATAAACACATAAGACTACATCACACTAAAAGCTTCTCCACAGTTAAGGAAACCATCAACAAAACAAAAAAGCAAGTTACTGATTGGAAGAAGATATTTGCAAATCATATATCAGATAAAGGGTCAATATCCAAAATATATAAAGAACTCATATGACTCAATAAAAAAAAATCTGATTTAAAAATGGACCTGAACAGATAGTTTCCACAGGAAGACACACAGATGGCCAACAGGCATATGAAAAGATGCTCAACATCATTAATCATCAGGGAAACACAAATCAAAACCACAATGAGATATCACCTCACACCTGTCAGAATGGCTAATATAAAAAAGTTAAGAAATAAGTGTTGGTGAGGATGTAGAGAAAAGGGAACCTTGTGCACTTTTGGTAGGAATGTAAATTGGTGCAACCTGTATGGAAAATATTATGGAGGCTTCTCAAAAAATTAAAAATAGAATTACCTTATGATCCAGCAATTCTACTTCTGGATACCTAACCATAGAAAACAAAAACACTAATTTGAAAACATACATGGATCTCTTTCTATAATAGCCAAGCTATATCCAATGGGTATTATGCTAAGTGACATAAATCAGACAGAGGATGACAAATATCACATAATTTCACTTATAAATGAAATATAAAAAACAAAACAAACAAAACCCAGGCTCATAGATACAGAAAACAGAGTGGTGGTTGCCAGAAAGGAGGGGGTTTGGGGGATGTGAAATGGGTGAAGGGGATCAAGGAGTACAAACTTCCATTTATAAAATAAGCAAGTCATGGGGACGTAACATACATCATGGGAATTACAATCAGTAACATTGCATTAACTTTGTACGATGATAGTTGGTTACTAGATTTATTGTGGTGATCAGTCTGCAATGTATACAACTGTTGAATCACTATGAAACAAATATATGTCAATTATAGTTCAATTTAAAAAAGAGAAAAGGAATCTTGGAGAAAGCTAGGATGGATCTAGGAGGTAGGATGCTGCCCTCTTGTTTCTAGATGGTTTCATTTGTGTGAGCTCCCATCTATATTCCCCAAAGAGCATGGCATATGTAATAGAATCATTGTACTTTAAGTTTATTCATTTTGTGTAATTCCTCATTCATTAGTAAATTATTTTATTTTATTCGTAAAAAGTCCAACATGTTTTTCAGCTATGCAAAGGGGTAACAAGGTGAAGATATTTATTTTGAATGTGTGCAGAAGTATTAAAGGTCACATAATGGTGGGTGAAGCAACTCCCAGGGAAAGGACAGTGGGCTTATTGCCTCATGACCCCTCCCCATGAGAAGATTCTCCTTTTAGTGCTACCAAGTTCTGGGTTTCACTTTTCTTATTCATTCACTCATTCATTCATTCATTCTTTGAGAGAGAGTGCATGCACATGCAAGCGGTGGGGAGGAGCAGAGAGAGAGAATCTTAAGCAGGCTATCCACCCAGCACGGAGCCTGATCTCTAGACCCTGAGATCATGACCTGAGCTGAAATCAAGATTCCCGCACTCAATCAACTGAGCCACCCAGGAACCCCCCGGGGTTTTGCTTTTCTTGGGGCAGATCTACTTTTCTAGAGCGGATTTCTTGTAGAATGGCATGAACTACTGAGATAATAATACCAATAAGAGGTGTTTCAACAAAATTCATCTTAAAACAATGCTGTAGAACTGTATAGGTCTTAAAATCTGAATATTGACATTGAGGATAATAATGATGCTAAAGGAAAAAAGTATATGTTTAAAACTATGTTTTAAATATGTAGTCTAGGGTGCCTGGGTGGCTCAGTCGTTAAGCGACTGCCTTCGGCTCAGGTCATGATCCTGGAGTCCCAGGATCAAGTCCCGCATCGGGCTCCCTGCTCGGCAGGGAGTCTGCTTCTCCCTCTGACCCTCCCCCCTCTCATGCTCTCTCTCTCTCATTCTCTCTCTCAAATAAATAAATAAAATCTTAAAAAAAAATAAATATGTAGTCTATAAGTAATATATGTTTGTTGAAGAGAAAAACCAAAATATTGAGAAAAGCATCAAAAATAAAAGTCTCCCATAGCCTATTATTTTTAGTATTCTTTTATGTACCTTATTTTATAGAGAAATAATTTTTTAAAAATACATAGAAAAATGCTAAAAATTTTGTTTTGTGACTTGATTTTTCCCAGTTAATGTAGGATCTTGTCCATAAATGTATTGCTAGCACAGTCTTAATTTTTGTAGAGGTGTAAAGGTTTTTTGGTTTCCTCTATGCTATACATTCTCATTTCACCTCTTGTATCCTGGCTGGTGTGGGGTGGGGTGCAGGGGGCAACTTCCTCTTGTTTAGCCATGTGATTGTGCGGAAAGACCCCACTCGAAGCTCTAGAAGTATACCCAGATGGGTTTAACTCTGTCAGAGTTTCCACCTTCAGCCCCTGTGATCAGTACAAGAATGGGAACACAACAGTTTGGGCCAAGGACTAACAACAGATGCCAGGACAAGTAGATAGATTGATCAGAAGAGCCTTGTTCTCTTCTGTATGACATTTGAATTGTGAAGCTTGAAGTTCCCACAGCCATTTTGTGACCATAGAGGGGAGCCCTGAACTGCCCAAGGAAGTCTCCCTTCTGTGAGCCTTCAGGACGGGAAAGAGTGGGCCACAGAGGACTTGTATAGAATAGTTCTGGTTATTAAGGGGAAGAGATGCTGCTTTGCAGTGAGCCAAACCTGGCTTCAAATCCCAGATGCAGTGATACTTAGTAGCAATCTTACTCTCTGAACCTCAGTTTCACTGTCAGTAAAGTGGGGGAAAAACCATATGTATAAGTGGTGAGAATTTAAGGAATATATTGAAGAGCATGAGTATTATGAGATTGGGGTGCTGTGAAAAAGACAGACACAGCAATACAGAGGAGTGGGGAGAGAACGAGAGAGGGAGACAGAGGGGATGTGTCTAGAAGGAGTCTGGCCCTGGGGATCTTGTTCAAATGCAGGTTATTAGTCGAGAGGACTTGGATGAGACCTGAGTTTCTGTGTTTCTAACTAGCCCCCTCCTCTCGGTGATACTGATCTGGTTTGCGGACCACTTGGGTAGCAAAGTTCTAGATCACAAATGAGGATGGACCTTATCATCCTTATTTTCATTCCCTAGAAGCCCTCTCTACTATCCATTCAATGTCAGTTCTGGATGTGTTCAGTGTTTTGTGTGCTGTATTTGCTACTACATAGAGGAAAAGGCTTAATTATGGCAGGCGAAAGGGATGCCCCATCGCCTCTGCTTATCCTGTGTAGCTTAACTGGAAACTCCTTTACAAATGGAGCTGAGCTCATAAGTCAGCATTGGTGTAATCATGGCCAAAGCCTGGGTGGGGGCTTCTAGGGAGGGAAGGTAGGAAATGAAAGGTTCTCAGTGTCACCAATTCTCACCATTGTTGGATGTTCACATCTCACTGCACAGGAAACAGCTTCATCTGCAGTTTCCTTCATGAGTCCAGGAAGATCAAATTACTCTTTGGGTAGAAGGTAGGTAAGAAGGGGACTTGTTTGCCATCAGCAAGAATTTTACATGTGGCCAGAATCCAATACCAGGGTTCTGCACATTTGAGATGTAATTGAAGAGCAATAGATTCAGACTCAGAAGAACTAACTGCATGTCACTCAGAGCTCTGAAGTTACCTGCTCAGGTTCTTGGACAAGCTACCCAACCTCCCTGAGACTCATATTATTCACCTGTAAAATGGAGGTTATCAACTAGCCCAAGGTTTCTAACAACTCTATCATGAGGAACAAGTAAGAAAATAGATGCAAGAACTTTGAAAAACAAATACAACATTATACAGTTGTGAAGAATTATAGGGACAAGAGTTCCTTAGAACTTAGCTACCCAATTGCCCAACTGTAAAATTATGGCTAAGACTTTGAAAACCCATTAGGTGGGACCTAAATATACCCGGGGAAGGGGCAAAACAGAGAGAATGGTGCACAAGTTGCTCAGGAAATCTATCATGTACCATGTTGTTTCACATGGCTGGTCATCTTTGCCCCCAAGGTCAGGGCAGAGCCAGCCAAAGCAAGACTCCAAATGGTGGACTAGATGGCCCCCTGGAGGTGTTCAGTGTGCATTTAGCTTGAAGCTAAAGAGCTCTTATTGCTTTAATAAAGCACATTTGAGTAAGAGGTTGGAGTCAGTTTCTTCCATATTGTTGATACTAGAATGAGAATACCCAAAAAATCCAATGTAAGGAGGGAAAAGAACAGAGAAAGTATCCACACCTCTACTCTACCAAAGAGTTACACCCATTCTGGAAGTCTTTCAACTCCCTAATATTCTTTTCTAACACCTTGATCTGAATGAACAAATCCCACGCCCTTATTCTGAAGAGATTAGAGCACATGCTCTGGATTGGTTTCTTGATGTCTTTGGAAAAAGCATGGAAAACTCAGAAACAATCTGGCATACAGAGCAGGAGATCTGGGACCTGGCCAGAGGAAGGCACAGAAAACAGACTGGTTATAAACTCTTGTGTCTTAGTCCGCATGATCTAATAATCAGAAGATGTTGATTTAGACTTCATGAACAGTATGATTCTGATAGGTAATGAAACAGGATACTGGGCTGGGAATAGAAAAGATGAGCAGGTCAAAGAATCAACTCTGTCCAAAGCATGACTCTTCCATTTAGCCACTGGATTCTGCTCAGATCTCAGATGTTTTCTTCTAGGTGTATCTTTCTCTGACACTTATTAAGCAAATTAATATCCTCCCAAGGCATATATACACCTTGCATCCCCCTTCCCTCCTCCTCTATCTCAGCACTTGGCATTATATACATATATATATATATATAATATTTCAGTTTTCTCTCTTCATCACTATATGGTAGTTTCATGAAAGTTTGGTTTCTTTGTTTACTATTATATACTCAGCACCTAGCACAGTCTGAAAATAATAGGTGCTCAATAAATATCTCTGAATGAATGATGCCCTGATATCAATGTCCCTGAACCCTTCCCTAACCTTACAGTTTTATTCTTATACTTTTTTCTCCCTCATTCTTTTTATCTCCTTCAATATTTTTAGTAGCCTACTTTAATCATCATCACTATCATAATCAGATAAATTTTTCTGTATTTCTATTTGTGGAGAATTTGAAAACCTATGGCTCTCCAAGGCAACAGCCTCCTGGCAATATATCCATTGGGCACAAGAGGGACTAACAATTGCATTTCAAGTTAAACATTTCTGAACCTCCTTCAGGCAGATTGCTTCCTTTGTGAAATCCACTTCTCAGGGTATGCTTCTCCCCAGGGCATTCATGAAAAGCAACTAGGATAGTTAGATAGGAGAAAAGTCATAAGATCACTTTCCTGGTGATATCATAAATCAGGGCAAATGGTATGCCAATGTTCTAACTCCCTGAATTGCACAGTGATTTCTGAGTGGCAAGAAACATATTTCTCTAGTGTGAGAAATTTTGTCACAGGCAGGAAAATATCATTGGAAAATGTTTGACATATAGTAAGCACTCAAAATTTTTGGATTGAGTATGTGGATGAAATCCCCCTGGATGCTTCCTTTCCCCTTCCTATGTTGGTGGCGCTTGAATATGGGGATTTGTGGTAGAATTAACTACATGTCCATACTTTTTTCTCCAAAACCCAGCTGTCCCTGTGTAGCCTCTGTCTTCCTGTACATAAAACATTCCCTGTGCATCTGGAGACTCAGAGAAAGGACCCCGCAAGTCTGCACATGAAATTTGCAGCACTCAGCTTCTGCACCTGTGGGCTGAGTGATCTGGAATATATTTGTGTTTCCCAGTCACACTTGGAGCAGTGAGATTTGACCTTTAGAAAGCAGTGGTTTGTTGAGAGCCTGTTCTTAGTTCTTTTTAAATCATGTACACATTGCAAAAGTCGGACACCTCTGCCTACCAAAGGCTGAAAGAATGTGCCTTGAAGCCAAGTCTAGACAGAATTCCAAGGCAGGGGAGTCAGTGGGACAGGGAAATCACCACAGGGTCTATGCCAACTTTCTGTCCTGCTATTTTACCACTTTTGTGTTTCTAGATTTTAGCCAACATGAGAGGCCTTTTGTGCCAAGAATGACCATAACAAGTGGGTTGGGGTTTCCACTGAAGGTTAATTTAAATGTTCCACCTTCCTTCAGCTCCTCATTTAGAGTGTGTTACTGTTCCCGAAGTAGCCCCAAGATTTCCAGGTCTCTGGTTTACTGAGGGAAGGAGCAAAGGGAGGCCAAGCTACTCTGTCATTTCTCAGTTTATAGACACCTGTAATCAATCATCAGATGAATGGGGATTTACAAAAACAATTGAATTAGGAAAGTACTAATCCCAACTATCAATGTGATGAGTAAAATACAGAATGAAGGTGAAGAGGACAGGCAAGATGTTTCTGCAGCACTTTCTGCAGATGTCCTATCCAATTTAACCACTCCGGGTTGTGCCATACCTGAACTACACAGCCAGCACTCTATTAAAAGCTGGCACCCTAAATCCTCATGTGGTTCATGATCTTTATCTTAAACTGCCTGTCCCCGCCTATTTCAAATTCCATGTCCTGAGGGTAACATTCTTACAGTGTCTGACTTTCCTTGTTTATAGTCTGCTCTCTCTCTCTCCCTCATCCCACACGTCCAATCAGTCCTGAAGTCCTGCTGATTTTACTTCCTGCTCATTCACATCCACTTCTAGTGACACTGCTCAGGTGCTGGCCCTACCATCACTTACCTGGACCAATGCAGTCATCTTCTGCTCACCCTCCTCAGCCATATTCTCTACCCCAACCCCACTCTCAAACACATTCTCCACATTGCAGCCAGCACCATGAATCTACCATATGAATCTGACCTTGCTCTCTCCTGCCTAACATTCTAATCTTTGGTCATACCAGACAGTTTATAATCCGCCCTCCACACACACCTCTGCTGTATCATAACTTGTTCCTTTGCCCTTGCTTTACCCACTTCTCAGGCATTCCTAACTTGCTTCACTAACACTTACTTCTCAAGACTGGATAAGGTTATGTGTTCTAGAAATCTTCTCAAATACACCACTTTGGGACAAACGTCCTTTCTCACTCTGCTCATAACTTTCCATGTAATTTTGAAATTATTTGATGACATATCTTCCCTAAACTCTCAGATCCCACAAGGTAGGATTGTACCTATAATGCCTGGTCCAATACTTGGAACACAATAGATACTCAGGAAGTCTTTGTTCAATGGGAATGATTAGCTTCACCTTCTCCTCAAATCAGTTTGAGGAGATTAGCTTCACTTAGCTTCACAAATTAGCTTCACTTTCTCCTCAAATCAGTTCTTGGCATTGATCTCTTGACTTGGCTTTATTTCCTGTCTTGGCAATTGTTTAGACTGTTCTTCTTCTAGTGATGCTGCCTCTGGTGTCTTGGTGAAGTAGGAGCACTCTCAGTGGTTCAGGATCCAGTCTTGGGATCTCTCAGTGGCCTCTTTACAATTCAAAGAAGCTTTTTCAATGAGGATTTAATTCCTCAATGACTTTGAAACTAGGTTTGGTGAGTTGAGTATATGATTACTGTGAAATTAAAAAGTTGTCTCAGAATAAAGACAGAGAGGAATAGGATTATATGGAAGAGGTAACAACTGTATAGCATCCTATAGACACACAGGGCTGGTCATCTTATTTGGAGATGTTAGTAGACCTAGTACCCAGTTGGTAATAATGTTTATTTTCTAAATTCTGGCTGCATATCAGCATCACCTAGGAAGCTTTTAGAAAAGTTGATGGCGAGGTACAATCCCAGAGATTCTGATTATTTGGTCCAGGTAGAACCTGAGTATTGGCATCTTCTAGAAAGTCCTCCAATGATTTTTGAGCATCCAGGATTGGTCTATAAAGGAATTCTCCCCATTAGCTTCTTCCCAGCCAGAGTGAGTCTTGTCCACTGTGCCCCTAATAATAGTGGATTTCACAAAAGCTTAGGTGATCTCTCTTTAGCACAGCTTCAAATGATTCTTCAACATGGAATTTCACTATGAAGGGCATTTGTTGAAAAAAAAAAAAACTACAAAAAGATCATATTTATGTTTTCCTAACAGTTAATTTAAGCATTGATAGGCACTTGCACATATATATACCTAATGCAAATGTAACACATCTTGTGTATACACAGAATGTGGGAGGGCAGGTATTGCTGTGCTGTGACCTGCTGAAATAACATACTTTTAACTTTATTTGGAGAAAGTCTGGAGATTTGCCTTCATAAACTTAGGTGGGAAGACATTACAGGGAAGCAAAATTTGCCATCCCAAAATGTGTCTCTTTGGCACGTGGATTATTTCATGCTGATTATTTTGAAAAAAACAAAAAACAGAAGACTTGAGAAGCTTTTGTTTTTGTCTGCCCCCTAACTGCCTAAAAGAATTTAGATAGAGGACCTATTCCAGGAAGGGAGTTATCACCATGGATAACTACAGTATTAATATGAACTAGGTATGGGAGACAGGGAGGAACCTAGCAAAGCCTGTTTGATAAAAAGTCCTATGTTTCTGAATAGCTCGGAAAATATTTGTTTACTGAAAATTTATTTTTCCATTCTTCCTGTGAATTGTCTTCCCTCTCTGTGAAGCCCAGGATCCCTACCCCTTCTCCTTAGTCCAGAATGACAGATATACCTCATTTTGCCTGACTATCTTTGGAATCTCTCATGTTTACGTGAATTCCCTGTACATATGTAATTAAATTTGATTCTCTTCTATTAAAATGCCTCATGTCAATTTAATTCTCAGACCAGCCAGAAGAATATTAAAGGGTGAGGTAAAGTTTTTTCCTCCCCAACAATATCTTTCAGGGTGAGGGGGCTGCCTGAAAGACAAACTCTCCTGTTGCTCAGTTTTTTATTTTTTTTCTTTTTAAAGTATTCTTCATGTTTTCCTGAAGGAAGACCAACCATCATTGAGAAGATTAAATAGTATATCAACCCTTAGCATTATAACTTAAGTTTTAATTTTTTTTTCCATTTTTCAGGTATTTCATACCTGCTACATTGGAGTTAAATGTACAAAGTTCAAAAATTCTGTGCTCACATTTCTTTTGGTCTTTGAAGAACATCAACCTTGGGAGGGTAGGGTAGCAGAGGTTAAGCAAAGGTGTTTGATACTTGCTTCATATTCATTGAGGAGACTGTAGATTATATGACTTAGTGATTATAAAGCAAGTAGAGTGGTGCCTTGAACCCAGTTAGTCATATATAAGTGTTTGTTAAACAAAAACAAATACATATAATGGAAAGCTACTATTTTTGCTTCCTGAAGCTCCTTCTCCAAACTTATTATAGAAAGTTTCCAGGAGCAGGGCCATAGTACAACAGTCAGGCCTGCCTTTCTAGCACTTTTATCTTCATTGATTCTTTCCTAAGTCTCATAGCAAAGGCTTTTACTTTGCCAGTTCTTTTCCTTTCCAGGACAATTTAGGAGTGCTTTTTTTTTTTTTTTTTTGTCTCTGAGATTTGGGAGCAGGCAGAGTTCATAGAGAAATTACAAGTTGAATTTAAAGCAACTCAACAAGTTCTTATTAAGTATCACTATGTTTGTGTGTACATATGTATTTCTCATTACACTTCTCACACACACACACACACACACACACACACACAACCTATTGGTTTTGGATGGAAGGAGTTTGCAATCTAGTTGATACGTCCATAATTTATCCATATCCCAAATGTTTTCTTGCAAAGAGCCTGACATTAAGTGGAATAATTTTTTTAGGCTATATAATGACAACTCTTCAATTGTAAGCAACTAAGTTAGACTCTGGCTAACTTAGGTTAAAAAATGAATTTGTTGGAAAGATAATGGAGAACACTCAGAATTAAGGAAAAGCTTCATGATTATTTTTCTTAAAGACACTATGCTATATTGTGTTTTGTTAGAGAGGGTGAGAAATTTGGATTTAATTATAATGAAAAAGGAAACCATCGATGGATTTAAGGGAGAGAAGTGGAGTGATCTGATTTATATTTTCAGGTAATGGCTCTAGCTGCTGTGTGGCTAATGGATTGTAGACATGGGAGATAGGATCAGGATAGTAAGTTAGGAGACACATTTCAGCCAGGTGAGAAATGATGGGGCTCTTGCTAGTGGGAAATATCCACATGGAGAGTAATGAACAGAAGTGAAACATATTTTTAAGATTAGGGAAGGGAAAGAAGCATCAAAGGCTCCTCATCAGAGGCTCTAAGACTTCTGACAGGACCAATGAGGTGAACAGTCATGCTACATACTAAGAAGAAAAAAACTGAAAAAGAACTATGTTTGAGGATGGCATCAAAATTATTGTTGTGGCAGTTTGAGGTGCCTGTTATATATCCACATGGAAATGGTAAGTCAGGAGTAGGTATCAGAGTCTGGAGTTTCAGGGAAAGGCCAAGGCTAAGGATATCTCTTTTCAAGTTTTATATAGGTGAATTTAAAGTGGTGGGTGTAGATGAGTTTTCTAAGTTAAAGACACAGAGAGAGAACAGAAGAGGGCTAGGATGGCACTTTTGGGTGGGCAGTTTCTTTAAAGGTCAGCCAGAGGAGGCAGGTGAGGGAGGAGTGAAAGCAGGAGAGTGTGGTGACACAGCAACTCAGACAAGATGCATTAAATCTTGCTGAGAAGTAAAGAGAGGAGAAAGAAGCCGCCAATGGATTTGGTGGTGGCATAGAGGTCATGGGTGACTTTGACAAAGGCAGACACAAGGGTATGGTAGAAACAGAGGTCTTATTGGGATGAGATGTTTTTCTTCATTCTACCTAGAACAGTGGGAAGCAGAGAATGGGATGTTAATTGGAGGGGGTGTAGCCTCAAGGTGGGAATATTTTAAGGTTGCCTGTTTGGATGCTGATGGCAGTGATCCAGTAGAAAGGGAGAATGTGATGATTTAGCAAAGACTGGAGCCACGTCTTTGAAAAAACAAGAGGGCATGAGATCCAGGTGTGTAATTGGAACAGTTACCATTTGATGGGAATGGGAACTTCATCCTTTAGCAAAAGGGAGAGGGCAGAGAACAGGGGTCAGCAAATATGGTGGAGGAGAGATGAAAAAGCTCCTACCTTCTTGCTTGTTTTCTCAATAATGAGGCAACAGCTGAGGCTAAGAGTAGCCTCGGTGTAGCAAATATTAGAATAAACAGGTAAAAAATAGTTGTTTGGGGAGTCTTAAAGTGAACATGAAAGGGAAATACATGTAGAGCTGCCTGATACCATTGAGCGTCCATTTCAGATTTTGGACATGAAATTTGAGACCAGTCGGTATAATGGGGTTTTTGTCCACCAATGTTTAGCTGCAGTGGGGCAGGACCCATGGCTACTATTATTATTAATAATACTAGCTAGCATATATTGAATGCTTACTTTGTGTCAGATACTTTTTAAAGCACTTTACAAGTGCTTACTTTATGATGTATGTGCTATTATAGGTAAGGAAACTGAGGCACAGACAAAGTAATTTGTTCAAGGTTACACAGTTAAGCAATGGCTAGAGCCCATTACAGATCCTAGCAATTAGGCTCAAAGGACCACATAATTTGCACCTCTTTAGCATTATTACTAGCAAAAACAAGCCAATGGTATATAAAGCATCTAGCACAGTGCTCTGCCCATAGGAAACATTCAACCAATTTTAGCTAATATGAATAGCAGCATTTAGAGATTTACCCCATAGAAATTTTGTAAAGTTTAAAAAAGCTGACATGTATGAATTCTGAGACTAGCACCTGGAACTTATAAATGTTGGTGCACTTCTGCTCTATCCTCCCCCCACCAACCCAGGTAATATGACATCTAAATCTAGTCATTTGATAGCCAAGAACTGTGTTGCCAAGGGATGCCACTAGGTGGCGCCACCAAAGAGCAAGCCTGTTCACCTTCGGGTCTTTAATTCAGATACAGGTGGGCAAGCAGAAGCTGGACCTTGACAACCAAAAGAAGAGTTGTCATAAATAAATAAATACATGGACAGAGAAGGGATCGAGTTGCATTTAAAGCATATATCTGGGCAAGCAAATAAAACAAAGAGTGTGTATGTCCAAAGAAACTGTTATTTGATAGGCCGGCAACAAAAGCCAATGCAAATTTCTTGCGCTCGCAAGCTAAGTAAGACAGGAATCTTGCCTACTTTCTCCAAATCAAGCTATGCTCCAAAACTGTTAAAATCCATGGGTCAGACAAAATTTCAAACAGCGGACATGGACGTACACATCTTTCCTTTCTGTGCCTCCAGCACAGGTAACTGAGATGCAGAGCTGAAACTAAGTAAGGTCTGTGCTCCTGCCCCCACCGTCAGCCCAGCCCAACCTGTAATTTGATAGCTATCTCTCTAGCTGGCAGTTCCATCCAAAGGCAACAAATGAAAACCCCTAGTGTTCAAGGAACGTTGCCTCAGAAGGAGACTATTCCAGGTATCCTCGTTTGGGCAACACCTGCATTCCAGTCCTTTCTTCTGAATGGCAACAGTCTGCCACAGAAACAGCAGAGCATACTTCCCTTATCTTTGTTTCCCTCAGAGCAGTGACGTAATGCGATGGAAATCTCTGGCCGTTTATTGTATCATCAGCAATAGCTCTATGACTGCCTAGTATCCTGAAAAGGGCATAGATACAATTAAAATGTAAATAAACTAAAAACCCACCTCGCCACATTATCATGGCCTTTGGGTACATTTTCCGAGTTCCACCCTCCCTATTCCTGGCCATATTCAAGTCTTGGTATTGTTTCCTGGATTGTCCCACTAAGGCCATATGTATCCGCTTGTAGCCAGTGCAACTGAGCTCCACAAACACAGATTCCCATGAAAACGGAACAAAAGAGGAGGGAGAGGCTGAGCATGTTAAATGTCTCATTAGGCCTTCTGTCTGATTCTCATTAGATTCGCTGACTGCTTCTCATTAGGCCCATTGCCTCAACTTCTTGCAGGCCCTGAATATGTAGGCCAGGGCTTATTGTCATGGTTGGTCCAGAAGATCTATTTCATTTATTCACAAATTGAATGTGGCTTCTGAAAAGTCCTGGGCAATTTTTTTTTGGCAAAGTTAAGACAGGCTTATTGTTGTTATTTGGTAATTTTCAAGTAATCCTAAGCAGGGTGGGCAGGAGAAATAATTTAACCCAGCACAAAAACTTCAAACTCTGTTGCAGAATTGGGATGTTGGGAGCTAACCGGCCAGCCTGAGGTGCAGACACCAGCAATGGGTGACATTGTGGGCAAAGTCACAGATACCACTGGGTCAGATATAACAAGATGCCCACAGGCAGGGTATGGAGGAGGTTAGCCATCAGGGACCATCAGTGAGCTGCAATTCCCGTCCTCCCTGATCTCTGGGAACATTTGCCCAGCTGTTGAATTAAGAGCCAGATGATAGTATGGAAAAGTATTGTACAAATTATGTGTGTAGTGTGAAAAGAAATCATTTATATCTCAATATTCTTCTCACTAAAACAAGTGGCTGCTTCCTTCTACTGGGAAGAAAGCTCCCAAGATATGGTGCTATTGGATGACGTCAGTGGACATGGCCCTGAATTATAATACAAAATGTGTATCTTCATTGGAAGAAACAGATGCAGATGAGCATTTGCTCAAAAAGTGGCAAACAAATGCCTACTTTCTATGTTCTCTCTTTGCTCTTGTTTTCTGTCTTGATGTTTGAGTTTCTTATTTGATGAACATGATAGGGATGCAAGATGGTTTTGAGAGTCATCTGGTGCCCAAAATCAGAGAAGTGATACTCAGGAATTATTATTATTATTTTCTTCCTGGACAGTCAAGTTCGAAGGGGGAAATTTGGTAACTTCACAAAGCAAATGTTTCCCTCCTAACTGATATGTGATCTGGGTTAGATATATAGACCTGTAGAGGAAAATCAGATTGCCCAAGAGAAACATTTGTGAAATTAGATATCAACATAAGATTTGATACCTTCTCCCTCCCTTATGACCCCACACAGAGGGGCGAGAAAAGGTGCCTCCATAGAAAACCTTGTCCTTCGTCAGGAAGTAAGGCTGGTATTCCCCAAGGAAGGAGGAGGGTGATGACTCACTGAGGAGGCAGCGGGTGTGGTCCCTTTTAGACATGCTCCAGCTGCTCCATAAGCTGGAAAGACATGGTCACTTCTCCTTTGTGGATTTTGCCTGAATTTCCAGTGTCCTGTTTCTGAGATGGAGCTGAAATATTTTTATCCTATCTTATATGAAGAATTTCTCTCTCGGTACATGACCATATCAATGCAGTTACATATTTTTAAGGTTACTGCCTTTGTAGCATGCTAAGTGATCTGTCTTAAAATGATCCCGTGTAGAGACTAGAGAATAGAACTTGCTTGTGTGAAAGGGTATGGCCATTCCAGAGATGATTCTATGAAAGTTTTTTTTTTTTCCCCCTCCCCTCCAATATTGACTTCTAAGCAAGTTTCAGCATCCTTGGTGTGCTGCCCTCATCCTTTTGTAAGTACTTCCTCTTTGGAGGACTCAACTTCTGAGCATTCCAGGAAATATGTATCCCAGACTGCAATGTTCATTCACAATATTCCCAAACAAAAAATCTTTTTCTCCTAATTGGCTCACGGAGTACACTGTTTTATGAAGCCCTTCTAAGATGGCAGGCAGATCTCTGTGCGTTAATATCTGGAAGAGACATTCTTATTGGTGCCGTGGGCCATGATTGTGGAGACGACATAAAAATTTTGGCTCTAAAGCTCTTTAGCAAAAAGCTCAGTTCAGAGACAGGCTAGAACAACGGGCTGAAAATGATCTTGGCCTTTCAAGGGCTTTATCCTATCCAAAGTTCCAGCAGGAGAACCTGATCTCCCAGAAAGTATTTCTTTTATTGCCAACCATAGAGAATCACTGACAAAACTAATTAAAGAATTTGAACCTCATTCTGTCTTTCCTCACATGACCCTCAACCAGGGGCTGGACTTGAAACAAAGACACAAGCTATAGAATATGAGGCTCTCACCAGGGTAAAGAGGGCTGCATGCTCTCATTCCCCTCTTTGAAAGAGCTACTTGAAAAAATACCTCACCTTTTTTCTTTTCTTTTTTACAATGGAAAAAGCTTTGGGTTGCCATCAGAAATAATGAAGTTTGAAGTTTCTGAACGTTATCCGTTTATTGGACTCGACTTTCCACCCTTTCCTTGAATTCAAGGAGCCAGGTCAAAACGGTGGGCTCTCATGGAAAATTAAGCACTTTTGCAAAGGTGCTTAAAGAAATATGGTTGTTTCAGGTTTCAGACTCTCCAGGGGATGATGGTCATTGATCCAGGCCTAAGACAATGATAAAGACTTCCAGATATGAATGGACTAATGTGGAATCTGGCCGGTCAACTGAAAGGCCTCCTGCCATAAAATAACTTGACTCTGTCCTGGATACTCACCTCGCTTGTTCTTTATTTTTTCCCTACATTTTAAGGTTGCATAGTTTGGCAGTCACAGCAATGATCACATGGAATGGCATTTATTGATTGAATATCTTGGCTGATTGAAGAATAACTATTTTAAGGTTGTGAAGTGATTTCTGAAAGCTACATAATTATCCACTGAAGTGAAGGGATCTATTATAACATACATCTTTATTAGTTACATAGCTGATATAAATTTGAAGAAGAGGGGCCTGAGGGAGGCTCCTAGAAGAATTTTTCATTTTATTGACATGGAAAAATACTAGGCTTAGAGATTCATAATTTATTTTTAAAATTAAAGAGCAGAAACACAAATGCTATTTTATTTTTAAAATGCATTTTCTTTGTTTTAGCTTTGGTAACAATAAAACAAAGGCTTTGGCTCAAGAGTCATGATATCAAAATGACGGGTGGGTCTCCTTTCTTGACTTGTACACTAACTTGACTTACTGTTACCGCACTGATCAGTCGGCACAATCCTGTTTGATCAGTTGAGATCGCCCTTGTTGAACAGGCTTTTCCAAAAGCATTTTTACATCAAGTCAAGTCCCCCTTAATCCAGAGTAAAGTTGTGTATATACAAGAGTGGCTAAATATAAACAAGGGTAGACTTAAGCCTGTGTTCCAAATGAGAACTCATGTGCTCCTCTCTGAGTCTGGCTGGAGTATTGTTCCTGCTGTGTGCACGCCTTAGGAGGTCACCCAGGGAACTGGACGCAATGCTTTGGCACATCATCTAATCCCCTCACTCTGGAGACCTAGTATTCAATGCCAGATAGATTCTCTTGCAAATGATCAAATACTTGACTTTGAACTTTTGATGAAAGATTTAATGTGGGGTGATCAATGAGTGAAACTACATGATGCAATCCCAGAAATATGCAAAAAGTAAGAAAATGAAATGGGAAATTAACATTCTTGGATTATTTGACCATGAGAGAACAAAATTTGCTTGAAGTAAAAGCTTTTATGACAATGGGATCTTGAAGGAATTGCAACTAAAATCCAAAGAAAAATGAAATGGTTGTATGTATTTTTTAAAGTTTCTGTGTTCGATTGTGCTATGTAGAATCCACTATTTTCTCTTCCTTTAACAAAATCTTGGGTGCATTCCATAGCTTCCTGGTCACATTTGGTAATTAAAACTTAGTGTGGCTTAATTTAAACCCTTAATTGCATATCCAATTTACAGCTAGAGCTGTGACTCTGGCTGCGTACAAAGAGGGTGGGGGGCAAGATCTGGCTCTGGATCAATACTATCCCCTCCCTCCTCTAGACCCAGCTCCTCGGGCAGTCTGAAGGAGGGCTAGGGATTCAGAGAAATCCTTCCTCGAGTGTCCACTTGCCCTTAGGAGGGGGGATCCTTTGGACATTGCTGTGATTCTTCCTGGTTCTGTGGTATCACATAGGGGGCGAATGTGTGTTTTTAAGCTGGCCCCACTCTCCCCCAAGCAGCCTTGTCTGCCATCAACCCTGTGTGGACATTCCAGCTCTTCACTTGGTGGCTACTGGAGGAAACTCATGACTCCAACTCGTCCACTAATATTTGAGCTCCTTTAGGTGGAGCCAATGAAAGGCGGGGGTCCCCTTTCACATTACCCAGGGATGGGAAAAAAAAAAAAACAACCAAACAAACAAGGCGGGTTGGCGATCACCCTGCCCTTCCCAGGTATTTCTGCTGCAGTCCAAGTTCTAATATTCATGCCTTCAGAAATTTCTAGGCTGAAAGAGGGTCACAGATTGCATAATTCTATATGCCTGTGCCATGCTTTGGGGGTACACATTGGGCTCCCCCCAAAAGTCTGGTACCTATTCTTCTATCGAGAGACATGTTGAGGGAGGGTCTGCCAACTTTGGAAGCTCAGGAAGCCTCCAGTTGGAGAATGAATGTCAGTTTCCCTTTACTGCCGATGCCCCAGTCACTATGAATGACTCTCCAAGAGCCCCCTCAACTCGTTTCAAGAGGGGAAACACACTTTTCCCTGCCCCTCGGGTAGGGGTGAGAACATGCACTGCAATTCCCACAAGGCCCTTGCCAAGCACCTCACCTCTCTTGCCATCTTCCCAGGCTATGGAGGGCCTGGTAGGATGGTGCTTGGTAAAAGTGGGACTGTCCTATTGCCTCTCAGTCACCCTGAGGGGTGGTCATGTCTGGTCCCAATGCATCGTGGTTTCTTGAGGGTCTTGTCAGAATATGGGGCTATCTTTGTCTCCAGTGGTATTAAATATCTTGTTATAACAGCAAAATTGGTAAAACTGACTTATTCAGGAAATAATGTGATTCTAAAACTGTAACTATTTTGGTGGGCAATTGAATAAAAGATTACATTTCACAGCGTCTATTTTAATTATTCATTCTCAAAATGATTCTTATACCTAGGGCTCAAAGAATAAGCATTTGCTTCATGAAAATTAGAGGAAGGAGATGGGAGTGAGCTTCTCTTCTCAAAGCATAGGCTCAGTGCCACAGTCACAGAGCCTCTGCTGTATCATAGGCCCACTTGCTTAGAATCCTCTTGTGAATCTGGCTACTAACTTATAGCCTACAAATCTTTGGGTCTATTCATGTATCCATCCTTCCTTCTGGCCACCCTTCCTCCCATCCATTCATGCATCCATCCATCTCAGTGTTCTGATTATCGCTTAAAGTGTTACAGTGTTTTATTATACAGTCCAAGGGTCAATTGCACTGGAACATCTGGATATGCATTTTTAAACAAGTGCCCCAGATGAGTCCAATTACGTTTGAGAAACTAATGAGACATTAAAGTCTCTAAAATTTGGCTATACTGAAGACTACAGAAAGGCACCTTTTTACCAATGAAATTGATCACCGGTCTCCTCAGTGATATTTTCCCAGACAAAACTGGTCTCAAGAAGAACCTTCCCTTGAGAGGTGGTCAACATGTTTTATCCACATGCAAACTTTGATGTGCATATCTGTGAATTCAGAGAGAGATTTCAGACCAAGAGTAAGCCGACTCCCTGCTCTGTAGCCTCAGAACATCCAACAGTAAGTACTTCCTCACCATCATTGTTCATTTATTTGCTTACTGCTCATTATCCACCTTCCCAAACCTGAATGTAAACTGTGTGGATATTAAGAATCTTGCCTGCTTGTTCACTGTGATCTGCAGCACCTGGATTAGTACCCAACCCAGAAGAAACACACTGTCACTGTAATAACTCAGTGAGCCACGTAAGTATACATGAGTAAAACACAATTTTTCCCCCAAATAATTGGAAGGCACTGAAGTAAACTAAGGACCACAATGTACCGAAGAATGGATGGGGTTAATTTCGGAAACATTCTTAAATGTATAGACCTCGAACTCACATCTGAAAAACCTTCTGAAATGTGTAGAAAATGAACAGCAGGGACTTGTTCTCCTCTGTACACCCGGTCAGGCAGAAGCCTTGAGGCGGAACTTGAGGAAGGGTTCTGAAAAAGAACAAGCCCAGCCTCGTTGGAGCAGAAGACCCTGGAGAAGAGAAGTAACAAATGAGAAGGGCACCAGGGTGGGGTAGGTAGAGGAGAGTTGGAATCAATGGTCAGAAGTTTCTATTTGGTCCAGATGGTAATAGGAAGCCACTGGAGGGCCATGTTTACACATTTTCAAAATCCAATTAGGATACCACATGTTTTTATGGTCTAATCACCCATTTTGGACCCATTAAATAAATTAGTTGAAAGAGAAAAACAAAGGGAAAGAAATAAAATGATGTGTTATTTGATAGCATTAGGAAATCATGGGATAAATGTGTGAAATTGGAATGTTTGACCTGGAACCAGATTAATCCAAATATGGTCTTGGTGCCTGAGTCTCGAACTGAACCAGGCCCACGCTGATGCTTGAAAATGTGAACAGGGAAGAAAATGCAAAAGAAAGGATGGTGCTTTGGGTGAGGAAAATGGGCCTCTCTCTCCCTCTGAATGGTTTAGACATTTACTTACTGAGGGTGGAAGCCTAGGGCAGCTGATTTCTCATGCTCGATTCCAAGCTCTAGATTCTAACCGTTCTATAAGAACACTAGTGGATACACATGAGGAGGAAGCAGCTGTTTCAATGGAATTCCCTCTGGAGAGGAAAGCAGGCCAGCCATCCAGATGGAATCAGGCAAAGGGAGGAGGGGATAGGGGAGAAACAGGCCTGGGAACAGGCCTGGGATTTGGTGTGGCACCTGCTGTCCATCCTGTCCTCAGACTTAGCCACAAGTTAGAACATACAGAAAATAGAGTGTAGTGACCAAACAGAAGTGTTTTCTTGGGAGAAAGAAATCATCCTCGTTCTTTTGTGCTGGGAGGATTCTATTTTTTAGGACCCCATGACTCAAAGTGTGGTTCTCCAACTAGGGTATCCACAGCTGCTAGGGGCTTGTTAGAAATACAGAAACTCAGGCCTCAACCCAGACTTGGTAAAGAAGACTCTGCACCCTAACTCTATTTCCCAAGTGATTCATAAGCACATTAAAGTTTGCAAAGCATTGTGTCAGAGGGTTTAAAGCAAACTAGATAAGGTAACATGAGGTGCGAAAAGTGAGAGAATTATAATCCTATGGGACAGAAAACAATGCAAGTAGCCCCCCACTTTGCCAGTTGAACCTGGACAGGGTACAAGAGTTGCTACAGACCCACCCACATATAGCCAACCTGGAAGACAAACTCACACATGTACATTTGTGGACACATTGAAGGCGCTGGGACGGTATTAGTGGGAGCACTTCTGCTGTTCAACCCCAAACCAGCTTGTTTTTCTCCTTTACAGTATAACTTTGAAACCACCGTCTTTCCTCTGAATTACACCCAGTTCCTTTCATGAATTATATTTTATGTTTTGTCCCTGTTTTACTTCAATTCCACTCTTGTATCTTTCTTGAGCGCAGCCCCTGGTCAACCAATAATGGAGGAAGCCCAACCAAGACTGTTAGAATCGTAATCATTGGCCATTCGGCTGGCAGGTTCTCAAGTGTGGAAATTTCCAGGAACTAGCCTCTTTTCAGGGCCCAGGGACACTCCTTCATTAGTTCCAGTGAACTTTCTCTCACTCTGAAGTTTTTACTTATACTCCTCATGAGGTTCCCGACTTAATTAGCTCACACTCTACTGTGCTTCTTCCCATCACCTCTCAAACTCCTTATTGCTTTTTTTTCTTTTCT
>NC_138380.1:84103212-84124643 GCF_054177405.1 Leptonychotes weddellii
TTTTTTTTTTTTTTGATCATTTTTCCGTTCAGGGATTTTTTTCCTTTGGGTAACTATAACCCAATTCAAAGACCAAAACACTTGACTGAATCTACCACTGGACTTTACTTGTGTTGGGTTCATACAACAAGACAGTCGTGACTTGATGTTGATTCAGTGGAAGTCAGTGAATCAATTTGGCTTCTGAGAAGGAAGCTTTGTGTGGATAAGCAGATAAGATTTTTTATTTTCATTCATTCATTCATTTATGTGTACTAGGGCCTATAAAATTTTCAGTCAATTAGCATAATTTCCATATTGGAAAACCATAATAAATAATGATAAAAGGGATCTGAAAAGTGTAAAAGAATCCCAGCCTCTCCTAGCAAGTTCCGGTTTCTTCTGGAGAACTGAGAGGACGTGGGGGTGTGATTGCCAGGCTGGAGCTGATAATCACTGAAGGGGAAAGTACCAAACTTGACATTAATCCTAGCAATCAGTTTGAAATGATTACTAAGGAGGTGGTTTTTTAAACAAGGAAAAATGAAACTAGGGAGAATTGTATAGCAACACAGGATCCCTAAGAAACTTGTACTAAACTTTCTGAATTCCAGACATAATATATTAGAGACACAGCATTTACAGCATCTGTAGGAACAGGTTGGAGAAACTGAGGATGATCAAATGAAAGTATATAGTATATGATTACTCCATGTAGAGCGTATGCTGGTAATCCATTCACTTCTCAATAAAGTATTTAGAATTGTGACCTTTTCAAAACAAAAAGAGAAGTATTATTGTAGCCTGAACTTTTTTTTTTAATTAAAGGAGAGATGTAATTGTAGGCAGGAGATACTGATGTGAATCATTGGTCATGAGAAGACTTTTTCTCCCCAATAGTCTGATGGTCATTGAAGGAGTCAGGGGTGAGAGAAGGGAAATGGGGCAGAGGTGGAGCTCAGACAAGAGGCTCTCATCTCAAAAAAAAAAAAAAAAAGATGAATTAATAGTGGAGCAAACAGAGACTTTTTACTTTGCATTTGTTTGATGTGTGTGTGTGTACATGCTACTTTTAAGCAATTGATTCAGTGAAATAATTAGTGTATTACTAATTAGTGTGTCAGACTATTACTGAAAGTGTTGTGAGCAGAGGTTTTCAAACTTGGCTGATCATTACCTCCTGTAACATTGAAAAAAATATAGATTTTCAGGCCTCATTCTAGACCCGTGAGTCAGAATCTTTGAAAGAGAGAGCATGAGTGGGAGGGGGGAGGGAGAGAGAATATGAGGTAGACTCCACACTGAGTACAGACCCCAATGTGGGGCTCAATCTCACAACCCTGTGATCACGACCTGAGCCAAAATCAAGAGCCAGGTGCTTAAGCGAATGTGCCACCCAGGCACTCCCCTCCCCAATTTCTATATTTTTAAGTGCTCCTGGATGACTCTTACTATCACCCAGGTTTGGGCTAGGTAGAAATAAATGGATGTTTCACTTTCCCATCCTTCAGGTGATGCCTTCAGGCATCAGGTCATTTCTGTTTAACTGCACTGAGGTAACAGGACTGTCAGGGAGTGGCTCCTGGCAGGGCCCGTCAGACAATGAACTCCCTGAGGCATGGCAGAGAAGTGTGAACTCTCCACAGTATGGGAAAACACATTCAGAGTGACTTTATTTCTAGATTTGCCTGTTTTAACCCAAGAATCCAGGGACATATATTCTCCAAATACCTTTCCTGCTTCCTCCCTTGAATGCGAACATTCATGACACAAAATGTCCCTGGGGTGGGCACTGCATGTGTGTGGAAGTAGGAGTGGGGGTGCACTGAGAGGACAAGCTTAGGAAAGACCTCTTATGAGCATGGTTTCTGCTTTCAGTTAGAACAGCACATCACACTGGGCACCTGGGTGGCTCAGTGGGGTAAGCGTCCGCCTTCAGCTCAGGTCATGATCCCGGGGTCCTGGGATTGAGTCCCACATCAGGCTCCCTGCTCGGCGGGAAGCCTGCTTCTCCCTCTTCCTACCACTCCCCCTGCTTTTGTGCTCTCTCTCTCTCATAAATAAATAAATAAAATCTTAAAAAAAAAAAAGAAGACCACATCACAAATGTTGTGGAAGGTTTAGTATTTCAGGGAGGTCTCTAGCCTGGAAGGACTTGTTGGAAGGAAGGGATGCTCATAAGATTGGCTCTCTCTTTGAAAACACCCTGACTGGCCAGATTGGCAAGGGGGTAGGGAATCGTCCTCATGGATGGATTCTTCACCATCTTGGGACCAGCAGAGAGTTTCACCCTGATCACCTCTGTGTTACTCAGGGAAGGTTCACTCCTTTCCTTCAAATCCCCAAACCTCAGTGGCTTCACATAACAAAGGTTAATTTCTCATTCACATCACAGTGCACTGTAGGCCACTTAGGGCTGTGCTCCACAGGGTCATTCAGGGCCCCAGGACCTGCCTTGTCACTGCTCTACCATTTCCTAGGGTCTCAGATTCTCCACTGGAGTCTTTGCCTTTGGCTAGAGGGTGAGGAATGAGAAAATAATGTGGAAAATCACACTTCTCTGCTTTGTGGGCAAAGCTTAAGAATTCTGTTAGCCAGAACCCAGGTTCATGGCCTCACTAACTTTAACGGAGGCTAAGAAATGTAGTCTAACTATGTGCTTAGGCAAAGATAGAAACAGGTTTTGGTGAACATAGAGTGTTTTCCATAGTTTGCTACTATCTCTTTGGCAGCTGAATGGCACTTTTGTCTCTGTGGTTTACCTCCGCAAACCCATAAGCCCCATCTAATCATGAGAAAACACCACACAAACCCCAACTGAAGAATATTCTACAGAATGCCTAATGTGTATTCCTCAAAACTGTCAAAATCATCAAAAACAAGAAAAGTCTGAGAACTACCATAGCCAAGAGGAAGGAGCCTGAGGAGATAGGACAAGTAAATGTAATGTGCTATCCTGGATGGGATCCCAGAACAGAAAAAAGTGAAAACCAAGGAAATATGACTATAGTATGGATTCCCATTAATAATAATGTACGGATATGGATATTTGTTCATTAATTGTGACAAATGTACCATATTAGTATAAGATGCTAATAATAGTGGTGAAAACTGGGTCTGGGGCACATGGAAACACTGTATTTCCTTCAAAACTTTTCTATAAATCTAAAATTGTTTTAAAATAAAAATTTTTAGTTTTTTTTTTTTAAGTGAGTGCCAAAAAGATCCTACTTCTCCTGTTTTCCCATAATAGCCATGGGAAAAAAAAATTTAAAAACCCAAAACTTTGTCTACTGAGAAGTTGCTATTCTGGTCTTTCCCTTACACTCATTTTTTTCCCTTGTATCTGTTGCTTCTATCTTGCCTCATCTCACAGGGATCATTTCTCAAGAACCAGCTTGTGTCACCTTTTTAATAACATGCTGCATGTTCCTCTAAGAACATGAGCCAAAACAGGCTGATAAACAATGAAGAAACTGAAAGCTATTATGTTCTTGTGTTAAAACTCACACGCACATCCTCAGATATATATGTGTGGGCGCACACACCCACACCCACACCCCCCACACACCCACACCCACCCACCCACACATACACACATACCCTCACCCACACCCCCCCCGCCCTCCCCCACAAGATCCAGGAAGCTTCTCACCCGGTTTTCACTGGATCACCACTTTCAGACTTTTCATGTCACTAACTCTAGTATTAACATCAACAGCTTATATGAAAACTTAATTTCATTACATTTTGCCCCCTTCCCATGTCACTCCAAAATGTTTTGCACAGTCGGTCAAATATACTTAAAAGTTTCACCAAATCGGAATAGAGTAGAACTTTAGAGGAATACTAATTGAGAAGAAATGTCCCATTTAAAAACTTTCCCAGATGACTCGGAGAAATACAGTACTCCATAATACAATTCTGGAGACCTACATAGGAATGTAGAAGAGTCTGAGAACTCCCACAATAAATAAATTTATCTCATTTGGTTTAATCCAACATTTCCCAAACTTCCTTGACCTGAAGCTTTATTTTCTTTTGTTTTCATTTCCCCCCCCTTCTTGCCTCCTATCCATTAACCTCATGTGGAACTAGTGAGTCTTCAAATACAGTCTAGATAATGTAACACTTGAAAGTGCTAAGTTAAATAATTTTTGGTTTCTTCCTCCCATTCATAGAGAAGAGAAGAGGTGAGAAAGAACATATGTTTTTCCAGTCTTATTTTCCAAAAATTAGGCAATCATCTTGAAATTAGAGAAAAAAAAATTGGTTCTTTTTCCTACCTGTGCCTTTGGGTAAGTTATCTTATCTGAACTTGGACTTCCACACTAAAATGGGCCAATAATAATTCTTGTTTGGGGAATTTATCCAGCGAAGTTAATGACAAATTTAGCCTATATATAATTATTCCTCTCCCTGGCCGGGCTGGGAATTTTGTTTGTTTGTTTGTTTGTTTGTTTGACTTTGGACTTCATTCTTTAAACAAATTGCTGAGATTGCAGAAAAAATAGGTTATTGACAGAAAACAGTATCTACATATGCACTGAGAGGTACACTTTTGGTGACAGAAGAGACTTTAAGCTCATGCTGGCATCTCAGAAGCAGTTCTCAAAGAACTTAGCTTTATTTTCTTGGATTTTAGAATGCCTAAGATCCTCTCCTTCATCCCCAATCTTCGGAGCCAAATAGTCCATTAAACGTCCCATATCAGCGATTTTATAGTTTACAACAAGGGGTACATCTGCACACATACTGCAAAATAGTGTAGGGTACCTGGGTGATTTGGCGGCCCAGTATTGACTCAAAAGGCTGAACCTGAAGACTTTCATTAAATCAAGAACTCCCATCTTGGACAAGAAGCAGTGGGACTGGTTCCCGGCGGTCAACAAGTGAGGTCCCACAAACAAAACAAGTTAGGAGGGGGTGGGGTGGCAGACGGGGATTTATAGGACAGCAGAGCTACAAGACTCAGGACCAGTCCTTAGAGCAGACATTTAGTGATGATTACTATGTCTGAGCACGGTGGCAAGCGCTTTGCCTGTATTAGCTTAGCTAATGTTCCTAGTAACCCATGAGGCAGGTCCTCTGATGACCCTCATTTTATAAATGAGAGTGGTTAGGAAACATGCTCCTGGTTAGTAAGTGGCAATGCCATGATTCTCATTCAGGTGGGCAGACTCCAGAGCCCAACCTCTTACTACATTATATGGGCACCATCTTTGCTTGATTTTTTTAAAATCAGACTGAGAAGGTGACGGCTCTCTACTGTTCTCCCCCTGCCCCTTCCAGGAAAGTCTACTTTCCTGACCAAGTCCCTTATCCAGGAGGACATAGGACATTCTGGTACATCACCTCCAAGACCCACATTTCTGATCAATGTGGAGGGTTGGAAATTTATTATTTATTTTACTTTTTGGTAAGTACATTCAGAGTGGACACATGTTAATTGATTTTAGAGACTGATGCACATACAAAACAAAACACAAATCTATTGTTCTACATTTTTAAATGTAATAGCTAGCGGGATAGCACATGACAGCTATGATGAATTTGCCAAGGTAGAGCCTCTGGATTTCTGTCTCCTTAATTCACCTGATTCAGATTCATATTTTTTCTTTTGTTTTTCCCTTAAACTCAAATTTGCTTTTTTTCTAATTACAAGAACATGGTAGAAAACCTAAGAAACATATATTAGTAAAAAAAAAAAATGAAAAAGAAAATAATGATTTCTTGTAATCCCACCATCTAGCAATAACCACAGTTAACATCTTCCAGATATTTTAATATGTATACTTATATGTATAAGCCAGATGTCAAATGGGTCTCTCTGCTCCTTATTATCTAGATAAGATGCCTCAACTTCCCAGAATCTCACATTCTAACAATCACCTGTGACTCTGACTTCCTGTTTCTCCTGAATTCCATTCTCTACTGTTCAGCCTACAGCTGTTGCTTTATTTTGCTCTGGCCATAGACCCAAATGTGGAAATCAGGTTCTTTCTTTGATTCGACAGTAACAACAAATCATCCATATGAGGATTTTTTTTGATGTGTAGCCCTCTTTACTTCAGGATGTGAAGACTATTACATTTAAATAGTAGACATCCTTTTCCTATGAATTTTTTTTAAGCCATGTTACTCAGTCATGCACTTTCTTCCCCTTCCCATTCTGTTTTTGCTTTTTCCCTCTCACAAGGAGGAATCATATTCTTCACTTTTTTTTTTCTTGCACAGCGATTCAGATGTATAAGACCTTGCCCACAAATTTAACTTCAGGAATTCCCTTTCTATACACAAAGTCTCCCCCAAAGCTTTGACACTGTCCTGATCAAAAAGTCCGGAGTTATTGGATAAAGGCCATTCATGTCCCCATTTATGGCACATAGTTTCCACTAAGATACAGAGATACAATACGTGGCAAAGACAAAGGAAGTTGAAAACAATACATTCCACATGGTAGGGATTTCAAAGGAGATGTTAAAAGATTAGTTTCATAGTTCTTAGGGCCTTCCCTCACATCCAGGATATAAAAGCATGAATGGGGATTAGGAAAGGTTTTGGAAAGATTTCACTGAATAGAGCAGTTAATGGGATATAAGAATCCCCATTCCAACCAGAAAGAGATGGAGAGTAGGATGCTTTCCATTTCACATCCAATTGTTGGTTAAAAGAGAGGAGCTTCTGGACACCTGGGTGGCTCAGTCTGTTAAATGTCTGCCTTTGGCTCAGGTCATGATTCCCGGGTCCTGGGATCAAGTCCCGTGTCAGGCTCCCTGCTCAGTGGGGAGCCTGCTTCTCCCCCTACCTGCCACTCCCCCTGCTTGTGCTCTCTCTCTGACAAATAAATAAATAAAATCTTAAAAAAAAAAGGAGAGAGAAGCTTCAAGGACCACTCATAATTGATTTGATATGTGTACTCCTTAGTTGTGGAGACCTAGTAGATTGATGACCGACTTCTGCTTGGAAAACTTAAAAGCTGAGATGGGCTACATGCACCAGGCTGGGTCTGCCTGCCCTCAGGGGGAAAGGAAGGTGGGTGTTCCCTATGGGCCAGATGTGGCCTCACAGACAGTGAGAACTGGTGGGACCATCTTCAATGCAGCCCAAGAGAATTTCCTAGAGGCCTTGGGACTTACAGAGTCTTTGTCTAGTGGGCTTATGTGAGGATGGTGACTAATTTTAGGGAATATGTGCAAAGTCATGGAAAATGCAATCAAATGAGTCCAGGGGGTAGCCTCCAGAAGACCAGCAAAGGGCCTAGCAGAGAAAGAAAGCTTCAACCTCCAGCCAGACCCCAGAAGCAGGCAACCTCTCATTACAGAACCATTCAAAAAACTTTCTTGCTCCCTTAGCTCTCTCCTCCCCCACCAAAATCCTGAAAGAGTCAGAGCCACAGTTCATAAAATAGGAAAATGGGGGAAAGGTGAGGAAAGAGAGCAGGGCAGGAGGGAGGCATAAGGAACCATCAGCCCTTCTAGACCATCTACCTCCAGAGTGCCCAAGTTAGATAAATAGAGACATTTTCTCTTAAAATCAAGTTCTAAGTTTGGAGAATTACATGCTAAGAATGATTTAAAAACAAAACAAAATATAGGGATCCCTAAGTTTCCATCTAGAGGAATTCCATCTACCTGATAAAGTCTGGAGAAGCAATGGTAGTCAAAAGTAAAGAGGCTAACTGATGCATTTCCCTGTGTTGTGTGAACTATTCTATAAATTGCTTTGTAATTATTAACAGTTATACATAATTATTAACAATTATTAACAATTCCTTAACCAACCTCACTGAACTTGGGTTATTTTTTTATTTTTTCCCTATAGACAACACTGGTAGGATTATTTCATATATCCTTAAATATGTCTTTTGGCTGGATCAATGTTTAGATCCATGCTTCAAGCTTTAGCAATGAATTGCCAAATTTACATCAACTTTCATGTCATCCATGCATGCCCTTGCCATAGATATATCAGAACCATCAGTTCTACCATATTAAGGTGACTTTGTTCTCCTGACCCTGATCCCCTGTGGGTTGGTTTCTAATGTAACTCTCAAAGGACAAAATTATTTCCCAGTTCTTGAGATGGTACTTCACTTCATTCCTGTTCCTGTACTTATGAATGTATTTCAGAAATCCAACCTGTTCATGTATTAGTAGCTGCCTTTATATTGTTTCCATGATTATGAGATAGAAGATGCACCAAAAATGCCAATTATCTGTATACCTTAGATAGACTGCCTACCTATATTTGGGTTGGGAAAACAAATTCAGCAGATCAAATTTTCCAACCTCATGTTTTCGTTCTGAGAATGTTGCGTTTGTGCTTCTCCTGACCTCACAACCTCAGCGAAAGCTGTAATTAGAGTTGATTCAGTAAATACAACTTCTGCCTCGGTGGGTGGGGTCGGTGTTCTCCACAAGAGCTCTGGTCGTGAGCAGTGCAAGGAGCCGGACTACTACGGATTTTCTGGGGCTTTGGCTACAGGGAAAACACACAGTTTAAAAAAAATATCTTAAGAAATATTCCAAAACAGGATTTCAAGAGCAGTAATCCCCTCTGTCTATATTTGGCTATGAAGTACCTTCCCATGAAATATAATTCCTAGCTGGCTGTCACTTGTCATTTTCCCTGTGTTCAATATTCACCAACATAAAGGTCCTATTTTGCCAACTCCCAGCACTTAATTTTCATTCCCATTCATTTTACCATTTCTCTTAAAGTGAAAATAACACTCAATTGTCAAGGGGATTGAATGAATTGTAAATAACAAATGTTATCTTACTCCCTGGAACTTATCTCATGCTATGTTATGGATTTACCAGGTCCCAAAAAATATCAGATATACGAGCCTTAAAGGGGAAAAGTCTCCATACTAGTATATGAAAAAATTCCTAAATTCCAGAAGGGTGAGTGAACAGATGGATACTTTTGGGACATGTGTGTGTGTCATTTTTGTTTTACATTTCCTTGGCTCTGCAAGAGAACGCATTTTCTACAAAGTATGGTAGCTGCAGTGAAGGATAATATTAAATTAAACCTGGAAACAAGAAATGAGAAGTAAATAGTTTAACAAAAATGCAGTTCCATATGTTAATTTTGAAAAGTTTCATTATTAAAACACAGATTTAGAACAATGTGGCCATGACTGAGACACAAAAGGTAAACAGTGACTGATGTAACGGAGAACAGTTTTCTTACTTGGAGGTGTAGATACCATTCTAACACATTCATATATGTATTTCCAAGTTTTATTCATTGAGGAAATTCAATATTTTAATAAACTTCCATGAAAGTAATTATAGATTGGTGATGTTTTTCCCTGGGTGGTGATTTCTTACATAGAAAGTAAAGCCCTGAGTGGTTCCAGCAACGTGGAGCCCTGAACTATTGCACCTCTTGCCACAACATAAAAATTCTGGATAAGTTATAACAACACAGCAGTTTATAAAACATATCTGAGGGGAAAAGTAAATAGAAGGAATCTCCAGTTGTCAGAAATGAAGAGTGAACTCCTGGCCAGCGCGCAGCTAACTTAGCAGCAGCCTGATATGATAGTGGGGTAATTTGGATTTAGATAAGTGTCCTACAATTGATGGGCTGAAGTACTGACACTCACACGCTGACAGGAAACATGGACTTGGACTCCACAAGGCATGGTTACTCGCTCTGTGAAAATACTGTCATAGGAAAACCACCGGGACCAACCTGGCAAGCTGCAAGAAGCTTGCTCTACCCAGGGCTCAGTGAAGAGTAGAAAAAGAAGCAAGTCTCCAGCCTGTCACATGCAGAGTGACAATCAGATTTATAGTGCCAGCTAGTGCAGAATCTCAACTCAGTAATTAACATGAAATCTGGTCTCAGACAGGTGAAATCCTTGGGTTCCTTGAAAAAAACGAAACCATTAGGGATTCAGAGCTGGTGAATTAAAGACAAAAAAGAGATTCCCTTTATTTTTTTTCCTCAGGCATGTTTTAAATACTGGTCTGTTGTTATAGTTCATCCAACACTTGTGAATGTTTGCAGCTTGTAGTGGAGGTGAGTCCCTAATGGTTTGCTAGATCAGACCGTGAGTTGCTTTTTATGAGAAATCACCATTCAGATAAAAAAAAAAAAGCCAGTCTGAATAATGTCCAGATGAACTTGCAGGAAAAAACACTGCAAATGATATAAGCAATTAATGATTCACCGTAAGAGAGAATCAATACACACAATCAAAAGGAAGATGATGCCCCTTCCTAAGAACTAGAATAGAACAATCTGAAACCAGGAAATGAGATTATCTGAAATTATTATTTTATTTAAAAGGAATAGAAAACGTGCTGAAAGGAGTGACACTGTGTATGAAGAATAATCTAATTAATCAAAAGAACTAAATTAAGCCTCTTTCTATAAAGAAAAAAAACTGCAATTAAAAAGTCAAAGGATAGACTATAAGTCACATTAAACATAGTGGAAGAAAAAAATCAACAAACAAAAATATAAAATCTGGAAAATTACCTGGAATGTAGCATAGGGCAATATGTAAATTGAAATGTGAAAGAGAAGGTAAGCACTATGCAGGATAGATTTAGACAGTCTAAAATATGGCAAATTAAATTTTCAGAAAGAAAAGAGTGACAAGAGAGGCAACATTCAAAAAGATGATGGTGGAGAATTTTCTAGAATTGCTTAAAGGCATCAAGTCTCAGATGTAGGGTAGATTAGTAGTGGCTTAGTATCCTAAGCAGGGTAGATTAAAAACAAAATCCCCACATGGATACATTGCAGTGGAGATATGGAACACCAAAGACAAGGAGAAGGTCTTCATAGCAGTTGGGGAAAAAAGATATTGGAAGTGAAAGAGCGATAATTAGGCTGATAATGAACTTATCACCAAAAATGGAGACCTGAAGACAATGGAATGATATCTTCAAAGTGCTAAATAACTTTATACTGAAAACAATGGTCAGTGTAGCTAAACTTCTTTTCAAAAAAGAAGGCAAAATAAAGACATTTTCAGACAAACAATGAGTAGAAGTTACTTCTTTAAATATGCTTCATAAAAGAATGACTCGCTGTAATCAAATTAGAAGAAAATAAACCCTGAAATGAGCAGCAGGATATAAAAGACAATTGTGAGCAAATGATGGTTAAAATGGGCAATTAAGTCTAGAGTATTGACTATTAAAAATAGTTTTTAAAAACTATTTCAAGAGAGGGCGCCTGGGTGGCTCAGTTGGTTAAGTGAATGCCTTCGGCTCAGGTCATGATCCTGGAGTCCCAGGATCAAGTCCCGCATTGGGCTCCCTGCTCAGCGGGGAGTCTTCATCTCCCCCTGACCCTGCCCCCTCTCCTGTTCTCTCTCTCTCATTCTCTTTCTCAAATAAATAAATAAAATCTTAAAAAAAAAAAACTATTTCAAGAGAGACTTAAAAGCAAAGTGGAACAAAATGTTAGAAAATAACACCACGGACAATGGAGGACGTTCTATAGAATCACTATATTTTGAGTTCCTTGTGATGTAGAAATACTGCCTTAAATGTACTTATTAAAATTTAAAGATAAGCAAGTAAAAATAGAAGTTGTATATGTATTCTTTACCCCAATAAATGAGAGGAAAGTAAATGGACAAGAGAAAAAAAGCAAGGTAAGTAGAAAACACAAATTAGTCCATATATCATTATTCACAGTACATATAATGTAATACTCTTAATTAATTAATATCACCTCTCACATTGAATTTTATTTTAACAATTTAAATATCAGCCATGGCAGTTATTAATGTAGTTCACTAAATATTTCTTATTTTCATTCTGGACTCATGGTTTGTATTTCACTCACCTGCTCCTTGGTGAGAGTTGGCTCTGGAAGTTGTTATGACCAATTTGGCATAAGCTGAAGTGATGTGTGCCACAGTGGGGTGGAGACATTAACATCCAGTGTAGGACATATCAAGTTTTTCCTCTCTTCTGCTACCCCCATTAGCAATGCTACAGAGAGTGGCTGCTCTGGACCCAGGGTAAGGACCAGGTGGAGCAGAGCCCCCTGTGGAACCTTGGAGGATGTGCGTCTCGAGAGAGAAATAAGTCTTTGCTCTTTTAAGCTGCTGAAATGTTAGAACTGTTTATTAGCACCGCATAGCGCGGCCCAACCTCACTGATACATACAAGAGAAATATGCACAACATGAAGAAATAGACTGTGAAAGTAAAGGGATGGCAAAAGAGATACAGGAATGTATTGGCCAAAAGAAAACCAGCATATTAACATCAGTGTTAGGCAAAATAGTCTGTAAGACAACAAAGAATTATTAAGGAAAAAGAAATAAAGAAAAAAATACAAAATATATTCTCACATAAGAATAAAAGGAACAATTTGCCAGGAAAGTCACAATCCTGAATCTTTAAACATCTAACATCAGAGCCCCAAAATACATGAAGTCAAAATGGACAACAGAATTACAAGGAGCAACGGACAAATCACAATAATAAGCCAGTTCCTGCAACCCCATTTCCCCTTGCTAGGCAGTGGAGGATGGCTGTCCACTGTACCCAGGACTGGGCGATGACATGTAAACAGAAATCCCTAGAAGGGCTTCTGGGAAAGGATTCTTTTTTTTTTTTTTCCTCTGATAAAAAACAAGGGATGCCTTTCAAGTATCCACCCTTCTTTCTGTCTTTGAATGGGATTTCGTGAGAAAGTGATGGTTGAAGGAGCAATAGCCATTTCCCATCAGACTTCTTATTACACGGTATTTTATAAACCCCACTTCTTATGCCAGTATTAACTACAACCCAGAGCATCCTCACAAAGAATTAGGTATCAATAATCATGATCAAGTTATGGCAATGAAAACAGCATGGTGTTAGTGAAGGAACAAACTGACCAATGGAAGATGAACTTGGTATATGACAGAATGCTCTTACAAGTAAGTGGAGACAGAATGTGCTATTATATAATGATCTTGAGAAAACTCCACTTGGAAACAAAGTAAGTTAGCATCCTACCTCAGAAATATTAGCACCCTACCTAATACAAATGTTACCTATTTCTGTAACATAGAACATTACATTCCAGGAGGATTAAAGACATAAATATGGAGCCTGGTACTTTAAAATATTTAGAGGAACATATTGGAGAGATGTTAAATTATATGTTATGTGAATTATACCACAATTTTGAAATACATGCTATGGACAAAGACCTAATTATCAATACAAAATTGTGAAGTTAGGTTAAAAAAATATGTTGGAGAGTATTTTTATAAGCTTGGATTAGGGAAGGATTCCCTAAACAAGACACAGAAACAGAAACAACAGACTGTAAAAACAAAGAATGATAAATTTCATCACATTAAAATTAAAATCTTCTGTATAACAAAAGACCATCCAAAGTGAGAAAGGAAGCCATGGACCAGAAGACATTTGCTATAATTTAACTGGCAAATAATCCATACCATAATATATAAAGAAATGCCTCATAGCAATACAAGAAAGACAAACAATCTAATTTTTTTTTAAACGGCAAAGGATATAAATAAGTGCTTGGCAAAGAGAAAACCCTAATGTCCAATAAACATAAGGAAAGACACTTGATTCCATCAGTGACAGAAATGAAGATTAGATCAGCAATGAAATGTCTCTTCACACCCATCAGTATGGCAAAAAAACAATGTCTCATAAGTGTGGGAGGGGATGTGGGATTTGGGGACTCTCACATACTGATTGTGGGGTGTAAGTCAGTACAGCCCTGAAATGGATATTGTCAAGCTGCTCCCAAACTTGCAGATGTTCAAACTCTACAACCCATAGCTTTGAGAAATGCATCCACATGCACAAGGACCCGTATACCAGGATCTTCACTGCACCATGTTTACAATAACAAGAAACCAGAAAGAAACAGAAAGACTCATGCATGAGGCATGAATAAATTATCCTATATGCATATAGGGACTTACTAAACAGCAGTTAAAATGAATATCCTAGATGTACTGTATCAACATAGATCTATTCTGAAAGTGTTGAGGGAATAAAAAAAAAAACAAGTTGCAAATGTATTATATAATTTGGGTATTATGCTAAGTGAAATAAGCCAGACAGAGAAAGACAAATACCATATGATTTCACTTATATGTGGAATCTAAAAAAAAAAAAACCAAATGAATGAACAAACAAACAACAACAACAACAAGGAGGGAAAGACTCGTAAAAAAACAGAGAGCAAACTGGTGGTTGCCAAATGGGAGGGGATGGGGGAATGGATGAAATAGGGGAACAGCAAAATAGGTGAAACTTTCAGTTGTGAAGTAAATCAGTCACAGTAATGAAAAGCACAGCATGGGGGATATAGTCAATAATATAATATAATGACTGCAGTAAGCATTTCATAATGCATATAATTGTTGAATAACTATGTTGTACACCTGAAATTAACTCAACGTTATATGTCAACTATACTTCAATTAGAAATAAAAAAAGAAAAGAAAAAACTATTACATATTTACTTAAGTAATATGTATTTGATATTTTGTACCAAAGTAGCACACTGTGATACTTAAGTATCAAAACATAAAACTATTGATGAGGAAGTTATAAAAACTTCAAGGTTATGGTTAATTCTGGAGTAAAAGGGAAAGGAGTACGTGCAGTAGTCAAATATATATGTAATATTTCTTACTTTCTTTTTGTTTTTTGTTTTAAGTAGGCTCCATGCCCAATGTGGAGCCCAATGTGAGGCTTAAACTCACGACCCTGAGATCAAGACCTGAACTGAAATCAAGAGTCAGACGCTTAACCAACTGAGCCACCCAGGTGCCCCACCCCCCCTTTTAAAGTTTATTTATTTAAGCAATCTCTACACCTAATGTGGGGCTGAACTCATAACCCCGAGATCAAGAGCCACATGCTTTACCGACTGAGTCATTTCTTTCCTAAAACAAAGAAACAGAGCTGAACGAAATATGTCAAAATGCAAAAATTTATTAAATCTAAGATTAGATATGCTGGATGTCTGTCTATTACATTTGAAATGTAATTATTTTGCATGTTTGAAACATAATAAATATTTTAAATAAAACATGAACAAGTTATTAAATAGACAAAAAGTTAAATAAAATGAGTGAGTTATGAATAAAAGTGAAAAAAATTTAAATATCATGGTTGGAAGAAGACATGCATTCTGTTTTAGAATGGGAAGAAGAGAAAGGAAGATGAGTCCCACAGCTATGTGTTCCCACAGCTTCCAGAAAACTCCTTGCCAGGTTATCGAAGACTCAGATGCAGCTGAGCTCAGGAGCTCTGAACAGGTTTGCATTTTGAAATCTGGGAGCTGGTGGAGGTGGCAGAGGGGTGGATTCTGGGAGAGGAAGCACAGCGTGGAGCCGTTGAAAACTGACCCCTCAGCAGCCCAGGCCACCGCCTGCAACATCCATGTGGGGTCCTGCTCTGGGTTTACGGGCCTCAAGAAGAGAGCAAGCTCCAGTCTCTGTGTACTGCTGCTGTCAACTTGGTCCACCATCCTCTCCTGGGGAAGGCCACCCCCCTTCATGGCCCCCGACCTGTGCAGTCACACGCTGCCCCACACTCAGAAGGGCCCCATGCTGGGTGTGATGCTCTGCTGGTTCTGTCTTGACAAAGGATCTTGCATTTGCATTTTGCACTGGGCCCCTCATATCACATAGCTGGGCCTGCCAGTGGCACCAACAGACGAGAAACGTCCTCTGTTTAAGGGTCTGTTCCTCTGTCCTCACCTGGTCACCACTGCTCTCCACACTTCGAGGGAACCTCCCATTTACATTAATTGCCAAACCCCTGCAGGCATCTGCATTGGCTGCCTCTATTTTACACATTTGATCTTGTGGACCCATCTATGCATCACCTGGAGAAAAGCTGCCCTTCAGCCACAGAGCTCTGGGAAACTTGAGGTGTCTGGGGCAGAAGGCCACGTTTGTCTTGATACTGACATGTTGGTACTAATTCTATTTATATTCATCAAAACTTAACAGCCACAACTTAAAGTGAACGTGCAATAAAAATGCAGTTATGGTATCTCAGAAGTGATTATCTAGGTTGTATTTAGATAAACACAATATGATGGTATTTACACAGCATTAACATACACTCCTAGGTGGCAAGTCTTATACAGTCTTTACCCATATCAAAGGCACTTGCCCAATGCAGGCTCTCCTAGATGTTGATTATGTGGTTCTTAGCATTTATGTTAAAAAACATTTCTTCTAGAACTGAGACAGTTGGTTAATTTATGAATTATTTGCTTTTGGAAGCTGAAGCCATTCTGGAAAAAGAAGTTCCGTCCTTCTGCCTAGGACCTTAAGGGCTGGTCCTCTAAAATCTCTAGGCTGCATCCTGTGTCATTGTCTTCCACGACTTCTCAGGGAATTTCGAGGTAAGAGTCCCAAAGAATGGATTTCTCTGGGTGCCATGAGTGGTGGGACCAGCCCTTGGAAAGAAGACTTTGTCCAGGGCAGGGCTAGGGATGGGCCAAGGGCTTTGACTGCTCCTGTCCCCCGTGGCTCTGTGGTATCCACGAGCAGAGAAACGGTAATCCCACCATGTCACGGACTAGGTTTGAGGCTTATATTATATTGGGGTGAGGGGGAATTCCCCTTTTAAAAAAAACTATTAATTCCTAGATATACATAACATCCTGTGGTGTAAGAAGCCTGAAACGGAAGGGACAAATATGCAGGAAGTTTGTATGTCCATTTTATACATACCACAATCTGTGGTTATGAGAGAACCAAAGGTATTCAGGGCAATGACATGCTCATTCATGGCATTCCATTTGGCTCTTGGGGAATATAAACCAGTTGTCTCCAGTGGAAAAATCTCAAGCTCCCACTGGGAAAATAGTGGGAGAAAATAGACATAACAGGGACATATTTGATTTTTTGATGTTATGTAAAGACCACAAAGAGTCTGTGATATGAAAGACTCAAATTCCTGTCTGGTCTACTTAAGCTGGGTAGTCACCACATCATCATGACATGCTGGGGCTCTGAGTCCAAAACAACTCAGTTGGCATCTCAACGCTGGCATGCCTTCTGCCTCTGTGCAGGTCCACTGATATTTCTGAGGCTCACATTCTTCCTCTGTAAAATGTGGGTGACAGCGAGATCTTCATAAGGTTTGGGGGTTTAGATGAGATCTTGCACGAAAAAAGTGTAGTGTGGTATCCAGCACTTGGAAAGCCCTTGGTGGACGATAAGGATGATTATTAGCATGGGCCGCCAGGGGGTGGGGCAGGGCCCCTGCTGTCTGGACCGGATCTCGGGTCCCTAAATTTAGGGCGGACGGTACCTGTGTAATGGCAATAGAACTGGAAGCCAAGAGAAAAAGGAGACGTGCTCTTGTTCTTCTAAGGCTGAGGCCCTGGCACGTGGAGAAAACGAACATGGAATAAAGGGGGACCCAGTAGGTGTCAGGAAGGCCTCGGGAAAGAAGAGCACTAGGATCTCCTGCTTGTGTTGAATACTAGGTAGTCTCTGAAATGACCACAAGCATTGGTGGCCATGCCGAGTTACTAACGTAGAACGCAGTACGCCAGAGCGAGTCAGCTGCCCAGCTCTGTGTGTGTGTGTGGGGGGGTCCTGCATGCTCTGGTGGGGTACTGCAGGCCACTCCCTCCACCTGTACCCCAGCTCTCCTCCCCTGGACTACTAGTCAGGCCTCCCTTGTGGATTTGCTGGAGTGTTACACATTCAGTTCTCAGGAGTCTTTAAACATGTCTCCAGAGATGAGCTGCCTTTAGAGGACAATGTGGCACCAGAGATCACAGTTTGGGCATGTCTTTCAGATTCAAAAGTTTAGCATTTCTGAATGTTCACAGCCCAGTTCAGTTGGTCTCTCCCGTTGCCCTCCTCCCCTAGTGTCCCCAGTGAGGTGGGAGCCCTCGCGAGGACTTCTCCGCCAGCCAGCCCACATGCCGTGTGATGACCTGAAAAGTCAGTCATCTGAAGAGTCTGATGTGACCATGAGTCACCTCACTCTAAAGGTTACACTCTACGAGGACAGCACAACTTGTTTGTGCAAAGGGCCTAAGCTATCAGGATCATGTCTCCTTGAAAATTCCTAACCACACATTAGTCAGACCACCCCCAAATCAAAGGGGAGAGCCCACCTCCAGATTTTGCCTGTAACTTATGGACTCTCCTGAGTCAGCAGTGGTAGCCACACCCCTCCAGCTGTGTGGCAGGGGCCAGGTGCACACCTGCATGCTTGGGTCTCCATGAAATAGTCCCCTCTGCCCTGTGAAGCCCCTGCCTCTGCTAGGCCCACTGTGAGCATCTCAAACTTCCATGTCTTCCTTCCAGGAAAGACTCATGCCAGAGATTCCTTTTCATAGACTTCATTTTTCAGAGCAGTTTTAGGTTTTCAGAAAAATTGTATGGAAAGTACAGAGAATTCCTTTACACTCCCCTCCAGATTTCTCCTATCATTATATGTTGCATTAGTGTGGCACATTTGTTACAACCGATGAACCAATATCGATACACTATTATTAACTAAAGTCCACAGATTACATCAGGGTTCACTCCTGAGGCTATGCATTCCATGGCTCTTGACAAAGGCATACCGCCATGTACCCCACATCCATAATGGTTTCACCACCTTAAAAATCTCCCACCCCCCTCCAGCTCCCCAACCCCTAACAACCACCGATCTTTTTCCTGTCTTTACAGTGTTGCTTTTTCCAGTACGTCATATATGTTAAAATCCTATGGAATGGCCTTTACCAATTGGCTTCTTTCAGTCAGTAATCCACACCAAAGTTTCTTCCATGTCTTTTTGTGGCTTGACATTTTGTTTCTTTCATTGCTGAATAGTATTCCATTGTACGGGCATACCACTCACCAGTTTAGCCATTTGCCTATTCAAGGATATGTAGGTTGCCACCGATTTTTGGCAATTATGAATAAAACTACTATGAATACTCATATGCAGGTATTTGTGTGGACATTAAGTTCTGTGTGGACAGAAAGATTTTCAGATTGATCTCGGGTCTTCTGCTTCTACTTGGTTGTTCTTAGAGAGTACACAAGCTGGGATTTTCATTTTAAGGTCTTTCTTACCAGGTAGGCTGGTGAAGTGGGGAGTGTGGGATTTAGTCCTTCAGGAGTTCACTGAACTTCTCTGAACTCCAACTTACTCATCTACTGGAGGAGCGCTAACATAAAGGTCAGGAAATATGTGTGAAGATAATGGTTACACAGTAAGAAGTGGCCAATAAATATCTTCTTTACGTATGTCCTTGCACTCTTTACTCTTTACTCCCTTTCCCCATTCTACCTTCATCATTTCCTATGAAGAAATTCAGAAAAGTAGATTTCCAGATGACCTTCTGCTTGAATTTTCGCACGTTTTAATTCAGTATCTGAAGATTTTCAATACCACCCTGACTTCCATCCTTGAGCAATCACACATTATAAATCCTGAATATATGCTGACGTTTCTCTTTGGATCTGTACTTACGATAAAAAGAGAAATTGGGTTAATTCCAAGGTGAGTCTTCACCAGCTGGAAGTAGCGGTTGCCTGCTGAGTTGTGGGAGGGCCTGGTTGACCCTTGAGGGAGCGGGAGGGACAGCGGGACACAGCAATGCTCGCTCGCTGTTGAGGATTCATTAGAGCATCACAGATCAGGTAGTGGGTTCTATGCTCAGTTCATGCCAAGTCTGGATGGCTCGTGACATGGCTTTAGACAACACAGGTCAGTGAACACACTAGCAGTGTGGTCTGGCCTCTCTGATTCATAGATTTTGGAAGCTGTGTCTACATGGTACTGCCCTAAAAGACTAAAAAATAAAATTGTCTGTTTTCCTCCCAGGTGCTTCACCAGTAAAAGGAAAACCATTAGAATGGAATTATCTGAGCTAAAGAACTGAGAGATTTCAAAAGGATCATCCTGACAGCTGCTTCAGGCTCTTCACTGGCTCCCTGTACTGTCCCAACAAGGACATCATGACCTTGACCCTTGCACATCTCTCTCCTGATGGCTTTTCCTTTTTTCCTAGATTTCAAACATGCTGCACCCTAAATGTTTTCAGGAGGCCAATACTCTCCCCCTAGATACTTTGCAGTGTGCTGGCCATGCTTCCTTGACTAGCCTGCCTACTTATCTCCACTGCCTTCCTTCTTCATTACTTTCCGAGCAGCTTCCCTTACCCCACAGTGGATTGGGAGCCCTGTCAGATCATGGGCCCTGTTGCATCACCTCCTTCCCTTATCACAGCACTGCTCTCCCCATCGTATTTACCTGCTCTTGTGTCTCCCTCCCTCTACTGGCATGCAAGCTCCATGACAGTGGAAGTCAGCTTCACTCCATCATGCCCAAGGGCGGAGGGGGGGGTGGTGCTGTGCCTGACACTGAGTTGGGATCTCAACAAATGAATGAATGAATGGACTTAAAACTAGACACAACAAGCTCGAGGTACACGTTAAAAGCTGGGGAACTATGTGAAGAGAGAAGGAGCTTAGCATCAGTGCTTCTCATACCACACCGTAAGGACAAGCAGATACATATAACAAAGGAATCATCTTCCCCAGATGAGCCAAGGGCACATCTTTAGGCCTGGACACTCACTGTTCATTACCTATCCAGTATCCGTATGTCTCTCTTTACTAATAGCATCCCAATTTTGTTCAAGGAGACAACGTTCCAAATTTTTAAAATAAAAGCTACATTTATCATATTCTCTTGGAATCAGAGGTAGCCCTCTCAGGTAGTTCTTACCAGTGAGAAGCAGAGATTTCTGGGGTTTCAGGGAATGTTTGGTTTTCTTGATAGAAGTCTTTCCTCCTTGTTGCTTCCCTTTTCCTCCTTTTGCCTGGAATGCAGAGGGAAGGTGAGGGTACAACCACCATAAGGAGGAGGCTACATTCTAAGGAAGGGAGATCAGAAAGAGAGAAGGAGCCTTGGACTTTAAAAACGTGGTGGAGTCTACCTTCAGATGTATCACTGAGTGAGAAAACAAACTGGCTAAGCCACAGTAGACTGATCTGTGCTCCATGTAGAATTCACTTTTGAAATAACACCGGGCTTCATCTCTCGGCTCTTGCAGTGAGTGCATCTGAGTGCAGGGCGGCGGGAGGGGAGAAGCCCTGGATGTGTACAGGGCACAGGAAACTCATAGAGCCCACACATTTGGTCACTCAACACTCAAATCAGAGGTGGCTCAGGCACCATTTGTCCTGCCCCATGGGGACATCAGAATAACACTCATGTTCACAAGTCGTAGGCAATCAGATCAACAAGTGCAAACATGTTCCCCACTCCTCCTTCCTAAGGTTATCTCCCTTTCTAGTATCTCTTTCTCTTTTTACTCTCTTAACATACCAGCTTTCATTTCTGGCCTTTTTATGATGGGCTATGGCCAGTTAAACTTGGCTACTTCCCTGCTGGCTTTCTGCTGAAGAAGCCTTCGATTCCTGGATGGGAGAAGCTCACACACAGG
>NC_138380.1:84125143-84181660 GCF_054177405.1 Leptonychotes weddellii
ATTATCCAAACATGTTACCTGCATCTCAGCGTAGATCCACTCTTACAGTGGTGCCCTAGAATCTCTAAGTCTTTAGGGGTTGCAAACTTCTCTTAGAGCCTTTGGGAGGCCAACTACTTTACCTTAGTGATGTGTGCATGTGTGTGTGTGTGTGTGTGTGTGTGTGTGTGAGTGCATGCACAGAAGTTACCTGGGACACTTAATGAAAATGCTTGTTTTTATTTCCCACTCCAAGAAACTGTGATTCAGTTGGTGGAGCCCAGGAATTCGAACTGTTTACAAGCACCACCTGTCCCAGCTGCAGGGGGTCCTGGCTCAGACTTGAAAAAACACCGAACTAAAATGGGCCAGAGGTGGCTTTGCCTGAATGAGCTGATCTCCGCTGGAGCACAGGGCTTTGAGGAAGAGAAAACTGGGAAAGGGCCTGGTGGTGCCAAGTGGAAAAAGGACATGGGAAAAGAAAATGGACGTGGAGGAGAGGAAATGATACCAGAACAGAAGGATGAAACTGTCAAAAGACAAAGTTCCCATCCTCACAGAGGTCTGGTCCTGTCAGTGCTGTCCTCTTACCTTACGGTGACAGAATGTTAGCATCAAATTGTCTGTTTAGCTTAATGACTGCATACTTATTAGATTAGGTTGTTAAACCAATAAAACACAAGAGGCATAAGCAATTTAATTACGCTACTCATTCTGTTTAAAGCATTTAAATTAGGCTATGTTGACATGGTCCAACTTCTTAGAATCCGATCATCTGAATTCAGAAGAGTCTACGTGTAAGTGTGTGCAAGGGAGATGGAGTTTGTGTGTCTTGATTCATGTAATATCTGTGTGGTCGAGAGAATTCTCATTTTAGAGAAAAATGAGACAGATTTAGAAAGAACACTTCATTACCTCTGGGCCACAGTCTCTTTTTTCTTGGGTCAAACGAGCGAGTGTTTAAAGCTGAGTCTGAGCCTTGAGAAAACAAGATTCACAATAGGGCTTTTGGACCCAGGAACACAACCCGAGCAGGAGCTGGAGGGGCCAGAGCTGCTCACATATAACCCCACCGAAGCCGAGCTAATGAGGATTAGTTGGGCCTTCCTGTGCACCAGGCTGAGGGTAATTGGGTCGCTGGACACGCTGACCTTTTCATTTACTCACCATTTAACGTGAGCTCTTGGCTACTGTGTTTGGAGCTTAAACGGTACATTTAAAGCAGCAACCACATTCTTCCGCACGTTCATCCATCCTACATTGCCTCATTTCTTTCTTCCTTCCTTCCGTCTGCCCTCCTCCTGGCCTTTGGAGGAAGGTGGAGGGGCCTCTGAGTGGCGTTGTTGGGCCAAAGGAAGACCCACATGACTTGTTGTCTGGCCCTCTCTAGGGGCGAGGAGGGGCATCACTTAATGAGGCCTCAGCCTCAGCAATGGAGCTGAGAACTTGCATAGCAGGAACCTGCTCCCGATCGGTGGCTCCAGCTGCCGCTGCAACCCTCTCGGCACGGTCTGGCCGGACTCCCCACCTCCCTGCCCCACAGGCTAGCTGACAGGCTGTGAAACAAGCGCTTGCGAAACGGGGGCAATGACCTTGCCTCTGCACCTCGGTGGCTTTCTTTTTTTGCCACTAGCTGCCTGCTGGGCTCGCTCAGTCTCTTCCTTCAGCCAGCCAGGGAAGGGCTGAGTACCCAATCAAACACAGGCCAACACTGATTTGCATTTAGCCTGGACCTCTTACGGCTGTTGTCTTCTTATTGCTAAGAAGACAAGGTTCCTAAAATTGTACCTGTGGCTATTTAGTACAACCAGGTGGCCTGGTGGAATCCAAATAAGATGAAGAGCAGGTGTATTCATGCTTGCTCTTTTAAGCTTTCACACCACCACTCACGATGCAGCCGGCCTAGGCCTACACAGGGCGACTTGATTTCTCATCCAGGAACCTCCAGGCCCTCCCGTTCTGAAATGACATGCAGAATACCATGTGTGAGCATGCTTGTGCACACCCTGGTCCCAAGTCCTGGAAGCTTAAGACCCACCAGTTGGATTCTCCCTTTTATGCTCCGGCCCTGGGTATTCACACTCCGCTATGCACATGGCAGAGGATTTATAAGATACACAGATGAATATTTTTAACTTTAATGTCTTAGAAAAAATAATTAACTACGGAGCAAAACAGCAATTTTGCGGATTCTTAAATTTGAAGCTAGATTATTTTTAAATAGTTGATTTAAATAAATATATCACTGAAGTAATTATGCAGATGGCATGCTGATATATCAAAAATCAGGAAGAAGGCAGCTTCTTGCTATTTGGGAACTCACTCCAGCCACTCGGGCTTCTTTGTGGTTCCATGCAGCACACCGTACAAGGCCCTGAGCTTCACCTCATAGGACTGCCCCTGCCCCCTCGAGCTCCGAGCCCCACCGGGAGCCCGCCTAACACCGGCTCATCTCCTAGACTCAGACTGGGCCACTTCCTCTCTGAATCTTTTCTGACTTTTAGGAAGAGCAGCCCCTCACCCCCGGTGCCCCTTCGTGGCCACACAGTCTTCTCTCACACTGCCTTCAACAGATAAGTGAGTGTTTTCGTTGACTGCCTCTTTCCTCAGAGGCAGAAGCCTCCTTTAGGGTGGAACTGGGTCTCCTTCACACAAGGATGCTTGCTGACTTGCCTGTTGCCGAGTTCCGTAGGGATGCTCAAAAACATAACTAAAAGGAACAAATGGATGAAGGGGTGCATGGATGAATCAAGAAGCTCATATATTCACCTCACCAGGAGGATAATCAAATTAAGGCCCCTTTCTAAAAAAATGTTTGTGTCTATCAAACCTTTCGTGGCAATTTATGTCAGAAAGTTTTCCACATCAGGAAACATAATATTGAAGAGCATGTAATTATAAGACAGACAAACCTGGGTTCTAAATCTGGTTCTGACAAACTAGCTTGACGGCCTTAGACAAGTGGCTCAACTAATCCTGAGTTTCCTTATTGTGAACTGGACAGAGCAATAGCAACAACTCATCCTGGGAAAATTAAAACTGCCCATGTATACAGTAAGCATAGTACTGGGCACATAGAGAGTGCTTGACAAAGTTATCCACACTTAAGTTGTTTTTTTCTTAGCATGGGCATTCCTGTCTTCATCTACAGAGGATATCAGATAGAATGTAACATGTGCTTAATTATGTAGTGTTTTCAGGGGGAACATCACATAAATAACCCACTTCTGTCTCCTTCACTGATATCAGGCCACCAGAAATCATTTTTCCTACAATCCTACCTGCTGCTGACCCCTTCCCACCATATCTCTTCATTCCTGCAAATCCTTTCTGCGGGTTTCTATTTTCCTCCGTAGCTCCACATCTCACTCACCCTATAATATGCTTCATGCACAACACAGACTTCTGACACAGGTTTCACAGAGAACATGAGGACAAGGGTCGGGATTGCTCCCCGTCTTCTGAGGGACCTTCAAATTTGTCTGCATCATCTCGTATCTCTGCAAGGCTGACTTCTACACCATTCCGTTTGGGGTTCTGTTCTTCTCAAACTTTCTGTCTCTACCTTATCCCAGAACCTTCTCTTTTCCACTTGATATCCTGCATGCAAACATTCTTAAAAATCCTCCATCCTAAAATGGACCAACCAATAGAGCAAGACAATCCTTATTTCGTCCCTTAAAAGCTCAAGACTCAACTCTCTTCCTGCATTCATAGTCCCCTTTCCTGACATCTTTGCTTTCTTATCCTCACCTTTCTTCTTGCCAAGTTCTCCTCTGTCTTCTTACCTCAGGACTAAAAGTCCTGTCTCTGAAAAACTTCTAATTGCCAAATTGAATGGCTGTTCCCTTGTGGAAGCTCTTGGCAACATTTATTGACCCTGTTCATTCCTTCAAACTCTCCTCTCTCATGGTTTCCATGATTTTACCCCTCTTTCTGCTGCTTCAGCCACATTCCCCATGTGTGCTGTCCATCTTCGGACTCTTTACATGACCCCAGGATCCTATCTATAGCTGTTTTTCTCCCCACACATTTGCCCGGGCCAATCTTACTTACTCTCACACATACGTCAACTCTCACCAGTCTGCCTGTGCTCCTGAATCTCTCTCCAAACTCCGAATCCTAGACCCTTACTTCCAGCTAATCTACTTTCACATGTTCCGCAAGCATGACATTGGAAGAGCAGAACGCATTACCTTCCCCCCTGACCAAAGCCTGTCTGCCTCAAGCTAGAGCACACCTTGATTCTAACCCACAGACCGTGATTTAGATGCCTGAGCAAACCCTGCTTTACTGAGTTGTAACAGTGGACCAGTAACTTTGTCTCTTGTTGCCTCAATTTCCTTACTTGTAAAATGGAAAGACTAATTCTGGAAGACCTGAAACCCACTTGTATGTGAGTGGATGAACTAAGATAATGTATGAAAATCCAAAACACAAAGGAAGCCCCCTCTCTCTGGGTTGCCTTATTAGCCTTGCCAACCAGAAACATTTATCTTCATCATTCTTTAGTCTGTCTTGATGCTCTGAGGCAGAACCCTTTCCCTCCATATTGACATGCCCTTCCTCGAAGCATGGATTCCAAACTTCCATAGATCTCTGTTTGCATGCTGTCTTTCCCTCTGCTTTGTGATCTCCTGAGTTCCTACTGAGTGTCTGAATTCTCACATCCAGCCTTCAATGAACCAGGCAAACTTGGACATTCAGCATATATTAGATGAATAGGATTAAGTTGGACAGAGCTTTTTAAAAATTATATAATACACCATTTTCAATAAGATTCTAGAAAGAAGACAGTAAAGTCCATGTCCTTAGACTCTTTTTGCTTCAAAGTGCTGAGTTCCAAAAAATGGAGTTTACTGACAGGGGAACAATGCAAATTTTTTAAGTTCACTAATTAAAAGGCCTATTTCAACTGCAATCCCAGGAAGCCTTCTGGAGGCAGCTTTGGTGTTCTTGGCAAATCTCCGGGCAGGCTTTCCCATCCAACATGCAAACTGTGGAAATGCCTTCGTTATCACTTCACTGCCGGGTATGTACTTTTTTTTTTTTTTTTTTGGAAAGGTAGGTTAGAGTTTCCCTCCAACTTTTCTTGAGAAAAAGCTGAAAAAATGGAAACTTCTTAAGTAATTGATTTAGCTTCCCTGAAGCTCCTGGTTCTTGGCAGGTCAGATATTGGAAACTGCAATAAGATTCCTTTTTCTGTTGTGTTTTCAACATTTGGTTCTTAATCCATATAAAAGGGCAGTTGCTATGAGAGAATGTTGTTGGGTCACTCAGAACACAGGAAAGGCAAAGAATGATCTTATAACACATACACACCCTGCAAGTAGGGGGAAGGGATGGGTGGTTCTTCTTATCTTTCTTGTATTTTTCTTCCTGAGAAAGCCTTGAATTAGGGGGCGGGGAAAAGGTATGAGAAAGCCTTATGATGTAGACAGCTCAGGTCACCAGAATGTCTGCCCTCTTGTTGCTGGGACAGGCAGAAGGGGAGGCTCCCTTCCTCCCCTCCTTCTCTTCCTGCTGTTGGTACCGGGTACAAACAGAGGGTTGCTGCAGGGTTGTGTGGGGGACTCTCTTGAGACTTCCCACTGATGCCTTCTGCATGTGGGCATTTCCCCTATTCTCCCCTCAGCTGCCACCATTCTGCAGGCAGCCAACTGAGGCCCTCAGAAGCTACCCCTCAAAAATGGCACCCTGGCTGAGAGCTTCCTCTCATCTCTGACTATTCAGGGTACACTCTACAGGCCTATTCCTGTTTGTACGTGGGATAGATGCTGCTCTAAACAGACCAAGTAGCCACATTTTACTCATTAGTAATGTACCTGACTCTTGTGTGACCAGTGGGGGTTTCAGAAAGGGGAGGGGATGAATTGCCTCTTGACAGCAGGGGAGTGGTGTGCTGGGCAACTATTTTATAAACCCAGACTGACATTCCCAAATGTTCGGTCTACCCATAGAAGGGGAACAGATTAATCAAAGGGGGACAGATCTCTGCCTCTCAGACCCAATCTCAGAGTTTCCGTAAAGGACAGCATGTGGGTCCTCCTCACCCTTCTCTTAGTTTCAGCATGAGCAAACAGAAGATGGGGATGGCATTGGCCTCACAGTGTAGTTACCAGAACTAACCAAGACAGCACATGTGCCATGTGTCTGGTAGAGCCTGGTGAATAGAAAGTGCTCTCTAAATCACAAGGATCATTTTATTTCTTTTATATATGTTTTATTATCTTGTTTTACCCCTCTCATTTTACTAACTTCTCTGTTGGCAACTCTTTCTCCACTAGAGACCCCTTTTCTAATTCAAAGTCCCCTATAATGCCCTGTTCTATCCAAGGGAAGATGTCACGAGGCTACCTCTCTGACAATTGTTTGCCACTGAAAGCCAATCTCTCAGAATCTCCTGTGTAGGGACACCAAGCCCTTGGGAGCTGGCACTCATGAAACAGTCTCAAGGCAGGAAAAGTAGAGTCTGGTGTGTGTGTGTGTATGTGTGCATGTGTGTGTGTGTTCACGCATGCACACATGTGCATGGATGTGTGCACACATGTATGTCTAGGGGTTGTTGAATTGAGGTGGGAGGAGTTGGGGGTTTGGATGGAGAGGGTTAATTTAAAACCCAAAGATTTCTTGGAAGGAGAGGCCACTGTGGTGACGATCAGGGAATATCTGAGAAGGAGAGAGCTCCAGGGCGTGGGCAGAGTTATGGAAAGGAGTAAGAGTAAGAGGACTCCCTCCCCTGCTCCCCACTGTTTGCTCAGACTACCCAAGGAAGACTGCTGGGGCTTTAGGACAATCTAGGGTTAGCAATGGGGTGCTGAGAAAAATCTCTGCAGTCACTCACCACCTGGGTTTCTTTGACTCTCATCACTTGTGTTCTTGTCTTTTTGCTCACGTTTTCTTGGCTGTGGCATTGTGACTGGTCTCCAGACTCCCATGGACCTCTCTCCACTCTCTTCCAATGTGCTAACGATATTGTCTTTTCTCATATTTCTTGTTGATTGTATTTTTTTTTTTCAAGAAAGGGAAAAAAAGTTTTCCATATCCACTCCACATATCCAGCCACAGTGCCTTGGGTTAAGCAAGGTATTTCCTGCAGAATTTGGTATTTTTGTTCTGCCAGGCTCTAACCCTCTGCCACTAAAATAAAAACTGGAGAGGAAACTCCCCTTTCTGCATGGTCTCAGCTCCATGGTGCTTCTATAAATCTCACTCTGTTTACTGCCCTGCTGCTCTAGGACTCCTGATTTCGAGGCCGTGAAGACAGCACAACTTCCCATCCAGAGCAGCTCATCTAACCAAGAGACTCGGCCAGGATCCTGAGCTGAGTGGCTGGGGGACTGGGGAGATGACAGGAGACAATGCATGGCTAATACTAAGTCAGCTGACCCAACTTATGAAGGAGGGGGCAGACATTTTAAAAATTCTTGTAAAAAGTAATGCTCTCAAACTGGAAGACTGTTCTGGCATCCACACTGATTATTCTTAGGCAAGTCAGTTTTGTGTGTTTAAGAGCTCCATTCCAGGGGCACCTGGGAGGCTCAGTCAGTTAAAGGTTAAAGCTTCTGCCTTCAGCTCAGGTCATGATCCTGGGGTCCTGGGATTGAGCCCCACGTTGGGCTCCCTGCTCAGCGAGGAGCCTGGTTCTCCCTCTCCAACCACCCCCAGCTTGTGTTCTCTCTCTCTATCAAATAAATAAAATAAAATCTTTTTTTAAAAAAAGAACTCCATTCCATTTCTGGACTTTAACAGCCTTCTTTATGATTATTATTTTGAATCTTCCCTTCAAAACAGGTCTTTTGATAGCTAAAGCAGTCTTGAAGAGCAACAGAATTGGAGGTCTCAGACTTCCTGACTTCAAAATTTATTACAAAGCTACAGTAATCAAAATAGTGTGGTACTGGCATAAAGACAGACATACAGACCGATGGAATAGAGCCTAGAAGTAAACCCTTGTGTATGTGGTCAAATGATTTTTGACAAGGGTGCCATGATCATCCCACAGGGAAGGACAGTCTTTTCAACACCTGGTGCTGGAAAACTGGATAGGTACCAGGAAAAAAAAAAAAAACAGAAGTTGGACCTTACCTAGCACCATATACAAAAATTAACTGAAAATGGATTAAAGACCTAAGCATAAGACCTAAAACCATAAAACTCTTAGGAGAAAACATAAAGGAAAAGCTTCATGACATTGGATTTGACAATGATTTCTTGGATATGACATGAAAAGCACAAGCAATAAAGTAAAAAATTAAGTTGGACTACATCAAAATAAAAAACTTCTGTGCTTCAAAGGACATGATCAACAGAGTGAGAAGGCAATCTATGGAATGGGAGGAACTATTTGCAAATCATATATCCGATAAGGGGTTAATATCTAGAATATATGAAGAACTTCTAAAAGTAAACAACAACTAAAATAAAGTGAGTCAAAAACGGATCAAGGATTTGAATAGACATTTCTCCAAAGAAGATATACAACAAGCATATGAAAAAGATGCTCAGCATTACTAATCATCAGGGAAGTGTAAATCAAAACCACAATGAGATACTATTTCATACCCATTAGAATGGCTACTATCCCCCCAAAAAATAAGTATTGGCCAAAAACCCACAAAATATATGTTGGCAAAGATGTGGAGAAACTGGAAGTTTCGTGCACTGTTGGTGAGAATATGAAATGGTGTAGCCTCTATGGAAAACAGTAATGTGGATTCTCAAACAATTAAAAATAGAATTATCATGTGATTCAACTGTTCCACTTCTGTATATATATCCAGGAGAATTTAGAGCAGGGTCTCAAAGAGATAGTTGCACACTCATGTTCATAGCAGCATTATTCATCACAGCCAAAAGATGGAAGCAATCCAAGTGTCCACTGATAGGTGAATGGATAAATAAAATGTGACGTATACATACAATAGGATATTGTTTAGCCTTAAAAAGGAGGGACATCCTGATAAATGCTATAGCATGGATGAACCTTGAGGACATAATATGGAGTGAAATAAGCCAGTCACCAAAAGATAAATAGTGTGTGATTCCACCTGTGTGAGGTATCTAGAGTAGTCAAATTCATGGAAATAGAGAGTAGAAGGGTGGTCACCAGGGGCTGTGGGGAGGGAGAATGGGGTATTGTTATTTAGTGGGTATAGAGTTTTAGTTTTGCAAGATGAACAAGTTCTGGAGGTGGGTTGCTCAACAATGTGAATGTACTTTTTTTTAAATTTAATTTAATTTTATTATGTTATGTTAGTCACCATATATCATTAGTTTTTGATGCAGTGATCCACGATTCATTGAATGTACTTAATAGTCAATTGTATGCTTAAAAATGGTTAAGATGACAAATTCTATGTTATATGTATTTTACCAAAGACAAACAAACAAACAAAAAACCAGGTCTTTTGGTGAAAGCAATAGTTGGGGCTCAAACAGGCCAGGATTGAATCCTGTCATATCCACTAATGTTAAACAAGTGGCTCAACCTTGGTTAAGCCCCAGTTCTCACATTTGTTAATGTAGGGTATACATTTCCCCACAGGGTTGCCGTGAGGATCAAATGAGATATTATTGTAAAGCACTTAGCACGAAGTCTATTACATAACCAATAAATATTGGTTCCCTTTACCTAATACTCATGAGCACATGTCAGTGATGGCCCATTGAATTGCAAAGGAAATGAGGTCTACACAGAAGGTCTCTTGTCCAGAAGCGGCTATGTGCACCTTGTGGACTCTGTCTTGGTTGTTCTGCCAGACAGAAGGGGTTGATGTTGCCATTTGCTGCAGATTCGACAGGCCAGTGATGTTTGCAAGCTGTATTTCCGGTGCTTCCAGGCGGCTCTCCCAACTGATGTGGCTCCTTATCTCTGCTGACAGGGAGACAGAAATCCTCCCACACAGGTTTGCTTATTTATACTGGAAGTGCAAGTTGGGTAAGGGGCACAGAATTATTTATATGTACGGCCCACATACTGCCTTTTCTTTCCATAGCTGGTGTTTCCCAGTTCCCCACAGAAGTTCTCATTAGGCTATGGTTTTTGGTGGAATTCTGGTGGTTTCCCAGAAAAGCCCAGCTTATTTTCTAAACCTTCACTTGGCAAGCTCATGATCTTTGAGTGACAGAGTTGGGCTAGGGTTTTCTGTCCTTGAGCTCTGACATTAAATTTGAGGAAGGTATTCGAACTGATACCAGCACCATCTTGTCTATATTGGTTGGATGTTGGATTAAATGATGCTTTGTCCATTGCAGAAGGGTCAGTCAGAGCCGTCTTGGCGTGCTCAGGGTAGTAATGAGGTAGGGAAGGTTGTAGGGAGGGAAAAGGAAGAACAGATGAAAGAGGAACTTGAATTCTCTGGTATGCATGGGCCAAGTGAAGGCAGTGACCTTTAAGCTATGTAGAAATACTGACTGTATTTCTTTGATTAGCCAAGAAATTCTGAGATTTCCAAAGTCACCTCACCAATGAGAGAGGTATGAGTTCAGTAGTATTATAAACTCTTCCTTCCTCTAAATCTTTTTACCCTTCATGACCTAAAGTGCCTGAAATAATTTCTACCTTTGGATTTTCTCTCATTTATATTAAGCAATAGGTAGTAAATCAACAGGTTATCTAAAGCTTTTCCTTGGATAAGTTTATCAACTTCCTGTCTCTGAGACTAGAGTTGCTTGAGAGGCCCATGGCAGGAAGAAGTAAAGGCTCAGAGTGGATGTGTGAAGTGACATAGCAGAGAAAGGCAGAATGGCCCAGTGCTGGGGTCCCTGCAGAGTATTCTTGGAACAGGAGCATCACCTGAGGATGCAAATGCTTGGACCCTCCCCAGACCTTCCGAATCAGAAACTTGGGGCTGCACCCAGCACTCTGTTTGAAGAAGCTTCCAGGTGATCCCGATGCCCCTGTAAGGTTAGAAACACTCCTTTACTGGTCACAAATCCCCAGTTTCTCTGTGCCAAGTACACTGTGCTCCTGGCTTTGTTTTAGAGGCTTATATAATTTTATCTACTAATTACAGCAATCCTTTGAGGTTGAAAAGCCTGGCAGTAACCCTTCCTGCCCAGAGATGGAGGGACAGCCCCGTGCCAGGCCAGTGGTTTGAACTTTTCTCCCAGGACCAAACAGTATGAATGAGTTATTCTCACAACCTCTGTGTCCTAAAAATGTCACTTGTTTTCCTCAATGCCCCAAGGTATGAAAATAGGAGCATATTGTCTACGTAGCCCTTGCACTGATTGCTACCACATGTGATTAAGAGAGGAGTTAGTTAATACCCAGGATACACTTAGCATCGTGCATGTTCTGAACATACTAAACTCTTCCCTGTAATTCTTACTCCCCCTCCCCCAATTTTTATCCTGAGGTCTTCTTTCTCTAGGCTACTTCTTTCTCACTAAAATGTCATTTCTATACCACTTCCTTCATTATAAATATTACCCATTTTTTCAAGTTCAGCTCTTCTAGAGCTTTCTTAAATGCTCGCTCTGGAAGGTTCTCACCCTTCCCTCTATAGTCCCACAGCCTTTTATCTTTACAATTCCACAAACCCCATGATGTCCTCGGAGAGTCCAGCACATCACAGACAACCAAAATCACTTGTTAAATGTAGAAACAAACACCGCATTGAACAAAATCATAGGTATTCTAGAAATATCAGTTTCTCTTACTACTATCACCAGATGAGATGTTCTATCTCATATTCCTTCTCCAAGTACATTCAGAGATTTTTTTATGGAGAAAATTTCCCCCTCTCTAATACATTATGGGTATGTCTTTATTTTACTCTTCATCGTCAAGTTTCTCTTCAAAATAGCCTACAAACACAGGTGATAAATAGGTCCCATCTTATGTGCCTGTCCAGCATGCTGGTTTGGAGGGCTGTAAGTCCCTTGTCATCTAAACTCCGCTCCACTTCTGTGGTCCTGCATGATGTCTGCCCTGGATGAGGGCTCTAGGAGCTGTCGTCCACGTACTGTGGGTCTGCTCATCCTTGTCTGCAATTGCTTCAACTTTCTTTGATTTACTGCTTCTTTACCTCTTTCCTCTCTTTAACTACTCATCATCATTAATTTATTCATAAACTCCCCAACGGGAATATAGTGGGTGCCTATGTGCCAGAAGTTTCCTTACTGCCAGGGTAAGGAATTTTAGGCAGAACAAACCCTGTGAAGGAAGGCAGGGGCATGAAACCTTCAAAGAGCTTCCATTGCCCGCCATGCCTTTGCCCATTTAGATGCCTAGAAATACCAGCTCATCTAGTCTCAGAAGCCTTCCTGATGCCTGCAGGTGGCACTGACCACCCACACTATGTCACTGTACTGTGCTTCATAAGACCCAGATCATGGTGCCACATAATTACGTGTTTCCTCACCAGTCTCTCTGCTACCACTCCGTCAGCCCATCAGCGAGGAGAAGTATGTCTTATGCATGTCTGTCCCCTGGGTCTCCTTCTGTCCAGCAGATTGGGCACTTAAGTATTTTTGAATGATTATGGATGGACTGTTGGATAAATAAGTAAATGAATTTAATAAATTCAAGGCATATGTATCATGTTTATACATTTCTGACTTAATCCACCATTTTGCTTGAAAACAATAGAGCTGAAGAATTGTGAGTTGGGGACAACGTGTGATTCTTATTTACCAAAGCCTTACTAAACCTACCTGATTTCAACAGTTGACATTCCAGGGGTTATCACAGGAAGGTAAGAAGACAGGAAAGCTGTTTCAGCCAAATTTTTAACCAACCCAAGAGTGGCCCAGTGCATAGACACGTATCATGAAGGCATGGCCTTCTTCTGGAAGGTGGAGGGAAATGGTGCTGTTGGAAGTAGGATTTGATTTCAAGTAGCAGCTGAACCTCAGTGATGGCCCCTGGCTCTCTGTGCTGGGAGAGAGTTTAATGACTTACAAGAGAGCAATGGGCCCAGAGAGTGAGTCATTTCCTCCTTCTGGCTCTCTGTGGGGTTGGCCTGCAAGACTCTGATTTGGAATGGATTTGAAGTGACCCCTGATGTGTTCTTACCCCCCACAAAGTAGCCTTAAAAAATATCTTTGTGCCTAACCGGACGTGAGTTAAACTAAAAAATGACTCTGTGCTAGCCAGTAACATAGGTCATCAAGCTAAGGGGTGGGGGTGCAGCTGGTGAATGATGTTTGTGTTGTCTCACCAAATGTGCCTCTTGGGGAGGGGAGAAATGTCAGGGAGGACATCCTACTAAGAGGGGCAAGCTTAGCCCTCGGCCAAAATTTCTTAGAACAGCTACTGAATGAGGCTGCATCACTCTGATGATTTCACTAGTGGGACCCATGGGAAATGTGGAACCTTGCAGGACAGCTGGACACAAACACACACATACACACATACACACTCACATGCACAGACACCCCAGGGTGGGTGCATTTTGTAAAGGGATTCTTTCGCTGTCAGCACCTGACAAGTGCTGAACCTGAAGATTAGCAGGGTCAGCATGGCTGGGTGTGTGTGTGTGGGGGGGGGTGGAGGGGCGGGAGGGATGGATAAAAAGCACCTGCTCCCAAACACATTTCCTTGGTGACAACAGGCCTTGGTGACAATGCAAGGCTTCCTAATCAGCTGAGCGTATCTGTGGGCTGGGCACTGAGTGCACTGGGGAGAAAGAGCCAGAGGAAGAGAGGGAGCCAGCTCTAGTTTGCTAGAAGAGATATTAAATTTCAACCCCTGGAGGAAAACAAAAAGTGAAAACGAAGAATGGAAAATGCTAAACCCTGTGTTTATTTTTGATGCTAATTTTGTTTTCTTAAAAATGCACACCTGTCTTTTGAACCCTTGCAGCATGACAGACACATGTTTCAATCATGGCTGCCTGGATGCCGTTTGGGGCAGTGGGGCATCTCCCTGACCTTTCTTTCTGGACAGAGCGGTGACGAGGAGAGGGAAGCCTGACCCTCCACGTTCTGTCTGATCCAGCACAGCTGCATTTTCTCATTCCTGAGAACTGGACGAGTTTCCTGAGCCCTGGGCTGATATTCTGTACCATCTTTGGTGCAGCTGTAATTTTAACAGGGGGAGCCGACTTGAACCTCTCTAATCCTTACTCCAGACACCTTGAACTCCTGAGACTGGTGTGTATGCATGCATGCCTTTTTTTAAAGGGTTTTTCAGCTGTGCTCCTGAGAAAGTGGATTAAAATTAAAAAATTTATTTTTAAATTAAAAAAAAAGAAGAAGAAAAGGGAAAAAGGGTGGGGAGTTGGTTAGTGACACAATTGCCTGATTCTGACCATGAGATATTTCTGTAGCTTTAACGTTTACAGCAGCAAAAAGAACGTTATTATCCTAGGCTCACCTAGTTGTGTCTTTCAATGCCTGTCTCTTTTTCTGCGTCTGAGTGATAGATACCCTGCCCCCTTGTCTGCTCTGAACCGTGTTAGAACTAACCCAGAATTAAGAGTATGAGAAGCATTTGGCGGGGGAAGGGCGGGGAGAGGGTCTTGGAAAACAATTGCAGCTAGTCGCAGAATTGCACAACCAACTTCAGATTTTTTTTTTTTCCTCAAGACTTATATTTTGGGAAGGAGCTGTTTTATGAATGGATATAGGCCTGACACACAAAATGCGTGGGATCCGTCTGAGGGCCCTGTCTGGGTCAGCTGCGACATCTGGCTCTTATGAATCTGGCATATTGTGACTCACGGATACACAAATAGTAATCCTTGATAGCGACCACTTGTGACTGCCGAAAAACAACAGCAAACACCAGGGAATTCTGTGGCCACCTCAGCTGAGCTGCTCAGGCCACTGCGGTCCCTGCTGCTGTTGGGGAGGAGCCACCGGCCCCCCGGGCTTCTGGCCCTGCTAGGACCCCAGGCGGCCCCTCCCACCCCTGGCTGGACGGTTTACAGCCTGGCAGGCTCTGGAGCTCTCCTCTCAGAAGAGACGGGTGGAGGGTGGGGGGCATGTGGCTCTGATGGCCGATGGCCTGGACTTGAACCCCGGCTAAGCCAGGCCTCAGCTGAGAATGTGGCGAATTTTTTAACTTCTCTGAGCCTCCGTTTCTTCATCTCTTCAGCAAGAAAAGTACGATTTAATTAAAATAGCTAACATTTACTGAAACTTCCCATGGACCAGGCACTGTCCTAAGCATGATAGAGGCATTATTTCAGTTAAAACTTTCTAAAATATGATGTGGTTGGCACATTTGCCAGTGAAGAGACTAGGGCACGGCTGCCGTGATAGTAAGTCTTGCTGCTAGAAATCCTGCGCTCTTTCCTAGGGCTCGAGAGCAGTGAGTCTCACCCAGGGCTACTTTTGCTTTCCGGGGGATATTTGGCAATGTCTGGAAACATTTTTGGTTGCCATGGCGAGGGTACAGGAGGGTTACTACTGGTATTTACAGGATTGAGGAAGACAGGGATGAGGTTTAACATTCCACGGTGTCGAGGACAGCCCCCGACAACCAGGGATTACGCAGCCCCAGAGGTCAATCGTGCTCAGGTGGAGAAACTGTGCCCTGGAACCTGTCCTCCCAGTCATCACACTAACTCTAGATCGTACCCACTAAGAAGGGTGTGGGGAAGACAGAATGGGATGATGCATGTAAAGCACTAAGCACAATGCCCGGCATGTAGTAAGTGCTCAATAAATTCAAACTACCATTGTAACTGCTTCTGCTCTACTTGCTTTTCATCCACAACCTCTTTTCTGTTACTAGCAATGTCTTGAAGGATACCTGGACCTTGGTGTCATGTCCCTTTGCCTGAAGAGAAAAACATATTTCCTTTCACTTGCTAGTGTTTGCTGATGTTGCTTTCCCCACCAAAAGCCCTCTGGGGTCAGGTCTTCAGGGAGATGTGTGCCTGGCTTTACCTGGCACCCGCAGCCTGAAGCTTTGTTGGAGAGGTAGCCCTCATCTAGGCTTCCTGTGAAAATCCCCTGGGTGGGCTGGGCTTGATCCTCCCCAGTGAGGTTCACCTAAGAATGGGTAATGCCAGTTGTCCAAGGGACTAGGAAACTGGTTTCACAAATGAAGACTCATAAATGAAGGATGCCTATGTTTTCTCGTTACACGTCTAGCCCCTGTTTATTTCTAGAATATCTTTAAAATCCTCTTCTTTCCTGGAAGTTGGGAAGCTGGGTAGGTCAGGAGATAGGGAAGAAAAGTAACGACTTGAAGGATCAGCAAATGCTGTACTTACTATAAAAGGTAACCTGGTGGGGGCGCCTGGGTGGCTCAGATGGTTGAGCATCTGCCTTCGGCTCGGGGCATGGTCTCAGGGTCCTGGAATCAAGCCCCATGTTGGGCTCCTGGCTCGGCGGGAAGTCTGCTTCTCCCTCTCCCTCCACCTCTCTCCCCTGCTCATATTCCCTCTCTCTCTCTATCTCTCTCTCTGTCACATGAATTTAAAAAAAAATTTTTTTTAAAGGTAACCTGGTTGGGGGGGGATGACAACTTGACTTTTGTTTGTACCTCCTTCCAGTCCTCTGGGAGAGCAATTTTGAACCCCAAGTGTGTATCTGTCATTTGCTGAGAGCTGCCTGAGACCCTGTGGCTGGAGTACTCATTGTTTTTGTAGGCAGCCATCAGTGAGGCCAGCAGATGGCTGGTTCCAGATTCCTCTGGGCTACTCCAACAGCCACTCCATTGTGTCAGAGTATAGACAGCTGAAGGTCAAGGTACTTACAACTCCACAAATATACGACATTTCGTCAATGTCTGCCATGTGCCTGGCACTGCTCTGGCCACATAACACATATCAACTGATTTAATTTTCATAATAACCCAATAGGAGAGGTTCTAGTTTTATCACCATTATAGATATGGGGAAACCAAGGCACAGAAAGGCTAAGCAGTTTGCCCCCAGCATACAGTCAGAAGGTGGCAGAGCTAAGAAGTTAACCCGGGCAGCGCAGTGCCAGAGGTCACATTCTCCAACAGTAGGTCACAGTCTCTACCTAGCAGGCATCAGAGGGCATCTAGTCAAGGTGGGCAAGGTTTCCACAGCTCAGCAAATCCAGGAGGTCGAGAGGCAACATTAATACCTGAAACATCTAAGTTGTCTGTATTCTTTTGAGCGTTTTTATATTTTGCAGAAAGGGCAGAATTGGTGAGGGGGTACACACCGTCGTGGATGAAAGAGCCCACCACGAGCGTGGTATCAGAGGTGAGGAGAACTAACCAGAAGCTGTCACCCTGAGCAGGGTACAGGGAGGGCATCTGGGGTTACAGAGAGGGTCTGAAGTGTTGACCTTTAGCTGTGAACTCCACCTAACCCTAGTGAGGTAGTCGCAAACGCACACCTTCCATGAACCACTCAACACGCACGTTCCGAGCTTCGGGAGAGTGGTCAGTGCACATGGGTGGAGAGGCACCACGACGGCGAGAGGAGGGACTCACCACTTAATCCCAATATACAGGTTAGCCTGTTCAGAGAGATGTTGTTAGATACAGAATTACTCTATAATTCTGTCACATCTTAGGGCTTTTTAAAGGATTCGAGGATTGGATACGCTGTAGGGACTGAGTTAGAGAAACTGAAAGTTGAGTCAGTATCCCTGAAAAATCCCTGCACCCAGGTGAGGCCCTGGAATTCTGGCCATCTCAGAACATCACTTCTAATTAAATTTCTAATGCCTACCGCACAGTACTTAAGAGACTCTTATCATTTGGTTACATCATCTGTCAACTGAAAATGCTGGTATTAGTCATTTACCAACCTGCTATGCACTAGACAGGAAAGATTGGTGAGGGAGCTTTATAAAGGCATTGATGTTCTTTGGATTATCATGCTTATATGTCCATCAGTGTGTATTGATCCTTAAAATTCTTCCCTTTATATGTTGAGAAGAATCTGTGTTCTTTCACGTTCTTGGGGCACACATATCAGGCCATGGGCACTGTGTTTTAAAGGATAATGAGACTAGACTAGAATGCTACTCTGTGCACTTCCTAGGAGTGCCCGTGGATTTGCCTTGGACAACCTCACAAGCTTTTCTCATCCCTTTTGTGACCAAAGGTCATGTGGTTGCAGAACAAACACCAGCATTAATGTGATGATCTGGGGGTTCGCTCATCGCCACAGTAATCTCAACTTATTTTGCCCCTAGCGTAATTCTGTTTCCACCCCGTCCTCGCTCCTGTCTGTGAATTCTGTACCTTAGTAAACATCAATGCCATTTTCCTAATAACCTGGTCAGATGCCAGAGAATAAACTGAGACTCCAAATTTTCTTATCCCCCCCAATCCCGGGAACTACTGAGTCTGACCTCTACCTTTGAATATATCTGGACTCTACTCCCTTTCCACAATCATTGTCTTGTTTAGTCCATTGTCTTTTCACTCTTGCACAATTGCAACCGTGTCCCTGGTCAGTCACATCTGGGTTACATGTGGTCTTTAGGTCAAAGGACCTTTCATTCTAGATTCCAAAAAAAATGTCATGTTGTTTAAAGTAAACCCCGCTCACAACATAGAATCTGAGGTAGTTTTTTGATGTCTGAGCATGTGGGCGCGTGTGCGTGTGCATGGCGCACACTTGTGCCCACAAAGACACGTGTATTCCCCACCTCAATGACTCAGGATTTAAAGTGTCAGTCTGCAAGTTTCTAAAAGCATATTGTTTCTCTCTCTCTCTCTCTTCTTTTTTTTTCCAGAGGGGGTACCCTACAGTAGAAATTGAGGAAATCAGACAGGCAGTTACATGGAAATTAAATTAAAATTAAATTACCTTAAATTAAAATGTAAGCTCCTTAAAGACAGCTGCTCATGGTCCCTTGTTATGCCGCACAACACTCAGCAAAGTACCTTGTTTAATGTGATTGGGTTCAGACCCAGGAAAGAGAGAACTTGCATTAATCAAAAGCAGATGGGAGCAGTTGAGCCTCGACAGGTTAAAATATGTCAGTCTTTGAGAGAAAATGGAAGTGGATTTCGGAAGCAAAATATTTGTGTGTGATAAGTTGGAGTTTGGTGAGTTTTTATTTTTGTGCGTGGTTTTTGTTTTGCTTTGTTTTTTGTTTTCTTTCTTTCTTTTTGAATGGAAAAAAAGACGCCCAAAGGAGCCAGGGAGACACTAATGGATGAGATGCTTTGCGCATATGGGATGGAAAATTGTGCTCAGTTAAGTCAAAAAGCAGCTTCTGAAGAACGTATTGTGGCTGCAGCTTCACAGGTGTTTGACCCGCGGTCCCGGCTACATCACTGCACCACGTGTTTGGCGCTGGTCCTCTGCTCCAGCCGCCATGCGGGAAGATCATATTCAGTGAGGCAGAAACTTCTAGAACTGCTTGGAACTGCGCTCATACCAGAGAAGATCCCCTCCTTCTCACCCTTTTATCCACACACAGGAGCATTAAAGAACTAAACAGCTCTCATCTCAACTTCCTCCCAACCTCCCTCTTGGCACATCCTCCTCTGAGGAGCAGCTGTTTTTCAGCTGATGTTGAAGCACACACACTCTAACTTAAATTACTCAATTTCTTCATAAAGGAAAGAGCTCCTTTTCTCTGGCTTGTTTTAATTTCTCCTAGATATCGTTCCTATAGGAGTACCTCACTTTACACATTTTTAACTCTCCTCAGGAACATATGGTTTATGCACTGCAGTATAAATCCAATATTTGCAAATTGGATCAGGGTTGAAATTCACCAAGAAAGGATGCCATTTGAAGAGACCATGTGGGGAACCCTTTAAAATTTTTTTTTTTAAATATTTTTTCTTTTCTTTCTTTGTCCCTTTTCCCCCTGAAGTGAAGAATCCTTTGATAATGCAAATGATTGATTCTCTTCACTCTTTTTCCAGAAAACTACACTCTATTTTTACAAGCTTAGCAGGTTTGATTGATGTGCACTGGGCCTTCTCAAAATGGGACTTCTCAACTTGCCACTTGTTCCCAGGCAAGTTAGCTACTCTTAGGCCCGGGGCTAGCTCCGTATGTTTCTCCTCATTTTCCCAGCTTGTTCTCCCTCTTCAGAAAATGGTGACTGTGCAGAAATGTGATAAAGATATTAGGGTTCATACATCAAAACAATTGCCATCCCCACCAAGTCATCATGTTGGGACAACCTAGAATGTTCTGGCACTGTATATTGGAGCTGTTTTTAGTTCCAGTTTGGAAATGACATGGATGGGCAGTCTGCCGAGCCTAGCATCCCGGCATGCTGGTTCCAGGGACAGCTGTGGTTCTGCTGAGTGCTCAGGGCCTGATCATCAGAAAAGTTGGTCTTCAAGACCCTCAGCCGCCAATCCTTGGGCCCTTACCTTCTCAGTGGTGCCGTCCCTCCCACCAGTCCTTTTGTCTCTACCTTTAGTCTCCTTTAGAAGCATTAGCTGCTACATTTAAATACTGCCTACTGCACAAAGGCACCATGCTCACCAATTTATATACACCAATTCAGCTGCACAGTAACTCGATGTAGGAGGTGCATGGTCAGCCTGTCTTGCACAGAAGGAAGCTCAGACACAGAGGGGTGTGGGCCACACTGTGGCAGAACTGGGACTCCAAGGCTGAAGGAGCATGTCACATGGCCACGTCTAACCCCACCCTGACCGTGAAGAGTGTCAGTGTGTCCGTGCCCTTCCACAGCAATAACTCATGTTTACTTTGCACTTAGCAGATATAGGGCTTTGCTGTCTTCTTTTATTTAATGCTTATGATATTCCTCACCATCCTTGCAATTATCACCATTTATAAATGAGAAAGCTGGGTTAGGTCCAAGGGCACAGAGCTATCAAGTTGGAGGAGAGGGCATTTACTCATTAACTTTACCCACTGTGGTGTGTATAGTTAAGCTGAACAGCAGGAAAGGATCAGGCCTCCATTAAAGGAACTTCAGAGTAGCAGGATGAGTAAGAGGGTTTTGAGGACAGGGTTTAGAAGCACCTGAAATTTTATCATGCAAATCTGACTCTTCTTATCGGATTCACCTCCTCTTCCAGACACACACACATGTGCACACACAGACATTTTCAGATACATGGACATGTACATCACGTACAGGCACACTGATGTGCACACACACACACACACACATGCATGCACACATTCCACACCCATGCACACCCCCCCCAAAAAAGCTGCTTCATAAAATAAGACTCTCCATTATAAAATGCAGAACTCTTACAGCAAGTTAGAATAAGCTGAACAAAACTCCATGCCCACGAAGAGCCCATTAGGATCCCCTCCCTCCATGAGGCAGTGCTTGGCTGGCTTGGGCTCAAGGTGGGTGGGATTTCAGGGTTTGTACCTGTTGCTGGAGGGGGAAAGTAACTTGTTCAAGTACAGATGAAGGAAATGCTATGTGGAGGGCACAGCTCCTGCTCCCTGCCTTTTAGCGCCTCAGGAATGTCACAGAGGGACCAAGAATCAAGGCAACCCCTATCCCTCGGGGATGCTCCTCCACACGCTTCTGTGTTCTCTGTGCCAGGAAAGGGGGTCTCCCTCCTCCCGAACATCTAGAACCTGAGCCCCAGTGTGGTCTTCACTTTGAACTTCTCACTTATCCACACAGCCCTCAGGTCACTCCCTCTGGCCACTTGTTGGCACTCTCCCGCCATGGGTGAGCCCCTCGCCTCTCAGCAGTCTCCCCATACTTTAGCCACTTCAATCTTCCAAACTGTCTGCTCTTAGACTTTTCTTTTTTTAAATATGGGTTTAGGATAGGCTTCCTATTCCTTTTGAGAGCATATCCTAACTCCTTGGTTTAGCACTTGGGGTCTTTTCTAGTCTATTCCAAACTTAACTCCCCTGTTCAGTCTATTGCCCTTTTCTGCCACTATGTACCCTGCTCTCTTGTCCCCTGCATGACTTAATTAACTTTAAACATGCCAAGAACTTTTATTTATTCCTTCATCACTTTGTACTTGCTGTTCTTTTGGTCTCCAGTTTCTCTCCAACTGTCGAGTTCTTTTGTCTGCGGTGTGACTTACGTGTCCTTCTTCCATGAGGCCTTCCCCAGTACTCCACCCCTGACATTATCACCTGAAAGCCCTTTAAGACAAATAAGACACAATAATAACAGTTACAGTTCACTGAGTGTGTGCCAGGACCTCTTCTAAACACTTTACACCTATTAAGTCTTGTAATCTTCTCAACAATCCTGTCTTCGTTTTATAAATGAGGAAGCAAAGGCACAGACAGGTAATGGACTTTGCTCAAGATCTCATGCCTGGTAAGAGGTAGACCCAAGAGCTCAAGCCAGGAAGACTGGTTCTGCCTCATCCTCTTTTTTTAAGTGCTTACCCCAGTATCAGCCAGCATGAAGACTGGGGAGAGCAGGAAATGTTCTGTATTGAGTCTTGTACCTTGTAGCCCCTATGCAAGGTGCTTTGGGGCATGATTATGACTGCAGGAAGACGTACTGATGCTTAATACAAGTGTATGAAATAACTGAAGGAAGATTTCTTGATGAGTCAGATCATTCCAGTTCCTGCTGCCTCAGGATGGGAGAGAAAAACCAAAGAGGGAAATTCTGTTTTCAAGGATAGCTTTTGTCTGACATTTACTTTAAATCAAAGAATGCTGATAGGAGAAATTATTATGACTTTTGGAGTCTCTATGAAAACAGATCTAAGAGTCAGTTTGAGTTACATGGGGCCTCTGTAACCCTCATTCCTTAATTTCAATGTAAACTCCACTCTCAAAGCCCTGCAGGACCCAAGCGAGTTGTCCATTTTCCTGCACACACCTCGTTCACCTTGGCATTTCTGAGGTGGCTCATGTCATAGCAGAACCTCCAAGGTTCACCTGTGTCTTCCTGGAAGATTATAATCTGGACTGGGCTTTTTATGTGTGCATTGTGTGGGGCTGAGGTGATGGTAGGCCCAGAGGGGACTTCATCAGTCTTTATTTCACTGCATAGAAATAATCAAGCCTGAATATTAATACCGTGGTAATTGCATCCTCCTTTCATGTTTACAGAGAGAGAGAAACAGCTGGGGTGGCTGACATCTGAAGCAGGAGCGGCTGATGGGTTACTCGTGCAGCAGATGGGCTTGGGTCATGAATAAGCAGCAAATGTGAAAAAGAGATTCACAGGGCTGAGCCAGGCTTGCTTTGTGCAAAACCAGTTAACCCTTGCTGCTTGCCACTGGTCCAAGGTTTGGATTGCTAGGATGCTGCTGTTTGTGGTCAGAGACCTGGTCCCACTGGAAGGGGCAACACTGGACTGGGAAAGCACAAGAGAAGAGGTGAACAAATGTGAGGTCAAAACACAACACACACCCTGCTGTGAATGAATGGAAATGAAGCCCCTGGGCCTGCTTTCAAGCTCCTGGCAGGTGTGTAAATCAACACCTCGGATATGGGGTGGCCCCACCAGGAATAGGGAGTTCATCAAATGGGGTCCTGGACATGAAGTGATTTAAGAGGTGTCAGAACATTCCCATTTCCCAACAATCCCTCCTTGACCGACTTCTTAATGCCTGCAATTTTCTATTTAGGAAAGCATTCCTTCATATCACATAACTGAATGAGGCTCATTGAAATGCAGTGTCCTTGAGAGGGGTGACATTTTGAAACTTATCAGTGTTTAACATTACCATATGCAAATTGGTTTGTCAGATCCTTTCCAGACTTCCTCATTCCCAGCTCTCAGAGAGCCACTCCCTATGGAGTTGGACAAATGATGGGGGAGAGGTTGAACTGAGGAGGGACCCTGAACATTATGAATGCCCTCAGCATCTGGTTTTCCCTGGCTCTACCACTTACTAGCCATGTACTCTTGGGCCAAGAGTTGACCCTGGGATATGTAACCTGGCCAAGCTTCAGGATCCTCATTTGAAAAAAAAAGTCAGAGAAATAACAGGTACTATGAATATGTCATAGGACTTGTGCAGCTCAAACAAGGCAGAGATTGTGAGGGCATCTTGAAAACCTTACAAGGGTAAGGCAGGAGTGGTGTGATGATGATGGTTGGACCGATAGTGTGGGTAGCAGGAGTTCTTACAATGGGAGGCATGGTGCTTTTCAACAACTCCACATAATATTTGGCATGTCAGAGGGGGAGGGCAGGTAGAAGAGCTTGAAGTCTCTTTATGGTTCAAGTAACCAAAGCCTTCACTGTAGGAGGCATAAAATGGCTAAACAGAAACAACTCCTGAGTTGCAGTTACGGAGGGGATTTCTGTCACCATTACACAGAAAAGGGCATCCAGTTCATATTTCTGTTTAATATCAGGGGATGCTCTGACCTAATTCTAATCCAAGTTAAATCCAGATTTCAACTTCTTCCATGGCCACCAAGGGCAGGGAATCTCAGGGACAATTTAGAACCACACAGAAAGAGGAAAAGCTAGAGGAGAAATAGGAGAGAATGCCAATCCTCAGGATCCAAGCAGAGTAAGGCAGTCAATATTTCCAGATGGCACTGGTAGAAAGCAAAAATTATTAGCAATTCCTGATAAATACTGTCCTTAAATTAACTTTGAGCAACTTTATCAGCAAGGACGATGAGGAAAAGCTCTGATTCAATAAAATGAAGTCATGAGGGAAGATCTACTAGTTAAGAAAAGCACCACCCAGGTGGAGAGAAATCAGCAGAACTTGGTGGAACACAGCACAACACCAGATCATTCCCAGCCTATGAGTTCCCAACAGCTCCTAAATGAGAAAGAACTGCAAGTTTACAGCAGAGCCACTTCTTTTTGATCAGTGATGATTATATTATATATTAATTTGCATTGACTTGTATATTAAAATAGTCTACTTCCATTTCAACAATTTGTTTATATTCATAAGGTCTCAAGTAAAGGAACACTTGCAGGTATTTTTACAGTTAGACATGAGACCTGGTGGGTTGGACTGACCATCATGATCAAGATGTTAATGTCTAGAGTGCACAATTGCTAGCCAGCAACTTAAGTAATGGGTATTGCTTCAGTTGGGCTGGCAACTTGGTTTGCTTCACAAGACACAAGCTTACAGCCTGAGTTCTCTGCCAATTATAGCTCTAAAGCTCTCACCATTTTTACCTCAAATCATCACTTGATGGCACTTTCCTTGTAACTCCACTCTTGCTGGCTCCCCACCTGGCATGATATATATCTTTGATCTCTTAACTACCACTTTGATCTCTTAACTACCCTAAGAATGATAGTAATTGCTCTTGGGTTGGGTATTATTTTGGATATCTTTCTAAACTCCTGAGTGAATGAAATCTCAGAATTGCCTGCTGATTTCTACACATTACAGAGCTGAGATTCTAATCCCTTTCATTCCCTACTTCTTTCCTTAGGATTTTTTCTTGTCATTTTCCTTATCATAGCACATGTTTTAGTGGTTCCTCTTGCACCTGCCAGTTCAGGGCTCCAGCCTTTTCCAAAAGGCCCCACAACCAAGTCTTAGAGTCATCAGAGGCTTTCCATGTACTCTTATAGTCAATTCTCTTCAATTCTCACCCAGGATCCTCCCTCTCCTGCTTTGGGCCCTCCAGTGTCACCTCTTACATTCTCTCTGATCCTTCACCAGAGCCACACTCACCCTTGAGGTGTTGACATTCTTGGGAGTGCTGAAGCTTAGCTCTGTGGTGAGTTTTCTATATGGCAAAGCTGCTCAGAGTCCCTTCTGGGAATTAGAAAACTGCTCCCCATCTTACTTTTGAGTTACCCTTGGAGGAGAACCAAAGCCAAACTTTTGGTGCCTCTAATCATTTAGAGTATTTAGCAACCACACGCCCATGTCCAGAAGTGGGCAAAACATGATGCCAAGTACCTGCCACATCCATGACCTCATCTGAGGCCATCAGCCATGGCAGTCCTTCATGCACAAATCAAAATACATCATTCATGTGATCCCCCTAGCTGGTCACACCTGTGGGCCAGGGATTGGCATCAGGGCCAAAGGCAACCATCCAGACAGAAGTCAGCCAACTGGCAGACTGGGGAAAAGCTCTGGTCTACAGGGCACTCAGTACTAGACAATGACTAACTACATCATTCCTTGGGGAGTTTAAACCCAAGCTACATGATGACTTGACTGCAGAGACAGGGAGACAATATAGCACCACAGTGGCAGAGCCATGGAGTAGAGAAAACCATGGGCTTGCTGCTCAGGGAACACCAAACACATCAGGCAGCAAGGTCTGTGTTTCGTCTTATTGTAATATTTCAGTTCTGGTAAAGAAGTGCCCCTTCCTTTTGCATCCTTATAAGAAGCAGCTCCCAACTAAAGTAAATGGAGTACAACTGCTCTCATCTGAAAGATTCCAAAGACCTGACTCTTCTTCCATTATCAATGAAGGAAAGGCAGTGTCCCCTCCCCGACCCTCCTGCTTGAACGACACAGGCTTCATATGTCCTCAGTTGTGCTGCTCCTGGAAAACAGAAATCCTTACTTCCTTAATCCCTTTGATACCAGAAATTAGAACTCATAGAGGAAAATAAAAGCCTCAAACACACTTAATGCAAAGCTAGTCCCAGCCCAGGTACCGTCCCTACCCTCTCTATGCAGGCAAGCTCTCCACCAAAGCCAGGGAACCAGGAACTTTGGGTTTAAGTAATGACAGCAGAATTGTGCCCAAGCTGAGTCAGCCACAGCCCTTGGCATATCCCCAAGTGAAAGGAACGGCGGGTTGAGGGTTACTTAAGATAGGAACTCTTTAAACAGTTTCCCATTGGGGATGCTTTGACAAGCCAGCCATAGTGCCTCCTTTCCCTTGCCCCTCCCCATCCCAACAAATGACAAAGTGCAGGCTGTTGCCTCCAGGTGAGCAGAGTTCTAGGGAAACAAGGAAAGCAAACAAACACTCGATGTGGTTGAAGGTTTCCCAGGCTCCATTTCAAAGGCAGTCCCTTATGGCTTTGTTTGCTCCTGTTTTTCCCAGCATAGGTGTTTGATATCACACAGACCTATTCTGAGATTTCCAAGGACAGGAGTATTTAGTTTACTGTGGGTAGCCAAGAGTTTCCTAGTTTGAAAAGGGGAATAAGTTACCTGTCCACTGGGTGTATTTAAAAGCCCCCAATTGTGTTGGTATCAAGGTACTGATGGGACATGAGAAAGTTGGAACCAGGTATCTACAAAAAGCACCTATTGCAATGACCTTTTCCGAGACAGCTTAGCACTATCTGTCCTTGGTTGACAGGCAGCCTCCTCACTGGGATATCACTCCCCTATCCCAGCTTCAGGTATGGCAGGAGAAAGGCAGACCATGAGGTGATTGCTTATGCAGGTAAATTTGGAAAAGACTAAACAAATTTTATAGAAAATAGAAAGTGTGAGGTTACCATAATATTTCACGTATCTTTGGGGCTTGGCAAAATTTGGAACTCTCAGAACACTTCCCCACTTTGCCTCTGAAACAGACATGATTAAAGCATCAGGGAAACTTTTATTTTTGCTTCCTTAACTCTAGCCGAGGCAGGTACCAAAACATGCAAGCATGTTACATTAGAAGGGAAACAAGAAAATCCATCTTTAACCGGGAAGAACAACATTTAAGGAATTTTTGAATACATATAAATGTCCCTAGGGCCTTCTATGAGTCACAAAGGGACAGAGAAGAAAGGGGTGGAGGCCCCAAAGAGGGGATGCAAGCAAAAGATCTACCTACACTGAGGGTCCTGGCTGCCCAAAGCAGGCTGGGGCAGCCATCAGGGATGAGAGCAAGGTCTTAGGTCACCTTCCTGCCTCCCTCCTCAGTAGTGGGCTGCATCCTCACCATTTCTGTTTGTCCAGAGACCAGCACTGCTCACCCCAGTAAGCATGCACTAAGAAATCCTCAGGAGGGTAGAAACAATGGATAGGGTATAGTATATCATTTGACCACCCCTTGGGTATTTGTATTTAAAAGAGGAAATGGTTTTATCTCTAACTGAAAACAGTGCCTCAGTTTGAGGTCTTAAAAAGGGACTTCTAGGAAAATAAACATAACACGGACAATGGTACCTGCCTAAAGATTAGCTTTATATAAGTACTTTGTTCCTGGTATATGAGGTAGCATTGTTAGCAAAAACTTTCTTTAAAAAATCGAATCAACCAGAAGACAAAGCCCTCCCTTTGTCTACTAGCCACCTCCCCATCAAAGCCCAACTCCAGGCCATAGGCAGGAACGGGCCCTAGGCAGTATGCCTAGGCTTGGATAGGTAGTATACTATCAGTTAAATACAGCACCTTCTAAACGTTAGACTATTCCAAACTTCAGGCCATCATGAAGCATAGCTGACAATGGCAACCAGGGTGTGAATTATCTTCATATACACAGGCCTTGTGTTTGAGTGATAGACAATACCTCTGCATTAAGCGTGGGAATCCCTTACCTACTATTGCTATCAGTAAATGACTCACAAGGCCTATGAAGAAATACATTTCTAACCATGTGGCACACCATTAGAACCACTTGGATGGATGCCTCTGCCCTGGGCATGTCCAGGTAATGCCCTTCTGAAGTAAAACACAGCCCAGGCAGAGGGAGGAGACCATCTGGGAAGTGTGCCCAGCCACAGAGTTGGCACCATGTCCCTCTACCTGTGTGACCTGCAATGTGGTCTGCCGTTAACCAGGGATGTCAATGAGAGTCAACAAGCTATTGTCCATAGTGGTTACTGTGTGTGGGCACTCTTTTAGGGGCTTTATCTTGATGGTGTGACATAATCCTCATCTTACAGATGATGAAACAGGCTTAGAAAGGCTGAAGTATTTGCTTAGCTATACCCGTATACATACTGATGGAATGAATGTCCAGTAGGGTGCTAGGTGTTAAGAGAGTTAAAAAGCATAAGAGAGAGACTTAAACACATAAGAATAGCACCTGATTTCAAAGTTACAAATCTTTAATTTGTTCCCCCATAGATGTTGTCTAAGCCTAAGAGACCAGTGGAAGACAAGTGATTCCCCTCAACCCCCATTAGAGTTAAGGTGACAAGAGTAATCCACATAAACAATTCATGTCCAACTAAATTTGGTGGTCCTATTTCAAACTATGTCACTTTGAGGTGAACTTAAAATATATAGAAGTACAACTATCTTTATGTTTAATAAACTCCATTTTTTAAAAGTAAAAATCTATGCAATAAAAATTCACATTTATGTATATTCAATATATCCTTTGATTAAAGAAATAAAAAATCCTGACACTTTTAGGTTGTTATGTTAGTAGGAGACAATATAAAATGACTAACTACAACTTTGCCTTTCATTTTCCTTACTGACCTTCCTTTAATAAAAAAATCAGACAAACTAGAAAAACTTTTATCAAATAATCCATTACTCTATCACCTACATTGAACAAATAACATTCTTTATAATGGTCAAAAACTTAAAATTTTCAAGTGGTTGGAAAATACCTTTGTGGTTTTTTTAAAAATTAAAATGGTTGTATTCAAATTTACTTATCCAGTTGGGTAAATTTTTGTTGTTTTACATAAAGCTGCTCTGAAACAATCTTACTGGTGTGTTTATACCTCTGATTGTATCCTTGGGATGCATCCTAGAACAGAATCACTGGGTCAGAAAGTCTGAACTCTTTAAGGTTCTTGACACTTATGATCTAATTGCTTTCTGGAAAGGTTTAAACAGTTTGCTTTCCCATTAGCAGATTGCAGGAGTGCCTGTGTCCTGTGGGGACCATTTGCAACTTCTTTCTTCCCCTGAGAATGATCAAATTATCTCCTTTAGTTAGGATTCTGTTAGTAAATAAGTATTTTCATTATTGAATTGGATAAAAGGTTAACACATCAAGAATATTAAGCTTCAGATATTTGTTGTAACTTTCTTCCCCAGTTTGATGTTTATCTTTATGTTTTCCTGAGATGTATTATGTATAGTCCAGGTAACCTACTGATCACTTCCTGTGTAATATCCCCCTACTTCTTCTTTTTTTTCTTTTTTCTATTGCTTTTAATTTTAAAAACTTTGTAGCCAAGATCAGCTACATATTTAAATGTTAAATTTTTAATAAATAAAAATTCCCTTCATTTCCTGCCAAATCATCAATTTTATAAACTACATTTATTGAACAATTCCACTGATTCATCAATTTTTACACCAGTAATATACCACTTGCATTGTTGTTGTACTAAAATCTATCTTAATATCTTTTAGCAGTTCTCATCTGCTTTTGAACTTTAGAACCATTTAGTCAAGTTCCAAGCACAAATGAAGAAATATAATTGTTTCTGGAATTCATGCAAGTATCAAATCTATAAATTATTGGTCTACCTACCTCTCTGCCTGCCTACCCAGTTTTGTGGCTAATTTTAATTAGAATGCCTTTACTATTTCATCACTAAGTATGATGTTTAAAATAGATGTTCCTGATTATGATAAGGAAGTAGCCATCCATTCCTACTTAAATCTTTTATTTAAAAACATCACATATGGTGTTGGAGTCTGTCCAGTGCATTTCAACATCTATTGAGATGGTCATATGGTTTTCTCATTACTCTCCTATATGGACTCTTATTCTAGTTAAATTAACCTGCTTGCTCATTTTTTAAGTTTTACACTTTTTGGGGTAAGTTCCTCCCCACCGTTTGAAAAACTTGATGTTACTCTGTATTAGTCAAGATCTCTAGATGCAAGCGATGGGACAGAAAAGGAAATATATCTGATCACTTAACTGAAAAGTCCGGGAGCGGTGTTGAGGCAGGAACCCAAGGGGTGCCATGAAAGCAGCTTTGCCTTTCCTCATCTTTGAAACTTCAGACTTCCATCAAGCCACGTGTAAGTACAGGGGGAACGGAGAATTTCTTTGCCAACAGCTCCAACAGAGTCCTAAGCAGTTTTCTCTTTGATCCCAAAGTGCTCACATGCTCAAGGCTGTACAAATCATGGTGGCCAAGCAAAGCTGATTGACTGAGGCTCAGGAAACTTGTCTACACTGAGGCTGGGGGTGGGGTAGACCAAGAGTAGGAGAGGGTTTCCACAGAGAATATTAAAGTGCTATTATCAAAAGAACAAGGATGGATTCCAGATGGATATACACATTCATTATTTGCTATCTACCCTTCATGGTTTGAAACCTCCCAGGATTGAAGATAAGAAGTAACTGGCTGGCTATCTTCTGACCATGCTGTTTCTCTATTCTCCCCAACCACTGGGCTGTCACCTCCTTTTAGTGTGGTGGCAACTCTCCACTAGTCGTGTTATGAAACTATGCGTCCTAACACCCCAGAGCTCAGTCTGATTTTAGCCTGCGGTGTTCCTCGGGCTCAGGGCTTGCTTGGCATTCCCCATAAGAAGGTGCCCATTGTGAGTAGGTCCTTGGGTGCTGCTGCTCACCACACAGGCTCTGGAGGGGGGCAAGGTCTCCTTGGCTTCTCCATACACAAGTGCTGGTGTCTCCTTCAGGACAAGGATCCAATTGCCGAACCCAGTGTAGGCACGAGGGGCATAAAACCAGAAGGAGGTTACACTGGTTCCCATGAAATCCTTCCCATCGTGGTCCCTGATTCGTGGTATTGATGTCCTTGTTGAGGTAGTAGGTTGCAGCCTTCCCATTCTTTTCTGAGCTAAGTACTCCCCAGACCTTTTTCCTTCTGCCACTACTTTGCCTGCCTCCACCATTCTCTACGAAAGCCCCACTTTTTTGGTAAGTCTCAAAAGGGAAAGAGAGCAGACACTAAAGGGAGTGCCTCACAGCCTAGACTGTACTTTATAGCAAGTAATAAGAGCTTCTCTCTGGGGACAGCCACTTCAAGGGGCTCCCACCCCACTTAATCATTTAGGGCATTTCTGAGGATTAAAAAGGGAAGCTTACTCAAGGCTGAATGGAAACCACTTCCAGTCACATTTAAAACATAAAAAAAAGTCAGTTAGAGATAAATATGTTATCCACCTTATAGAAATGTTGCAAAAATTAGAAATTAAGATTTAGAAGCCACACAGGCTTTCTTGGTAAACCAATCACTCACTTCCTCCATCAATTAATAAATCAGTCTGGCAGACAGAGGAGCATTTTAAAGTTAACACCGCCCTTTGAAAGAAATAGGAGTGTAACCACCAGAGATGGTGACATCCACACTAGTGAAGTGACAGAGCAGTGGGGAGAATGCTACTTTGTGTGGATGAGGGTAGGGCTGAGGTCAGCTGCCCAGAAGCAGTTTGATGCCTGGAGGTTATGGGTGGGGAGGGAGGTAGAGAGGGCTGGTGGAACAACCCAAGTAGGTTTGCCAAGGTTCTAAGCAGGGTTTGGCTGCTTAGGCTAAGACTGCCTCAGTGCAATGCTAAGAAGTACAATTCCTTCCTTGTGAATCTATTTGTCTTGCACTGAAACCAGAAGAGGGATTTGGTGGTTGTCAGCTGTTTGGAAACCAGTAAATACTCTTTACTTACTTGGTTTCTCTTCTCCCTTTCATCTATTGTCTCTGCTTTTCTTTTCCTGAAGGCTTGTTATTCCTCAACCACTCGCCACTTCCACTAGGATGAATTTAGGGTTGTAGGCAAAGTGCAGTTACCATGTTGGCCCCACAAAATTCACTAGTGGCATTTCCTAATGTAAAAGTGCACAATGGAGGAAAAGGAGCATCCCTTGATACCATGCTCCACCTGTAGAGAAGAGGAACAATCTGAGTTCATTCTATGCCTTTTTAACCTGCTTGTCTTACTCTATCTTGAAATAGAAGATGTATAGTCCTCCCCTGTGAAGGGATAAAAACGTAACGTTGTTGTTTTGCATAAGCAAAAAATCTCTGGACATTTGGTCTAAGATGCTGTGTAGTTTAAATGTAGTTACATAATGTTTTATAGTTGTCCAATCTGGTCATTATTCATCTTTTTCATCACACTTTCAAACCAAGAGACATCATAGTTGTTACTGCGCTCTCGTAGGTGGGAAATGCTAAGGGAATATGGCCTATTGATAACATTAGCTCAAGACATCTTAACCCTGCGTGGCTGGGCGCACAAAAGTTGAGAATTCAGTGTGCATGAATTCCAGAATCCCATTGGACACATCACCCTGCATGACCCCCCTGCCCACTTTCTGTAACAGGAGAATGTGCAGATAGCAGCCATGCCAGAGGCTTCTCTAATACCTTCAATGTATTTGGTTATTAGATGCCCTCAGATCCTTTGAGGTATTAGGTGCCATTGGCACAAGAAATTTGATCTGATTTGGAAATGGGCCATGAATTCCTTGTTCTTTCATCTAAAACTCCTCAACACAGATGTTATGACAGAGAATATTAAAAGCTTGCACTGCCCTGAAAGACAGCATTTGTTTAAAAGTATGGAGAAGCTGGGCGCCTGGGTGGCTCAGATGGTTGAGCGTCTGCCTTCGGCTCAGGTCATGATCTCGGGGTCCTGGGATCGAGTCCCACATCGGGTTCCCTGCTCAGTGCAGAGCCTGCTTCTCCCTCTCCCTCTGCCACTCCCTCTGCTTGTGCTCTTCTGTCTATCTCTCTGTCAAATAAATAAATAAAATCTTTAAAAGTATGGAGAAGCTGTTCATTTTGAATTTATAACATTTAAGTAAAGATAAATTAAGAAATGACGAGGAGGGACTATAACACTATTCTCATTGAACCACTGTCCTTTGCATTATTCCAAGCAGTGAACACACGGGGATCTTTAACCTGTAGGCCACAGGCCCCTAGGAAGGCATAAAATAAATCTCGGAGGAAGAGAGATTTAGTTTGGGAAAAAACCCATGCAGTAATGTAACATCATTTTATATTGGGCAAGTGATGTTCTACAGTACAAACTGAAGAATGTCAAGTTGGTCAAAACTGTGTAGCCAGCTGGAGATACAGGTTACAGCTGTAACCTGACAGAGTTCCAGTAGTGGTCTTGTGTATGTGACAAAGAGACAGAGAACAAGAGACAGAAAGTGAGAGACAGACAGAGAAGAGTCTATATGGTTTTGAAAAGCTGCTAGAATAGGTAGAAACCTCTATTTCCTTTTTAGAGTTGTTAACTTTTCTGGAACTGCTGACAGGAGAGACCATGTGTTGTGATATTTCTCTGGGAAAGGATGTATATCTATTGTGTGTGCATTTGTATGCACCCCACACAGTCATAAGTGGCTTATTTTACCATGACAGTGGTGCAGGGTAAATTACTGCTCTAAGATAATTTATAGACAGTGGTTTGAACCTGAAGGTTTCTTTTCCTTGTTTGGGTGATGGACTCTTGGATATCAAATTTCCTCCGTCTGCACTATTGTCCCATGAAACTACTTGATTCTAGTGGATGCAGAGCTTGGCAGTCCTTGATGAAGCATATTTATGAGTTAAGTCCAAATGAATCCAAAACATATGGATTAAATTTCCCTTGAAATATCTAAATTAAAGGTGGAAAGCACTTCGAAGAATGCACTGGGGATCTGCTATTCCTCAGGCCAATTTTAAAGGTTGAGCTATTTTTTCCTAATCAAGGGAGTTTGCCCATGTGGCCTAGTACTCAAAGGTCTCCGTCTTGGCTCTTCTGTGGCTACTGCTATCCCAGGGCAGACAGACCTTGCTAGTCTAAGAATGGCTCCACCAAGATTCAGAGGGCCATGCATCAAGCTGAACAGGGAATGCTTCATTGAGTGATACAGCTTAACGTCTCTTCCGGGTTCCTGCTTCATCCAAACCCTTAAGCATGATAAAATGCCAAATGTATAGGAATAAAAAGAGAGTGAGGAAGGCATCCAAAAAGCATTTCAAGGCAGAACCAAGGTGGTTCTCCTTCCCATAAGCCAAAGTTATAGTGAATGTAGCTCAGTAATTTTTTAAAAGAAAATCAAAACAAGAAAAGCTCTTCAGTCTTCATGGTTTCTTCATTTACAGATAAGCCAATCTCTCTTAATTTTTGGGACAATTATATGACAGCTGAATATTTATTCCATAATGGTACATTTGCTTTGCATTTGACATCTCAAATTGTAATAGTAGTAACTTCAACTAAAGGTACTTCAATTCGCTCCTGAAGTTTTTATCGCCCCCCCTTTTTTCCTTTGTACATACTAAGGATCATTCAAGGTCTCAAACCATTATGAATCTGAATAAGGTTACTTTAAAAATCGCCAACCCTTTTCTACATATGTTAGCCTAGGCTTGAGAGAAAATGCTTCTTGTGTATTTTCTTGTCATCACAGGGACTGTATTTGTTTGTTTGTTTTCAGGAGACTGAAATAATTTTCCCTCTGGTCTTTGGCCTCAACAGAATATTCCAATGAAATAAATTCAGGCCTGTCTACAAATAAGCTGAAACTTGGAAACTGATATCTGGTAATTTGCTCTATCTATGACCAAAGAGAGTGATTATGTTTTCATGGAAAAGAGTCTGACTTTCCTCAGACTAATGCCCGCTTCATCGAGGCCAGTGGATCATCAGAAATTAATGCTCTCAAAATCTGACCATGTGCACATTTATTGGAATCCAAGGTTGTAATAGTGTCTTTGGAATCAAGCAGAATCAGTATTTTGGACACGAAAAATGCTCATTCTGGTCAGTGCCTGGCCCATGCAATTGCAACTGGCTCAAGGCAACTGGCTGTAACTTTAATATACTTAAAGGAAAATATTTTTTTCCCCTCTCACCTAAAGGAAAGGGGAGAAAATGTCTGCACTTTAGTGACTTTTTTTTTTTTTACATCTAATCTTAACACTCAAAGTCCTTATGGATCTACATAAGAATTTGGAGAAGTGGATTTTTAATAAACTGACATTGCAGGGCAAACAAATTTAGAAAATTTTCATCAGAAGACATGTTTTGTGGCCAGAAATATCAGATACTGTTGTTTGTATCCATCAAATGAGCAAGGTAATAGCTAGCTGTTCCCTGCTCTATGTAGTCATTACCCTTCTGTCTAGATTTTATCCTGGTCAACACTGAATACGGGGGAAATTATGAAAACAGTGGAACAGATGATGCCCTTGTAATGTATTCCCAATGACCCTCAAGTAACAGTTCAGACTTTGGTCTAGAACAAAGCAATACCTCTCCTGAGTCTATGAGTTTCCCCAGAGAGCCTGAGTGTTTTAATAAGAAGAGGTCATCCCAAATAGAGATGCTAAATGTATGATGACTGTTTAGGGTGTATCTGTTCTGTGCAGATATTTCCTCCATCCTGTCATCATCATCCAGGCTCTCCGGGCCAGACCTCCCTGTGCCTTGACCCCCCTGGCTCTCTCCCACAGGCTTTAAATCTGGCAATCTTGCTCTCTGACTGGAGGGAGCAATGGGATTCTCCATTATGTATTCAAGACTCAACATCTGGCTTTTCCTCCATGTTTCTCTAATCAAGTAATTGAAAGACAACTTTTAGTGGAAAACCACTCTCAGAGAGAGTACTGCTATTTCTCTACTTCTTTTTGTCACACACTGAGCATTGTCCTTTGAGAAAGAGGAGGTAAGATAAAAATCATTTCTCCTAAAACAACAAAAGACTCTATTTTTACATATAGATGTGAGCCTTCTTTTTAGCTCATGCCCTTTCTTCCAAGTATATGGTGTGTGTACATGTCTTCATTATGGACACAACTTACTTTCTTCTTTGTACCAATAGATCCAAATTACTTTAATTTGGTCAACATATGAATAATTCATTTTATTTAGAGCAGTAAATCTCATGAACAAAATTGGCTGTATCAGATGGAGAGATATAATAGGTAAAACAATAGACTGAAGGGTTTGTTTTATTTTGTTTTTTTCCTTTTTACACCTACTTCTTAAGATTGGTACTTGATCCAAATAGTCATATGTGATTCTAGCGTGGACTTCAATGACATTATGTGCATGGCAGAGCAAGTACTCATGCTTCAGACATTGACAAAAGGTACAAAGTTTCTGTCTTGGTCAGTTTGTCTGCCTTTGCAGAGATTCATTGAATTTGTAAAACAGGTTGATAAAGTCAATTGTGCTTGTGCCTTGCTGTAAAAATGAACTATTGTTGACTGCTTTTTATCCCTCTTATAAGCCTCCAAGCAGCACTTAATGAACAAGTCCAACCAGCTACAGTGGCCTTACGTCTGACTCACTGTGGCCACACAGACAAGTACTAAGTAATTTATTCTTGAAAGTAACTGCAGTTTCCCAAGACAGAGGATGCTTGAGTCCTTGGGGATATATTACAGAATAACCAAAAGTGTTCAGAGAGACATGGATTAAAAGTCTGCCTCCACCCCTAGGAGCCCTGTGATCTGTAATAAATCCCAGCCACTTCTCTGAGACTCCATTTTCACCCTTGACAAATGCCACAGTATCTGCATCTTGAAGTTGTGATGATGCTGAAATGAGACAAGATGTATAAAATGCTTGATCAAAAGTAGGCTCCAACACATGTTGATCAAACTTCTCAGCATTGGTGGACTAATTCCAAATTCCTTTGCTTAGCATTTTATTCTTTTCCAGTATGATGCAGATAGTTTGGGGAAGGTACAAAGTTTCTGTTGTTGCAGAATTTGTTTGATCTGCCTAATTTCACAAGGTACCAAAGATTGTTTAGGGCAACATTTGTAGGTCTGGCCTGCCTTGATAGGTATAGGAACTAGCATCTTTAGGGTTCCACTTCCTCAAAGAATTAGAAAACTTGCTCAAGAGATTGGAATGGGCAGAACTGTTTCAAATGTTCAGTTACATCTTGTACATACATAATTGTACTCTTCACATATAAAAATCATTTGATCTAAATATGCACACTTCAAGGTATGGTAGTAGTAATTCTAATTGTAGTAATTACTACTACCATTCCTAGGAGTACACATAACCAGATTGGTAGCTTTTCATATTGTCTAATGTAAGGAAATGCAATTCCCAATATATTATACAGAGTCAGTGAACTATTCTATTGTTTCCCCCATAAAACCATCCCAAACCAAATTGAAAGGCTTTTGTGAACTTAAACCAGTCAGAATGCATTGAACCTAAGCCATGTTTCTTCTTCCATCTGAACCAGCCCTATTTGAGTAAATGGAGAAGGGTCACAAAAACACTCATCCAAATCTGTATTACACACCCAGTGACATTATTGATCTCATATCTTCATTTTTCTTTGATCAGTGTTATCAAAAAATGGGGCCAGGAGTAGGAGATTTCAGGAAATACGGTAAACAAAAAGATCATACAGTATTTATTTGCTAAAATCTCACAAAATGAACTCAAAGTGAGTACACAGCATCAAACATGCACAACGCTGCAGAAAAAAAGTTATACTTTTCGATCATAATCTTTGAAAAGTTACGAATGACTAAAGAGAAAGATAACCAATTTGGGTAACTGGTGTGCCTCTTGACTATGATCCTCAGAATCAGTCAGAGGAAAAGAAATGTAGACTCCAGAGTAAACTTTCATGAATATCCCCCAACTGAGGGAGATTTAGACAAGAGGAATATGTAGGTCTTGGGCAGGAAGTGAGCAAGAACAAGGAAGACTCTGAAATCAGAAGCCCCTCTTTAACACCTCAATAAACAAAGAGCTAGGCAAGACTTCTCCCTAGAGAATTAAGTCACTTTGGGCTGTAATCTCCAAGGGTAAGCAGGCACTTAGCTGAATGGAAGACAAAAGAGAAAAGAAACAAAAACTCAGAGAGTGAGTCCTGAGGGACTGAGATGCCCTAAGTAGAAAAGGCAAACAGAGAAGCTCAGTTAAGGAATTGTTTCTTCTACTTCTAAACTAGAAGTTGTGGTCCTCAGGTTTTATTCATTTTGCCCCTGATTTGCTGGGAGGGGAAGGAGACAGCTGCTTAAGAGCTGTGGGTGAGGCAAGGGAAGGGAACACTGGGAGCAGGCTATACAACACTCTGGGGTGTGTTCTGAATAGGCATGGGAGGAGAAATTTCTATACCTGAAGGTACCCCAAACAGGATAGAGAGATGGCCTGGGCCAAGTGAAGTGAACTCTAGCACACACCCCTTAACCAAACTGTTGAAGGCAGTAATCAGGCCCTCCAAGCACATTGGCTTATTAAGGTAGAAAAGTGCAGCCTTCCCTTACTCCCTCCAAGCACTTGGGGAAAAGAAGAAAATTTCAAGAAAACACACACCATCCTGACTCCAAACTGAAGCTCTAAGGAGGAAGGCAAGTCAAGTTGACAAATGTCCAGGAGAATTCATCTGAACATTATCAGAACGAAGATCTAATATGTTTTATGGACTTGCTTATAACATAAACACGATGAAAAGAAATATTATGGTAACTGGTTACATGGTATCAATATTATGGTAACTAGGATTATGCTGGTAAATGTGTAACAATCTGGGGGTGGGGGGAAGGTGCGCAACAATTTGTAGCATTTGCTAATTGCCAAGCAGTAAAAACTCCCACCATAGCCAATTTCAACTTACCAAGGTGACATCAGTGAATGTGAACTTGGGAAGAGATACAAATATTTGACACTCATGAATCCATTCCAGCACCCCACTGATAGTAACTATGTAAAAACTTCACTACAGTAAGCATGCAAGGAAGGAAGAGCATGCATAAGACAGATAATGCTTACATTATGTAAGATGATATAAGCCAGGAAATGGAAGGAAATTCTTTGCAATGTTTTTTTTTTAGAACTTAAACAGAATAAAAAGTTTTAAAGGAAAGACATCAAGAACAACACATTAAAACAATAGAACACAATTTCAAAGCTAAGGAAACAAATTCAGGATCAAAATAAAACAATTACAGAATAAATTATAGAAATATCAAGAATTAAATTGACACCATTGAAAATTAGTAACTAAGGGAAAAGGCTTGATATCAAGGAAATCATATAGAAAATACAGAAAAAAATAAGATTAAAACAATTTTAGAAATCAGTGACTATATAATATAAAGATGATTGATACATTTGAAATAGAAAATTCAACAAATGGTGAAAAAAATATACTCTAGGATTAATCTCATTTATAAATCTGAAATCAAGGATCTTAAAAACATTAGCAAATAAAATTCAGCAGTACCTTCAAAGAAAACTACAGTGTAATCTAATAGGTTTTTCTCAGGAATGCAAAGATAGTCCATTATTAAAGCATATAATTCATCATAAATAGCTTAAAAGGTAAAAGCATAGTTATTTCAAATATATCAAAACATAATTTAATAAAATGCAACATCCACTGCTAACTTAAAAAAAAGAAGCATTGACATAGAAGTCAGTGGATACTTCTGTGACATTCTGTGTCTGTATACATGTATATCTATATGTGCATGTGTAAATATGTGCAATGAAAAGCCCTCACCATGTTAATGATAAAACACTAGAAGCATTCTTCAGTATAGATTAAGAGACAGATTTCTGCTATGACTACTATATTTATTCTTGCTCTGTAAAAACTAGACAATGCAATTAAGGAACACCTATAAAGCAGGTATAATTGTAATGCAGATGCAAAAATTATCATTATTTGCATACTATATCATTGAATACCTAGAAAACTCAAGAGAATCAATTAAAAATTATTAGAATGATATCATGTAATAAGAAGCTAGTTACAAAATTAAAATAAAAAATCAATAGCCAGGACACCTAGGTGGCTCAGCTGGTTAAGTGTCTGCCTTTGGCTCAGGTCATGATCCCAGGGTCCTGGGATCAAGTCCTGCATCAGGCTCCTTGCTCAGCAGGGAGCCTGCTTCTCCCTCTGCCTGCCACGTGTGCTCTCTCTCTCTGACAAATAAATAAAGTCTTTAAAAAAAAATTCGATAGCCTTCCTATGTGCAAACAATATCCAATTAAAAAATAGATTGGAAGAACATGTTTCTTTACACTGTAAAAATAGGAATTATATATTTTTTAATGTAAATTATGTATATATAAAGGACATGAAAGAAAACTTACATGTTAAACTATATCATGTCTTGGAAAGAGATACTGAATTTTGAAAAGATTCATTTATTCATTCACTCACTCAGAAAACATTTATTGAAAGCCTATTATATAACAAGCAATGTTCTAGGCCTTGGGGAAACAGCAGTCCCTGATTATAAAGGGGATCTAGAGTGGGAGGCAGACAGTTTATCATGTGATATGCTTAAAGGTTGGATAAAATTGTGCTCTTTCAAAGAGCAGAGCTGAGGGGTGGGAAGGTTCATTGATAGGGAACATTTAAAGCTGTGTGGCCTGAGGAACTGGGGATGCAAGCCATGTGCAAAGTCCTCCAAGTGGGAGAGGATTCAGGTACTTAAAAATAGCAGGCAGACCATGTGGTTGGTGTGGAGTAAGAGAGAAAGTAATAGGAGATAGATATAGAGAGAAAGCCAGCACTGAACACATTGGGTCTATTGGCCATTGTAGGGCTCCGGACTGCATTGCGAGATGGGAGCTCTTGTAGGTTTTGAGAAAGAGACATGCTCTGACTAGATATTTTGTTTATCAATAAGTTCATTCACAAGTCTAAAAATATGGACATGACTGAAAGCCTATACCCAAAGCTGCCTTAGAAATGGAAAACACTGCAATCAAGGGGAAGACTTATACAAAAGAAAAAAATATAAAATCACAGAGCAGGCTATAAATCATTCATAGATCATAAACATAGCAAGTCTCTGATGTTATTCAATCACTGGAAAGATTTTTTTTTCTGCTTATATTTTATAGGGATCATTTATTTTAATAATCTTAATACCCAACCTATCTAATTCGATTTATTTACAGTTTGATGTATGTTTTTTCTAAGGAAAATAAAAAAATGATATTGAGTTTCATCTGCAAAAAATCTAATGTGCAAGGGTAGTCACTAAAATTTTGTAGAATAAGAGGGATTATCAATCAAACAATGCACTAACCATATCATGAAGCTACCATAATTAATACATTTTGATGCTAGAGTAGATCATATAAACATGAATTTCAAGATTGGATAATTCTGGAATTCACAGCGTTGAAAAGATAAAATAGTCAATAAATAACGTTGAGAACAGGACAGATATTTGAAATATTAACAAAATGCTTGTGGAATCTTGTGAGGTCTTACATCAAAATAAAAATATGTACACATAAAAATAAATTCACAAAAGATCTCAAGGCAATAAGCGAGAGATTGTCTACATGTGTGTATATGTGTGTATATTAGAGTGCAAACATCTTAATTCTTTTAAATATTTATTTATTTGAGAGAGAGAATCTCAAGCAGACTCCCTGCTGACTGCAGAGTCTGATCTGGCTTGATCTCAGGATCCTGAGATCATGACCTGAGCCAAAACCGAGTCGGATGCTCAACCAGTTGAGCCACCCAGGCATCCCATGTGCAAACAATCTTTATAAGCAGGAATCTAAATCATGACCCTATCAAGGAAATAAATAATATATAATAAAAATACAAAAAATGAATTTAAAAGATAAAATTAAAAAAATTCTAAAACACACATTATTGACTAGAAATTTACTTGAAATAGAAAGAACATTTTAAACTAAATATGACAAATACTAACAACTTATAGAAACCAAGACACAAATGGCAAATGATTACATGAAAATTTGTTCAACAGACACATGAAAAGATGCTCAACATCACTCATCATCAGGGAAATTCAAATCAAAATCACAATGAGGGGTGCCTGGGTGGCTCAGTCATTAAGCATCTGCCTTTGGCTCAGGTCATGATCCTAGGGTCCTGGGATTGGGCCCCACGTCGGGCTCCCTGCTCAGTGGGAAGCCTGCTTCTCCCTCTCCTACTCTCCCTGCTTGTGTTCTCTCTCTCGCTGTGTCTCTCTCTGTCAAATAAATAAATAAAATCTTAAAAAAAAAAAACCCACAATGAGATACCATCTCACACCTGTAAGAATGGCTAAAATTAACAACACAGAAAACAACACATGTTGGCGAGGATGTGAAGAAAGGGGAACCCTCCTACACTGTTGGTGGGAATGCAAACTCATGCAGCCACTCTGGAAAACAGTATGGAGGTGTCTCAAAACGTTTAAATAGAACTACCCTACACCCAGCAATTGCACTACTAGGTATTTATCCAAAGGATATAAAAATACGGACTGGAAGGGGCACATGCACCCTGATGTTTATAGCAACATTAGCAACAATAGCCAAACTATGGAAAGAGCCCAAATGTGCATCGACTGATGAATGGACAAAGAAGATATGGGGGGTGTGTGTGTGTGCATATAATCTATATATACAATGGAATATTACTCAGCCACCAAAAAGAATGAAATCTTGCCATTTGCAACAATGTGGATGGAGGTAGAAAGTATTATGCTAAGTGAGATAAGTCAGTCAGAGAAAGACAAATACCATATAATTTCACTCATATGTGGCATTTAAGAAACAAAATTGATGAACATAGGGGAAAGGAAGGAAAAAATAAAATAAGATAAAAACAGAGAGGGAGGCAAACCATAAGAGACTCTTAACTACAGGAAACAAAAAGAGCTTCTGGAGGGGAGGTGGGGGGTATGGGGTAATGGGTGATGGGCATTAAGGAGGGCACATGATGTAATGATCACTGGATGTTATATGCAACTGATGAATCACTAAATTCCACCCCTGAAACTAATAATACACCATATGTTAACTAACTAGAATTTAAATAAAATCTAAAAAAAAAAAAATTTGATCAACTCTATTTTGAATTAAAATATTATTTTAGAGAAAGCCAAGATAACATTTTCTAACTAGTAGGCTGACAAAAATAATTTAAAACGATTGATAATAACGAGTGGGGTATGTGTGGGAAAATGAGTTACACATTGATCCATCATTTCCATAAAATACATTGGCAAAATCTACAAAAATTTCCAATGTGTTTACCATGTGATGAAGATGGTATATAAGAATAACAATATAGATCACTGAAACAGACTAAATATTAAAAACAGATCCAGAATTTAATATATAACTAATAGGCTTTCAATTCAGTGAGGAAAGTCAACTTTTATTTAATAAATAGTATTTGAAAACTGGTCATCAATCTGGAAGAAAACAAGACTGGATCCCTACCTCACAGCTTATCAAAAATGAATTCCAAATAGATTAAAATTTCAAATGCTAAAAGTCAAAAAGTGATTTAAAAATGTATTTATTCTTTGACTCTATGATCTCACTGTTAGAAATTTACCACTGAGATGAGAAACATTAAAAATTTTCCAAACATTGTAATAGAAAAACACTGGAAACACCCAAATGCCAGTCAGGAGGAGTCTAGTTAAGGTTTTAAAAGGTATATTCATATAATAATATGCTAATAATATGTAGTTATTAAAAAAGAATGAGATAGATCTGTGTTTACATGGAAAGATCTTGTTATTTCATTTGATAAAAAAATAAAGCAAAGTTAAAAACATCATCTTTAGTACATTTGTGTAAATGTTTAAAAAGGAGGTCTACATAAATGATAATTGTATTAATAATAATAATAAAACCCAACACTTACTTAATTATGACTATGTACCAGGTACTATTTTAAGCACTTTACATACCTAACAACTCTAAAAGATAGGTACTATTAATAGGCCCTCTGTGAGTCAGAAAGCCAAGGTAAATTGCCCATGGTCCTAGTAAATGGTGGAGCCAGGATTCAAAACCAGGCAGTGTGACTCCAAATCTTGGACTATTAACTGCTAATCACTGTGTACACGATTAGTATGTAGTACAGAAAAGTAATAGTTGTAGTTACTAGGAATAGACAAATAAAAGTTTGGTACTGGAATATGAGAAACCAAGTCATTTTATAACTTTCTGTACCTGTTTGAATTAAAAAAAATCTATATATATATATGTATAGATTTTGATTTTTCTTGACTAAACAACCAAGAAAACTTAAAGAAGGGGGAAAAAAAGTAAAGGACACCAAGCATCCTCTGGAACTCTAGAGAAAAACGACCCCAGCTGGCACAGAGAATGAAACTTGAAGTCCCTGAACTTGAGAGCAATAGGCTTTGCTTTTGCATGCCCTTTCCTGAGCTGGTGTGTGGGACTGACTTGCTGGAGCAGAACGTGGGCGCCACTGTGTTGCACTCCCTATCAGCGAAGAGATCAGAGAAGGAAGCTGCTCTCTCTAACATGTCTCTCCTACCAATTGATCGAATTCTCTCCTTTTCTGTGTGCCTGACACTGTGATACCCGGGAGCTCAGAGAGTGCTGCTGGACCCCAAACAAGCAACAATGCTGAGGGGTGCTCATTTATCATCCCGTGGGAAGGAGGGCCTGAGAGCCAGCACTGGTTGGTGAAGTCTCTGGCACACAGGCTTGGTTTCTTTGGCAGGGAAGAAGTCACCATATGTCTCCAGGCACCAGCTAGTTGGCCATCTCCAAAAGAAGAGTTACTGTATCTGTCACTAGAGGACTCAGGTGTCAAGTAAGCTGGCAAGCTCCTGGCTGCTACCTGAAACCTCCAAAATGCTGTATTGTTCTTTTCCAGGTTCATAGAGGGAGGGTAAGAGAGGCGACCAGGCTATTACTGCTGGGCCTCAGAATAAAAATCAGCCCTTCTGCAAGTCCACAGTTGGTGTGAACTGATAAAGTGTCTGGTACAAATGGCAAAAATAAAAGGACTTACTGAATCTCTCTTCCTCTGTGTGCTGTTCAACAGAGGTTTCCCTGAATCTTGCCTTATTTTCTCCAGTGATACAAGGAATGAGTGCAAAGCTAAGTGGTCAGAAAAGTTACAAGTAGAGAATACAAATTATGTTTATAAGTGTGTGTGACTGTGTATGAATACAAAGGAATCACCACATTTTCTTCTAAGAGCAAGGAACTGGAGTGAAGGTAAGTTACTTACAAGTATGGGGTTTAGGAAAGAAAAGGGCAAAGGCAGTTTACAAGGGCTTATACAAAGAGCTGGGTGCGGGGGGAAGGGGGATGATGCTGCGGGAGCACAGGAGTAGTTTTTCCAGATGCCATTGTTCTGGCTGCTTCATGAACAAGATTTCCTTAAAGAGCAAAGTTAATTGGACTCATATCGGGTTTCCTTTACAAGAAATTATTTACATTGGTCTAGATCAGTGGTACTCAAATTCTTTAGACTCAGTACCACTTAAAAATTATAAAGAACCTCAAAGAGCTTTTCTTTATATGAATTATATTTATCTATATTTATCATGTTAAAAATTGAAACAGAATTTAAAAAAACATATTTTATAATTTATTAAAATAATAATAAACATACCACATGTTAACGTACATACTATATATTTATGAAAATAACTACATTTTCTAAAACAAAAATATAATTATTGAGGAGTGACACTGTTTTCCATTTTTCCAAATCTCTTTGATGTCTGCCTTAATAGAACATAGCTGGATTCGCCTATCTGCTTCTGCATTCAGTCTGTCGTCCTGCTGGTATTACTGTGTCCTTTGGAAAACTACACTGTATACTCTTAAGAAAATGAGAATTTAAAAAGACAAAAAATACCTTATTATGATTATGAAAATAGTTTTGACCGCAAATACCTTCAAAAGAGATGCACCAGACCCACAATATCTCCAGGCCACACTCAGAGAACCACTAGTGTGATTAAAAAATCAAGGTGATGCATGGGGAAGTCACTGGGATTGTCCAACTGTACTGCTAGCGCTATTATTTTCACTGCTAAAAAGCTATGCCCTGGAAGATGAGTGGTCTGGGTCTGAAGAAGACCAATTATGATTTTGAAAATCAAGCCATGTGAAGTTGCATGTTGAGAAAAGCATGTAAGAGAAACACATACCCAGTTAAACAATAATAACAATCCAGCTACCCTTACACCAAGGCCATGGTTTCATGACTGTGCAGTTTGACCCTTTTGATGATTTCAATAGTTGAGAATTTGGGAACTTTTAGAGATTAGAAACCCAGTGGCTAGAGAGAAGGTGTGGGGGTGGGGGGGTGGGGTAAGTGTGTGATGGGCATTAAGGAGGTTACTTGATGTAATGAGCACTGGGTGTTATATACAGCTGATGAATCACTAAATTCTACCCCTGAAACTAATAATATACTATATGTTAACTAACCTGAATTTAAATAAAATTAAAAAAAAAAAGAAAAAAAGAAACACAGTGGCTTTTTTTCCCCTTAAAGTAAGTGTTGTATTTGAAGTTCTGTGCAGAGGTCATCTTGCATAAATGGCACCAGAACTGTAATTCAACTACAGGTTAAAATGGACAGGGCAGGTCTTTGTCTTTTGATTGGAAGCTCCTATTTATCTCTCACAGATTTGTGGGGAGATGATGAGGAAATAGATGGAAAAACCTACTGAGAAGTTAGCACAATAAAATATAAAATTTGTTTCTATGTTTGTTTGATTTTTGGAAAGGTCTATGTGGGATAGCTGCCATGTTAATGTCCAAAATCTGGCCTTCAGGGAATATATGGACCACACAGAAATCTGACCTTCAGGGAATATATGCACCACACAGATAGTTAAAAATGGGAATACACAGTAAGAAGTTTACTACATTCAAATTCAATAATAATTACTCACAAGGTCATGAATCCTGAAAAACACAAATTGGTTTATGGCAAAGAGACCCAAAAAAGCTTTCTGACATTGGATTATTTGCAAAAGAAATTTTTTTCCCTGGTAACTAGAGAGATTACTACAGATGAGGAGAACTGTGGGTTTGCAACACAGGATTCCAAAGAACAAGAACGCACACACACACATAAACGCACTTACAGGTGAAAGGATTCTAGGTTTAGGTGTCCCTGTTTTGTGGATTTGTGCAACTCTTGCCTTGCTTCTGGATTCAGAATCCTGAGATAACATCATAGAGATTTCTGATCTTTGCTGATGAGCATACTCTAAACCAGGTGTGGTTTGGCAACCTACTTAACCTGTAACAGATCCATTTTATCATAACATAGATATAATATATTCTTTGCAGAGTTGGATTCAATGAGATAAAATAGGCACAGAGCCTAGCTCACTGCCTGGTAGTTAGGAAATACTCAGAAAATTCACTCTACCCCCATTCACCCCCATGTAGTTCAAAAGGCAATCCGCAATTTTAAGGACCTCGGGACTTGGTATTTCAGCCTGCTAAAAAAATAACTTGTCAGAACTGCGAAGCTGTCACGTAGTTTAGGGATGGGAAGAATGCTGCAATTGTACATAAGCGTTTGTAACTGATGTGAAAATGTAAGGTTCACTGTGTGAAAGTAAATCAGACTAAATTTATTACCGTGTATCCAGTTAAGCAAAAATCTGCTTTTCTTGGTCTTAATAACCTGCAAAGAGAAGTAAGCTTGGAAAACACAAACACACAAATGAATCGGGTGAATAAAGATTTGGATTGCACAAGTCCACAGAAAAGAGCCAAACTCCAGTTGCACTAACTACGGTAGGATGGAATTACAGGGCTGAACAGACTTTGTCCGAGGGTATAGACCAGGCAGCACGGAGCCTGCAAACAGTGCCTCCCCTGCCTCAGCACAGGGCTTGAGAATGACCAGAAAGGCGATGCAGTGGCACCTGAACTCGAAGGCTGGAAGTTCGGACTCTGCTGGTGACAAAGGAAAGATACACATGTATACTTTGTGGGTGGATTTTCTCTTTGTGTGCCACAGATTAAAGCCTAGACACTATTTATTTTCCTTGACTGTAGAAGGGATGTATAAGGCAAAGGAGTTATTATCTGTTTTTCTTTTTGTAGAGTTTGAGATTTCTTAACCACAAGGAAGGACAGACTACCATTTGGGTAAAACTTTTGAGTCTGTTTGGAATTGGACGGGGACCTGTGGATGAGAAGTCAAAGTTGACCTTCAGACTTGTTTTTTTCTGCCATGGTCACTTCTGCTTCCGTGCCGACAAGGAGGATTACCCCAGAGGCTACTGTGTTCGGACACTTGTATCAGAGTAGAACCTCACGTTAAGGAGGAGAGCGGAACAACAGCCACTCCTGCCTAACCAGTCATTAACAAACACTTTCCATGGCCGAGGATGTCCCATGATAATATTGTGATGGCCACGTTCAGAACAGCACCAGGGTGGGGCCTCTGACACTAATCTGAAGTTCCCGGAGGCTCTTCTTTATTTCAGCCTTGTCTTTCTCACCGTCTAGTTATTTCTTTTCCTCTTGTGTCTTTCTTTTCCTGTGACCATTCAGATCTTTTTCCATATTGTCATCTTTTTCTATTTTTCCTTTGTTCTCCTCCCTTCCCTTTATTTTCTTTACTTTTTGTATTACCTGATGATAGCATGAACAAATATTTAAAAATATTTCTATAGTAATATGGCAAATCTGGCATTCTCTCTCAATTTACCTTTACACCAGTATGTTTGAATACAAGCCCTCTATAATAGCCTGTGTACTTCCCAAACTGCATAGGTTTCTCTTCCTTGAACACTCAGTACCTAGTCACATATTAGAATATTTTGCTAGAAATTTCCTTTCTAGCCAGAAATCTCTGGGAAATTACATATTATCAGTATTTCAAGCCTCAGTTCACTGTCACTTTCTACATGAAGCCTTTTGCAATCCTCTTAGGTACTCTTCTTTAGACGGTCTCCATATTTTCTCATTTGGTATCTAATCCAATCTCATAACTTCATTTACTACTTCGAATGTGAATAGCACTCCAATCTATCATCTTAGATCTAACTTTAATTCTTATAAGTCTATCAACTTACTTACTAAATATCTCCTCATGGGGGACCAGTTTATCCTGGAGGACAATACATTTCCAATAATATGTCAGTAATTTCTAAATTCACATACATGCATGCATGTGTACACAAACGTGCATGTGTACCCACACACACCAGGGTGCTAATGGACATATTTTCCCATCCCATCCTCCGAAGCAGTCTGGGTGATCTGGTGTATCAATTATTTAAAAAAAAAATCACTGTTGCTGGGGCAAACTGCTGTTTTCTGAGCTTTTCCTCATTCATTGCTTTACCCTCTTGCTAAGACACATTTGATCCATGGTGCCATCGTGTGACCAATCACTGAGGTCCCTGCCTGCCCCAGGCTCTAAGGAACCTCTTCTGGATGTTTATGAGAGCCTCGAGCTATACATCTGGTGAATGATGTGGGCCTTGCTGAGGGAGCATGAAATGTGGGATGCTCTGAGATTCTTCTGACACTCTAATATCGTCTGGGAAAGAGGCCTGCAGCTCACTCGAGAAACATTCCTTATAAGCCAAACTATCAGAAGTACGACAGCCACAACACAGATGGGTATACTTTCCAAGCCCAACTATGTAGGGGACTAAGGGAAGAGGTCAGATCAACACATACTATTAGCACCTTCCAGATACAACGGAGAAAATGGGTCTGTTTGCTGGAAATTGCCATGGTAGTTTCCACAAAGAGGGTATATGCATTCATATGTTGTCTATCAATATGGCTACTTATGTTTTAAGAGTAAGACTTGCAAGCCAAAAGAAACTAAGATGGTCTATTGTGTCATTTCTCCTTTGTCAAATACATTGAACTATAAAAGGATTACTTACTGATCCTTTAGAAAGGCATTAAATTATGTAGTTAGACCTGAAGCATTAATAAAAGACTTAAATTTTCTATATTGTGTCTAGGCCTTGTAAATTTAAAGCTAACTATGAGTGGGTGCATTTCCTTCAATTATGTTAAAAATTAAACACACAAATACATCCTGGGTGCACAGATAAAAAATAAAAGCAATTATTTACAGATTTATCAATTGGACCAGTGGTTTTCAACCCTGTCATACAACAACTTTGGAAGGAAGAAGATAAAAAAAAATAGCCCTTGATGGATTTGTATTATTAAAATATGTGGGGGAAACAATATCAGGAAAGTTCAGGATGAGAAGTTTGTTTCATCAATGCAAATCACAGCTCCTTGCTACTATCTTTAAGCTACTTGCTGGATTTCTGAGAGTCATCTCTTTCCTTCACAAACTCCCCACATAAACTGAACCCTGACTAAGATACAATAGATATAACTAATTATTCGTCCAAATGAAAGGCTTAAAGCCTTTAGTTCATGTAAAAATTTATAGCTGCATATGAAAATAATGATTTTGTTCTCAGTTTCCTTTCCTCTATAGAGTAGAGAAGCCAATTTTATGAATAACTCGTAGTAATGCCCAAGTTAAAATCTTCTGGTGTGTTGGAAGCTAAAACCACTGATGAATCATCATATTGATGAATGGCCACACAAATTCAGACCACACAAGACTTCAAACTAGGCCTACAGTAAGTCAAAAAATTGTCAAGCATTTCAATTTCCTTTTGAAAAAACTTATTGTTGAATTAATATCTTAAATTTATAATCTGGAAGAAATGACATGACTTAAATGTCTCTTCATGGTCTTTTTCTACTCTTCGACTTAGTTAATGATTGGATTCAGTTAATTGACAGATACTACAGGGTTGTTTTAAAAGTAAATTGTTATTTAAATTAATTCAACTTTTTCCTTTCCTCAAAAAAAGTTTAAAAATGTTGTTTGACTTTTATATTTATTATATTTCATTTTTCATTAAAATGATTTATAGACTTTTAAAATCCCAAAAGTAAACTATACACTGAAAATACACATAATGTTGTAACATATAAGAAGGATTTTAAAAATGAGTGACCAAGCAACTGAGATCCAAGTTGTCATTTCTGGAGATACGTCACGGCTACTATTATTACTCTACCAACTATAGTTTGGATCATACTGCTTCTAAATTAGAAAACACTATTTTTAAATTGTATTCTAAAATGTTTGACTATAACTTTTGTTTTAGTGAAGTGTTCATGAGTCAGATTATTGATTCCAGTACATCACAGATAGATTTCCTTTATCATTTATATTTAGTTGTACATGGCCCAATCACAATTTGTTAACTGCTGTTGGTTATTGCTTTTCCCCTTGACACCTTTCTCCAGTAAGCTTGATCCCAAACTTCACAATAGGGCATATAAGCACTTCCTAGACTTCAAGGAAGGGGTGGGGATGGGGAGCACTTGTGGAGGGTGAATCCTGTTTCTCCTGACAGTGTAAATCATGTATAATGTTTAATAGACTTTAATTTTTAGAGCAATTATAGTTTCACAGCAAAAATAAACAGAAGGTACAAATTTCTCATGTACTTCCTGCCCCAACATATGCACAGCTTTCCCCACTAACGACCACCCCCACCAGAGTGATACACTGTGGGGGTGTGCGAACATCCAGAACAGAGTGGTACATCTGTATAATTGATGAACCTTCATTAATACATCCTTATTACCTTAAGTCCATAATTTACACTAGGGCTCCCTCATGGTGGCATACATTCTATGGGTTTTAACAAATGTACAATGATGTCATCATTATAGTGTCCTACAGAATAGTGTCACTGAACTAAATGCCTTTTATGCTCTGCCTACTTATTCCTCCTTCCTCCCTAACCCCTACAAACCCCTGATCCTTTTACTGTTCCCATAGTTTTGCCTTTTACAGAATGTTATATAGTTGTCATATAGAAATGTCATACAGGAATCATGCAGTATGTAATTTTTCATACTGGCTTCTTTCACTTACCAATATACATTTAAAGTTCTTCCATGTCTTTTTACAGCTTGATAGCTAATTTTTTTTAGTGCTAAATAATACTCCATTATCTGAATGTGCTATACTTTATTAACCATTTACTTGCTAAAGGATATCTGGGTTGCTTCCAAGTTTTGGAAATTATGAATAAAGCTGCTATAAACATTCCGGGCAGGTTTTGGGGGGAAATAAGTTTTCAACTTGTTTACATAAATACCAAGCATGATTGCTAAATCATATTGTAAGAGTATGTTTAGTTTTGTAAGAAACTGCCAAACTGTCTTCAAAAGCAGCCGTGCCATTCTGAATTCCCTATAGCAGTGAATGAGAGTTCCTGTTCCTCTATATCATTTGGCATTTCTAGGGTTTCAAATTTTGGCCATTCTAAGAAGTATATAGTGAGATCTCGTTTTAATTTGTAACGCCCTAATGGAATGAATTTTAGTATCTTACCATATGCTTATTTGCCATCTGTATATATTCTTCTATGAAGTGTCTGTTCATATCTTTTGCCCATTTTAATTTGGTTGTTCATTTTCTTATTGTTGAATTATAAGAGGTTTTTTATATTTTTGGATTAAGAGCCCTTTATCAGATGTGTCTTTTGCAAATATTTTCCCTACTCTGTGGCTGGTTTTCTCATTCTTTTGACAGTATATTTCACAAAGCACATTTTTAATTTAAATAAAGTCCAACTCATCCCAGTTATTTCTTTTATGGATTGTGCTTTTGGTGTTGTATCTAAAAAGTTATCACCATACTCATGGTCATCTAGATTTTCTCCTTTGTTACCTTCTGGGAGTTTTACAATTTTGTGTTTTATAGTTAGGTCTATGATTCATTTTGAGTAAATTTTTGTGAGGGGTATAATATCTATGTCTAGATTAATTTTGTGTGAATGTGTTTTCTGTTGTTTTTTTTTTCACATGTGGATGTCCAGTTGTTCCAGCATGATTTGCTGAAAAGATTCTTTCCTCTATTGTATTGCCTTTGATTCTTTGTCAAAAACCAGTTAACTATATTTATTTTGGGTCTAGTTATCAACTATTTACTCTGTTTCATTGATCTATTTGTCTATTCTTTTGTGAATACCACACTGTCTTAACGATTGTAGTTTTACAGTAAGTACTAAAGTCAGGAAGTGTAAGTCCTCCAATTTCATTCTTTTTCTTTCATATTATATTGGCTATTCTGGGTCTTCTACTTCTTATAAACTTTATAATTGATTTGTCAGTGTCCACAAAATAACTTTCTGGGATTTTGACTGGGATTCAATCATAATCTATATATTTAAGATTCTTAATCTACAAATTAAGAAGAATTGACATCTTGAACAGGTTGAGTTTTCCTATCCATGAACATGAAATATCTCTCAATTTATTTATTCTTTGATTTCTTTCAACAGAGTTTTGTGGCTGTCTCCATATCAATCTTAGACATTTTTTGTTAGATTTATACCTGAGTATTTCATTTTAGGGGATATTAACATAAATAGCATTGTGTTTTAATTTCAAACTCCACTTGTTCATTACTGATATACTAGAAAGCAACTGCCTTTTATATATTAACCTTGTATCCTATTACCTTGCTATAAGGTCTTACTAGTTCCAGAAATTTTGTTCAATTCTTTAAGATTTTCTACATAGATGATCATGTTATCTGTGAAGAGTTTTATTTCTTCTTTCTCAATTTCTATATCTTTTATTTCCTTTTCTTATTGCATTAGCTAGGACTTCCAATACAATGTTGAAAAGCAGCATGAAATAAGAAATCCTTGCTTTGTTCCTTAATGAGAAAGTTTTTAGTTCCTCATTAAAGTATAATATTAGTCACAAGGGTTTTTTTTTTTATTTTTAATTTAAATTCAAGTTAGCTAACATATAGTGTGTTATTAGTTTCAGGGGTAGAATTTAGTGATTCATCAGTTGTATATAATACCCAGTGCTCATTACATCAAGTGCCCTCCTTAATGCCTATTACCCAATTACCCCATCGCCCTACCCACCTCCCCTCCAGCAGCTCTGTTTGTTTCCTATAGTTAAGGGTCTCTTATGGTTTGTCTCCCTCTCTGTTTTTATCTTATTTTTCCCCCCCTTCCCCTATGTTCATCAGTTTTGTTTCTTAAACTCCACATATGAGTGAAATCATATGGTATTTGTCTTTCTCTGACTTACTTTATTTCACTTAGCATAATACCCTCTAGTTCCATCCACATTATTGCAAATGGCAAGATTTCATTCTTTTTGATGGTTGAGTCATAAGTTTTTGGAGATTTTTTAAATCAAGCTGAGGAAGTTCCCTTCTATTCCTAGTTTGCTAAGAATTTTTACTAGGAATGGGTGTTGGGTTTTGTCAAATGTCAAGAATGGTTTTTCTGCATCTTTTGACATTATCATGTGGTTTTTCTTATTTAGCCTGTTTTGATACGATGGGTTATATTAACTGATTTTTGAATGTTGAACCAGGCTTGCATACCTGGGATAAGTATCACTTGGTTGTGTTGTATAATTATTTTTATACATGGTTGGTTTTGATTTGCTAATATTCTGTTGAGGATTTTTGTATCTATGTTCATGAGAGATATTGGTCTGTAGGTTTCTTTTCTTGTAATGTCTTTTTATGTTTTTGCTATTAGGGTAATGCTGTCCTCACTGTATGAGTTAGGAATCATTCCTTCTGCTTCTATCTTTTGAAAGGGATTATAGAGAATTGGTATAATTTCGTCCTTAAATGTTTGGTAGAATTCACCAGTGAACCTATCTGGGTCTGGTACTTTCTGTTTTTGAAGGTAATTAAATTCAATTATTATTTCAATTTCTTTAATAGATACAGTCCTATACAAATTTTCTATTTCTTCTTGTGTGATTTTTGGCAGTTTGTATCTTTCAAGGAATTTGCCCATTTCATCTAGATTATCATATTTGTGGGCATTGAGTTTATTATAATATTCATTTATTGTCATTTTAATGTCTGAGGGATCTGTAGTGATATCTCCTCTTTTATTTCTGATATTAGACATTTGAGTCTTCTCTTTTTTTCTTTTTCTTAGTTAGGCTGTGTAGATGCTTATCAATTATATTGATCTTGTCAAAGAATCAAATTTTGGTTTTGCCGATTTTCTCTATTGACTTCCTATTTCCAATTACATTGATTTCCATTCTGTTTTTCTTTTCTTGTCTACTTTGATTTAATTTGTTCTTCTTTTTCTATTCCCCTAAAGTAGATGCTTAGATTATTGATTGTAGATTTTTCTTCTTTTCTAATATATGTATTCAGTTTTTTAAATTTCTCTCTAAACACTACTTTTGTGGTATTCCACAATATTTGATAGGTTGTATTTTCATTTATTTCAAAATATTTTAAAACTTCTCTTGGGATTTTTTCTTTGGCCCTTGTGTTATTTAGAAGTGCACTGTTTAATCTCCAAGTATTTGGTGGTTTTCCAGCTATCTTTCTGTTACTGAGTTCTAGTTTAATTCAACTATGGTATAAAAGCAGACATTAAATTATTTCTATTCTTTTAAATTTATTAAAGTGTATTTTATGGCCAGAATGCTCTCTATCTTAGTGAATGTTTCATGTAAGCTGGAAAAGAATATGTATCCTGCTGGTGTTAAATGAAGCAGTTGGCAGATGTCAATTATAGTCAGTTGGTTGATGTCACCATTGACTTAAACTATGCCCTTACTGATTTTCTGCCCTTGTATCTGTCTATTTATAATAGAGAGGTGTTGAGGCCTCCAATTATTACAGTGGATTGATCTACTTTTCCTTGAAGTTCTATCAGTTTTTGCCATATGTATTTTGATCTTCTGTTGTTAGGTGCATACACATTAAGGACTGCTGTATCTTCTTGGAGAATTAACCTATTTATCATTATGTGAAACCAATGTTTATCCCTGATAACTTTCCTTTCTCTGAAGTCTGCTCTGTCTGAAATTAATATAACTACTCCAACTTTCTTTTCTTTTGATTAGTTATCTTTCTCTATTTACTTTTCATCTCTATGTATCTTTATATTAAAGTGGGTTTCTTGTAGACAACATAGAGTTGGGTCTTGTTTTTTTATTTACAATCTCTGTCTTTTAATTAGTATGTTTACACAACTGAAGTTTAAAGTGATTATTGATATAGTTGGATTAAGATCTACCATATTTGTTCCTGTTTCCTATTTGCAGCCCTTGCTCTTTATTCCTAATTTTGTCTCTGTTTTTCTGCCTTTTGTTGTTTTAATTAAGCATATGTTTTGTTTTATTAAGTTTTTTTTTTTTTT
>NC_138380.1:84182160-84255764 GCF_054177405.1 Leptonychotes weddellii
TTTCAGGATTTTCTCTTTGTCTATGAGACTCGTAAGTTTTACTATTAGATGTCGGGGAGTTGACCTATTTTTATTGATTTTGAGAGGGGTTCTCTGTGCTTCCTGGATTTTCATGCCTGTTTCTTTCCCCAAATTAGGGAAGTTTATTAAGTTTTTTAATTCCAGTATAGTTAAGTGTTATGTAAGTTTCAAGTGTACAATACAGTGACTTAACAATATATATATTTATATGCATTGTGTATAGATTTAATAATATAACTCATTCCTCCTAAGTCAGATCAATAATCTGTATCTCTGGTATGCCTGCTCTCTAGAGCTTTAAGTTGTATTAAATAGCTCTGCTTTGGTTTACCCAAGTATCTCATGCCACAATATCATAAGCTGTATCATAAGCAATATCACTCTTGCTTCTCCAAAATATCTCCTGTGTTTTCTTTGTTTAATTAGATTTACTACCTTGTCATCTAAATGGAAAATGGAAATGGAAATGTCATCTAAATGGAAAAAGGAAAATGTTATCTTTCACTCCTCTAGCCCCCTAACACCATATACCTATTCAGTAAACAAGTCCTGTTAATTTTGCCTCCTAAGTGTCTTTCGATTCCTGATATCAGTATCTATTGCCACAGCCTGAGACAAAGCTCTCAACATCATTTTCCTTGACTATTGCAATAGCTATTTTGAGACCTCACTTTATTATTTCTAGATTATGTGACTCTGTTTAAATACTTAATAGTCTCCATATCCTATAGCAGTATTTTTCCAAATGCTGTTTATGATACTTTAGTGATCTTAAAGTACATTTATGGGTGCATGCATAAACATACTTGTAAACACTGAAAGAAAATTTTATGAAATAATACTAGCCCTGGGGTGCCTGGGTGACTCAGTCAGTTAAGCATCCAACTCTTGGTTTCAGCTCAGGTCATGATCTCAGGGTCATGAGATCAAGCCTGGCGTTAGGCTCCTCACTCAGTGCAGAGTCTGCTTGGGATTCTTTCTCTCCCTCTCCCTCTGCCCCTCCCCATGTTTGTGCACAATACATAGATAAATAAATAACATCTTAAAAAAAGAAATAATACTAGCTCTACTATGGCACTGCACTCTAATATTTTTATTGTATAATTTTGTATCCTATTTCATTTTTTTAATGATAGTGATGACCCCCTAACAAGAAATCTAAAATGTGGGATATGGACAAAATATCTGAATAATACTGTACTACAAGCACAGCACCAACACACTTCACCTTCTTCCATCCTATATCCATATTGCATATGTCCAGCTTCACTGCACTTCTTATCCTTTTATGATTTTCCTTTTTCTGTGATGCTTTTTCCTAATGCTCCCTATTTCTTATATCTTCTGAAAATCTCTTAGTTCGTTTTTAAGATCCCATGCAAATGTTTCTTTCTCTAGATACTCTTAAAGTAAAATTAATCATTCCTTATTTTGCGTACATTTGACATGTCTTTTTATGACTTAAAAAAACCACAACCTTGACGTAATGTGTTTATGTGTACATCCTCATTCCTCAACATGGAACTTCTTGAGACCAAGACTTTTACTTACTTTTATATCCTCAGTATCTAGCATACAGCCATAAAATTAGTAAGTGCTTAACAGATTACTATTATTTGATTATTTTTTATTTTTATTTTTTTTGAGAGAGAGAGTGAATGGGGGGATGGGCAGAGGGAGAGGGAGAGAGAGAATCTTAAGCAGGCTCCATGCCTAATGCAGAGCCCAAAGCAGAGCTTGATCTCATGACCCTGAGTTCAGGACCTGAGCCAAAATCAAGAGTCAGACGCTTAACTGCCTGAGCCACCCAGACACCCCTACTAGTTGATTATTGATTGAATAACTGAAATGGTATTCAATAATGTGCAGCAGCAAGGATTTTGAAGGAATGGTTGCAGTAATTACTACCCAGAGGAAGGCTTATGACTGGGGAAAACAACCTCAAGGAATTAACTTCCCAGTGTTAGTCTAATCCTTTCATGCTCATTATCACCAATAGGTAGTATAGGTTATCTTAAGAAACTACCAAGCTTTTTTCAAAGTGTTTGTACCATCTTATACTCCCATCAGCCATATATTGTTGTTCTAATTGCTCCACATCCTCAGAAAAACTTGGTAAGATCAGGCTTTTTAATTTTAGGCATTCCAATCATTGTGGATTCAATTTAAATTTCTATAATGACTAATGATGTTAAATATCTTTTCATGTGTTTATTTGCCATCTCTCTCTATATTCTCTAGAGAAGTGTCTATTTAAATCTTTTGTCTATATATTATTGGGTTATCTGTCTTTTTATTATAAAGTTGTAAGAGTTCTTTATATATTGTAGATACAAATTTTTGTTGTATGTATTTTTTTAAAGATTTATTTATTTATTTGACAGAGAGAGACACAGCGAGAGAGGGAACACAAGCAGAGAGAATAGAAGAGGGAGAAGCAGGCTTCCTGTGGAGCAGGGAGCCCAATGCAGGGCTCGATCCCAGGACCCTGGGATCATGACCTGAGCCGAAGGCAGATGCTTAACGACTGAGCCAGCCAGGCACCCCTGTTGTATGTAAGTTTTGAGAATATTTTCTCCTACTCTGTGGCTTACTTTTTCATTTTTCATGTCTTTTGAAGAGCAAAGTTTTTAATTATTGAAATTTTATTTATTAATTTTTTAATAATTTGTACTTTTTATGTTATATTCAATAAATCTTGGCCAAACCCAAGGTCACTAAGCCCTCTGCTATCTTTCTTCTAGAAGTTTCATAGTTTTAGGTCTTACATTTAGGCATATAATCTATCTTGAGTTAATTTTTATATAGGGTTCAGGCACAGATACAAATTCTTTCTTTTTTTTTTCCTAATATCAGTCAGTTGTTCCAGTATCATTTATTTTTTCATGGTTAAATCGCCTTGCACTTTTATTGAAAAGTAACAGAGAATATGTGATTGAGTGTACTTCTGAGCTCTGTATTTTGTTTTATTAATCAATTTGTCTATCTTTATGCCTATATCATGCTGCCTTGATTACTATAGCTTTTACAAATAAGACTTTAAATCAGGTAGTATAACTTTAACTTTGTTCTTCTTTGAAGAGTTTGTTTTGCCTCTTTTTGGGCCTTTGTATTTTCATAAGAACTTTAAATTGGTATGTCAATTTGTACAAAAGCCTGCTGTGATTTTGATTGGGACTGCATTGTATTTATAGATCATTTTGATAGTTCTGGAATCTTAATAATTTGGAATCTCCTGTTCTGTGATATATATTTATTTCTCCATTTACTGATATTTATTTATTTATTTATTTTTTTAAAGATTTTATTTATTTATTTGAGAGAATGAGATAGAGAGAGCATGAGAGGGGGGAGGGTCAGAGGGAGAAGCAGGCTTCCCGCCGAGCAGGGAGCCTGATGTGGGACTCGATCCCGGGACTCCAAGATCATGACCTGAGCCGAAGGCAGTTGCTTAACCGACTGAGCCACCCAGGTGCCCTCCATTTACTGATATTTAAAAAAAAATTTCTCACATGAATGTTTTATATTTAGTGTATATTTCTGAAAATAGTTGGGCCTTCCTTTTTTTTCTTTTTTTTGGTCCAATCTGATCATCTTTTTTAGTAGAATGTGTAGACTGGTTACATATAAGGTGATTAATGAGGTGGTTTGGTTTAAATAGACAATCTTGTAATTACTCTTTTTATATTTGTCCTATTTTTTCTTTTTGTGCTTTCTCTTGTATTCATTGAAGAATTTTCTAATTTCATTTTATCCTCTCTGTTAGCTTATTAATTATAACTTCACTGTTAGTGGTTGCTTTAGGGGTTACAGTATATATCTTTAACTTAGCACAGTATACAAGTAATATTATGGAACTTTAAGAATAATATAAGAAACTTACTTAACAGTATACTCCATTTCTTCACTCCTGGCCTTTGTGCTATTGTTGTTATATGTTTTATTTCTATATATGCTATATAGAACATACATCATAATTCATTGTTATTACTTCTGTTTTAAACAGTCATTTATCTTATAAATAGATTTTTTTAATAAGAAAAAAGTTTTTATATTATATCGAAAAGAATAAATAACCTAGGAATAAATTTAGCCAAAAACGTAAAAGATCTGTACACTCAAAACTGTAAGACATTAATGAAAGAAACCAAAGAAGACACAAGTAAACTGAAAGATACCCCATGCTCATGAATTGGAAGAATTAATACTGCTAAAATGTCCATACTACCCAAAGCAATCTAGATTCTATGCAATCCTTATCAAAAGTCCAATGGTGTTTTTTGCAGAAAAATGAAACAGAAAAAATAATTCTACAATTTGTATGGAACCACAAAAGACCTCACATAACCAAAGCAATCTTGAGAAAGAATAACAAAGCTACAGGCATCACACTTCCTGATTTCAAAATATGTTACAAAGCTATAGTAATTAAAACAGTGTGTCATTGGCATAGAAATAGACACACAGATCGATAAGTGAGCTTAGAAATACATCCATGCATATATGGTGAAGTAACTTAGGACAAAGTCTCCGAGAATATAAATGGGGAAAGGAAAGTTTCTTCAATAAATGGTGCTGGGAAAATTGGACAGCCACATGCAAAAGAATGAAATTGGACCACTATCTTACACCATAAATAAAAACCAATTCAAGATAGATTAAGCACTTGAGTGGAACCTGAAACCATAGGACTCCTAGAAGAAGACATGGGGAGTGAGCTCCTTAACATTGGTCTTAGCAATGATTTTTTTGTGTTGAAACCAAAAGCAAAGGCAACAAAAGCAAAAATAAACAAGTGGGGCTACACCAAACTAAAAAGTTTCTGCACAGCAAAGGAAACGATTAACAAAATGAAAAGGCAATTTATGGAGTGGGAAAAAATATTTGTAAGTCATATTATCTAATAAGGAATTGATATCCGAAATATACAAAGAATTCACACAACTCAATGGCAAAAACAAACAATAAATAAGCAAGCAAACAAACAAAAAAGACTAACAATCTGATTTAAAAATGGGCAGAGGAACTGAATGGACATTTTTTTCAAAGAAGACATACAAATGGCCAACAGGTCACGAAAAGGTGCTCAACATCACCAATCATCATGGATCAAAACCAGTTTGATCATTCTAAGACTGGTTTTTAAGATTTAGAGGTGGGACTAGTGCAGCCTTTGGTCTAGTGCTATTTTTTCCTGGGGCTAAGGTATATTCTAATTATCTAGTGTCATATGGATATTTCCATAAGAGTTTTCTACTCTGGGTATATGATTTCTGTGGATAGTTCTTTCTGCTTCTTTCATCTGCTTCTTCCCTTCCCTTTGGGAATTTTTTTCACATGCATGTTCTAAGCTGTGCTCCACTGAAAAGTTGAGAGGGCAACTTGACAGATCTCTGGAGATTTTTCTCGATGCAGCTCTCTCCTCTTTGGTATGGTGTTCTTAAATTCTAGCTGTCTTGGCTAGACAAGACACTAAAATAAATAAATAAAGAGATTATAATAAGTGCTAAGAGGAAGAATAGGACAATCACTGATCATTCTCTGAGGAGATAATGAGTTAAGACCCAAAATATGAAAATAACCCATTTATAGGAAGAACTATGGGAAATAGTATTCTAGGAAGGAGGGAATTAAAGGCCTTGAGATATAATAAGCTTGTGTGCTTTAGGAATGGGAAGAAAACCAATAGGTTGAAATGAATGTGCTGGGTGGTGGTAGAAAATGAAACTAGAAAGTCAAATCCGGATTGGCCTTATGGGTCATGATACAGAATTTGGATTTATTCTGAGCATAAGAAGTTATGGGGGCACCTGGGTGGCACAATTGGTTAAGCATCCAACTCTTAGTTTCAGCTCAGGTTGTGATCTTAGGGTCATGAGATCGAGCCCTGTGTCGGGCTCCATGCTCAGCGGGGAGTCTGCTTGAGTTTCTCTCTCCCTCTCCCTCTGCCCCTCCCCCCTCAAATAAATAAATAAATAAATAAATCTTTAAAAAAAGAAGCTATAGAAGTGTCACAAGGGGATGGATGATATAATCTGATTAAAATTTAATAAAAAGGAAAAAAAGGATTACCCAGCTTCTATGTGGAGAATCAATCTTGAAAGGTAAGAATAGAAATAGAAGGGTAAATTAAGATGCTATTGCAGCAGGCCAGGTGAGAAATTACAGGGGTTTGAACAGGGATGGCAGTAGAAGTAGAGAAAATTGGATATTTTTCAGATAGCTTTTAAAGGCAGAATTTATGAGATGTTCTGATGTATAGAAGAATCATGCAAGGCTCTTCAAGTTTTGGCTAGACCAACTAGGCATTTCATAGTACATTTATTGAAAGGTGGAAAAGACAGAAGGGAGCCAAATGGGCAGTGGAGAAAGGAGAAACAAGAGTCCATTTTACACACAGTAAGCTTGAAATGCTTCTTAGATGTATAAGCTAAGAAGGAAAATGCTTAAATATACAAGTATAAAACTCATGGGAGAAATTCAGACATTAATATGATAAACATCAGCAGATAGATGGTATTTAAAGCTATGACTTAAAATAAAAACAGTAGAGAAGAAAATGTGGATTAGAAAATAGGGTCCAGACCCCTAAGCCCTAAGGACTTTGAACCAGCAAGAGATTAAGAAAGAATGGTTGGGAGGTAGGAGGACAAATAGGGGAGTGTGGTGTGAAAGAACCTAAGGCTAGTGTTCAACTATGTTGAATGATGCTAACAGGCCAGAGAAGATAGCAAAACTTTACTAAATCAGCAAAAGGACAGAAAGTACCAGAGCTTTACTGAATCAAAAAGAGATAATACTGATGCAAATTAGGGCCACCTGTGAAGCATGAATAAATCACTGAAAAATGGTCCTAATAAAAATATTTAAGAAAGAAGACATACGGATTTTGATGAACCTTCTAAAAATAGTATCTTACACAGACACTCCTTTAAATTTTGCTCTCTGGAAGAATGATGCCTGGGGAGAGCAGGTACCTTTCAGGAGAAATCTTTACATTTGCCCATGAATATATATATATTCATTGCCCATGAATCTTTACATTGCCCATGAATATATATATATATAAGGCATGCTGTTGCCTTTGGAGAAGGTTAATTTTTTGTTGACTTGTTCTAAGTAAGAGAAAGAGAGAGAGAGATGGAAGGCAATTGCTAGGAGGAATAAGGGCATGTTTAAATGTGTTCTCTCAGAATACTTTTGCCCAATAAAGGTTATTTGTAATAAGGTGATGAAATTAAAGAATTAGGTCCCTACAGAGGAGGAGACCAGTGATAAAATTCAGGATGATGTGAAAAGACTAATGGAAACATACTCTGGTAACCGGCTGATGAAATTCCATGTGAAGAAATGTCAAATAATGAAGATAGGGTCAAAGTTCCAGAAAAGGAACTATATAAAGCCTAGCAGCATTAGTAGGGAGAGAGTTCTGAGGGACTGGAAAAATAAATTCCCAAGTCGCCAACACAGATTGAGAATAAACAGTATAAAGAGAACACTGGAAACCAGAAGCAGGGAGTCTGAATGAGTGTAAATGGCAGGAAATTACTTCAGGCCCCACTATAAAGGATTAATGAGGCTACATATAAATTATGGTTAGCGTTTCTTGTCACTCTATGATTAACAGTGTGTGGAGATGGCGAGGGATGAAAAGGGGTCCTGAGGACTGTGAAGTGTTCAGTTAGGTCAGAGAAAGCACAGTATCCTCCTGATAGGGCTGGATCACATTCCAACCCTTGAGTTCCTTGTCCAGGGTAGCCTGTAAATGCTACAGTGAGTAATGCCAAATGATGACATCGTCCATTGTGGAGCATTTCCGTGGTCTTTTGGAAATTTCTAGCAGGGGAGGGGAGCAGAGGACCATATAATTATAAAGCCTGAGGTGGACAGCAGAGGTGGTTGATTTGGATAATAATTGCCTGACCCTTTTAAAACTTTTGTGGTACTTTCTTTCCTGTCTCCTTGTCACCCCCCCCCCCCACCTGGGAGTTTAGCATAGAATATCTTTCTTTGTTACTGTGTTCACCCAGGCTGTGTTTACCCAACACTATTGTTAAGTTCCTTGAGGATCAGAAAGTTTATATGAGTCATCTTAATGTCCAAACAGTTAAAGCTTAGGATCTTAAATGTACAAGAAAATCAGCAAAATTTGTAGGCTCATCCTTCACCAAAATATCAGTGGTTTTTCACTGACGAGGGTTTCAACAGCCTGGAAGAAGTCATTTGAGGTTTTGGATGTGCTGAATCTACGTTTTTTAGACACTAAAAAAGTACAAGGTCAGTCTATTTTAGGCACTACTCAAGATGTAGCCATTATTATGAGACATGTGTTTAAAAAGATATTTTCTAACATTTCTTTTTGAATATCTATTTCAGAGGTGTGTGTCATTGTGGCTAACCAGTATTAGTATGACTGACTATTACTGTTATTCTGTGTACGTGTGTCCTTATATGACTGTGGAGAGGAGTCTGCAGACTACCTAATTAATGCATTTGAAAAGTAATTTCTCCAAAGACAAGAAAGAACTTGTTCAAAATTACAAAGAAATAATCTAATATGAATACCAGCATTCCTTATTGAAGCTCACCTAAAGAGTGCCTATAAAGGACTATGTGCTAGAGAGTGACCATTTATTACACTATTTCCAAGTGGTCTTTTTGGGCCTTTCCACTATCCCATTCAATCCTCAAAATAATCTCAATTTACTTTCCTCAGGCAACAGATGAGGAAACAGGCTCAAAGACGTCAAGTTCTGTAGAATAATACTATGAATTAGGTGAAGATCTGGTATTCAAAGTCAGATTTTTTAATCCCAAACTACATCCTCTTTTTACTAAGCAATACTAATTCTTCTTGTAAGGATTTAATAAATACTCAAGGAATTGAATCCAACAATCCAAATATAAATCAATATGTGAAAAGTCCTGACCAAAATGCAACCCAAATGTAACCAAGTACAAATTCGCTTTGTCTCTTTTTGTTCCTTTAAAGTGTATATGTGGGCATGGGGTTGTTTTTCCCATCTCCAAGAAAATTCCAGTCAACCTTAGGTCACAGACAGACCTAAAATCACTTTAAATTACAAAGCAGTCATTTGAGAAATTAGCATGTCCAAGTTAATATAACAATTTCAATTTTCATTCCAAGATTAGAGTTCTCCTTTCCTTTCTAACCCTGTTAAGCCTATAGTAGATAGCCACCACCATCTGGGAAGGGGTATGCTTAGATTTTTCTCTGTTCTCCCCAAATTTTTGTTGGGCAAGTGACTGGTAAGGAAACTGGCCTCTCCCCACTCAGATGCTGGTCCTTTACATGCGATTTCTCCTCTGGTGAATCTTCTTCCTTCCAAGTATGCTCTCAGGCTTTCAAGTGCTCTGTGACTTCCCTTTTCTATCTGGTCCATGAGAAAAACACATATCCTTTGCCCTGCCATGGATATGAGATTAATTACTACCCCAAGTCAGTCCTCTATTCTCTCTTTGTCCTGCCACGGACTACTTTAAACCTTCTCAGGCATGAATAAGGCTGCAGTCCTATATTCCACAAACATGCTTCAAGCTCTCCATGTGGCTCTACACCTGAGGCAGGGTAGGTAGTAACAACTCGCCGCCAGGCCTACTCCCCAACAAATCTTCTGAAGATTGGAAGTGGCTCACACACATAGCAATTCCCTTGAAAGAAAACACTCAGAACTCCTTATGCTTTTCTGGCTTTAGTCTGATGGAAGTTTTGTGGGGTTGGTTCTCCACCTTTCCTTTGTGAATTCTGCATTTTGGTGCAGCCATTCATTTTGAGATTCAAAATTGCATTTTGACACTTCAGTACTAATTTTAGTTTTAACATCCTGTTCTGCAAAGGATGTTTATATTTTATTCTGGAATGGACTACATTAATAGGAGAGTGCTCTCGACCTGTTGACATCAAAGTAGAATTTAACTTAAAAGAAGTTACTAATTATTTTTATGGAATCGTTAGCTCTAAGAATTGAGGGAGAAATCAGTGTCAACTGATTTGAAAGGAACTTTGAATTCACATTTCATTTGGTCATGAAAGTCTACACAATAACTCCCTGACTCATGTCCAGAATTTGCAGATACAAACGGGTGATTTGGTTGAATTGAAAAACTATACAACTGTGTTTTTGGAAGTTATGGCAATCTGCTAGAGAAGAGTTCTAAACTTTTATATATTCTAAATACATGCCATTTATTGGTATGACAAGGTAGGCTTGAAGGAAGGAAAGAAATACAATTTCTAAAAGAAGGTACAGAATTTTTTTCTTACTTAAAAAGCAAATTTCAAAAAAAAAAAGAAAAGTAAATTGCAAGAGCATTTCTAAGAGTCTAAAACAGGGAAATAAGTGCACTATACTTCTTTTGTCTGCTCAATTCTAACAAATTGAAAGTTTGGGCACTTTTTGGTGAAAAGTATTTTGTGGTAAAATACAGCATTTTCTTTTTTAATGTGGAATAAAGCAAACCTCAATTTCTACTAATAATAATCTTGTCTGTTGTTATAGGGAGAAAAAAGAAACCTGTCTGATTACTGTATGTACATGGGGCTAATCTGAAAGAACTTGAAATACTCTTATTCCTCACAGAGACCCAGAGATCAGATGTCTATGTCTAGGTCAATGAAGACCCACCAACTGATTTTGGGGCTCTGAACAGTGCCATAGGCCCCCAACCCAATCAGCTCAAGCACAGTAAACCAAAATAATCATGAATTTGTTATTAAGACACTTGGAGAAAAGGGACAAAGTTAATTTTGGGAAGAACAGCATATATAATATTTCCTCTTTCCCAGAATGCTAAGAGTTCTCTAAAGGTTATAGGGGAAACTACCTGGAGAACTCTAGTTAGCTTTAAGTAAAAATAATTCCAATCTTACTTTTTTTATATTTTGATTTTAAGTAACATAAAAAAAGAAAAAGAGTTCCACTACTTTAAAAAAATCCCTACCAAAAATCACTTCTCTAGGTGCTAGGAATATAAAATTTTCTATATGTCCACTTGGGATCAAACCTATAGTTGATCCTGAGATCTCAACACAAGTGTTATATATTGTCTCCAACTGGAAAGACCAACTGGGCTGAACATGGGAACCAAGTTCACAGATAAGAGACCACAAGATGTGCTGTGACTCCCTTCCAACCTGATGTGCTATGGAGTTTCAAGGGTCAAGTTATTTCAATAGAGGGAGTGATCCACCTGACTCCTCCGATATGACCCATTGAAAGGACTTTTTTCTGCTTCAGGTGCTAGAAAAAGAGGCAAAAGAATAATAGTATCCTTTTGGTTTGGAGATTTTGGCTTAAGAATCCTTTTGGTTTGAGCACCTCTGATGGAGCTGATGCAGTTGAAATTTTCCCACTTAGAAAGGTCTCTAAATACCTCTGGAACTCTTTTAAGAGATAGGAGACACTCTGTGCCATCAATATTTCTCCTGCTCTAGGAGCCAATGTAAAGGTGAGAAAAGGATCTCCCTGACTTTCATATATGGGTAAATTGCATGGGGATATGCTGGAAGTCTCTTGGTGTCCCTTTCAAACTTCTGATATACTCAGGCAAACAAGATCTGACATGCACCAAGATGGCAAGTAGAGGCATAGAATGTGTCTATAGGACTACATTTTGTTTGTTTGGTAATACAAGACAGGGAACATTGGCAGAGTTGTAGGGCAAAGCAAAGATCAGTGATATGCCCAGCACTGACTGGTGTGGATATCAAAATAAAATTCAGGATAGAGGTCAAATTCAGAAACTGTAAGAAGTCAGAGGAGCAGGAAGATCTTACTGAATTTGAAGAGACAGTAACTCAGTGGCATGTAACCATTTGAAAGGACAAAATGCTTGACTTCCTAGCAGTGCTAGGGACTATATTAAAAATACCACTGAGTGTCCAATGAAATCAGGAATTATCAAAATTATGAGATAAAGAAGAAAGACATTATGAAGTTAAAACTGGCAAGACTAAACACTTGATTGCTTTGGTAATGGCGAGGGGGGCAGAATGAATGAAAATGGATGGTAACCTGAATGTTGGTAGAGTGATTAATTTGAGTGAGGAACTGCAGGATCGTGGCTATTTGGGAGAGGAATGTAGTTTGGGATATGATAAATGACAGGAAATATAGAGATGGAAATTAAATCCTGGAAATCAGAAGAAAGGGTAAATTTGAGAGTCCCAGTGTAAAGGTGAGACCTGAAGCCATTGATTTGGGTCACTGATAGAGTATAACAAAAGAGATTACAGGAAAGGACCTTGGAATTGGGTGGATGAAGCAAATAAGAGAAGGAAATTGAGAAGAGGCCAAGAGGAAAGCAAACTCCTTATTTTTTATAGCATGACAAAATACAACATTGTCCCTCTGTGTTATATTAACTATAAAATACAATTAAATATAAAGCAAAATAGAAAATACACTTAAATTTTACATAACCAAATAATGTCATAGTTTTTGAATTATTTTTTTTTAAAGAGGGAAAAAGAGGTGGGGAGTGGGATGGGGCAGAGGGAGAGGGAGAGAGAGAGAATCTTAGGCAGGCTCTATACCCAGCGCAGAGCCTGACATAGGGCTTGATCTTACAACCCTGAGATCATGACCTGAGATGAAATCGAGAGTCAGACCCTTAACTGACTGAACCACCCAGGGCCCCAACTTTTAGAAAATTTTGACTGAGTTTATAAGTATAATTCAAAGAAGCTGGTTTTCTGGGCAGATAGAGTTGACAGGTTTTTATTCTTTCCAGATAGATAGATATAGATGTAATCCAGTTGCCAACTCAGTTTTATGTTTCATGTTTCCATATTCTTTCATTAAAAGTTCTTGTTATGGGATGACTAACAATCACTGTGCTCAGAATGTCCTAGTTTTAGCAATGAAATACTCACATCCTGAGAAATCCCTTAGTTCTGGGCAAACCAAGATGTTTGGTAACCTTAGTTCTGGATACTAAAAGTATCTACAAGAAACCTGGAAGCAAAGGGAAACAGACTACTATTAGCACTTAGTTCCTATATATAAGCTTTTCTGATTTTTAAAGCATGCTTATTGTAGGAAACTTGCTAAATAAATGATGAAACATACAAAAAAACATAAAGTCACTCATAATCATGCTATTTAGACATAAGTTTCTTAATTCTTTGGTGACTTTTCCATATGTATCTTTTCTGACTATATTTTATATTGTTCTCTTTATTTTTATTATAACACAAGCAATTGTTTTTGATGTTAACATTTCTTTGTAAATATAGTAGTTGATGACTGCATGATATTCCACTGGAATGTGGGGGGGGGGAATAGTCCTCTTAATTGACCATTGAAAATATAGCCTATTGATATTTTTTCAAAATGACTATACTGCAATGAACATCTTCATTGCTTAAATTTTTGTGTCCTTTTTATTCTTTCTGAAGATTTACTTTCAAAACAAAAATTATTAAATGAAAAAGGCTTATGATTATCCATACAACTGGAAGGTTATTCTCTTTGAAAGAACTATTCTCTGAGTAATCTGGCCAACCAAAAAATAACTGTAGGAATATTGACACACTGGGTTTTCCTAACAAAGTGAAGCTCAAAGTCAACGTAATCCCACACACATTCTGAAAATATAACCAGCACATTAGTTTTTCACCTTTATCATGAGTAAAATCCCCCAAACTATCAAACAACTGAAGAAAGCACAAAAAAGCAACTTGGGAGAAACAGAGACTATGCAGGGAAAGAAAAATAAGTTTATATTAGTATATATACATATACACACACACATAAAAATATACATATATACATTATACATATAGTCAATTCTCATTATTCATGGTTGTTATATTCTAGAAAGTCACTATAAGACTGAATTAGAGAATACTGAACCATTGCTCCTAGGAGGAACTATAAGGTTAGGTTCCTGTGAGCTCCTGGTAACATTTTCATCAACTATTCAATATATAACCAACAAAGAATACAAAAATGTGGAAAATGTAGCATCAAATATACTGTAAGTAGGACACTTGTTTACAGTATGAGAGCTGAAACAAAAAGGCAGAGCATCACCTTGCATGACCTCAGCTGGGAATGTATGCATCACTTGACTCATATTTTTCACAGTTCTACATGTCTATGAATGCTCATGGAAGTGCCACTACAAAATCTGTGAGTTTGGGAATGAGGAGTATATGTGCGTATATTCACAGAACAAAAGATAGCTCTTGGAAATTAAAAATATTACAGATAGCAGAAATGGAAAACTTAATAGCAGCTTAGAAAATAAGGCTAAGGAATGCATCCAGGAACAAAGAACGAAAAAGATGGAAGCCAGAAAAGAAGGTTTAAGAAAGTAAAGGGCAAAACCCAGGAGGCCCAACATCTGAATAATTTTCTCTGCTAAAGGAGACAAACCACAAAATGACTTGAAGAAAATAATAATTTTTTTTCAAAATTGAATGACATGAGTTTTCAGCTTGAAAAACCTACAGAGTTTCTAACACAATAGATGAAAATTCCAAGAAACATCACTGTGAGATTTCAGAATGCTAGAAGCAAAGAAGCAATTTTAGAAGTCTCCAAGAGAAAAAAAATGTTATATATATATAGGATCAAGAATCAAAATGGAATCTGACTTTTGTAAGTCAGACTGAAAGCAGGAAAGCGATGGAGTAATTCCTTTAAAATTTTGAAGGCAAAATAATTTCCTGCTAGGGCTTTATACCTAGCTAATTTATCAATCAACTGTAAGGGTAAAAATGAAGACATTTTTAAACATGCATGGTCTCAAACATTTTTGCCTCCCTTGTCCCCCTTTTCAGGAAGCTAATGGCAGATGTAATCTGGAAAGAGGAAGACACAGGATTCAGAAAACAGGAGAGTCAACACAGAAGAGTAGCAGTGAGATCTTCAGGATGAAGAAGAAGGGAAATTCCAGGATGACAATAGTGTCCCAGGAATTGAGGGAAATCAGTCCAAATTGGAACATTATGACTCAAAAGACAAGTATGTCAAGGGCTGTTATCATCATGATTTATTCTCTAACATTATATTTTTAATTTGACAGAATAGCTAAAGGAATTGCTCCTTCAAAACAAAGAAGTAGGGGTGCCTGGGTGGCTCAGTCAGTTAAGTGTCTGTCTTTGGCTTGGGTCATGATCTCAGGATCATGGGATTGAACCCCACGCCAGGCTCTCTGCTCAGCATGTAGTCTGCTTTTCCCTCTCACTCTCCCTCTGTGCTCTCTCTCTTTCTCTCATAAAAAATAAAATCTTAAAAAACAAAAAACCAAGTATGTCATTACAAAGGGAGTCATAAGGGAGAATAGGGAACCCAAATAAGGAGAAAGGCAAAGGGAATTCTAAGAATTATGGACAAAAGGAAGTCCCAGGATGACAGTTATAAAACAGGGCTAGAAATGTCTCAAAACAAGACAAAATGGAAACAAGGAATTGAAGGATTACTGATGTGATTTATGTTGTGAAAAACTGGCAGGTTTTTGGAACTTGTTTAAAAAATTAACAATACTTACAAAGAAAACTAAGTAAGTAAAAAATAAGGCATGTATTAACTCCAGGAAAAACCAAAAGTAAGGAAGGATACAGAATCACAGTATATCATAATGCTTAGCTGTAAATAATATTTTCATAGGCATTATAGTCCTAACACTAAATATTGATTCAACCTCAAAATAAAGTACTCTATTTTAAGTGTGTGAGAGTAGACACAAAGAGAATGCTGGTATTAGAGAGTTAAAGCCTAATCTATCAAAATAGAAAGTCAACACATAATGTCTAAAACTGATGAATCAAAAGAGAATAGTATATAACATTATTTAAGATATTTGCAAATATGTGTAAATATCAGAAGTAATAGGTGACAGAGTCAAAAGTGGTTGCCTTGGGGCAAAAGGACTGGAGTAGTGAAAATGAGTAAGGGAAGGAACTTCAATGTTTTTCAACAGGCCTCTCAGTAGGATTTAACTTTAAACTTTGTACATTTATTATTAGATTGATTAATAATTCAGTTGAAAATACTGTACCAATTCACATGTCTTCCGAAAGAGAAATCATTTAAAATTGAGTGCTGATACCAGTAATTATGGAGGACTGGACTGGTAGTGTCATCTGGTCCAGCAATTTTGACAAAACTGATTGCTTACTCTCCAGGTACTACAGTTGCGCCTATACCAAGAGTATAACAAAGGAAACTTTCTAGAGCTGGATTCCAGCTACCCAGACCTCCCAGTATTTTGGCTAAGAATGCCTTTCACTTAACAAAGAATTATGATCAGAATTGCATTGCAATAAGTTAACTTTTCATTTAATTTAATTTCTGATGTTAGATTGGTACTAAAATCTATTTATGGGTTTTTCCCTTTTCTACTTTCTTCCAGGAACATTATCTGGCATTCTAAATTTGAGAAAAGTCTGTATAAGGAACCTCTAAATCTTGGCAGAAAATATAAGTTGTTAGAGGTCTCATGAGTAAAACCAAGCTGTGGGATGTTTCAGGATTGACCTTCAAGATCATCTTTTCCAACCCCCTCATTTCATGTTACAATAAACTACAGCCAAAAAGAGCTAAGTTGATTTATCCAAGGCCATATAGCTATTAATGGCACAGAAAGGATGATAACCCAGGTTTCCTGACTTCTAGCTACATTATACTACACCAAACTACACTACACCATACAACACAACAAAACATTGCTCTATGCTACACTGTCCTACCCTACCCTACCCTACATTATATTATACCACATGAGTCTGTATTATACCACAATATACCACACAACAAATCACATCACACACTACACTGTACTATACTACACCACACTGCATACTACTGTGTACTTACTATTTTGCACTATAATATACCACAGTGCAGTACACTACACTAAACTACACAACATTATATTTTAAAGAAATATCTGAATGAATTTTAGCCTCTGATCCGCTGGATTTAATCCACAAGCATCCCCTGAGATCTCCAATCTGCAAGTTCGGTCCAGCTCCAGTTCTTGGGATGATACTGACTCTATCCTTATCCCGTATGTCCCATAACCCCTGCAGTGGGCTATGGGATTCAATTACCTTCCATGTAGCAGACTTCTCTACTCTTTTCCTCATTTCCTGGATTGTGTTGGATGATAATCCAGGATTACTGTTCCAGGGCTGATCTGTGGTCTCCTCTTTTGTTATCTATCCACCTGTGCTGTGTCCCATTTTGAAGACCGGTTTCTACAAGTTATAAAATAAGTAACTAATGGGGATAAAAAGTACAGCATAGGGAAGATAGTCAATAATATTGTAATAACTTTGTATGTGACAGATGGTAACTACACTTATCGTGGTATTTCATAATACATATAATTGCTGAATCACTATGTTGTACACCTGAAACTAATAAAATATTGTATGTCAACAATACTTTAATTAAAAATATTTTTTTTAAATGCCTAGGTTTTATAAATGACTCCCTGTGCTCAAGTCCCTTCCCTGTGCTGCAGTTTATAGGGTTCAGTTTAGCTTTCAGTGCCCTTTCTAACAACTGAGCAGCTCCCCAGCTCCCTCTTTGGACTAAGAAGAAGACCACACCCTTGCTATCATCTTTCCCTCTCCCCTGCCCCAAGGATTGAAGTTATGCACCAGGAACTTGAGCCTAGAACAGCATCCCTATCCTAGGCAGCAGCAGCAGTGGTGGAAAGGTGACATCATCATCAGGGAAGAGCTAGACTTTTGAGAGGGAATTTACATTTGGCTAAAATCTTGGTCCTTGAAGTCAGTTCTGGATTTATCACTTACCACCTGGTGACCTGAATATTAGTTTCCCCACGTAGGAAATGGGAGATAATTAATGACATTGATCCCATAGAACTATCTTGAGAATTAAACATAGTTATGCATAGCAGGCTCTTTACACGGTACCTAACATACTGTTAGTGCCAAATAGATGTTAGATATTAGTTTTTCAGCTCATCCTTAAAAAATAAAAGCTCTGATAATGTTATCTGAAACTGAGTTTCAGAAATATTAAGTAACTTGTCTATATCATACAGTTACAAGAGGGGAGGAGTGAGACCAGGAGCCCATGTTCTAACTCCTTCCACATCCTGCCCTTTTGATAATCAAGCCCCTGGCCAGTCTGAATTTCTGAGCAATGCTCTGCCCACCTGTTGGGCGGCTCCAGCTTGGATCCCCCCTGGTGCCAGGCGTCTGCTGGAATCGTGACGGGAACATGTTGATCCCTGTTGGACCTGTGCCTAGCCCACCCAGCAGTAACTTCCCCGCCAGCCTCTGCAGCAAGGACAGCTCTCTCAGCTCCCGTTCCAACCTACGGAGCAGGGCTGGTGCCAACTCTGCTCCTGCCCCAGGCCTGTCTGGCTGCAGGTAGGCTGTTCTGAGTCACTGGAGAATCCTGAGTTCTGACTAATCCTTTGTCTAATGTCTTTTGCAGGGTCAACATGAGAGCCAGAAATGGAAGGGAAGCAGAGAAGAAAGGAAAGAGGAAAAGGAAGAAAGTTTGTGTTCCCTACCAGCCCCATGAAGTCAACAGGAAATGGCTCAGTGTGGATCCACCATCTTACTGTCCTGAGTAAAAGGCAAGGATGATCTCTTCCTGAGTGACTGAAGAGTTAATCACAACCGGGGGCAAGAGTTTATCACCCAGAGTTCCATGTTTGAATTTTGGAGAGTTCCCTTTGTTTCATCTCAGCACATTCACTTCAGTGCCTGTGTCTATTTTAATAGCCTGGAATGCAATTCCCTTCGCCCATTATTCTCTTTCACTATGGGTTTTTCCGACCCTCAGGGTAGATTTACGCTTCTAGCTGAATGATTACTCAGTGAATCTTCACTAAGGGATGTTCTGTTCCAAGAATGACACATCTCTTTGGGGATGACTCTCTACCTAACAGGGGTGGGTGGAAGGTCAGGGGAAGCCCCTACCCAAGAGAAAATAGTTTCTTTGTGTGCTTGAAGAAAAACAGTCAGATGATGAACAGCCTGATTTGGGGGCTGTGAGTGGGTGAGCCACTCCAGTGAAGTCGTCCTCAACGCTCCCTCATGAGAAGAGATTATGAATTTAATGAGAAGAATCCTGACAAGCCTTAAAGCCAAAGGCAATTAGCAAAGGCTGAATTACTTGAATTCCTTGCAGTTACGAAATCACCCCATCCTAATGAAATTATAAATGCATATATGTTTACAATATATTTCATCTATAGATCTATATCACACATAAGACTACACCATATCTTTCACTAGCTTTTATGAGTATTTCCTACTGTGTTTTCAGTGGCCCTCTAGTCCTTGGAAATGCTACATGAAAGATAAATGCCATGGTCAAATCGGATTAGAAATGCCACATGTTAGAGCCGCCCCCCCATTACTATGCACAAAAGACATTAACATTTTACATGTTCTGAGAAATCCTGCAGTAAGGATTTCATTTAATTTTATTGACTCCAGCATTCCAAATATGTTTGAACATGAACTCCTTTTCTCCATCCTAACACCTACTACCTTCCCAAGAAATCAATGCACCATACAATATACACTTGAAGAAATGCTGATATATTGTGATATGACAGTTAAGTCATGGAGCAGGCCAAAATCCTCACTTTTTTGATTACGCCAATGCTTAAAATATATTTGACACTCATATCTTACTCTACTCATGTTGCTTTAAGATACTATAAAGTATCTTCACATGACTGAAAAAAATTAGCTTTTGAGGTCTTTGTCAAAATTCACAGCTGAATTATTAGACCATCTTCTGGCCTGGATCCTCCAACTCTGCCCTTTCCCTGTTTTAGTCTATATCCCCACCAGACCAACCTCTCTAAATTCAATGATAAGTGGCCCCTCTCCTTGATCAAAGTCTTGGGTGGCTCCCAGGTCAAGTCTTTCCTGCACTGCCTGGTTTCAAAGATCTTCCAGAATCCCCACCCACTCAACTTATTTTCTTCCACCTGCCCCCCCACCTCACACCCATGACATTGCCAGTCAGTGTTCTTACCATCTCACAATTTCCTAGGTCCTTCTTGTCCTTTTTTGATTGCCTGAAATACTCAACTTTCCCCCTTGAACTGATCCCTGTATCTTTAAGACCCAATTTTTTTCTTACTTTCTGAAGCATTTATTGAATATGCATATATTCACTCATGCAATTTTTCTTTGGATGCCTTCAAAATTTCTGAGCTATATCAATGGTGATTGAATTTTCTAATCCAAAAATTAAAATGTTTATTCTGATGAAAGGGGGCCTAGGAAAGAATGACATGAAATATTAAAAATCACTATAATTCTGGAATGTCTGAGATATTCTGGAATATCTGAGATAGTCTCAGATATGTGTGACATGTTATCATATGACACAAGTTGGGAAAGAATCATTTATTGCCATATAAATTCATATTCCTGACTCTCAACAGCATTGCAAGTTCTTAGATGCCAAAGAGTCATAGTTTTTAGTCCTTCTACTTCCTCTTGCACCCAACACATGTGCAAGCTTCTCAAATCTTTCTTAGTATAATGAAGAATACAAAATTAATTAAATTGCAAATACTTTCTAGAAATGTATTGGTTATTTTGTATTTCATAGTTGCAGTGGGAACAACAGAGCTAGGCAGTTCCTGCTTAGTTTAATGTTTTGTCAGTTTCTCCATTTCCATTCCCTATCTTACAAACAAACCCTTTCCTCATTCATAGATGCCGTGCATAAGGGAGAAGAACAGGGTGTCTTGTGCAATTCAGGAATCCCCTTAAATGGTACTTTCCCCCAAAATGATAAATCAGGGTGATGCAAAGAAATAAGAATGCACAGGCTCAACCCCTGTCTATTTCCATACCTGGCTATATCCTTCTATACAATCACCATATTGCTCCAAGGGTGTGAGCCATGACTCCTCTCTGGAAAACTCAGCATTATGTAATGCATGATTGAGCCCCTGGCAAACACTCTAGACACAGGGCAGTATTTTTTGTGAGGAGGATGAAATATTAGTGGTTTATCATTAATTGCAACACTCTGGATCATGAAATAACATTTTTTAACCCCACCTTCTATCAATATTTCCATTGATATTAAATGTAAATTTTAGTAAATTAACTCAATCATTATTACAAATTCTAGTGGACTGTCACACATAATGGCAGATCCTAGGTTTTGCCCAATTTGCTTACACAATTAGAAACATTTCAAAATTGGAACAGGCTTGCCTGATCATTTCTTTTTTTTTTTTTTAAGATTTTATTTATTTGACAGAGAGAGACACAGCGAGAGAGGGAACACAAGCAGAGGGAGTGGGAGAGGGAGAAGCAGGCTTCCCGCGGAGCAGGGAGCCCGATGTGGGGCTCGATCCCAGAACCCTGGGATCAAGACCCGAGCCGAAGGCAGACGCTTAACGACTGAGCCACCCAGGCACCCCTTGCCTGATCATTTCTCTCCATGAATCCCACATTTCCCATCAAAGACAGAAGTTATAGAATTTGAGTAAACTTTTCCAAGACAAAAGACCTACATGTGTGTTAAGATTAGAATTGAACAGAACACGTTAATATAAGGAGCACTTTAGTCCTATTGCATACAGTCTAACAGTGAAGAATACTTTGCTGTTGCTGTTGTTGGAATGCCCATATGTTCCTATAATGCTACAGTGACCTGTAAAACCTTTATTCTGGAAAATGTGGTTTTCAACTGATCTCTCAGGTTTCAGAGGCACACACACTGAACTGGAAGTGAGGGAAGAAGAGAACAGACCCCAGCCTAGTCACAGCAATCATCTGTAAAATGACAATCAGCAGAATATTACAGGGCAAAGCCAGATTGATCTCTTACCCTGGTTAGCCAATCTCTCAAATTTGTAGAAACTTGGAAAAATCAATAGGATTTAAAATGCCATCTATTTTTATCCATCTATCACTAAGTCACTAATAGAGAAATGTAACAAGAAAAATCAAGTACTATGAATGTTTTTTCCTGAACATAAAATTTTTATACACTGGGTTACTATACAATTTATCTTCCGAATCAGGCCAATTTTAAGAGGGAAAGGGACTACTGTTGATACTTAAGCTGGATTAAGGGGACATTATTCTAAATCAGGATTTAGAATGTATCCTGAAAGGTCAAAATTCAGATAGTACTTAAAGGAGAGCATGGAATATAATAAGAGATGCAAAATGAAATAACAAATAGATCACCCCAAAGGGCATATTGGTCTTGGATATCAAAAAACTATCTCCTTTCTTTGAACTCAAGATAATTTTTTAAAACTTCTTGTTAAAAAAGCAATCTTGAGAATGGCAGTCCCATGGTAAGTGCTAGGCATGCACAGATCGTAAGCTGTGGTGTTTCTCACAAATGGGGTGGAGGAAGACCCTAACTTTGACTCTGCTAGGACCTTCTTTTCCTCTTCATTGGCGATTAGTCATGCCGTGGTGTTTAAAACTGAAACGTTCATTTTAAATACTACAAAAATGTGGCACAGAGCGCAGGCAAGGCATCTGTTCCAGCAAAATGTTATGTTTTGATCATTTTCAAAAATGATTTTTCTGTTTTTAAAGAAAGTGTGTGGACATGAAGATGAGTCAGTCAATCTGAGGGGTACTGTATGCTGGGTTATTTTGAAAGCTGTAAAATTTAAAAATACATGGAAAGAAAATAATTTTCCTTAAATATTATTTCAATTTTATTCTTTGACTTAGTATTTTTTTCTTTTTTAATCTTTCCATAGCATCAGATTCATTGCCAGAGGAAAAAAATGTCATCTTGAAGGCAGCTATAGATTCACCATCATGTGGAAATCTAGATGCAGGCCTACAAAAGTGGTTATACTCATATTCGCAGGTCTAGGTTTATTGGAATAGAATGACATATATGATGCAAAGGTGATTTGTTTACGTATGTAATTACGTTTATTTTTAAAACAGTTCTTGATTATGTAAATATTACCAAAAATCAATTTCCTGACTAGGGCTTTTACCACTTGTATATTAGATCTACTACTCAAACATAATTGTACAGAAACTGTATCATAACCTTGGTGTTTTCTATCCCAATCTACATACCCCTTAATTTTCTAAATGAAATCCATTTAGTGTATTAACATTGATTGATAGCCTGAAAAAATAGGCCATTCTCCAGAATAAGAATATTTGGAAACTTCAATATACTACACAGGAAAACAGGATTTCAATAAGATTTATCTTACTTTTGTTTTGTTTTGTTTTGTTTTTTTAGTTCCATAGGGCCTCAAAAGTAAACTACAGTGTGCTGTCTGTGAATACTTATGTGTAGTTTGGTCTCACTGTGAAGGTTTGAGGCTCCACTGAGAAAGTAACCCACAAGTTCTAGCACAGAATGAACAAGGTCTTGCTGTGTTTTTCCCAAAGCAAATCATGTACTTTCAATGCCATTTCTTTATCTGAAGAACTGGAGATAAATAACAATCATCTACCTCCCAATAGATTGTGGAATTCTGAGATGTCAGAAATTATTTGCATTTGTAAAGCCCTTATCAGTTAGAGGTCACAATACCACCATATCAGTTGAAACAAATCGGAACAGCTACCTAACCAACTATTTTTATCTTGATCTGTTCATTTGGGCCATCTAAAGCAGCACAATCAATTGGACCAACCATTCTGAGATACAAATTGGCTGCTAAGAAAGCCAAAACACCAGATTGGCTGCTTTTTTTAATTGGTGTTTTTCACGATATGAAAATATTGGGTGAAAATGGAAAAACTGAGTCAAAGATCCAGATGTTTGATCCTCCCGTTGCCAAATAGCCACACATTTTGTAGCATTCAGATTTGCAACTGAATTTCTCAGCTTTCACCAGAAAGCCTGTCATCATATAGATATAGCCTTAGAGGAGCTGTAAACATGAAAGTGATATGGTCCCAAGAAAAGCATCTCTTTTACCCGAGATAACAGTTGCTTGTGCATCTGCTGTTTTCTCCTCACTAGGCAGCTTCCTGGGCAGGAAGGGCACAGGATCCATTGTTCAAAATCCTATAGTGTTCTCTTCTTTATTTAGGCTTAAGGCTGTTTAGAAATGAAAATACCTGTGCAAGCCAAATAACGGCCTTTACAAGAGCTTCTTTCCTGAACCGGTCCACTTTGTAATTCAGATTTAGATGCAAAAGCTATCATTGCAACATCGAGAGGGGTTTGACCCAGACCCATGTTTTCTGGATTGGTTTGTCTTATTATATACTGACGAGGGTATCAAAATGGTGTTCATCACGCTATTCTACATACCCTAGACCCACTCTGCTAACAACACTTACAGAGTTCAAATGAGCTTAGCAAAAGTAGATTCTATTAGCCTTAAGTTTGTGTGTCAAAGGAGGTGGAGTGGAGAATGTTACAAGCTAAATGTATCATCATTTTGCCTATTTTTGATGGCTGACATTTGTTTGCATTGCTTCTTCTGCACCCGGGCACACATTAATTCAAAGCCACGACCACAGTGTGTATTATCTGCAATTTTTCTTTTTTCCTCCTTGGATTCACTCCTCTTGAAATATCACATTTTAATTATGTGCATAGCAATGACTTCATTGCTTCTTAACTCAGCAGCAGCCAACTCATTTTCCCCTGATGGTATGATGACCTGTCCTTGTGGGAGAAACCCATCTGTTTATATTCTTTAAGCTGTATCTACACAAGGAACAGGTTTTGTATGTTTTGAAACCATCTTTCCTCATTTCACTACTCATTGCTTGCCTAGAAAGGAGAAACCAAGGAACTAAGAGGAAAGCAGTGCTTTCAATAAGCATTTCTAACAAAACCAATAAACAATGAGCATACTTGTTACAAAGAACATGGCCTGAAAATTATCAAAGGCTATGAATTTCAACCCATTTAAGTATTTGATTTCAGTGTCAAATATGAGCATAGGCCATTTAGCACAAGGTTTGGCAGACAGCATAATACATAGTAGTTATATTTTTCACTGGGATTATATATAAAGGATCAAGGAGATAAAACATTGTCTCTTTGTAATGGGTGAATGTTAATGAAAACTCCTTTTGCAACCTGGTTGTCTACCTGATGCTAATAACAGGTTAATAAAGGAAAGTGATTCTACTTTTCTGGCATAAATTTCTGGCTTGACCGTAAACACTGTTTGAGATGTACTTAATGGAGTACCTTCAAAAGAAATTTTATACTACCAACTTACTTTTGCAAGTAATTGGGGGAGATTGTTATCAGCTATCACAAGAAATCTCCCCATTAAAAAGGTTTATTCCATGAAGAATGCAATGTTCATCAGCAGAAATTTTGCCCTTCCATATAGTTTCTGGATTCTACTATGAGTAGAATGATCTTTATTAATGATGGCCCATAGTTGATTGTAGGAATTCTATATAATGAAATAATATCTCGGATTTGTATCCAGAGCAAAAATTAGGTTCAATCTTCAGACAGAACTGGTATAAGTTTGGAAAAGTCTCCTTTTCAATCCAGAGGGAGGGCAGATCTTCACTGGGAAGAATGAATATAATTCCCCTACGCAGAGTAGCTTATCGAGAACTTAGGTAAAGACCCATGAGGATACAAATCACTGCCTAACCTAAACAATGTCAAATTTAGCCCAAATCCGGAAGCCATCATGATACTCAAGGACAGCCTTAAACATGCACAGTCCTGGAATTCAAGCAAATTTAGATTGGCAGGATAGCCTTAGATTTTTCCTCTTGAGCAAGAAGGAACTGGAGATAGTTTTCCCTAAGGTCCAAGAGAGTGGAGGTGAATAGGGTACTCAGTGTTAGTGGGAGCACTCTGTTTTCGTTTCACTTCCCAATCCCACCAGGAGATGCAGACCGCATGGCTAGCGCTTCAGCTCAGGCCACAACTTTTCCCCACCAATTCTTTCCTCTTTCCTTCCAATTTCTTCCCCAGTTCAGAGAGATTTGAGTCTTGGTATGGACCCCAGCCACATTACAAGGCATGTCACCGTTATTTGGAAAAGAAGAAAAACACATAGTAAATGTACTACGGCAGAAAAATCACTTTAGGCTAGAAATTTTCCCAGAGGGAAAAGAATATGTGTTGGGTTTTGAAGGTGGACAGCAGCTGAAAAAGACATTCTATGAAGGCAAACGATGAAAGAGAAAGGAAAATCTGAATTGCAGGGAACAGACTGGAAATGACTAATTACAGCTAGAGCTTGGGAAGTTGATTTGGGGCCATCTAATACAGCATCACGTTGACCCTAATGGAGACAAATGACTAGTGCTTCCCGGGGTGGGGGAGGAGCGAGACCCAGGCACCTCTACCATTGCCTGCAGCAGTCTCAGGAGGCTGAATGTTCCCTGGAGGGAGGGAAACAATTGTTAACTGAACAACTCCTCTCTTTCAGGGAATGTTCTTAGACGGCTGTCAGCTATACTCCCCCCCCAGTCGTCCCGAAGCATAGTTCATTATCCTTCCAGATTGTGCCAGTTATTAAACCGTTGTCCCTCAGCTTCAAAGCCACCTCTACCATCAGCTCTGTGTTCTGGGCCTGAGACGCTGACAGCACATTTCTGCCTGTCAGAGGCCTCCTTGTTCCGCTCTGCCGGTAGACAGTGCCAGAGGGAGGCGGCGGGGCCAGTCCTCCCTGTCTGTGCGCAGAGCCGAGCAGTGCATCCTCACCCCAGCCCTGACGATGCCTTCCTGCGGCAGCAGCTGAATCTATCTAGCTGGCTGGTTTTCCTACAATGACAGAGTCAGTCTCAGGAAACCGCCTCAGAGGTCCGGGCACCCACCGAGCACGCCCTCGCCAGCCCACCGAGGGGCTCCTCCAAGCTTGCATAGTGTTCACAGTTCCAACCTCTCCCCTTACCTCCCCAGCCCCGTGGGTGCTGGCTGTTTCCTACAGTTGTTCCTTCCATGATACCTCGGAATTCTCCTTTTACTCTTTCCGTTCTTCCATACACAATGAACCGTTCTTTACACTGGCTTCTCTTTGTTAAATTAGCTGGAGCGGTTTCTGTCTCCTGACTGAATCTAAAACTGAAATAGATTAATTAATCAGTTAACTTGTAAGTTCCCACAACCAACTTGTAACGTCTAGATAAACCAGAGTTTATCTGACTAAAAAAATCTCTTACTCATTCAGCCCTCACTCTCATAACCTCCAGTCAGACACCTGCCGAGACAGTTCTTTTTTCTTTTTTCAACTGATTACAACTCCCTTGCATTACTCAATGCAAAAACCGCTTACGGTTTTAGGTGATAGAATACCAAATAGAACTAGATTAGGCCAAAGAGAGAATTCCTTGACTTGTACCCATACGTGACGGGGGAAAGGCAGGGAATTCAGCTGGTGGATGGCCGGGCCCTAGAGATATGTCTGGAATGAGAGAGCCTGTCACTATTGCTTCTACCCTTCAGCATGATATAAACACATGTCCACATCTCTGCTTCCGGCGCACTTTCTCAGATTGTAGGAAACCCACCGGCTGGCTTATATGTTCCAACTTCTCCACCACGGAGAGTTCAAACTCGCTTTTTCTCTCTCTGATCCCAAGCTCGAAATCCTGGGAAAGGCCTTTAATGGTCTAATGTGGACCAGGAGGCCATATTCACATGGAATAGCTGGAGGGTGACAAGAAAGTTGTTCCAGCTTGGGTTACAGGTCTTCCCTTGGAATGATACACAGTGGTCATGGGGAAAGGATTTATAAACCAAGAGAAATGCCAAATGTCCCCTGGATGGCAAAGCTGCTCCCAGGTGAGAACTATTGCTTTAAACCTACCTGTCCCTCACCTGATACAAAGGCCAGGGATGCTGTTAATGGGTCCTAATAATGGCTTTTCAAAAAAAAAATTAGTTTAAAAAAGTTTCTATTTAAGCCCCAATATTAAAGTAGAAGAAAGATGCCCCAGCAGAACCATGTACGTTAGTCCAGGAAGGTGAAACGATAGATACCCACTGCTGTACTCTCACAACAAACCTTATGTTCATATTCTGTGTGTCTATAGCACATAACAGTTTACTCCCTACGCTGTGTAGAAATATACAATCACTATTAATAAAATTTGCTGATTGTTTTGGTAAATGGGTAATCCTAGAAATACGAGATTTGGAAATGTTCTCCTTTTTTAATAATATTGCTATAGAGTCATACTGTTTAAATGTTAAAAGTGAAATTTATAGTCGTAAACCTCAAACTTTAAAGATCTCCCAGTCAATATTTCTGGGGCTAACTATGGCATTCTTCAGGATGGAAAGAATTTACTTTAAAATAAATTAACAAATATTAAGCACCATGTCCCGGGCACTGGCTTAGGAGTTTTATAAACATCCTATTTAACCCCCACAATGACCCTGTGAAGTGATCACTATTGTTCCTTTTTCAGAGGAGGCAATTAAGACTTGGTGAGATTAAATAGCTTACCCAAATTTATGAAATTATTAAGTGGTAGATTCAACATTATACCATAGATCTAAATGAATAAAACCCCATCTTCTTTTCACCACATTAGTAGTTTCCCCACTGAGCTCTGTGAAGTGTTGTGTTTGCTAGAGCCTACTTGGGGCCACCTCCTGCCACAGTTCCCTGGCCTCATGCATCTAACTCCACCTTGCTCCCTCCTCTCAATCACACAGAAGCCCTCTCTCTGTATGGTGTTCATTCCAGGCTTCTCAAAGCTCCTCTTAAATTGATCCATGGCAACTCAATATTAGCAGCATCCTTGCCCTCTGCTCACTAGATGCCAGAAGCATTCCCTTCCCCAGTTATAACAATCAAAAATGTTTCCAGACATTGCCAAATGTCTCCTGGATGGCAAAATTGCTCCCAGTTGAGAACTATTGTTTTAAACCTACCCGTCCCTCACCTGATACAAAGGCCAGGGATGCTGTTAATGGGTTCTAATAATGGCTTTTCTAAAAACTTGGTTAAAAAAAAAAATGGAACCATGGTCTCATAACGTGCTCTGTCATATGAACATACAAGATGATGCTAAACACTGTTGTTTTTATTGCCACTTTTATCTGGGTCATTACATTTTCAAAGCTTTAAAATGCTACAGACAAACACAGAAATTACCTCAAGTGCTAAGACATTTGCTTCTAGTTTGTGGCATTTGATATAGTCCTTCATTAATAACCAGGCTTGTTTAGAGAATAAGAGCTTCTTAGCAGTGGAAGGAACCAGGAGAGAAGATTTGTGGCACCACTCTGCCCGCAAATCAAAGTCTGAACCATTCATAGTTCATAGGTCAGTGCCAAAGAGCAGAAAATTATGGGCAAGTGGTTTTACTATCTAATTATTGCCAGAATGAAAAGTTATAGACAATCTCTCCTGAAATGAAAGTTCTTTGATGTTTAACTGACATATTAGCAATCTGATTCAGCAAGCTACCTCATATATTTGCCTTGATGTAATTCTCAAGAATACCCCACATTAGCCCCTGGTCAAAGCTAGGCATCCTCTGAATGCTTTATCAAGACTGTTTCATGGAGAAGGTAAACAATCTTTCACTTCTTCGAAGATTTTTAAGACAAACTGTTTCGATCATACAACATGAAGAGGAGATTTGGGACCTCAGTGGTTAGTTTTTATAAGTTTTAATGAGGATTCAAAAATTATAAGGATGATTTTTATACTGCCAGTAAGTTCTTTTTGTATCCCTTCTAAGTTGAGGTAGGATGATCTTTTAGTTAGGTATGTGTCCTCAATCAGTGACTTGGTGTTTCATCAGATGACATCATTCCCACTCATAACCAGACTGCTAAATGGGTAGCAAGACATATGATTCTGTCTTTCACTGGGACCACAATATTTGCATTCTAAGTACATAAGGAAAAAAAAATATATGAAGGATTTCCTAAAGAGAGTTAGTCCATTCCCCTACAGATTCTTCAATTGTGACGTCCTTGTATTTTAAAAGGTTTATGAGTGCCAATAAATGGAAAATGTTTGCAAAAATGTGCATTGAATCGGGCGCCTGGGTGGCTCAGTTGGTTAAGCGACTGCCTTCGGCTCAGGTCATGATCCTGGAGTCCCGGGATCGAGTCCCGCATCGGGCTCCCTGCTCAGCGGGGGGTCTGCTTCTCCCTCTGACCCTTCCCCTCTCATGCTCTCTGTCTCTCATTCTCTCTCTCACAAAACAAAACAAAACAAACAAACAAAAATGTGCATTGAATTTTGGAGAGTTTAGGAAACTGGAGAATTTCTCAGATGTCTTAATTAAAAAGTATTGCCTTTCTAGATCGAGTGAGAGGAGATGAGAATTAGATAATCTGGACCAGGCTCCCCTATAGAATTGCACTTTGCCGATATGCCATCAGTCCTTAAGGCATAATCTATGATACCTAAGAGTTATTTCTCCTGTGGAGATGTTTATTGAAGAAGTTTTCTGTTGCAGTTTACTCTTTATAGGTGAATCCTTTGGAAAAATTCTCTTCTGGTTTGCTGTCTGGTGTTTATTTAATGGGCAAGAAGATACTGTGCAACTGGCCAATTTCCCTTCTCATCTTGGCTACTAGAAGGCTTAAAGCTAAATTTTTGGCCTAATGACTAGGGTATACAATTAGGCCTACCCAATTGCATCGGACCCAGTAAAATGCATGTTTGCATCAGTCTCATTCCTGGTTTCACTTCTAGTCCCCAGGGCTGTTTTGTTTGTTTTCTTGCTCTTTTTTCCCAAAATCTCATATTTATATTATTACATTATATTTTATAACTATTTATAAGCTCTTGTAATAGTAGTAAACAACAAAACAAAAAAGAACAGAGGAAAATGATTAATGCTCTTCCATGGTTGGGGAAGAAGCTGATGGCAGAATGAACTCTGACATATGACTAGGAGGAGTTCATCTGACAGACCAGGGAGAAGGTGAAGCCCCACAGCCCTTGGGAACTGCAGTAGCAGTGGCTCCAGACGAGCTTAATGAGAGTGTGGCCCTATTCACATGGTTAGAGAATGGAGAGAGGAGGAGGGGCATGAAGGTTTGAAAGCCAAGTTAGAGTCAAGGTTGTTTAGTGGAGAATGATTAAGCGATTTAAGTCACAAAAGTGGCACGATTAGAATGTGCTTTAGGAAGATAACTCTAGTGTCCCTGAAGAGGAAGGAATGGAACTAAAGGAGAAAGAATGAAGGTGTGAAGACCTGTGTTGGCGGCAGCCTGTTATAGCCCCAGTTTAGCATCTGTAATTAGGCTTTTCACCAACTCAGAGCCTGGTTTAACAAAAACTAGACCAGGAGATATACTATGAGTGTCCTTGCGTTCAGAAAAGGGATCTGAAAATATCCCGCTGGCCTGATCCTGGAGTCCTGTGCCCACGGGAGCCTGGATGTATAGTCTCCCTGTCTACCTTCCTCCCACTTGACCCATCTGTTCTTAAAATCTCTGCTTAGGTTCTAGGTGTCCATTCATTCATTTCTTTCTACTTTTTAGTACTCATTTCATTGTTCCAGCCCATCAGCTAAGAACAGTAACTCCATTTACTCCTGTCAGCTTCTTTTTATCCAGGCATAGACCATGAAGCCTGTATTCTCACATCTTTAGTTTGAATGCCTTTTCCTGGCTTGCAAAATCATCACATACTGAGTAACTGACACCTGGAAATCTGGATACCACACCCAGTTTTTCCAAACCTCATTATCCACTGATTATTGATCTTGGTAAGGGTCAGACCTAAATTTGATAAGCCTTCTTGGACATGGTTTTGGACTGTTGGGTTAATGGGGCTGGCAGATCATCCCTACTATCCTGCTTTGTTTTCTTCAGCCCTGACCTCTGTTAATCCTGTGATCTTAGCCTATTTAATTCCCCTGAGGGAAACTCCAAAAATATGATGAGCCTGAGGCCAGTCTGTTTACTGATGGTAAGGAATTTAATGAAATACTAGTGTTAAGATAATTTGAGCTAGGACTGTGACAACAGAAAGAATAAATGGAATTGAGAGGTCTTTCTAACAACTGAAATTGAATTGAATTGAGATTCACTTGTTAGGATTTTATGATTGGATAGTAGATCAAGAATCAAAGAAAGTTCTTTGCTTTGGAGTGTGGCTAATTGTGTATCGATGATGGCACTGATTTGGCTCAGCTTTAGCCCTCCCTCCTTGCTCTGTCACTCCAAGCTTCCTGGCTATGGACGCTGAAGTATCCCCTTTATCATCTCCTATTCAATCTTTACTACCTCCAGTCTATCTCCCTTCTGTCTGTCTTCTTCCTCCACCTTTTCAATGAAACTGCTCTTGCCAAGATAAATGGAGACCTCCATGGTGTCAAATCCCATCTCAGGAGATGTCTCTACAGCATTGGGTGCCATTGGTCACTCTCTTCTTTGTCAAACACTCTTCTCTTGGCTTTTGTAACACAATCCTCTCCTGGTTTTCTTTCTTCTTCTATGACCAACCTTTTTATTCCCTGTTATTTTAAAAATATTGAGTGAGTTTATACTCTGCATCAGGCACAGTTCCAAGAGGTGGGATATAGTAGTAGTAAACAACACTGACAAAAACTCCAACCTCACAGAGCTTGCAATCCAGTGTGCGGAGACAATAAAATAAACACATAAGATATATAGTATTTTAGATAATGATAAATGCTATGGAAAAAGGTAAATCTCTCACTAAAATGATATTTGAGCAAAAAGGATGGAGGGGCATGTGAGTAAATGGGGAGAGATCTGTTCAAGCAGAGGGAATACCCGGAGCAGATGCTCAGTGTCAGGAGCATTCTTGGCTTGTTTGAGGACCAGCAAGAAGGCTGAGAAGGCAACATCAGGTGAGGAGGTTTGGGAGCTTGATAGGTGTTTTAGGGCTTTGGCTTTGTATTATTCTAAGTGATATAGGAATCTGCATAATTTTGAGCATGCAAGTCACAAGAGCCAACATGTTTCACAGAATCACAGTAGCTTTTTATTTTTTTTAAAGATTTTATTTATTTATTTATCCCAGTAGGGGGAGGGGCAGAGGGAGAGGAAGAGGGAGAAGGAGAGAAGCAGACTCCCTGCTGAGTGTGAAGCCCAACACTCAGGACCCTGAGATCATGACCTGAGCCAAAACCAAGAGTCAGATGCTTAACCGACTGAGCCACCAGGCAACCCCACACTGGCTTTTGAATTGAGAAGAGTATTTAGGGGCAAGATAGAAACAAGGAGGTAGCTGCAGTTGTCTAATCATTGGACCAGGGTGGTTATGGTAGATGCATCTGGATTGTGGAAATACCTGGAGGTAACAGATGCTGGTATTTCTTGACAAGTTAGATGTGAGTGTGAAAATAAAAGTGAGAAGTCAAGGACAACATCAAGGTTTTTGATCTGAACAAAAACAGGATAGAGTTGCATTGACTTGAAACGGGAAAGATTACAAAACAGGTAGGGGAGGATGATCAGAGTTTTGGTTGCAGAAATGGGTATACTTGTGTAGTTGAATATTTGAGTTGGGAGAGATTTTCAAACTAGAGAGATATATTTGAGAGAAGCTAGTATATGGATGGATTTGAAATTGATGATATTGAATGAGATCACCAAGAAAATGGGTTTTGATAGAGAAGAAAAGAATTCTGAGCCCCAGGGCACTCCAAAGTGAGGTGGTCTGGTTGATAAGAGGAATATCACTGGAGACTGAGAAGTACTAACAGTGAGGCAGGAAGAAAACTAGGAGATGAGATGCCCTGAAAGCCACATAAGATAAATGCATCAAGGAGAGAGTGAAAAGCCTTGTCTACTTCTGCTAATAAATAGGGAGACCACAGGTCTTGGTTTACCTAGGACAGTCTTCTATCACACCCGTTCTCAGCACAGTTATTAATAGCACTAGCTCTCATTGTCATAAGTGAAGTAATCAACTGATAGGTCATGTAAGAGCAACTGAGAATTGACTCAATATTCAGAAATGTGAAAGTTATTAATGACTTTGACATAATCGACTATGGTGGAGGGTATGGAGTAACCTGCCCTGGATGGATGGGGCTCAGGATAGCATGTGAGCAGAGGAATCAGCGATAGTAAAGACAAATGAATTAAGAAGTTGTGCTTAAAAAGGGAGCAGAAAAGTAGGTTGTAACTAGAGGGCATTTTGCTGTCAGTCAAGGCTGGTAAGTTTTATTTGTTGTTTTGCTAAAATGGGCTTCCCCGTCTCCTTTTCAATTCCTCCTCCTTTGTCCTCTAAATGTTGGGCTTCATAGGGATAAGTCCTAGCCATCTTTTTATTTTAAATTCTCTTCCTCCATGACCTCATCAAATTTTCATGGCTGTAATTACAACCTAAATGTTGACAACTTCCAAACTAAAAAGTTCTAACTTCTCTTTTGAGCTCAAGATCTGTAAATTGAACTTCCTGATTTAATGGCTTCTTAAATATACATCTAATGGGTATTTTAGACTTAACTGCTCCCAAACTGAATTTTTTTATGCTATTCCTCACCAAATCTACTTATGTGCCATGTCTTCATAATTCTCATATGGTACCATTTCTCAAGCCAAAAACCTAGTGATCATTCTTGACATTTCTTCCCTGCTCATCTCCCCACATCTTACTTATCACCAAGTCATGTTAATTCTACCTTGAAATACAGGTATTATATTATATCAGTCCTGGGCTTATTTGCATTCAGATTTATTCTTCACCTTTTATCTTCTCTGTTCTATAATATAGGAAACTTAGCCCTGAAAAGTATGTTTCCAGGCTCCCATACCAGATGGCTTCCGGCTGTATTCCACAAATGGAGGGCATTGATAGGATAGCAGAGAATAGGAGGAAATGAGAGAAAAGGGTATTTCTTCCTCCACTCCATTTTAGGTAGGTGTCTTTGCAATGGCTCTGGGTTCCACTGAGTGACTCTAGCCCAGGAGCTCTCGTGGTGCCACCTTCTTTCTGGTCTTTCCAGCAGAGAAGGAAGAAAGTGTCTTGTTTAAGGTCGAGGTTGTTTCAGCCTCCCCTATTTGCTTAGCTCTTCCATCACCTGACTAGCAACTCCATAAATTAAATTTCCTCTATTTTCCTCTACTTTAAACAGTGTTTTCTAGTTGCTTTTTATATTGGATCCTCCAAAACACTCCTCTTCATCTGCTTTTCTAGTCTTCATGAACAACTATTTCATAAGCTACCATTATCTGTTTCCTAGCCCACTACCCTCTAGCTGAGGTTCTCCACCTCTAATCTTTCCTTCTTCTGATCCATTCACACAGTCTCCACAGTGATCTTTAAAAAACTCAAAGCATCTCCTTTGATGGGCTTTCAACTCTATGTAGAATAATGGACTAACCTCTTAGGCTGTCTGTAAGACCATGCACATTTTGTCTTCTCACTATTTCTCCAACATCATCTCAAACATCCTATCCTATACCCTTCTCCCTCCACCTCCTATAATCTTACCCTTTTCATCAATCTCCCACTCACATGCCATATAAAATTGGTACCATCCCTCTACCCTGTTATTGTCGCTTTTGATTTTCTGGTCTTTTCCTTCATTTGCTGTATCGTGATTTATAATTATGTATTTATTTACGTGTTTACTGTTTTTCCATTTTCAACAAAAGCTTCAGGAGGTCAGAAAACATGACTATAATTTAGCCAGTGCCAGGCACAGTGTCTGACTGGTAGAACATGTTCCTAGTGGTAGTGTTTGAATAAACAAATAGTAATTATTCACACTAGCATTTTCTTCACTGTTAGGTTGCACTGGTCCTTCTCAGACGCATAACTAATAATCGATTCAGCTGTGAGTTATATTGGGAGTCACTAAATGGATCAGGCCCCACTCCACTAGATGGTTATTGGCTTTATGCTTGAAGGAGGGAAACTAAAGAAGCTCTGGTTTGGAGAACTAGAATTTAAAGAGTCACTAATCCTTTCCCTACATACCTTCTACTCTCGACTAATCGTATTTCTTTCTTTCTCTAACTTTTTCAAATGTGCTCTATTTTCCAAAGGAAAATCCAAACTTTTTAGCATGACATGTAAATCTGGTGCCAGCCTCTTTCCATATTCTTGGTTGACCACTTCCTGCCTCTGTAGCCTGTCCTCAGAAGTTGTCTCAGAAGTATCACTGTTACACATGCAAGTGGGATCTTCCATCTCTTCATCCATGCCATTGTCTTGCTGCTTCCATCCCTGAGAATGCTCTCTCCCTTGTCATCTAAAAAACTCTGACCAATCTCATGATCCAACAAAAGTAACTTCTCCTCTGTTGAGCTTCCCCTAACCCTCACCCCCTTGGGTCAATCTTCCCTCTGTGTCCCTATAGTACCCGGTATTTCTCTTGAGGCAGTTTATCACATCACATTTTAGTTCTTTTTTAAAGATTTCACACACATACTAGACTATGCACATGGACCATATCTTGTCCCCATTTGCATTCCAACATACAGTGTAGGGTCTGAAAGGTGCTTAATAAGCTTGTGTTAAATGGATGACTGGGTGAATTATAATTTGGCTTTTGTACACTTTCATCACTTCAAGAAATAATTTTGCCACGGAAACTTCTATTTGTTTCCTCTTCCCTTTTTGTTCCCGAATTACACTTCTTAGTGGGCTGTTCCCCCTTCCTAAAACTCTTCATTTGTAGCTTTGAGCTCAGCCACCACCTACCCATCTGCTCCCCCTGCCACCTGGCCTATTGACTCTGCCTCCCTCCCTGCTCTGTGGGAAATCTGGCCCCAGTGCCTCTATTTCCCAGTTCAGGGACAGGAAGAAGCTGTGTCGGGCCATGATCTGGCTTTTAGGGGTGAGAAGGCACAGAGTGGCCCTGCCACCCACTGCCCACACCCCCGTCCCCCAATTCATTTTCCTCATCACGAGGAGCAGTTCTGGGGCTTGATGAGTGAAGCCATTTCACCTCAGCCAGGAGAGTACAGTGGGAAGAGACATTCTGCAAATCAAAGAAATAAGAGAATCATATACATGCACTATTGATTTTTGTTCCAGGACATGTTAATAGCAGCAAAGAGTGAGACCCTCACACTTTTTTATGGTGAAAAGCAATGTTTCTACCTTTTCAATTCCAGCAGTATTACTAGAGATGATCCTGGCATTTAATTAGTGAGAATTTGTAAGGCCAAATTCCTTTCTGTGGAGTAATCTTGATGAACTCTAACCTTTCCTAATGAGACAGCCTCTTAGTTTCTTCAAAATCATTTCTTACAAGGTGGACATACAGCAACAGTACTTTTTGTATGTGAATCACTCTATTTCCATGACTGGTACCAGAAATTATCTGGTTTTCTTTCCCCAGTGTTCTTCCTCGGATGAAAGGACTGAGAGAAAGCCCTGCAACCCCACGAGTCCGCCCGTTTGTTGAAATCAGTTCAAGATCATCCAGGTCTGCAAAACTCGGCTGAAGCAGCTTGTTGCATAATTTACCAGAGAAAAGAGGGCCATCTGGAGAGCCAATCTGGAGAACTAAGCAAAGGCAGAGTCTTTTTTTTTTTTTCCCTCTTAAGTTCTCCTGATTGACTCCCTGCCTATATTAGGCCTCAGCAATCCTTGGTCTGCAGCCTGAAAGATGGTGGTCCAGGTCAAAGGTCTTGGCCTTCTGGCTTTGAACCCTGGCAAAGTATTACCTGGCCCACAACTGCTAGCAGCCCCACCCACCATCACTGTTCAAGGTTCTCAGTCAACTCCCCCCAGTCTTACCCCATGACACTGTGGGGGCCTGTGTCATTCCGAAGGACAGCTGGTTTATGCATATGCAGAGGAGGCAGCTACCCACAAAGAGATGTGGGAAAGCTCTACCAAATTAAAAAAATAATAATAAAAAAAATAAAAGGCAAGAAAGAAAGCTGCCTTAACCGTTAGTCAAGGAGCAAATCATTTCTTTCACAGATTTAAATCCTTTGCGTTAAAGCAATCTATTTCTTTTGAACCCAGAACCTATGGATGATTCTATGGAAAGGTGAACACAGTAAACTATGATCTCAATTATTTAGGTGATTTTTTAAGGGATGTAAGAATTTCCTGTAGAATTGCCCCTCTACAGGGCTGGGAAAGAAGCTAGAGACCAGGAAGCTCTACCAACCAGGCCCTGCCTGTCTCCTCTAGAGTTCCACCCTGCCATCTGATCCTTGCTGTCCTGGTACTAGTGTCATCTATGTGCTAACTCCAGGTGATCTATAGTAACTTCCTTGAATATTTCCTTGGGCAGGTTTCTGGGCCAGAAAGAAAACAAAAACAAAAACAAAAACAAAACAAAAAACAAACTAAAAAACAAAACACACATACAGAAAATACAGTCATCAGTTTATGAGGCCTGCCATAGGAATGGGTTGAGAGGATGCATCAGGAATTTTTTAACGATGTTTTCACCACTTTTCTTAGTCTGCATGTTCTAATATGATCATATACAAATATAGTCAATGTCCATCCTAGAATTCAGCCAGTTAAAATAAATACTTTTGATTTTGACATTGGACAAGTTATGTAACTTTCTAAGCTTACTTTCTCATCTGTATAATAGAAATATTTATTTCATTAGATTTTTAAAAATCCAATATATACATAAGTCCTGCCATATAACTATATGTTCAATTAAAAAGTGCTTATTTTCCTTTCCTTTCTTATGTGGTTTAAAATGTATAGATTTAAACCGGCCAATTTTTGGTCTAGCGGTATAGAATTTCTTCCAGTGTCCCTCAAGGGTACTAAAGTTCAGGCTCTAGGGCTCTGCTTCTTGAATGGCAGGGCATCTTGGGCTTCCTTTCCTGCCAAAACCTTGAACTCAGGCATGTGGGGCAGGGGGAGGATTTGTGCAGTCTTGCATGAACTTCTACAGTGCCTCAGCTGAACAATGTTTTAATTATGGCCTTTCAGTCTCAACTGCACCTGCCCATTTCACTATCAGAAAGAAAAATCTCTCTTTTCTTCCTTGCCTCTCTGTTATACTTTAAAACCATGATTGTTTTGCCGAAATAGATATTGACTAGAGAAGAACAAACCTCAAAGGGTTTGGATTAAGTTCTTTCTGATAAACATGATGGAGTCTGAATTCTCCAGGGAATCCTATTCAAACTATCTTAACTTTTGGAGTCCATGAAAACTGGAAGAAGAATTTCTTTCTTGCCACTTCCTTTGGTTTGCTACCATCAGAGGAGACCAAATTGCACACATCACTCCAATGCTTTAGCAATTGTTTTATAATGTGTTTTGAGACCCTAGAAAGGCAATGTTTTGTGCACACAAAATATGAGTAAGAAACTGGTCTTTGTGGCCTATCAGGGGTCCTTAACCTTTTTTATTTAATTTTTTCACCCTTTTGGATTGTCAAGGTGTCAGTCTGATAAGGTCTCTGGACCTCTTTTCTAAGTAATATTTTTCTTTTTTTTTTATGTTATGTTAATCACCATACATTACATCATTAGTTTTTGATGTAGTGTTCCATGATTCATTGTTTGCGTATAACACCCAGTGCTCCTTGCAGTACGTGCCCTCTTTAATACCCATCACCAGGCTAACCCATCCCCCCACCCCCCTCCCCTCTAGAACCCTCAGTTTGTTTCTCAGAGTCCATAGTCTCTCATGGTTTGTCTCCCCCTCCGATTTCCCCCCTTCATTCTTCCGCTTCTGCTATCTTCTTCTTCTTCTTTTTTTTAAACATATAATGTATTATTTGTTTCAGAGGTACCAGTCTGTGATTCAACAGTCTTACACAATTCATAGCGCTCACCATAGCACATACCCTCCCCAGTGTCTATCACCTAGCCACCCCATCCCTCCCACCCCCCACCACTCCAACAACCCTCAGTTTGTTTCCTGAGATTAAGAATTAAGTGATATTTTTAAATGTATAAATGAAAACATAGGATTTAAAGAACAGCAATTGTATTAAAATACAGTTTTCCCTGTGAGCAAATTAGTTCCTCTTGGGATGCAGAAAAATCTTTAAAAGTAACATTTGTTGATTTTTTATTATAAAAAAATACATGCTCATTATTTGGTAAAGGTATAAAACTAGGCAATTATAATAAAAGTATAAAGAAAAATTTAAAAATCACCCACAACTTCATTTCAAAAGAATATTTGAACATTGATTCATCTCTGATAGGTAGTCACATTATAAAAGAGAATTGTTTACTTGCTTTAAATGCTCAAGACATAGTAAAGGTACAGATGAATAGTGAGACCAATCTCTGAGAAGTTTTCAATTGACACCTAGTCCTACAGTTTTCGAGTTGAATGGGACACAGGAGCTCATCTATTCCTGGAGTACCGATCCTGGCAGGAGTATTAGATTCATCTGGAAAGATTTTTTAAAATTTAGATTTTCAGGCTTTATCCTAGCCCTCTCTCTAAAGACAGGGCCAAGGAATTTGTACATTTAAAGGCTGCTTAGGAGCATCTGAATATCACCAAGTCCTAGGAACCACTGATAATCTAACCCCCTACTCAGTGCAGAATGCTCTCCAACATGGTCTCCAAACACTTCTTCCAAAGCACATTTGGGTTTGGAGATTCAGCCCCAGCACAGACGGTCCGAAACCAGTAGCAGCCTGTGACAGTAACAAAAAAACAGGTAACACTTCAGGTTCTAAAATCATGATTTCTGCTGAGCCCTGTCTTTATCACGTATCTCCCTTCTATTTCCTGTGCTGGGGTGCACAGAGGAGGGGGCAGGCTGGCTGGCCCCAGCATGTGCTGGACAGAGTGAAAGCTACATTTGAGGGGGGACCAGTGTGGGGGATTGATACTTGGAGTGACTCTCTAGATCTGGATCGTAGGCTTTTTCATCCTCGTGAAGTCTACGTGCTGCGTTTTATTCATTAGCACCTACAAGGGACTAATTGCCATCAGGCATGTAGGTGGAATTCCTGGCAGGGAGCAAGAAATGGAATAGGTTTGATGACAACCAATGATCTGCCAAAGCCCTGTCAGAAGGAGAACAGAGTCTTGCTGTCACTCATCCACCCCTTTAAATTCAAATGAAGATGCTTCTGGGTGGAGAGGGGGAGGGGGTTGGCACCCATCCAACTTTGCATTGAAGATACTGTACATTTTTACTGTATATGTGAAAGTCCCTGCTCCTGGTGGTGCTATTTCTAAAATGAGAAAAAGAAAGAAAAAAAGAGAAAGAAAGAAAGAAAGAAAGAAAGAAAGAAAGAAAGAAAAAGAAAATGTGAGGCCTTCAGTCTGGCCAGCTACACTTGCTCTCTTCTGTAAATGTCAGTGGTGGAAGGTGACTCAGGCACTCAGGGATGGGCACCAAGGGGTCTGCACAGTTTCCTGTGTATTATGTCCATAGCGGTCCTTATTTTCTCAAGGAGGTTATGTTCCAAAATGATGAAGAATCCTTGTCATAGAATATCAAGGCTGTCGTGGGACACCCATAGGTCACAGTCACACTGAACCAAGATCCCCTGGCAGGAAGAATTTCAAGCTATCAGTAAAGTCCCACTGATCCAAATTGCAGTTTTGCATGTAGCAGTAATTTCACAAAATTATACACAAGAGGCACGAGCTGCCTGGGTGTGGAACCACATCCCCCAATGACAGTGGGTAGTAGTAACAGTGGGTGGCAGTGCTCATATATTTAAATCAGATCAAGTTATCCCTGATAAATGCCAAGCATGTTCTTAACTCTTCCAAGTAATAAACTTCAGCAACTCAAGTAAAACTCAGCCTTTTCCACAGGGGGTTGTCATACCTTTCCTTTTCTTTCGTGCAGCCCCTTCTCCTCCTCCCTGCTATTTTCTGCTGCAAGAAGGGAGCAGACCAGTTCCAACCTCTGCAGTGCGGATCCACGGCTGCTGCTCGGGAAACTCAAGGAATGACTCAGCTACCTCACACTGTTTCACTGAAGGAAGCTGCAAAATCTCTGGTCTCAAATATGTTTAGAAGAATGATAGAAAACTATCTATCTTGGGTTCCTCTAGGTTGAAGAGAAGGAGCTCAATTAGATGACCCCATAAAAGTCTTTTCAAGTTAATAAGTCAGTGGTGGTTTAAAATTGTACCAAATTACCACTAAATTCTACATAACGTTATGGGATTTTTTAGCAAATGTGTTTTCAAGAAATGTACATACTGAATTATTTTGCTATTTAATTCACAAGTACTTTATTTTAATTATTTTGCTATTTAATTCACAAGTACTTTGGTTTTCCATGCTTGGATGGACTACATTTTCTTTCTTTCTTTTTTTTTTTTTTATTATGTTATGTTAGTCACCATACAGTATGTCATTAGTTTTTGATGGACTACTTCTTAAGATGACCACAAATATTATGCCAGTGACATCGGTGGGTGGAATCAAATAGCATTAATTAGTTTTATTGAGGAGTTTCCTGACTTTAGCCTGTGTGTCAGTAACAAAGACACAGTGTATTTTCCTTAGGTCTTAGGAAAGGGATAGGTAGTCCTTAGGGATAACTAGTCCTTCATGGCTCAACATGTTATCTTAAACCATCTCTACCTCAAACCAAAGAAATACATCAGTAGCAGAGATCCCATGTGAGAAAAGTTCACTAGGAGAATTGGTAGTTAATGAGCAAGTTTATCCTTATTCTGTTGAATAATGTTCTCATCCAGTTCCAAAATGTGTCTATGAGCATTATATTAATCAGTTGAAGTTTATACATTTTCAAGAAGGGGTATTTAAATATCAGACATTAGAGAAACTTCTGTTAAAATCTCCAGGGTTAGTGGAGATGGGTAAAGGATAAAAAGGTGTGGAGTTAGGAAAGGGAAATGTTAGACAAGGAAAGTTGTTTCTCTCCACACCATTTTGTGCCCTGATATTTGGAAAAGAACACAGCTTCATCTTGCTGTGTTATCTGTAGGTCAGTGTCAGAAGCAGGAGGGAGATGGAGAGAGAAAAGAGAATGCAAAGGAGAAAGCAAAGCCAGAAGAAGTGCCCATATAGGATCATACCAAACTGGCGACAATTTGGGTTTATCTGTGGGACTGGAGAGAGGAAGGACAGGAACGTGTGGGAATGATCCTTCAAAAACTCTCTTTGAACTCTCTTTTAATCCATTTCCACTCAATGGATGAACTATTCCTCTGATTTTCAACTACATGAATGGTGGACCGGGATCCAAGCAGAGCCTCCCAATCTCATGAGTTTTACGAACTGAAAGGGCCTTGGAAAATGTGATTTTTCCAGTATCTGTTCGGTTGCCCAATCCTATATTCTTCTCCTTTCAATCCCTGTTGGTACTAACTGTACCTCAGAACTCACCTTTTCCTAGCCACCACTTGATAATATCCCATCAGAATTCAGGCAATGTCTCATTTTTAATTACTCCCCGACATTCTTTTCTTTCAAATTCTACCCATTCTTTTTCTTATCCCAGCAGGCTCCTGTTTTCTGCTTGCTTGAAAGTAGGCAATGTTGGGCGCCTGGGTGGCTCAGTTGGTTAGGCGACTGCCTTCGGCTCGGGTCATGATCCTGGAGTCCCAGGATCGAGTCCCACATCGGGCTCCCTGCTCGGCAGGGAGTCTGCCTCTCTCTCTGACCCTCCCCCCTCTCATGCTCTCTATCTCATTCTCTCTCTCAAATAAATAAATAAAATCTTTAAAAAAAAAAAAAAGAAAAAAAAAGAAAGTAGGCAATGTTGTCATGTCTTTAAATATGATACAACAATCTGTAACCAAATTCCAAGTTGCCCTTAAAACCAATTTTACGAACTCGGGGGTGGGGGGGAAATGGCCATCTCTACAAATTACTCAAGGAGGAAATATGATGGGCAGAGATTTAAAGCTTTGGTGATATGTTTTTCAGTAAGTCTCTAAATAGCTCAAAACCTTTAGCAGACCCCTCCCTTCTCATGAGGTCAGTGAAAGGTGCTCCAAGGAAAGTTAACTCCCCTACCCATACGGATGCATCAAAGGGAATCTCCAGCCAACACATTCTATCTTGCTTAGGATCTTTAGTTAGGATATTTCACTATAGATCTTTAGCTTTGGCTTTGCTCTTATTTTTTGCCTCCCACTGTAAACATGTTTCATTTACTTCATCCCTTTGTCCCAGTTGCCCATTCTTGGACCTAACCAGCCCACTCCTTTTCTTGATGCCAGTTTCTAAAATTCAAACTCATTCGGAAGGGGTGATTAAACAGGTAGGAGTTTATTCAGCACTCTTCAAATTATATCATATAGGGAGGGATTGATAAGGATGGAGAAGGAAACAATATTTAGTACCTACTAGGTGCCAGATATTTTGCATGGATCATTTCCAAATACATACAACCATACTGGGAGGTAGTTATTATGATCTCCATTTTGAACACTTAGTGAGAACTTAAAGTATATTAAGTAATTTCCCAAATTTATACAAATAGGAACTAGTGAAGTTGGGATTTAAACCTAGATCTGATTTCAAAATATTTGCTATCTCTAATACATTAACCATAGTCTTATGAAAGACACCAGCCTACCTTGTTGCCGTGATCCATGTGTGGGGACCTATATATATTATATTATATATGTTACTATATTAAGCAAATTCATTACTCATTCAAGAAACATCTGACATACTATAGGCCTAGATGTTACACAAACCTAAGGAACAAAAATGTAACAGTGGCCTCTCTTAAAATTCTCTCAGTCTAGAGGAAAAAAAGTTAAGTAAGTAATGATAATGTGGTGTAATATAAAAGTTGTCCATAAAAATGTGAAGGGGCTAAGGAAGGATTTATTTTGGAAGTTCGGACTGGATATGTTCGAGGAAAGGAAAAAAAAAAAAAGGAGGAGAATTTTTTGATCCAGACCTACTTCTTGAGCAAGGATTCTCTAAAGAAATAAGATGAGCCAAAGGTTCCAAATAGAGGGAATTCATGAGCAAAGGTACAGAGGCAAGAAAGTGTCTGGAATGTTCTGAAACCTGTGAATGATCTAGCATAGCTAATGAAGTACTTCTCAGATATCTGTTCCTATATATCCCTAAGGAGTAGGGTGAAGGTTTTTATGCAACACTGGAGTGAAGATGGAGATAATCTTACCAAAGTAGAATTTCAAGTTTTGTTCTCTATTAAAAATTAATATTGGGAATTCTATTCTAAACAATACCTGTATTTGTTTATAAATAATGTTTTAAAATAGCTTACCATGTGAATTAATGTTTTCTTGAGGAATATCTGAAACCCCAGGAAGATATATCAAGTGCATCCTGTGTCTTTGTATGTGTCCTAGTTACCTCAAGAACTTTGTATATGCCTTAGCTACATCGTAAACTACTACCCCAGAGTTACGCCATTCTATCTCATTTGAGAAACATGGACTCAGGTGAGTACGTATGGCTAAATTGTGTCTAGAGATGAGGCTGGAAATGGAAACTGGATGTAGTTTATGAAGAATTCAGATCAATGAAGTAATGGGATCAGATCAAGATTTTTATAAATTTGTCAAAATAATCCTTTCATGTACTATGGGTTTTGAGATACAATCTACACAAAGTAATTGATTATATCAAGAAAAAATAGATTATTTGATCAACATTTTCCTGATGATGATGATGGCATCTTTTTCTCCTCTAGCCATTAAATTTTTTCTCACTGACATCTCTGTTGCTCGCACACACGCAGCCAGAGCTGACTCAGATGTAAAAGCACTCCTTGACCCTTGTCTGTAGTGCAGGCACCTCGTCTAATCATGGGCTGGTAGAAAGGATGATCAAGGTTACTTTGAGAACATGGAAATGCAGGGTGATTTGCAAAACAGTTTTCGTGGATGAAATTAGTGTCTGTAACAGGAAAGACATAAATCAGAACCTGACTTTCAGCCTGCCAATTTCATTCAGCCTGCAATGATTCTATGAAAAAAATTCAACTGTACCAAACTCATCCGTATTTGTTAAGTTTGGCTCAGATTTTTTCCTTTTTATTTTTTTCCCCCTTGGACTCCTTCAGCTCCTGTCATCAAGGCTGACCTTACCCCTAGGTCACTGGGAAGGCCCTCTGCCCCCTCTCCCACCTTCAGTGATGCCTTAAATACTTTAAGTAGGAGACCAATCAATCAATTTTGCCTCCACAATATGAGTAACACCTAGACCTAAATTCATACAAAGAGATGAAAACTAAAATCAGACATTTCCTAAGGCAGCAAGTATGGGTCGATAAAAGGAAAGAGAGCACACAGGGGTGCTCGAGGCCAGAAGGAATACCAGCTGTACCAAGTTTCAGAGAAAGCAAAAAAAAAAAAAGAAAAAAGAAAAGATGAGGTTATGAATAGCAAAGCCAAATGTCACCTACGCCAGTTTAACCCAAGGCTTGTGCTAATGAAACTCTACAATCTACTCCATGACCCCATGATGTAAAACATGCTTCTTATGCTGGCGGCTTATGCTATTAAAGGTTAAAGACATTACAATTACAATCGAATATACACTTCATAAAAATTCTACTGAGAAATTTTCATTCAGACTCCCTGCTATCAAACTTAAACCGTCACAACCAAATCAGTTGTAAATGCCTAAAACCATCCTTAAGTTTGGCTCAAAACAATAAAAGCCCCATAAACAAGAAATATTAACAAAATAATAAGAACTCAAATCAAAATCATCTTTCAGAATGCAAGTGAATGACATATATGCCACAGGTCTTACAATTCAAATAATATTTTACATTTTCTCCAAGTACATTAAAAAAGAAAATGGCGGGGACGCCTGTGTGGCTCAGTTGGTTAAGCGTCTGCCTTCAGCTCAGGCCATGATACGCAGGTCCTAGGATCGAGTCCCGCATCGGGCTCCTTGCTCAGTGGGGGGCCTGCTTCTCCCTCTGCCTGCTGTTCCCCCTGCTTGTGTTCTCTCTCTCTTTCTCTGACAAATAAATAAAATCTTTAAAAAAATAAAATAAATAAATAAGTAAATAAAAAAGACAATGGCGAGAGGATGTGTGATTACCATGCTCACACAGTGTGCACAAAGGGTTAGTTTGATGACTCTTGTAAAGAAGCAAGTAATTAGGATGTGGGATGAGATTAATAACTATAAATAAAATCAGTGAGGAATCAAGTGCTTTGTACAAGATATTTTCATATTTTGAGGCAAGGACAATTTTAAGTTTTACAAAGCAAAATGAGTTTACTCTGTCTACTGATGTTCGTTTGTGTTCTAAAGGCTGTAACTGACTCTAGAAGAAAAAGTCCTACCTAGATGTCATAAGGACACTTATGAGAAGCTAGAGCAATGGTAATGGATACAACCCTAGTTTGGGTTGTCTAACTCTTGAACTTTTTGGAGCACTATTTGCTACAATGTATACCAGTGGAGGAAACATAAACACCACTTGTATTAGTCTGTGATAGGCTAGAAACTGAATTTCTGGAGTTTTCCTCAGCTATACACAATTGGGCATCCCAGCACCTATTTATATCATTGAGGCATAATCTTTGAAATCTGGTTTCAATTGGCAAAAGTCTCACATTGTGATCACTTCTTTCACATCTTTCTTTCTGGTACATCCTAGGAAGGACAGAAGTTGGCTTCCTTTTCAGTTCCCATGCTTCTAGCTGTCTCTCACTTAAGCTGTGCCTTTTCAAATTTTTCTTTTCTATCAAACAAGGATGGACTTAGTAAAAGAATAAAGCACTACCTGGAGTCTCTCAACTGTGTGTTAGTTGCAAAATGAAGAAGGTGGTAGAAGAAGAGAAGGAGAATCTTCCATCTTCTTGCTGTCTTTTGTGGCACTGAAAATAAATGAAATTCTAGATAAGTGGAATCTTTCCAAAATAACTTCAGGAACTCTTAGACTAGAATACAGCTTATTCTGTCAAAATATTCTATACGGTATAGATTTTTTCCCCAAATTTTCTGACTTAAAAATGGGGATTAATATTAGAAGACGCTAGATAAATGTATTTTGCGGTGTTTATAGATTAGAACCACAGATACAAGAGAGATACAGAGAATGAGCTTTTGAATATAAGTGGATTTTTCACTTACATGAGTTCACCGGTTTAAATCACCCCTCCCCAAATATTTTTTATTGGAAACTTCCTAAAATGTGTTAAAATTATTCTAAGCATAATTTAACCTATTTTTAATGACTCAGAAAAAATATGGTTTGGTATTTTTAGGTGTTATCGAAGGATAAATGGCTACTTGCCCTTAAGCTCAATGTCCTCATGCTTTTTTGTGAGATGCTGTATCTGTTTTTTATGGTTGTCCTGCATTATTAAGCCCAATCAGGTGCTGACCTGACTCCACTTACATCTCCTGGCTTTACCCTTCTTAAGTACACAAACTCTAATCTATATTGGTTAAGAAACCAGGCTCTCAAACTTGTTGGAACTGGATTTAAAGTAAGACTAAATAGATGCTAATTGGGAACCTGAAAAAAGCATATGGACTTTGTTGTAGTTATCGACCACTTTTTGGTTTAATTTCAGATTTTTTTCATATTCCAAAGATCTGAATTGTTAAATAAGTTACAGTGGATAAGTGAGATAATAATAGAAGTTTTTGCTATAATTTAGATAAAGCACTCATATTTTGCAAAAATAACATGTCATTTCATTTATGTTTCAGGTGTAAAAGATACTCTTTTATAACAATGATCTGCTGGGAAAGATTACCAAATGCAGAAATCTCATGAGTTTAAAAGTCTCTGGTTTTCCTACAAAGGCTAACCTTGTCAAGGAATATAATAGTTCTTTTAGTCTTTCAGATGCCTGAAGCAATTAAAGGAAATGCTGTGTTTGAATTTGCTAATGCTGTTTATGTCGCTGGTGTTGCGATTTCATCATGGTTACTGGGAGGGGTCAACAAGGCATTTTTTTTTTTAAACGAAAAGTAATTTGTAGTTTTAGTGAAGGGGGATGACCAAATGTCTGATAGACTCTCTGAGGTTAACAAAATGGGACAATGCCCAGTTTCAGGCCACAAAACAAGGCAGAGAAATGAATGTGATAGGTCATTTCTAATGGAGTAGGTCTCTGAAAATAGTCCACTTCTCTATTTTGGTGTTGATTATAAACAGGAATTGCAACTTGCCAGACTTACATGTATCTGACTACTTGTACACACAAGCCCAAAGACACAGCCTTATGTTACAGTACCAAAACATCTGCATTTACATTTGTAGAATTGGTTTAAAAGCCATTACTGGGAAAAATTGGTTGAATTGTCAGAGGATACTCAGTTATGGATTTTTAAATAAAACATTAGTGCTATTATGTATCCTAATTTTTAAAATATCCATGCGTATACAAGGAAACAAAATAAAAAATGAAACTGTATTTTAGGAAAAATGTGTACTATTTATTAGGTAACTAAAGTTACTAAATCCCTACAAAACAAACTAGTTCCTTTGACCACTGCCATACTTGAAGTTGCTATGCCATTGATTTCCTGAGATTTCATTTTATTTAACAAACACATTTATATAGCACTTACTATGTGCACAAGAGATCATTCTAAACACTTTACAAATATTAACTCATTAATCCTCCTAAGAATCCTAGGAAATATGTAGTATTAGTATCTTTGTATTACAGGAAGATCAACTGAAGCATAGACAAGTAACTTGCCCAAAATGGGTTTTGAATTCAGCAATCTGGCTATAGACTCCTTGTGCTTAATCCCTAATGAATGTTACCTCATTAATTTATATTCCCACAGTCCCTAAGGCTAAGCCACTGTTGTGAGACACACCCAGTATGCTACCCTAGGGGGATCACAGGAGTCAGGATTCAATCACAGGCTGCATTCAGACCAACCTCTTTACACAACAGACAAAGTAGGCTCTGGCTTTCAGTCCAGCCTTCAGTCCATACTTTCATCCTAAAACCTCCTTTTGTCATTCATTTAGGTTGAGGAGGGGTGAGGCACATGAGAAAGCATTCATTTCCTGTTGATGAATTTCATTTGCATACACTGAAAATCATTCAGCAAATATCTAATAATATAGAAACTCATAACAGAAGGAGTTGTGGTCCTGATGGTCCTTTGGTCCCTATGCAAATTCATACCCACCCCTTCCCAGCAACCAGCGCTGAATAAAAGGAATATTGAGAAAGATATCATTTGTCAAGATACAACATCTGTGTAACAACTTGCCTGTCTTTTTCATAAATCAGAAAGGCCACTCAAGTGATGCTTCCAACTTAGACCCAGTATTAACTGGCAAATTATATGTCAATCAATCAATCAATCAATAATAAAAACTTAAGATCTGCTTAATCAGGCAACTCTTTCCACCCAAAACATGCAAGATACAACAAGAAATATTCTAGTTAATAATATCATAATTTTCTTCAATTCCCACAGCCATTCATGCCAAGGCTGTTAGAAAGCAAACTCTATGTGCTGTTAAATTTTACCTCTCTCTTTTTTACAACATGGCTATCATTTACTAATCCTTAGAGGATTGTTTTAGGAGGATACAATAACAAAAAGAATTGATTTGATTTGGGACATTTTGATTTTGAAGTGTTTGTAAAAGACATCCATGAGGAATAGCTCTAAGGCATTTGGAAATGTTGGTCTTGAACTCACAAATTGAAGTAGCTTAGAAACATAAAGAGTTTTCAATCATTTTCACATATTTACGTTGAAAAGTTCATTGGAAAAAGTTAATCTGTGGCCAGATTATTAAGCTTCTTAGATAGCAATAGCAAGAAACTTGTTATTTTATAGGTGAGGGATATGAGGCATTTCCTCTTCCTGCAAAAACTGTCTGTACACTTTCAAAAGACATCTAGTAGTTTTAAAAGGATGTGAAGAAGGGGCTATAGGAAAGTGAAAAGATATGATGAGGTCTAGAATCAGAACCATGGAAGGGGAAATTGATGTTTACAAGTAAGAACAAAGAGAGGGATATAATGCCATTTATAAGAAAATGGAAACAATTTTTTGGTTTTTAAAAGAGAAGGTTTTGCTGTTTTAGTTTACTCAAGATAGAGAGGTAGAAGAAAGAAATCTAGGCAACATATCAGGATGTTGGACTGAATTTGAAAAACCAAGGATTTTTTTTATGAGCATGAGGATTTCTAATATTTACTTTTAAGTGGTTTGTGTTGCTGGTATATTAATGTGGTGGATTTAGGCTTATGATTGTTTATTTTGTTTGCTTCTCTGTGGAAATAAAGGAAATAGGCTGGTTTGACAAAGGGAGAGCACATAAGGTATAGCACTGATAATCCGTAAATCAAAATGAACCAGCAAAATCCAAGCTTCGTCTGTATGTGGTTTAGGATTTGAGTCCATTTCTTCCTGGTGTCTCAGAAGACAGGTTTCCTTGGAATACCTGGACTACTTGAGTTGTGGGGCAGCAGGACTATGTGTGCTCTTGGCTTGAGCCAGAAGAGGGAGAAATATATACTATCCCACAGACTAATGGAACTCTCCAGCTAAGCTTGCCAAGCAGAGTACATAAACACCAGCTAGAGAGAATGTAAACCTGACACTAAACCTTAACCCTCTGACAAAACATAAATTTAAATGTCCAAACACTGGCTGCTGTCAGTCCCATGACAAACCACTGTGTCCTTATAAAAGGAGAAAGGGTGTTTCCAATCTTCAGTCTGTAGGTATAACACTGCTAAGGTACCAGGTGACCTCTAGCCAGACACAGCATTCAAGAAGAGAGATATAGAGGTGAATAACACATAGTCTCTATCCCTGTGAAGTACCTGGTCTAGTGAGAGGAAAGGCTATTTCCCCATGTAATTAAAAAGCATGTCAATGTTGAAGTTATGAGTTGAATGATGCAGAACACCCCGGAGGACTAACTGACTCTTTGCAGGGTCACTATTTACTTCCCCTTACCCTACCAAGGCCTCGCCTTCCACATAGGACATTCAAGAGATGAAGTTTCAACTCCTGAAGTTTCAGACATCAGAGCTTTCTGGAGGATATTTTTGCAGAAGATTCACACATGTTAAGGCCAGCATTGTCCCAGAGGGAAAAGGAACTGCAACATTCTGCTGGCTGCATTAGATATGTTATTTTCTGTAATTCTCCCAACTGTAGGAGACTGGTATTATTATTACCACCTAATAAATGAGGAAACAGGAGCACAAGGTCTGTACTACACGGAATTCAAACCATTATCTGCCTGATTCCAAAAGTTCCCTTTCCCACCATGTCAAACTCAGTTCCCCAAAGTGGGATTATCCTCATTGTAGAACGCAGAACATATACTGCAACACTCACCTTAAATATATACATAGATATATATCATAATTATATACAGATGTACATACACATATATAAAGCATCATTAGTCATTAGGCAAATTCTAAATGAAACGACAGTGTGATATCACTATATAGAATAGCAAAGAAAAACAAACAAAAACCAAAATACAAAAACCTGACAAAAATCCAAAAATCCAAGTGCTAATGAAGATTTGGAGCAATTATAATGCCCATACTTTGCTGGTGGGAATGCAATAATGGTTCAGCTACATTGAAAAAGTCTGGAAGTCTACTATAATGTTAAATACACAATTATACAATCCACCAACCCTACTTCTAGGTATTTTATATAAGGTAAATGAAAACATTTGTCTACACACAGACATGTATATGGATGTTTATAGTAACTTTCTTCATAATAACTAAAAATTAGGAATAACTCAAAAATTCATCTATTAGCGAGTAAATAAATTGTGATATACCCATACAATAATGAAGGCATGTATATATCCATACAATGGAATTATACTCATAGTAAGGAATAAACTACTGATACATGTAAAAACATGGAGGAATCTCAAAAGCATCAAGCTAAATGAAAGAAGCTAGACACAAAAGGAAGCAGGAATCAAATCAGTGGCACTAGGCACTAGGGTGAGAGAAGAGACCTGACTACAAAGGAGCATAAGGAAACTTTTTGGAGTGATAAAAATATTATATATCTTGATTTCAGTGGTGGCTACATGACTGTTCACGTTTGTAAAAACTTGTACTATTCACTAAAAAGCATGGATTTTGCTTTATTTAAGATATATCTTATTTAAAAATGCATCGAGCTATATACCTATAAAAGTGAATTTCTCTCCATGTAAATTAATCTCAGTAATCCTTATTTTAACACAGAGCTAACTCCCCCTCCCCCTCCCACACACATGCATGAAGGCCTTTCTAGAAAAACATATTTTAATACAAAACCAAATGTGTATGTTTTAATCTCTTTAAGCCATTCCTGTTTTGCCCTTTTTATAAATCCCACCCACAAGGTACCATCCTTTATGGAAGATTTTGTAATGAGTAAGGATACCAGAAAACAATAAGATAGTAATTTGTTCCATCCACCATCACCCTGTTACAGATGCAGACAAAGCATGTGAGTGTGAAAGGATTTGAGCCTGTTACTAAGATTAATGGAAACCCAGATGGGGGACTCCTGAGGAACTAACAGCTTCATCTGAAATCCAGTGGAAAACAATTGTCTTAGAGTTATGTGAAATGCTGTAAAAGTTAAAACTTATAACTAAGTCCTACTGCCCTCCAGGACCACTTGACAGCCCTGTGGGGTCTGAGAGCAGAGGCCTGAGAACAGAGATTTATGCCACAAATTGAGTTCCTAAAACCCCAGTGGAATATTTTCTTTGCCCCTTGGCCATATGAAGGCCACTGCTAACCATCACTACAAGAGAACATTCTAAAAATGAGGTGGAATGGGGTGCAGGACAGGGAGTATTTAATTGGGGAAAAAAAAGAACAACCGAACTTTGTAAAAATAAAAATAAAAATTTAAGAGCTATTTTGCAATTCCTTAAAACTTGCCTCATGTTCTAATGTCTAAACATGCTTGGGGCCATCATTTAAATTATTTTTCTCAGCCAGTGGGGTGTACTTTTTAAATTACTGAAGATAGTCGTGTTTTTAATCTGTGAAAAAATGCAGGACTTTTTCTGAGAATTTCTATTTGCCTTACCTATTACTCATTTTCTAAGTCAGCTAAGACTTTTATGGGTAAGGGCTATAAATAAATAAAGACACCGAGGAAACTTAAAATGAAGAACAGGACAAAGCCAAAAATTTTGTCCCAAATGTGTCTCAACAGAACCACATATGGTGTCCAATATTATTGATCAGTTCAATGCATTTTTTTAAAGATTTTATTTACTTATTTGACAGAGAGACAGCGAGAGAGGGAACATAAGCAGGGGGAGTAGGAGAGGGAGAAGCAGGTTTCCCACTGAGCAGGGAGCCCGATGTGGGGCTCGATCCCAGGACCCTGAGCGGAAGGCAGACACTTAATGACTGAGCCACCCAGGTGCCCCATCAATGCATTTTCAATTCACTATAATGTTTTCCTCTGTGCTAAAGAGTTGTTCAACAAGGTCAAGTAAGCTAGCAAGAGGAAAACTTATTTAGAGCCCATTTGAAGAGAAAGAATCATAAACAGCGAATAAACAGGTGGATGCAGGTATACAACCATCCTTCATGCATTTGGAAGTATATACCAATATGAAAAGGCTTTCTCTCTACTCCTAAGGGCAGGACTTCAAAATACAGCCTTTGCTGAAATATTTATCTAATTTCTCACCACCTGACTAAAGCCAAATGCTCACCACACAAACAATTGTTTCATTAAAAAATGTAGTTCTAGTAATTCTAGCAGATGAATCATTCAGATATATGTACAAACATTTATGTCCCCGTTGGCTACACATATACAAACAACAGTAACAACAACAACAAAAAAGCTACACAAAACACAGAAAAAGTAGAATGGTATGACAAGAAATTCCCACTATAATTGGGACCTAACTCTCCACCCTTAGTAAATACTATAGTCTAAATTCTATGAATGGCTTTAAGAAGTCAAATTCCCATGAACACATATGGTAGAAAGACTAGTACAGTTGGCCTTTGAACAACATGGGTTTGACCCATGAATGTCCACTTCCATGTGGAATTTGTCTGATATATACAGTACTGTCAGTGTATTTTCTGTTATTTCTTTTTTTTTTTTTAAAGATTTTATTTATTTATTTGAGACAGAGAGAATGAGAGAGACAGAGAGCACATGAGAGGGGGGAGGGTCAGAGGGAGAAGCAGGCTCCCTGCCGAGCAGGGAGCCCAATGTGGGACTCGATCCCGGGACTCCAGGATCATGACCTGAGCCGAAGGCAGTCGCTCAACCAACTGAGCCACCCAGGCGCCCAGTATTTTCTGTTATTTCTTTCTTTTTTTTTTTTTTTAAAGATTTTATTTATTTATTTGAGAGAGAGAATGAGAGAGAGCAAGCACATGAGAGGGGGGAGGGTCAGAGGGAGAAGCAGACTCCCTGCCGAGCAGGGAGCCCGATGCGGGACTCGATCCCGGGACTCCAGGATCATGACCTGAGCCGAAGGCAGTCACTTAACCAACTGAGCCACCCAGGCGCCCCTTCTGTTATTTCTTAATAACATTTTTTTTCCAGCTTACCTAACTATAAGAACATAGTATATAACATATATAACATAGAAAGAAAATATGTGTTAATTGTGTTATCAGAAAGGATTCTGGTCAACAGTAGATGATTAGATAGTAAGTTTATCAGGAGTCAAATGTTATACAGGGATTTTCCACTATCCGCAGGGGAGAGGGGTTTGGCCAACTGTATTTTCTTTGAGTTTGGAAGCAAAAAGTTTCAGAGGAGACTGGGAGAGGTACTTTTCTTTGTGCAATTTGTTACTTGGACTCACCTTGTTTACTTTTGCTTATCTGGTTCCTTAAACTTGAAGTGTACCCTTTTCAATCATTTTCATTTCTTCTCTTTTTATATCCCCATCTCATTGTATAGATTGGTTAGTTATGACCAAGAAGTGCCAAGTGCTTTTCAAGGTATGTAGTGTTTTCTAGAAGCACTTTTGAAGAGGATAAATGTATGTACAGAGGCCGTGGAGGAATGGCTGAGGTATCCTCGCAGTCAGGATGGTCCTTTTGTCACTGCTGCTCAGTCTACACTACCCCACAACTGTCCAGGTTATTTCTGTCCCAAGATGTGGATTTGGTGTTATCTAGAGTTTCTAGAAGAGACCAGAACTATAGAAAATGGCTCCTCCCGTTCCCACGGTCCAGATCAGGATGTGGATCAGCAGCTGTTTCGGGGCTCCAAACAGTTTGCTTCAGCACCACCGACAGCTTCCAGATACTCACACAGTCACCTTCCCCAGGGACTCAGGGGCACCGTGAGGCGCTGGAGACCTAGGCTCCCACCAAAAAAAAAAAAAAAAAAAATCACACACACACACAAAATCCATAGAGGCTTCAGTTAAATTTGTGGCGTAAATCTCTGTTTTTATGACTCGGCTCTCAGACCCCACGAGTCCCAGAGCTTCAAGGTTACATCCAGTAGATGCCAAGGCGTGGCTCCTGCCTCGGTCCCCAACCAGCGGAGGCCTGCCTGCACGGCCAACGGAGCTGGCCTGGCTCTGCAGCCTGAACACAAGGCCTCCGCTCACAGTCCGGGTGAAAGCAGGGCCGGTCCAGCCGACTTGGTGCAAATGTTGCCCCACCCGGTGCCAAGTCACCAAGAAAGATGCCATCCAGGGCGCAGGCCCTGGCCTGGCCACGCCAACCACGGGCCACGCAAACCCACTTCCACATCCCGGCAGGCCCCGCGCGCCCAGCGTCCCAGCAGGCACCACGCGCAGGCCCAGGCTTTCCCGCAGGGGCTGCCGGGTGCGTGGAGGCTGTGCTTCCCTTTGACCTTCCCTCGTGTCGGTGCAGCCTGCTTATGTGATGTCAGCTCTCCTGGGGGGTGAGCCGGAACCTCTGGAAGTGAGGTTGGGCACCACGGGCGCCCTGGAGGCCGCAAAACAAAGGTTGGTCTTCCTCCTCCCCCCAGCTCCGCCTGCTTGGCTTCCTGTCACGGTTGCTAGGTTTTTTTTGAACCCTAGATTATCCTGATCTGAACGGTGCCAGTAAGGAAAACCAAACATTTCAAGGTGGTAGTGGGTGCCTGAACTGGGGCAAAGCTAAGACCTCGGTTTACTTCCACCAGCCCACGTGGTAGAAACAAGCACCCTTGTCCAGGATTGAATGCAGCGCCTATACTTTTTATTCCCATCCCATTAGCCCAACTCAATAAAACTCAAGGTATGTAGTGTTTTCTAGAAGCACTTTTGAAGAGGATAAATGTATGTACAGAGCACTCAAACACTCAGACTGGGAGTGAGTGAGTGAGGGCGTAATGATATATTTTATCGACAATCTTTACTTTACATATCACTTATAAATTGTTTGTGCTTTACTTGAAAATGAATGCAAAATGAGCCTGAAAACCCCCGCGCAACAGTGTCCAGCCTCTGTGGAATCACTGTGCCGTCAATAAAAACCTTAATCTGCTTAATGTTTTTTTTTCTTCATCTTTTGCCTCCATAGTTGTTAATTCACAATGATTACACAAAGAACATAGTTTTTTTTTTTCTTTTTTTAAAAGATTTTATTTATTTATTTGAGAGAGAGAGAATGAGAGACAGAGAGCACGAGAGGGAGGAGGGTCAGAGGGAGAAGCAGACTCCCTGCCGAGCAGGGAGCCTGATGTGGGACTCGATCCCAGGACTCCAGGATCATGACCTGAGCCGAAGGCAGTCGCTTAACCAACTGAGCCACCCAGGCACCCACAAAGAACATAGTTTTACTTGGGTTAAAACAACTAAAAATGTAAAGATTTTCTCCTCAGTTATTCTCCCAAAAGAAAGAAATTTGTTTCTCTGGAGTTGGCAATAATTTTAATGTGTTTAAGAAGACAGTATGTCTTAACTTTGAAAGGAGACACAAATCTTCGGTGTTAAATTTCTTACTTGGTGCAGGTTCTTTTATATAATTTCTGATACCTGGTTTTCTTTTTTCTGCTTGAACACCAAATGCCAGTTGTAGGGGAGTGGTGACAGAGTTGATGGGTCAAACTTGGGGGAGCCTGAGGGATAAATAATCATTGTCAAGGAGAGAGAAATTCATAGCTGGGAAAGAAAAAAGAATACCCTAAATTGCTTCAGACATGAAGAGCAGGGCAAGGACTGAAATGATAGCTAAGATCAAAGGTAATAAGAATAGGAAACTAGGAATCAGCACGTCTTATTTTAGTTTAGCACCTGGCCTCTACTGAGGGCCTAAATAAGATGTCTAAGGAGTGATGCTGAACTGAAGGCTAAAGTGAGAATGCATGGCACCTCAAGGCATCAGCCTTTGTTGTATAGTTTTGACACCTCTATTGCCAATGTATAGACTTCTGATTTCTTTCTTATAATATTTTTCCATTTTTCCTAGTTTTGCCGCAGAATAAATCTATCTTATTAACATGTGAATATTTCGAACACCAATATCATCTAGCATCTCTCCTTTTAGTATTCAGGAAAAACCAGGTTCACCAAACATTTCAATTACAAAAAAAAAATCTGTAGGACTTTTACTATTCTGGTTGTCCTTTTTCAGTGTTTCAAAGATTCCTTAAAAGCACAGCCCCAAATTTCACAAAGTACTTTAGATGAGTCTTGAAAACCTAAGCTCCAGGAGTTCTGTTATCTGGACTATAAATTTATATTAATATTAAAACTATATGCAATTATGTTCACTTGCTTAACAGCTGTACCGTATTATTAGCTCACATCAACTTGAGAGAAAAATATGTGTGGCAAACTGATCAAGCAGGTCTTAAATTGGAAATTTGTGGAGGAAGGTGAATTACAACCTAAGATATAGAATGGGACGTTGAACTGCAGTTCTCAGAGGTGCTATACATAGTTCCTGAGCAGTATTCCTAACTTCAGCTGAGCTTGTAGGGAATCATGTGAGTACTCAGTCACTCTGGAGTAAGAGTACACCTTAAAAACTGGACAGAGCAAGGCAATATTAAGGTGGCTACCTCAGAAAATATCTAATTTGTTTAAATATCTTGATTTCCTTGATTTCTCTGACCAATTCTGACTCCTGTGTTTCCTATTTCCTTTTTACTTCGTAGTTCCCCTGAGACCTCAACTTGTAGCCTGCTGGTTCATCTCTGTAGCCTGCTGACCTAGCTGTTTGCTCTTCTATTCACCTTCAAAGATGCACCCCTTAATCTCTTAGGTACGTCTCCCTACTTGGTGTGGTATCTAGCCCTGTGCTGCTGATTCCATCTCCTCTTAGAAACTTTTTTGCCTCCTTCTTTATCAGTATGTGGCACTTACTTATACACCTGTATAACCTCACAGAGTCTAAATTATCCTTTGGGGTTTTGACATGAACCACTCAGCGTCTGGCATTTGATTAATATGGTCAATTTTACTGAAGTAAAGTCCATACGTGGATGGCACTAAAGTTTGGCGGGATGAATCTTAGGGATGTAGAACAGCAGTGGAAAAGGAGATGAGATCTGTCTTAAAGGAAAGAGATCTAATGTACAAAGAGAATTGTGCATTAAAAATATACTGATGTGTTAAACAGTGTGTTAAAAAGGCTGTTGACAAATAAGAGAAGAAGTAAAATAAATGATGTTGCTGAGAGATACCACAGAGTGCTCAGAGAAAGAGAAGATACAACTGATGCTTTCCTAACATAGATTATAACTCGAGTATTCAGGCTATTAGTGTCAGAAACCCTATCTTTCTCATCTTTGAATCCCCCTTAGATTCTAGCACAATGCTTTTTGAATTGAAATTAGTCTTCTGTTGGCAGTGTCTTTCTTCTAAATGCTGAACAGTTGATATATTCCTGAGGTACCCAGAAGAATCTTTTATGACTGAAGAGCCAGAAGAATCCACAGGGGAATGATTACTCTGGCCTTTAATCCAGTCAGCAAAATGGGGATAGAAGAGTTAACATTCATCAAACTCTTCCAAGCATTCTGCAGCCATCATCTCATTGAGGCTTGCTAAAATCCAATTCATGGAGTATTTGCTAGTCCTATTTTTCAGGTGAAGAAATAATGACTCAGAGATTAATAACTGCGTAATGGGCAGTAATTATTAGCGCAGGAAGTTAGATCAGAAACTCAGAATCCATACTCTGTTGGATCTACTATACTGTCCTTCAGTGGCTGATGACTAGAAAATGAGGAGAACCTTGGGAAATAAATGCTATTCCAGTGAGAAGAAAGCAGAAAGATTATTTGGAGCATGTGTCTTCTGGGAAGAAAATTTCTTATGAACTCAGATTTCAAAAACAAACAAAAAAAAAGTGTACTTAACCACAAAGAAAAGCGAAAGAGTGCCATGTAGCCCTAAGGAAGGTACCAGGAAAAGCTCAGAATAAATGCATATTTATACAGCTATTAAACACAAATAAATATATAAATACAATTTTTGCACATATGTTTGGTATAAGAAAGTGGGCAAAGCATGGATAGCCCTGTTATTCAGAGAATGTATAACGTCACACAATTTAAAGATAATATGGCTTGTTTTTATCTTCTTTCCCGATTAAAATGAAGTATTATTATTGCAAAGTACATGGCAAGAATTATTAAGCTATTGCATTTCAGGGTAAAAAAGTAGGAGAAGCAGCATTAAGAAAAGTCTTGGTAAGTTTTGCAATCAAGTGTGAATAAAACCTGTGTATGTGATTATGGAATCATTCTCACTATAAATGGAGAGGACATGGAGAATTGAGAGTGGGCCACAAGAGCAAAGAGGGGAAATGTTGTACTTAAGGAATGGAACCCCCAGCTGTACTTAAGAGAGGGAGGTGGGACAGAGTTGGAACTGTGTCTTTCCTTTTTTTTTTATAATTTCCCAATACTGGGTACACAGCCTAACACCTAGTGGCATTTAGTAAATGTCTTTTTAGTTCTAAATGGAAATAATTTCCTAATTCAAAACCATGTGAACAAGTATAATATCATATAGTTGACAAGGTTTATAGAGTGTGTTCAGTTTATCAGAGATGGCATTATCAAACTAAGATATCAGGGTAAACCCCAAGTGTTACTATTATTATCACAATAATATATTTTCAGTCCAGCTAGTATTTCCCATAGTTGTCATTTTCCAGATGCTGCGTGAGGCACTGACATGTAGAGGTAAATGAAGCACTCTGTGTTTTCAAGTTTCCCACTGTTGTAAGCACATGTTCATGAAGAGGCAGGACAGGTGTCTTAGGCAATAGCTATACTACTTATTGATGAAGGTATGGATTATTATGATATAAAGAGAGAGGCACGTGAGGATTTCAACTGTGAATCCATTAAAACATCAGAATCCTGGGCTTTGGAGCTGCACATATTGCAGGAGACAAGGCAGAGAAAAGCAAGGGAAGATAATGTTACCTGTTTATTCTGTACCACCCACTGTTCTAAGAATTTATATGCAGTACCTCATGTAATTCTCACAACAACAAGGTACATTTTGTTTTCATTCTACAAATGAGGAAACCAAGGAATAGGAAAATGAAGTACTTTGCCAAATATTACAAATACAGTAAGTGGTAGAGCCTGGTTTTGAATCTGGGCGATTTTGCTACATCCACATAATCTTACTTTTGACACAAAACCAAAATATAGTTATGGGTTAATTAGGAGAGCCAAAGAAAAAATGGTAAGCTGCTCTTACTATAGACTTTGTCTCTCTTTTTTTGCACCATCCATTCTCTGTTCTAGGTACTTAGAACTCTGCTAAGAGCTCTGAGCCAAAGGGACATAGTCTAATAATCTTATTCATACTAAAGTATTAAGGGCCTAATGTTAGCTCTTCCCCCCAGAGACTTGTATTTTAAAAAGAGGATATCAAGGAGAGGGTAACGTATGACACATAAGAAGTCTTTTTTTTTTTTTTTTTTTAAGATTTCATTTATTTGACAGAGAGAGAGACAGCGAGAGAAGGAACACAAGCTGGGGGGAGAAGGAGAAGCAGGCTTCCCGCTGAGCAGGAAGCCTGACATGGGGCTCAATCCCAGGACCCTGGGATCATGAACTGAAACGAAGGCAGGCGCTTAACCAACTGAGCCACACAGGCGCCCCAAGAAGAGTCCTTAATAGTGAAAAATTAAAGGATGAGAGAGTCTGGTGGACTTTAGAGGGCGTGGCTCACTCTCCTGGGAGTACTATCAACTCTCCTACCTGAGAATGGTCAATAGAGTGAGAAGTATATTTGCAGAATATTTAGAAGGTCCTTCTTTAAAAGATGAACTTTGAAACAGGTCAGGAAAGAAGCAATAGATTTAGATTCTCAGAGCAGGAGAGCTGGAAGCCATCATGACCACAGGAAGAGCAAGAGCAGAGGCAACAGAGAGGAGGGTTTCTGAAACACAAACTTGTGTCTGATGAGCCCAAACAAACCTGGAATCAGTGAGTACATTCTGAAATGTATTTTCTGAAGGTACAGTAGGTGAATACTTAGTTCTCTCCACTAGCTTACTGTTTAAAATTGTTTTCTATATACAGAAAGCAAATTGTTAACAGGTTGATACAGGGTCACAATTTTAGTTTTTCAGTATTTTTGCCCTGGAAACTGACTGTTCTTTTAAAACATAATGTTTTATGTCAAAGGCCTATACTGGACTTAATCCAAGGGGACTTCTTTACTAAAATCCCCAAATTTCTATCATACAATTTAATTTTAAGACAAATTCTTTTACATTAACATGACCTGTGGCATTTTAATATTCTTTATTTTTAGAAGAATTTCATAGCCTCACAAAATAATTATAGTGTATGCTTAATTTGAGAAATAAAATACTCCATGATAACTGCACACGTACAATAAACTGAAGTGGTTTTCCAAGTTCTTTATCCAATCTCCCTCTTAGTAAAATGATAAGACACTCTTGTGACTCATTCTTTTTCCTTATTTTTCAATTCTCTAACTTCCTGGAAGCTCCTCTGTTCTGGTGGTCAGATAGAGAAGCATTCACCCAGAAAATGAACTTGAAAGACTCTCCCATGAGTTCTTGGTTCACTGTTTTGTTTTGTTTTTCCCATGTACTTTGACTTGAAAGAAAGGCCAGAGTGAATAAGACAAGCAATAGATGAAATTAATTTTGCTATGTTTGTCTAGAACATCATAGGCCAGAAATATTAGTAAGTAAAGGGATAGGCTTTTTTATTTTTCTAGAATTGTTCTTAAAGTATACATCTGCATATCATTCCAAATGTGTGTGGTAAGTTTGGGAGAGAAACTAAGAATGCTTTTCCACTTAATCAAAATAGTAACACCAGTATGTCAATGTTTACTCCTAGTGAAGTAGAAACTTGATTAGAACTTCTTTAAGGAGTGTTCTTCCTAATAGTCATGGATGAAGCCATATGAAATGTCTATTTTTCTTTTTCTTTTTCTTTTTTTTATTTGAGAGAGAGAGACTGAGAGAGAGAGCATGAAAGGGGGGAGGGTCGGAGGGAGAAGCAGACTCCCTGCCGAGCAGGGAGCCCGATGCGGGACTCGATCCTGGGACTCCAGGATCATGACCTGAGCCGAAGGCAGTCGCCCAACCAACTGAGCCACCCAGGCGCCCGAAATGTCTATTTTTCTAGGTCAAAACTAATTGGATATTGGAAATTTCATACAGTCCAATCCATAGATACATTAGCTGGTTAATTCCTTCAACATTCAAGGGATAGATAGAGGAGGCTGTCTCTTATTCTTTTAAAAAATGTGACAATTTCTTAAATAAAATAACACTCCATAAGAATAACTTGAAAATATAACTTAAAGTTCCAAATTGTGATGCCTCCAGCTTTTCTTTTCTTTTTCAAGGTTGCTCTGGGCATTCGGGGTCTTTTGTGGTTCCATACATATTTTGGGATTATTTGTTCTAGTTCTGTGAAAAATGCTGTTGGTATTTTGATAGGTATTGCATTAAATGTGTAGATCGCTTTGGGTAGTGTAGGCATTTTAACAATATTTGTTCTTACAGTCCATGAGCATGGAATGTCTTTCCATTTTTTGTATCCTCTTCAATTTCTTTCATCAGTGTTTTATAGTTTTCAAATTATATTACAAACCTGTAGTGATCAAAATAATATGGTATTGGCACAAAGTAGACACATAGATCTATGGAACAGAATAGAAAACCGAGAAATGAACCCAGAACTATATGATCCATTAACCTTCAATGACACAGGGAAGACTACCCAATGGGAAAAAGACAGTCTCTTCAACAAATGGTGTTGGGACAACTGGATAGCAACATGCAAAACAATGAAACTGGACCACTTTCTCACACCATACAGAAAAATAAATTCAAATGGATTAGAGACCTAATGTGAGAAATGAACCTACAACCTACAGAATGAGAGAAGATATTTGCCAATGACATATGTGATAAAAGGTTTGTACCCAAAATCTATAAATAACTTATAAAACTCAACACCCAAAAACCAAATAATCCAGTTAAAAAATGGGCAGAAGACATGAATAGACACTTTTCCAAAGAAGACACACAGATGGCCAACAGACACATGAAAAGATGCTCAACATCACTGATCATCAGGGAAATACAAATCAATATAATGAGGTACCACCTCACACCTGTGAGAATGGCTATAATTAACAACACAAGAAACAACAGATATCAGCAAGGATGTGGACAAAAAGGAACCCTCTTACACTGTTGGTGGGAATGCAAACTGATGCAACCACACTGGAAAACAGTATGGAGGTTCCTCAAAAGGTTAAAAGTAAAACTACCCTATCACCCAGCAATTGCACTAGTAGGTATTTCCCCCAAAGAATCCAAAAATACTAATTCAGAGGGATACATACACCCTAATATTTATAGCAGCATTATCTACAATAGCCAAACTATGAAAACAGCCCAAGTGTCCATCAACTGATGAATGGGTAAAGAAGATGTGGTATAGATATACAGTGGAATATTACTCAGCCATCAGAAAGAAGAAACTCTTGCTATTTGCAATGATGTGGATGGAGTTAGAGAGTATTATGTATACTAAGCAAAGTAAGTCAGAGAAAGACAAATACCATATAATTTCACTCGTATGTGGAATTTAAAAAACAAACAAGCAAAGGTGAAAAAAAAAGTGTCAAACTTAGAAACAGACTCTTAACTATAAAGAACAAACTGATGGTTAAAAGAGGGAAGATGAGTGGGAGGATGGGTTAAATAGGTGATAGGGATTAAGGAGTGCACTTGGGTTGAGGACTGGGGGTTGTATGGAAGTGTTGAATCACTATATTGTACACCTGAAACTGATATTACACTGTATGTTAACTAGCTGGAACTTGAAACTTCAAAATTTTTTTAAGAAAATATAGATTTCACTTACAAAAGTAGATAAGAAAGCCTTAAATGAAACATGAAGAAATAAATAATAAAATGAAAAATGATCTACCATTATCAAGTAAAATATATCCAGTAATACAGATGTTTAAATATAAGAGACCCTATCAATATAATACAGTCTGCATAAAGTTACTATAGATGCCTTGAAAAAATTACATATACACTCCTAAAAAACAATGATTTCAGGTAATTATAAAAGCTTTTTGACCTTATTTTTAAATAAAAGCAACACTATCTTTTATAAACGGATAGCCACATGTTTGTCCAAATATGTCCAAATTGTGGACAAATACTAAAGTTTTTCAACATGGAAGGAAATTCATCTATTAGAAAAACCTGGGGATAGATTAGTCTCTGTCAAGATAGCAAACGAACATAATCCTCTGATTTCCTTCTCGACTCAACCCTGTAAATGGCTGCATATGTACTGATGCCATGGAAACAAGAGTCATGTTGCTACATCCTGAGAAACCCCTGGGAAAGAGGGTAGGATTGATTGAAGGGTGTGATGCAGCAACCCAGAGGGAAGAAAGTCTAGGGGTCAGGGCAGGGTAAGACCTTTTCATGGCATGCATGTATGTGTTTTTGCAGACCCCTATGCTGCACACATTACTGGGTGAACCATTGTCCTCTCCCATTTCATTGTGAGACAGAAAACAGGACACATTTGCCAAGAGCAGTGCAGGGATTGTTCTCTACAATGTTTGAGGTTAGTGAGTGGATTACAATAAGTAGCCCAGTAAACTCTTGCATATTCCTTCCTTCATCCCTCCCCCATCCTCCTTATAAGCATGGGACATAGCTTTAGGGAAGAAGCAGTACCCAAGTGGGAATACAGGTCAGGGCCGTTTGTTGAGGGTTTGGTTAACCAAGAACAATGGAACCCAGGCTGTCATGACAAAGGCTTTAAATTTATCAGAAGGGGCATGTTAGGGTCTGGATTTCAATCCCTCCCTATGGGTGTATATTGCTGGGTAAAGAATATGAGATCTTAGGGAATAACAAAACCTCCGAGGAATATAATTCCTTTAAGAGAGAGACAAAAAACTGAACAACCTATATTCCCCACGAAGTAGAACTGTCTAGAGAAAATATCTTTTTAAAATCACAGTAAGTTTATCAAAGAGGTAAGAAAAGATATTGATAAAAGGAGACAAGTTGTTATCAAGAACCAATAGTAAAAATTAAGTATGAAATGGCATAGTAGATAAAAAACTCAATAAAAAGGTATTAAATAGTAGAATGGAAACAGCCACAGAATGAATAGGTTTCTGTAAAATCAGATGAATAAATTACTGTAGGAGCCAACAAGAAAGGATAAAGAGATGGACTTTTTTTTTTTTAATTTAAGAGTTATAAAGGTAGAATTGTCAGCATCTACATAGTAAGAATCTTGAAATGAGAGATAAAAATAAATGGAAGGAAATAATTGTCAAGCTAAACATAGAGGTTTTACCATAGTTTAAGAAACATGAAATGCCTCAGGCTTAAAATGACTTCAAATATGAAAGAATATTGCTAACGGGGAAAAACACCAAGGTCAAGATCTATTAACATGAAATTTAGGAACATCAAAACCAAAGATCAAAAATACAAAAAAGAAAGCAAAGTTATGGAATAGGGCAACAACATAATGTGTTTTTAACTGATAGATATAAGGGAAATTTACATCCAACAAAAAAGTTTCCATATTATTTTTGAAGACGTAACCCTCCCCCCACATATACAAACTGTGTGTCTGATTAAAGAATGGGCATATGTTTTCTAACCTCAAGGCAATAAAATTAGAAATCAATAATCAAATAATAGCTTAAAACTAAAAATTATGCTATTTAATAACATTTGTGTCGATGAAGCCATAAAAAAGACAAAATTCTTAGAACTGAATGAAAAAGCATGTCAAAATTTCATAAATACAGCTAAAGAAACAGAAAAATTGAAAGCATTAAGTACATTATCAAAAAGGAAGAAATACAGAAAGTAAATGAGCAAAGCTTTCAACTCAATATGAGAAGGAGTTTCAAAATAAACTCAAAGAGGGCGCCTGGGTGGCTCAGTTGGTTAGGCGACTGCCTTCGGCTCAGGTCATGATCCTGGAGTCCCGGGATCGAGTCCCGCATCGGGCTCCCTGCTTGGTGGGGAGTCTGCTTCTCCCTCTCCCACTCCCCGTTTGTGTTCCCTCTCTCGCTGTGTCTTTCTCTGTCAAATAAATAAATAAAATCTTTAAAAAAAAAATAAACTCAAAGAGATAAGAAAAACTATTAAAGATAATGAGGGAAATTTATGACAGAGAATAAAAGCAATAGGGAAGATTAAAGAAAAATCTGAGTTTTTAAAGATAAATAAGAGAAAAATGTGGCATTGAGAAAAAAGGTAAAAGGTGGAATTAAAAAATATATACACAATAGTTTTAAATGACAATACATATTAAAATTTTGCTAAAATATGTTTTTCTCAATCATAAGATTGCCAGTACTAGACAAAACAGAAAAGCCATTAAATAAATTGAAATACTATTCAACCATTTTTCCCTAATGCGGAAGCTCAGATGGTATTTTAAGTAAATTCTTTCAAACTTTTAAGGGTTGTATCATCTTTAGCTTATAGAAGTGGTTTTTTTTTAAAATTTTTTTTTAGGGAATTAAAGCATTTATTTATTTTTTTAAATTACGTTCAGTTAGCCAGCATAAAGTACATCATTAGTTTTTGATGTAGTGTTCAGCAATTCATTAGTTGCATATAACACCCAGTGCTCATCACAACATGTGCACACAAGTGGTTTTTTAAAGAAAATACATGGCTTGTATTACTTCTATACCAACAGAAGATAAAGTTAATATAAGGAAATGAAATGTAGAGTCCATTCCACTTATTAAAATATATGCAAAATCCTGCATAAATGTTAGCTTATTAAATCTGTATTATTATATATCTTAAATATAGCTTATATTTTATGTTTAAATTTATATAATTATAAATATATATTTGAAATTGTATGTAATATTGCAGTATGTCACATTGAAGTTTATCCGAAGAGGATAAGGATGCCTTGTTATCAAAAATCAGTCACCATAATTTGTCACACTAATGGACCATGGAAGAACACATGATTATCTTAAAAACTGAGAAAAAGCATTTGATAAGATTTGATTAAAAAACACATATTTATAAGGTACCTGGGTGGTGCAGACAGCTAAGTGTCCGACTCTTGGTTTTGGCTTAGGTTGTGATCTCAGGGTGATGAGATTGAGCCCCACATTGGGCTCTGTGCTCAGGGTAAAGTCAGCTTGGGATTCTCTCTCCCTCTCCCTCTGCTCCTCCTGCTTGTGCTCTCTCTCTCTCTTAATCTCTCTCTCTCTCAAATAAATCTTAAAACACTTATAATAAAAAATTCAGAGACAAAATAAAACCATATTTAAAGTTAATATAGCCTTTTGTCAAAAACTTGGATCAAACATTCAACTTAATAAGAGAATTTAGATGAACCTATTTTATGATGAGAGACCAGATAAAGATGCCCATTGTCATCACTGTCATTCAAGAAATTTTCAAAAGTCCTGGGCAATACAATAAGATAAGAAAAAGGAGCAAGAGGAAATATCTGAAGGAATGATGCAAACTTTTTAAATACATTATATGATCATTTACTAAGGAAAATCCCTCAACAGCAACCTTTTGAAATAACAAAGAACAAAATAACCAAATACAGAAAATTAACTGAGAAATATTGTTTTCCCTTATTCCAGTAATAACATCATAAGAAATAGAATAGAAAAAAATATAACGCATCTGTAAAGCAAGTAAGAAATAAACTTAAAAATATATTAAATAGGAAAGAATATCTGAATAAGTGGAGAGATACAGTATGTTTATTAATACTGATTCATCTATAAAGTCATATCAATTCTAGTAAAAATTACAGTAGGATGTTCTTTAGAACTCTACAAATTCACTGTAAAATGTCTATAGGAAGATGACTTGCACTACAGGGTTTAAGACAAAGTATAAAGCCACGTTGGTAAAGAATAAAATGTTGGTTCAGGAACACACAGCTCAATGAAACAAATCTGGTACCTGTGGAAACTCAGTATATGAGGTAGATAGCATAAAACTCAGTAGAGAAGGGATGAATTGTTTACTAACTAGTGTTGGAGTAACTGGCTCACTTTGTGAAAAATAAGGTTAGATCCTTACATTTAAAAAAAAAGGATAGGAGGATCAAACACATATGATAAGTAAAAATATAGATCTAGAAAAATGTAAGCTAATGGTTTTGTATCTTGGTATAAAGGACTTTTTAAATATCTAAATGAACCGAAATTTACAAAAAAAGGGGGGAGAATGTATTTGACATAATATTTTGAATTTTTGTTTAATAAAATAATTAGGCAAAGCAAACGACATAATGAATGATATTTGTAACATCTAAAACTAATAAGTTTACTTGGACAAAAAAATTATTTTTTAAAACGTGTTACATATATATAATGGAATAATATTCAGCCTTAAAAGAAGAAGAAAATTTTGTTATTTGCAACAACACGGATGAACGTAGAGGGCAGTATGCTAAGTGAATAAGTGAATAAATCAGACACAGAAGGACAAATACTGCATGATACCACTTATTTAAAGCAACTAAAATAGTCAAAATCACAGATGCCGAGAATAGAATGATGGTTGCCAGGAGTTGGGGAGGGGAAAAGGGGGCAGTATTACCAAAGGGTACAAAATTTCATTTATGTAAAATAAAGAAGCCCTGGAGATCTATATAGCATGGAGGCTATAGTTAGTAATACTGTATTGTATACTTAAAAATTTGCTAAGAGTGTAAATCCTATAAGTGTTCTTATCATCAAAACAAATGACAAAAGAAGGTGTTTTGGAGGTGATATATATGTTTATGGTATAGAGTGTAGTGATGGTTTATCGTGATACATATTTATCTCCAAACACATCAAGTTGTATACATTAAATATGTATTGCTTTTTGCACATTGATCATACCTCAATGAAGTGTTTTTTTTTTTTAAATCAAAAAGGAAAATATGCAGTCTAATAGAATAATGGTCCTTATATATATGAGTAGATGATTTATAAGAGGGGAGTTTTGGATGACTAAGAGGTCCATGAAAAAGTTCTCAGCCTCACTTGCTAGTAAATACGTAAGCTCAACGCAGCCAGCTTTAGGATGCAATCTGGCAGTTCGAGGTGAAACTAAGAGAAATTTTCATAACTCAGCAATCTCTTCCCTCACCATATTGTTCAGAAAAATACTTGTTTATAGTTTTTTATCATGGTGGCATACTGGAGGTGGATCTAGATGCCTCTCCCCAGGGGAATAGATAAATGGATAAATGAAATTTCTTGGATGTGTGGATGCATGCTATGTAATACTACACAGCAATTAGAAACAATGACTTAGCAAATGAATTGCTCTCAAACATGCAACAACATGTGCAACTGTTAAAAAACATTATTGAATGTAAAAAGTAACAAATCTATCATCTGATATACTTACGCAAATTAGAAGTCCATAGATACACAAACAACACTACCTATTTTGCAATAACTGTACATACCAAAGGATATGAAATGGGAGTAGGGCTACTGGCTTGAAGGGGAAAAATAAATCAAACCAAACAAAAAGGGGCCTTGCACATGTTAGTAGTGATGATGTGCTATGAACTGAAAAGTTTGACTAACTTCAATGTCTGCCTCTGAATTCTGTATTTTTTTAAAAAAATCATTGTAGAAGCTTCTTCCAGTAGTACCTTCATCTCTTCCTCTTCATCACCATCAGATTCTGATTTTTAAGCCAGAGATGAGCTTGAGTAGTCTGTAAAAGTTCTCCAGGTAACTGATTAGCTTGCTGGGGCTGGTGCTGACACATGGGAACTGTATGTGAGCATTGGAGCCACTGGAGGTTATATGTTAAAGTGCACATTTGCAGATTTCTAGGGTCCATTTAATGCCACTTAATGGGACCCAGAGATCTGAATATTAAACAAGAATCCCATGACATTTTCAATACAGATGATTCCTGCATCGTACTCTGATAAGCACCATTTTAGTACACTAGAAGTAAACTCTTTTTTAAGGATGAATGATATCAGTAAGAAAAGAGATTGCTCATTATTACCATTATTTTAAATATTATTTTGAATGCTCTAATAAATACAGTAATATTTGAACTGTGAATAGAAGCATAAACACCAGAAACAAATAGATAATGTATCACTATTTCACTGTGGAATACAGAGGAAATTTTACAGCAAGCTCAGTCTCAGCCTCTAGACACACTCTGCCTTTTGTGCTACATAAGGGAAAGAAAGGGGGCCTGGCAGGGACATCAGCTCGAGTCAGCACTGAGTTCCTGGAGTTGGTTAGTCCAATACAGTGTTCCAAGGAATGTAAAGGATTTGGCCTTTCCTATAACAGATCTGGTGAGTAGTTGGCAGAGGAAGCAAATGTGCTGTAGAGCAGGTCCATAGTATTTTGGTTGTGATTGATTGATGTCTCATTAAAGCTAAGCCCCAAGCAGCAGTTGGTATATGGTAAGCAGTATTCTAAAACTTATGAATCAGAAGCACCTAGGGTGCTTGTTAAAACACAGAGTCAAGGCCCCACTTCAAACCTACCGAGTCAGAATTGCTATGATTGGGAGCCAAGAAACTGTATTTACTCAGGAAATTCTTATGCTCTTAGAATAAACTCAATAATGCTAGAGAAAGCAACAAGTTTGTAGTCAATGGCTTGCATTCAGTGTAATGAGAGGATTAAATAGATATTTAAAATCAATATTGGGACATAGTATTCTTTTTGGAGTGTGTGTGTGTGTGCCCTCATGCACACACATGAGTGTTTATCACTGTGTTTCCCCAGAAAAACAGAAATGCAATGTCAGTATCAATCTACAGAGCAAACCAAAATCTCTGGGGGAGGAGTGGAGGATGTTTTATGAGGAATTATGGGATGGAGAACTGTTGTTTATGTTGTTGATATGGGATTAATTTAGTTTGCATATGTGGTTGTCCTTTGCTTGTGTGTGGTGGGAGGGGTTTCCTGGAGAAGTGTAGGTAGCAGAGGAATTTGTACAGGGGAAGAAAAAATGGGAGCTGTCTCATGGGAGGATTTGTATTACTTTGAACTTAAAGTCATGCCACTTTGAACACTAGTGACAAAGAGTGATTTGGAACAATGAGTAGAAGGACATCTTCCCATTTTCCCATAAAGCTGAACTCCATGGGACCTGTGCACTTTGGGAGGACTAGGACATAGCCTCCTACGCACCCATTCAGAACAACCTTCAGGAGACATAAGCAGTAAGAGGTTGGGGAAAGCAATGTGTGTGTGAGAGGAAGCCAAGAAATCCGGTGCCTAATGTGTCATTCTCTATTGAAGCGAACTAACCAAGGAGCCCCAACTGGACACGAGGCAATACTGGCAGGCGTCATTAAAAAATGAGGAAGCAGAAAGCTAGTGAAAGCAAAAATCTAATTTAAAAAAATGGAGTTAAAAAGAAGTGGAGCTAAAAGTCATGTGATCTATAATCAGCTCATGCTCAGAGAAGACAAAAATATTTCAGACCTTGGAGGTGTTGGGTCAAGATCCAGGATATGACTGTACTCATTAAAGGCTGATGGATGTTGGAGTCAAAGTGAAAGAAAGTGAAGGATGGTAAACAGCAATGAGTCAGAATATAAACTGTAATGTTAAAGTCACTAATGATGATGAAAGAGAAGGCCAGAAAGGAAAATGATGAATCAGGCACATAAATGGTTGAAGAAGGTAATGGTGACTTGTGAAGGATGATAAAAGATGTTGAAAAGGCTGATAAAAATAGATCCTATGGACTTTGAATGTAGAAAAGTGAAACAAAGAGAGTTGATCAGTGATCAGAAAGTAGCACTGGGGAGCAAGTCACAGACTGTAGCGCATTAAGCAGAGTAGGGGAATAAGTACCAGTGAGAGTGCTGAAGGGGTTACCAGATCATTAGGAGAAAGGCCAAGTTTCACAGCCCAGGTGATGATTTGAAGGGAGGCCATGAAAAGACATTAATGGATAAAAATAAACTTGCTCAAAAATAAGCAAGACTTCTAAAGAACTTTGGTACTAGAAGTTGGGTCAAAAAGAGAAGAGCTAGGGTGGAGAGTGTGAATGTGTAGGGTTGAATTAGGTTGGAATGAGAGTAGAACAGTAGGGGTTTGGTTGTTGGTTTGGGGGTAGGAGGATGGTTAGGCAGGAACCCTAAGTGTGGCCATGAGGATGATGTTTAGGAGAAAAGACAGTTGAGCACTTGGAAAGATCTAGTAGACATAATGTTATGTGGCTTCCCCAAACTGTAAAAGTATACTGTACGCATATATGGCAAAAGGGTTCTTAAAAAAATAAGTCAATTGTCCAAAAATCATGCAGCTTCTAATCACCAATTATTTTTCCTATTGTATAATGTAGAATATTTATTTATACACTGGACATTTCAATTCTCCTAATTTAAAAAAATCTGTATTTATTTATTTATTAACATATAATGTATTATTTATTTCA
>NC_138380.1:84255864-84295729 GCF_054177405.1 Leptonychotes weddellii
TACCACTCCAGCAACCCTCAGTTTGTTTCCTGAGATTAAGAGTCTCTTATGGTTTGTCTCCCTCTCTGGTTTTGTCTTGTTTCATTTTTCCCTCCCTTCCCCTATGATCCTCTGTCTTGTTTCTCAAATTCCTCATATCAGTGAGAGCATATGATACTTGTCTTTCTCTGATTGACTTACTTTGCTTAGCATAATACCCTCTAGTTCCATCCATGTCATTGCAAATGGCAAGATTTCATTTTCTTTTGATGGCTGCATAATATTACATTGTATATACATACCACATCTTCTTTATCTGTTCATCTGTTGATGGACAGCTAGGTTCTTTCCATAGTTTGGCTATTGTGGACATTGCTGCTATAACCATTGGGGTGCACATACCCTTTCGGAAAAAAAAAAATCCGTATTTAAATGGAAGACTCTCAATCTGACCAGAAATCTAAATAGGAGCTTGTTAGATCTTTATATAGTCTCCATGGCAGAATTTGAGAAGACTATGACATTTGGTAATTTGTACTGATTTAAATAAAAAATGGTTGTAGAACAGGGACTCATCAATCCATTCTTTCATCCATTTATTCTTTGTGTTCTTTGTGAATTGATTCGTTAAATAGGTATCTACTGAGTACCTATCATGCACCAGGCACCATGCTAGGGTTTGAGTGAACATTGGTCAATAAAATAGATTGAGCAGCAGGGTAAAGACATTGAACAAGAGAACAAATTAATAATGTATAATTACAGATTACGGGCTGTGCAATAAAAGAACTGAATATTGGTGCAGTGACACAACATCCCCAGAGAGGAGTAACCTACTGGGAAAGGATAATCAGAGAAAGCCTCTTTGAGATGGAGACATCTAAACAGAGAACTGATGGAGGAAGGAACAGGTAGGTGAAGAGTATTCCAGGCCCATGTGAAGTCCCCAGGGAGGGAAAGAGCTGGTGAATTTAAGGAAAGCATAGAAGGCAAAACTGGCTTCAGCCCAGAGGAAGGGGGGAGAGATGGTCGGAGCAGAACTGCACAGAGCCTTGTTGACATGTTACTCCCAACTGGATCATTGAACAAAAAAGATGTTAAGAGTTTAGTATGTATATTTTGGCCCAGTGAAAAATGACCACTAAACTAATACGTGCTTTTTCCTACTAATCTTAGGTTATTGACAGAATCAAAACATGGGTTTTTGTTTTGTTGTGTTGTGTTGCTCCCCTTACACTTAAAGCATAGAGCTCTAAGTGACTTACTATCTCTAATAAAAACTCCTGTAGGCTGGGGGATATAATGCTGTTCCGGTTAGATTTTCTGTGGCTTACCACAGATGGGAAAAGTATTTTAAGAAGCTTAGCTATTTTGTTAAATGTTTATGACTTGTAAATTCCCAGCCTTTTAGGATTATCCAAAAGTGTTGACATTGATGGTGAATTTGAAGGGAAATTAGCCAAATATGTTTGTCTAATTAACCAGTGCGGTCTAATAATAGCTGTCAGAGTTGGCATATAAAGCAGGGCTACTTATTTATTGCACGGAGATATGTTCATATTATTTTCCTTCGAAGTTTTGATTTTCAAATTCTTTCCCACCACTTTCTGGAGAGTCATTGAATGAGCTGTCAGAGCACGAATCCCCAACCTCTCTTCTTTCTTAAAAGGAAAAAAAAGTAGCCTACTAGTTTCATTTTGCCAGAAGTCTGAAGTCTGACTCTTCCAAACTTCTATTTCTGGGCTTCTTATAAGATACAGAAGGGAAATCATTCACTCCACTTTTGGCTCAGTGGTCTTGAGAGATGAGAAGAAGTTTGAGTTTCTTGTGATGGTTTTTAATCTCTTGGGCTAATGGTTTTATAATTCAGCAATTATATATCATCTTTGTTTAAGTAACTGTAGCAGTTAGTTATGTAATGTTGTAATAATTCTGTCAGACCAAAATGGTAATATTTAGCAAATTACTACAGGACCTCCTACAGGAGTAACAGGAGAAAGAATACTGTCATTGAATGAATATATTACTTCAGATAATCTACCAGGTATTTTACATAAAATTTCACTCATCCTCACAAACAGTACTATACTATATTATAAATTTGTTTGCACGTGAGGAAATAGGTTCACAAGCTCATAAGCTGTGTTGGGAAGCATTCGTTTAGGCCTGGATATTTCACTGTCTGAAGTTTGTGCCCTTTCCCCATTTTATTCAGTGTTGACTTACCATACCTATTACCCCAGTGAAAAATAATTCTGTCTTGGTCACTTGTGTATCAGGCATACTGGTGTGTAGCAAAGTATGTTTTCTGTTTTAAAATAATTTGAAGATGGTGATGATTAGTGGTTGTCATCTGTTCATATTTCTTGACCTACTGGGTGGGTCAAATAGGATAATTCCACACGAGTGTGGCTACTTATATTTTGGGCTTTTGGGTGAAAAATTAACATATTGGTTAAAAAATTCACATACTGGTTATCTCAGCCTACGAGTAATAAAAATAGCAGATATACCATAAGTGTGAGGTATTTTTTTTTAATATATCAAGCTTACTATTGACCCAAAAAGAGCCACCTGAAATCAGATCATTTTTTTTTAAAGATGTTATTTATTTATTTGAGAGAGAGAGAGAGAATGAGAGAGAGAGAGCACATGAGAGGGGGGAGGGTCAGAGGGAGAAGCAGACTCCCTGCCGAGCAGGGAGCCCGATGTGGGACTCGATCCTGGGACTCCAGGATCATGACCTGAGCCGAAGGCAGTCGCTTAACCAACTGAGCCACCCAGGCACCCGAAATCAGATCATTTTAATAGGACTTATTGCATGACAGGCAGGTAAGGAACCATCTTCAAAGCATCCCTGTACTGATTCTACTGATAATGATCACCAATCACCCAGCTCTTCCAGCCTTTGTTTCTTAGCTATAAATAAAGGGATTTTTAAAGTTAGTTTGAGCTATGAAATTCTTACATTTGACTCGAATATCATTTACAGAGTCATCAGGATGGGGTAAAACGTTAAGCATTTTTATTTAAAATAGAGTGGTGGTTTCTTTTATTTTTATATAATGCCTAAGTATTTTTTGTGTTTGGAATTCATAGGAAATGAGAGAAGTGTTGCTTCTGTATTTTTCTTTTAATATTGTTTTTCTACTTCAGTATTTTCAGTCTTTTAGTGAATTTTACTTAAGAGAAATGCTGAATAATAAGTATACATGAAATGGTTTATGCATTTTAACTATGGTATATTTATTTTAAAATCTGTAGGTAAGTTTGTTTTGCATGTTTTTGGTTTAGCTTTTTAGTATTGTTGACAATGCTACATCAAGTTGGCCCCAGGATAGTAATTAACAACCCAGTCAGAGGTTGCTAGTAATTTCCCATTTATTTGGGAAGAAAATTTTATTAAATAAGTTGGAATCATGAGTATTAGGTAGAGAAGACTTTTGAATTTGCATTCAATATATTATATTTTAAAAAAGGAAATAAGAAAAATAAAATTAAAGTTTAGAAGTTACAAAAATAGTTTTCAAAGATAATCTTTATAGAAAAGACTATTGTTGACCTCCCAACATGTGTGAGAATGTTTCAAGTCGTTAGAAAAACAAAACAAAACAAAATTTTAAAATCCATGACAGTAGTTGAAGAAAAGTAGAATGAGTGCATAAAAATCATGTGCTGATGTTTAACTGTCTTGCCTTGCCTTGACTATGTAATAAATGAAATATGAAGAGAGTGTAGAATGTAGTTGTAGGCAGTAATAATAATGGTAGGCAAATAGCCAAAGGTAAAGTGTGTAGGTGTTGGGGAAAGGTGAAGTGGATGTCGTTTCAGGCCTCAGAGCCCTGCTGAGATTGATGCTCAAGTCACGAAAACATGTTCTAACCTAGAAATGTGAGTGACATGGAGGGTAAGGTGGAGAGTGGGGGTTACTGGGGAATAGCAGCTGATGTTTGGGGGCATCCTCACAAGGATCTCTCTTAGCACGTCTGTAAATGTCAACCCTAAAATAGCCAATTATTTTACTAACAAAATGAGTTTATCAGGAAGAATTGCAATTCTGAACATGCAAGTTGTGGTGAACCATAGGCAAGTTCGAAGAAACAAAGGGAAGGTCCATTTTTATTAGGTTTCAGAAGGAGATTGGGGAAGGTTGTTTTTAAACAAAAGTTCATTGGAAAAGGACAAGAGTTCGAGGTTGTGCAGTTTCTTGTTGGTTGCAAGTGGTGGTTAGTGTGTTGTTGCTAGGGCAGGGAGGGATCTTCCTTCTTTCTCTTAAAAGCAGGAGATGAAATTCCAATGTGAAAAATGTTCTCTCTTGTCAAAATAATTCTTGTCTTCCTTCTTTCTGCTGGTTATGCAAGCTGCAAGGAGTGGGGGGGGTGCATGAGAGCTCCCCCTTCAGGGCTTCCCAACTCCATTTTAAATGAGGTTTCCTTTATTTATTTTCACAGAAGCTTTTGCTTTCGTTGCTTATTCATCCACTTTAATATGCATAGAAGGAAGTTAAATGTTAACTAAAATTGTAGTAGAGTTGTAGAAATAAATATTGTTCTAACTTAGAACATAATTGCAATTTAGATATAAATAGACTCGGTTCTTTTGTAAAAATGGCATGACTAGAATACTTTCAAATTAAAAGTTTTATTGATCTATTTTGCTGAAATGAAACTCAGTAGAAATTTATTTGAAAGGCTTTAAAAATGTTTTCAGTAGATTGAAGGGCAAAAAGCTAAGACATCACTGTAATTGGCTTTATACCTATAAACACATGAACCACTCATCTAGTAGAGATTTTACCTCAGGAAGTTATCACTAGTATATCTGTGTTTTATATGCTGAATTGCTCAGATCCTGATATGTTATAAGGAGACATAAAGAGACAAAGCACATACTAATGTCTTGCTCCAAGAAATGTATAGCAAAAAGTCCTTGACTCACAAAATATTAATAATGGAAGAGACCTTAGTTGTCATCTAGATGGGAGTTCGCAAACTACCACCTGAGACCAAATCCAGCCTGATGCCTGTTTATTTATGCTCAAGAGCTAATAATAGTTATTATATTTTTAAATGGTTGAAAAAATTTTTAAAAAATGATATTTCATTACATGGAAAAATTATGTGAAATTCAAATTTCAATGTCCACAAATAAAGTTTTATTAGAATACAACAGCACCCATTCATTTGTACATATTTATGACAGATTTCGTGATCCAAGGGGCAGACTGAATCGTTGGAACAAAGAGCATATGAACCGTAATACCTAAAAGGTTTACTATCTGGCCCTTTACAGAAAAAGTTTGTCAACATTTGATGTAGATACAAATTAAGTTTCCTCTCTAGAATTGATCCTCAGGGGTCACGAGGAACCTGTTTGAGAAAGATTCTGCTTTGGGATTGGGTAGAAAAGTGCACAATGATTGACAGGTTGATGTGTACCTCAGACAAAGGAGGGCGATGGTAGCAGAGATCCATCAATTTCCAGTCAAATTTCTTTTAATGTGTATAATCCACAGTTACTTAGTTTGTATTAAAGCTCAGTAAAACACAAGGTCATTATCCTTCTAAGCCTCATTTCCATTATTCCTGGTACCAAACCAACCATCTAAGAGAATTTTAGTGTACATTAAGAATCATGGAGAGAGAGAGCTTTTTTAAAGTCAGCTCTTTCCCCCATACCAACACACATAGGATTATGATTTTATAAGTTTAGGATGAGGCATAGGGACTTGCATTTTCAAAGATGTTGGAACTTAAAGGATGCTTATCTAAAACTGGTCTGTCCAATACACTAACCACTAGGGACATGTGGCTGTTTAAATTTAAATTAAATAAAATTTAGGGGTGCCTGTGTAGCTCAGTCAGTTAAGCGACTGACTCTTGATTTCGGCTTAGGTCACGATCTCAGGGTTGTGAGATCAAGCCCCGAGTTGTGCTATGCACTGGGCATGAAGCCTGCTTAAGATTCTCTCCCTCTTCCTCTGTCCCTCCCCCTGCTCAAATGCTCTCTCTCTCTCTAAGAAAATAAAATAAATAAAATTTTTTTTTAAAGATTTTATTTATTTATTTGACAGAGAGATACACAGCAAGAGAGGAAACACAAGCAGGGGGAGTGGGAGAGGGAGAAGCAGCCTTCCCGCGGAGCGGGGAGCCCAATGCGGGGCTCGATCCCAGGACCCTGGGATCATGACCTGAGCCGAAGGCAGACACTTAACGACTGAGCCACCCAGGCGCCCTAAAATAAATAAAATTTAAGTTTCATTTTTCCTCAGTTGTATGGGCTGTATTTCAAACCCTCAATAACCACATGAGCCTAATGACTTCTGAATTGAACACCTCAGGAAAACATTTCTTTTATTGCAGAGAATTCCACTGGACAGACCTGATCTAGGAGATTCCAGAATCTCAATTTAATTTCAAAAGTTCACTAATCAGCTTTAAAAAAAAAACAACAGCATTAGTTGGTTTTCATACTGCCAGAAATGTGCAGAAAAGAAAGTTAAGAGAAACAAGAAGGTCAGGATATAGATGGCAATCTCCATCCACTATGTAAGTCATTAAAAAGATACATAAAATGAGACAAACCCATTAAAGAACTAACAGTGACAGGGAGATAACATTTTTATGCTAGATCCTTGGAGGAATTCTATAAAATATGTTACAAGGGAGACAGGATGGAGATAGGACTGATCAAGCTATGAGTCAACAGATGCAATAGAAAAGTTTGCCTGAGGAATAAGAATTTGAGATGACAGAAAAACCCCACAGGCTTCAGGAAGTCTACCATAGTGCCAGAGACAAGGGTGGGCCATTGAGAAATCAATGGGCAGTACTAACATCCCTGAGAAAGTGGGATGTTACCAGTTCGCTGATGCAGGAGTGGTGTTCTCTCTCAGAAATGTGTGGCATTGACATCATGCTTTGTAATACATGCTGCTTCCTCTGCGCCTAATGAATGTAGTCATACAACTTGGAGGAAGAGCTCAAGCAAGAGTCAGTGAATAAATCTTCTGGAATAGGGTCGATGGGCACTGTCCACCTGCCTTGACCTCCCTTGTTGAAGCTTCCTCTCTCCCACTGTCAAGAAAAGTCGACAAAATAAATCTACTACAAACCTAACTTTTCTTCTCCTATTGTGTAAAAGAGAAGCGCAGTATATTTCACGATTAGCATCTTGCTGTCTCAGTACTGAAAAACAAAACAAAGTAGAAATACCTAAATAGCCCACTGTAAAGGTGAATAGAGAAATGTGACAAGATATGTGAAATAGACAGTAGTTCAAAAGAAGAAAACCTATGAAAAATAAATATTCCTGAAAGTCTGTGGAACACATTTAATTGCAAGAAATGAGAGATCTTTAACAGTATCTGATTCAGGGGGCTATTTTGTATCTGAATAAGGCACCTATCAGAAAAGATAAGCTTTCAGATGAAGAGGATGGTTAACAAACGTTTGTAATGGCATGAAGGCAGAATATATATGTTGAATATTCTAGATATCGGAACCAGTGTATTACTATACCAGATTGAGAAATTGTCCCAGAATTTAGAATAAAAAATGAGATAAATGTACAATCAGAAATATAAAGGGCATTGATGAAAACCCTAAGTCAGTGATACATCCAGCAGAAGACAGACCGTTTATAGGAAAAGCAATTACCAAAGGAATAATGGAAGAGTATTTTCTTGGTGGTGAGAACTTAAAACCCAGGGAAAGTTACTTATCTAAAAATATGATGCAAGTCCTGAATTAAAAAAAAAATTAAAGCATCAAGATGATGGGGGAAAATGTTTGTTTATAAAAGGAAAAAATTCAAGTTGACATCAGACTCTCCACAATTTGAAAAATATGGAAGAGAAACGAACACAAGACTCTTGAGAGAAATATATTGAAACCCAAGAATGTTATAGCTAGACAGGCTATCATTCATATTTGGAGTAATAGATATTAATAGACACAAAAGGACTCCAAATGTTTTTACCCACATTCCTTTTCTGGAAAAAAAAAAAGTTTTAAAGAATATTGAAAAACTATTCCAGCTGACTGAGGAATGAATCAAACTAAAAAACTAATGAGGATTAAGTGTTATAAAAGAAAGTATGGTGAATAATGAAAACCAATCAAAGAATCAATATTTAAATCACTGTTGTTAATGTAGTGAGAAGTTAAAAAATAATAGAAAAAATTTAATTCTTTCAAAAGAAACAAAAAATGTTTATAAATGGTAATATTCTGGATAAGAAATCCCAAATTATACCAACAAAGTCTTAGAGTAGGCATGTGGATAACTGCTTGCAAAATTATTCACGTTATGTGTGTGTGTATGTGAGGGGTGGGTTCTCAAATTTATGTATTTTATTTTTGAAATGATATATATAGATATATATAGAATTAAAGAAATAAAAAGGTATTTTACATGTAAATTAGCCATTAGTTGGAAAGATGATTTCCAAAGTATAAGAAGTAAAAGAAACAAAATTTGGGTACATAAAATGAACAAATCTGAAGATGTACAAATAAGATAATGAAGAAGCAAAAAAAAATTTTCATGAAATCATTAAAACTGTAAATCATAAGCAAATAAATATGGTTAAAATTCAATGAATTTTTACTCTGGCTCTAACTCACTCCCCTTACCAAGAACTAACCACAGTGATCTTCTCCCTTAATTCCTTAGCAACCATTTTCTTTATTTCAAATTTGATACATTTTATATTTCCTTTTATTTGGAAAGCTTCTTGAAGGAAATGATACATTCCCATTCCATATTTCTCCATAATTCTAGTTACATTATCTTCAGTACAACTAGCAACAGTCAAAAAGTCATAGACACTTTAGAAAGGAGTTTTCCTGACTTCCATTTCTTTCTACTTTTGAAATTCATGATGATCTTTTAGTCAGTGTTTTAATCTCACCTGTGAACTTCTACTTGTCCTCCATGTTTCTAAAGGGCACCTATGAGAAATGTTAAATATATGTTTGTTTAGATATGTATCCCATTCATTTGGCAAATATAAAAGGCTCACCTTTTGCCTAGGACTGGGGATAAAATCCAGCCCTCATTGAATTTAGAGATTATCCAAAGTAACGTGCCAAGTTATCATTTAAGCCTCTGTAGCAGCTGGGTTAGCCCACACAACCCAAATGTGTGCCTCATTCCTGTGTACTTACCAATGACACCTTTTCTCCAATTATCTTAAGCTCTTCTGCTCTCCCACTTTTTTTTATACTCTATTCCATTTGGTATGTCTCTTTACTTCTATCATGTTGGCCACTCTGTTTTTCTTAAAATTATTTCCCTTGATTAACCTGGAATAGTAACTTCTCAAACCATAATTCTTAATAATAATTCTTGCTTCCAGTGTCACCACCATGAATGATAACTAGCTGTCTATGAATTTTAGCTTTATTCCATGTAGGTCTGAAGTCCCTGGAATGAGCCTTTTATTGGGTGAGCCTAGGTCACTTGCTTTCTCTCAGCTTACCTGCCATAGAGAGAGGGACAGTCTTTCTTTAAACTTTTGGTTAGCTTCCTGTGCTGAAAAGCAGAAACTTCTATCTGCAGGGCATACACAAATGTCCTTGTGTGAATGTTCTAAATATAAGTGTATTGGGTCTATGTGTATGAATGTAGGATATGAAGAATTCATTTATTGATATTTAAACTCTCCTGAGTCCCTGGTTCCTTATGATTAAAAGACGTTTTTAGATTAGACTCTGTGTTTCATATTGTGTTCTGAAGATTAAAATTTTCTGTGGAAGTACCTGGAAAATTAGTCCAAAGTGCCGAGGGACTGTGAAAGGACAGGTCTCTGGACTCCCCACCACGGCTTCAGTGCACACAGGTGTACTTTTAGTTGTTTTTATTGCATTTTCTTAAGAGAAAGTCATCTGTAATTCGAAATCTTTGACCAGCATTGTAACCAAGCCTTTATTCTCAAGGATCTACAGTATCAGCACATCTGGAAACTTCATAGAACTGCTGTCTTGCCCTATGATGGACCTTCCAAATTAGAATCTGTATTTTAACAATAGCACTAGATGACTCATCTCAAGTTAAAGTTTAAGGAACATTGTACTTGTTGATCCCTAGAGTCACTTGGATTTACAGCATGGTGCTTTTATACACATTTGTACAATATGTATTTTATCTTTACTTATTTTACTTTTTGGGGGGGATGGCATTTTGGTTCAGAGAAAAAGAAATTCATCAAAGATATACAACATAAAGAATTTTTTAACTAAATGTAGTAGAGGGTGCTATTGGAATTGAATTAGGTTCCAAATTTATTTCTAGTGATAGTAACTATGGCAGATGAAAGCTATCTATCCTTGTTTGATTATAAATCTCAATTGCTCCTATAGTCCAAATATCCTATAATTAATGAAAAAAAAATCTTCCAAAGATAGTTCAAAGGAGATTGGGGGGGGGTAATAGAGTAGCATATTAAATATTGATAATGATAAAATCAAGGGAAGATGATGAGTGCCTGCATTGGTAGAATGTTTTAGTTTATAAGCATTTGAATATTCAACAACTCATTGAAGTTATTAACAATTCAGGGAGGAAGGCAAATTAGGTATTTCAACCATAGTTCACAAATTTAAATAAGGCCTGAACCAGTATTCTGTCATAACCAAGACTAGTGCATATCATTTCTGTCCTGAAGTTGATCTCTAAGTCTCCAGTTTCATGTTAAAATCATGTTAGTCCAAGCAGAAATGGGCCATGGAGAAGGACGTTTTTACTATATTCACAATATCTGAAGTTGACATTTTCCAGTTGCAGAAATGCCTCTTTTTGTTTCACTTTTTTTTTAATGCTTTCTCTGTAATGTTTCTCTTACCTTTTTATTTTCTCCTTCCACTTTTCCTCACCAGTTTTTTCCTCCTTCTCTGAGGCCAGACTCTGCTAATTCGCAATAACTGGTTCTGCTGCTTCCACGTCACCCCTACCCTTGCAGCAGCTTCCTCTTTTCCTGTGGCCACCTGCCTCCTGATCATTCTTGCTGGGCCTCGGGACATGGGACTCCGTGTGGCTCTGCTCTGTTCTACCTCCTCCTCTCCACCTGGCCCAACCACTGCTCCGCCAGGCCTTCCTCCTCTGCCCAATGTTGTTATAGCAACCGACAGTCAGTGGGCCCGGGAGACACCGTGCTGAGCCAAAACTGGCAGGAAGAGACACTGAGCAGCATCTGCGGGGGCTGATAAGGCCAAAATGTTGGGTTGGTCTCCTCTGGTAAGAAAAAGAGAGAAACATCGAGATCATATTGGCTCTGGTAGATCTACCAGGAATATTCTCTGATCTAATGGAATGAATGGCTGGAAGGCCGGCTTACAGGTCCTGGTTGAATGACATAGGACTTTCTGCTTTGTTTGCCCAAATCCAGCCTTTTGGATCGACATCTCCAACACCTCCATCTCTACAACCGTTAGAAGAAAGAGAAAAATGAAAATGATTCTAGGTTCTGGGTGGCAAGTGCAGAAGAAAATGCTGGTTGCTCTATTTAGTACAACATATTCCTATATCCCAGCTTTATCCAAATTGTTAGCTCTGATTATTGTGGAGAGGGATAAATGATCATTTTACATTTTAAAATGCACATGCTAGGGTTTAATAGGAGTGGTTTCCTTTGCTGCGAACAAAAACAACCTATAAAGCCATTAATGATGGTTGCCTCCTATTTTCAAAGTATTTCCAAGTGCCAAAAATGATGAAGGCATTAAGGAGAACAAGTCTTAGCAATCACTCATGGTCATTTAGAAAAGTGGAGCTGGAAAGGATTGTTAGAAGTCTGCTTCTAGGACTGCAGTGTCCATATACCTGCGACACCGGTCTGTGTAGCAGTCAATAATTTCGAATGTTAAAATGCTGAGGTGAGCAGAGACAGACTGGTTTATCTCTCAGTCTACAAATGAGAAGAATGTGGGCCAGAAAATGGAAGGGCCTGGCTGTGGCTACATGGCTTTTGAGCGACAAGGCTGGGCCTGTATTTCAGTGATAATACCTTGTTACCTTTCCATTAAATATGACTTCAGATAGAAAAGCTAAAACAAATTCAGAGAAGAGTCTTTCGGGCCTCGATGTTTGGGGAAATTGTGTTGCATGGACCGAGGACCGTGTTCTCATGAGCTCATCACACCGTATGGCCCTGCAGCAAAGAATCCAAACCCAATCAAAGTACCAGGGATGCTGTCTCACTGCCTTTAGGATCTTAGAATCCCTTTACACACTGATCAGGGAAGAGTTCATTATGTTTATCAAACAAAACAACATAAAATTTATAAAATCTAACAGCATGAAAGATAATAAAATGAAGACAAAGGGGAAGAGGAAGCAAAGCAAGAGGTGGTTGTAAGTATGCTAAATTTTCCATTTTAATTAAAATTAACACTGTGTCAAGTAACGCATTAAGTAACACATGTTTATTATTTAAAAGTTATAATGTTAACCCTCAGACGTCTTTAAAAAACCAGAAACTGATTAAAACTCATCTTTCAGATGAGGAAGAGGGGGGCTTAACTTTTTGTTTTAGACTATTCCTTGTGGTTTGAACTTTTAAATATGTGCATGTACTCATTTAAGACTTAAAATCAACATTCTCATCAATAGGGATTTGGTTAAATTATGGTACAGTTATAAAATGGAATTGTTGGTTTCCATTGAGAAGAATAGGATTGATCTACTTATTCTGATATAGGAGTATGTCCACATGAAAGGATAAGAGAAGAAATGAAGAAATGAAGTTATGAAATCATGTACAGAGCATTACCTATAAAAATACATACCCCTATCTTTGTATGTGTGTGTTTGTAGATTATAAAAAGAGATGTGGAAAAATACCTCACACTTAGATTTGAAGGGAGAAGAAATGAGGGACAGGAATTTTTTTAAATTGTATTTGAATGTTTAAATAATAAGAATATATTATTTTTTAATTCACTATTTTATTTTAAAATATGAAAAAAGAAATTATAGAACTAAAAGGGAGTCAGAAGAAAATGTGGAGCTTTTCTTGATGAAATACTTCATAGATATTATAATGTCTACCTAAATTTAGCAACACTTTTAAATATAATACTAGAAAGAGATAAAAAGGTTTCTGTATCATTTATTTGAGTACATTACTTTTTGGGGATGAGATATAAAGTAGAAAAATAAGAATATTAAGAAAAAATATACAGCAGTAGAATTCAATTTGAAAATAAACAGTAAATGAAGCTCCCTCTGGAAACTAGTGGATTTTTAAATGTAATCATTTTGAATTTTTGCTTTAAATAGCTATAATTTCTCTAAGCACTAAGTGAGATAATTATGAGATTTTCTTTTTTCCCCTTCCCCATTAATCCATTTTACTATCTTGAAAAGTTTAATGAATGGATATAAAGTCAAAATGGAAACTGTTATAACTGTTATAATGACTATTGTCTTCCATATTTATTGGTCCTTGGGCCAAATCCCAACTGGCTGTGCCCTCTCTTTATTTTCCCAAACCAGCTTTGAATGTGGAGTTCTTTGTTTAATTAATGCCAGCTTTAAAAAATTGAAGATTTCATGGTTTTATTTTGTTTTGGGATTTTTTTCCCCCTGATTTTGGTGAAGAGTGTAAAAGAGAAAAGCAACCTTCGGCTTTGTTAAGATCTTTAGCCGAAAATTGGCAATTTTGAAGCAAATGAACAATTATTTTGGGGATATAAATCAAACAATCTGTGGTACATTTAATGTTTCATAATATTCCCTCCATTTATTTCTCAAATTTGAAAAAAAAAAAGAAAGCCTACTAAGTTTTCTAATTTATGCAGAATAGATGACAGTTCCATTCCTTCAAGTGGTGTGGACTTTGAGTAGGATGTGCGTGTTAGCAAGGGTTCCATTCTATCCGAGTCCTGCCAGGATCCTTGTTTTAGGGTGAGCCTTTGGCTAGACTTTTCTTTTCCTTTTCTCACAGGATTTCCACTCATTTGGGTTGACTTCATATTAGGTTAAGAATATTTTCGAGAAACTATTTGCCACTTGTGAATTAGGGAGTGTGAAATACATTATCTTGAGATAAATAAAGTGAAAATTTTTAATTTCTGAAGACAACTCTGTAATTTATCCAGAGCACTTGGAGCACACTGGTTTATTAGGAGCATAGTGGTTCTCTTGTTTCTCCTGTCTTACTTATGCTTTATTTTCTAATATAAAATTAACATATCACAAATGTACAGTCTGAAAATAGAGGTGCATTTTGAAATTAAATGAAAATAGCAATCACTCATTATGTCACCTAGAGGAGAGAATGCCTATTAATAGTTTCCCATATTTTCATCAAATCTCTTAAGTCTACATTGTTTAGTTAAATCATACTATGTAGAGAATTTCATAATGTGCAGTGACCTTGACATTTCAAGTAATTAAAAATTTGATGTTCTTAAATAATTAAAAAATACAAATCACCTAAGAAAATGCATTTTATGGAAATTTGGGGGTATTAAATTGGAAAAAATAAACATTATGCATAATGCTACCATCCTGAAGCAGCAACTATTAGGATTTTGGTATATTCTCTTTCACTCTTGTTTGAATGCCTTTTCCTTTTCTACAGTTGATATTATATACTTCCCTGTATATCCTCTATTTTTGTTTTATGTTATAGAATTTTCCCATATCCTTAAAATTTTACATTAAAAATCTTTTCATAAACATTTTTAGTGGCTGCATCATAGTATACATAGTAAACTCTTTGGAACTTAATTTTGTAATGGTGTTGTGTGTTTACAAGTGAACTTTGAGAACATTTATTTCATTTGACTGTTTTAAGTGGGAATTCTTTAAGAGGCACCGGAGTAAAGGGCACACCGGGTAACTGGGGATGGGGGCAGGACTTTGGGGGCAGGGCCAGGCAGCTGGAGCCAGTTCCCTGGGAGCATTCAGGTCCATCCAGCAGAATGAACTGCTGCAAGACACCAATCTGTCTAACAAGAGTTCTCCTGCCAACAGGCCACAGAACTGAGCAAGAGCACCCGGAGTTGCTCTGTCCGTTTTTAAGTGCAGTTTTGTAATCTGAAAGATTGCATTGTGAAGCTGGAGGGATTGACTTGGTCTGCAACACCTTAACAAGTTGTCATGCTGTGGAATGAAAAACCTTGAAATTAAAGCTTCTCCAGGGTCTTCCACAAAGACCGAAAATCTCAACATAAGGTTACTCAAAGGTCAACGTTGACTTTGGTTTGTTGTAAATCCAGAGGACGAATTGGGCAGATTGAAGGGTTTATTTTGGATAGTGATAGTAGACATACATCAGTACATTTCTTTTTACTATAACTTTCCCTTCAGACTGTTTTGATGTTATGAAGTGTCCACCACTGCTTTTATTGGCTATCAAACTATTGTTGGTTAGAAAAAGTTAATCATTGTAAATGTGCCAGTTACTGTGGTGTTTTAATGGCTTTGTTATCTAGGTACTTTTTCCTTCCTTTCTCCCTCTCTCCCTCTCTCCCTCCCCACCTTCCTACTTTCTCTCCTCCCTTCCTTCCTTCCTTCCTTTCCTCTTCCTTTTCTTTCTTCCCTTTTTCTTTATTTTCTTCAGGTGAATGGTATAAAATACTTTTTATTTAAAGCTCATGGGACTAGAATACGAAAACTAATAAAGAAATGTTTAGTTCTTTAGTTCAAGATAATAATTTGATCTCACACATTTAACATCCTCTTCTCTGGCATCTCCATTGAAATCGCCAAAGAAATAGAAAATAAGAGAAAGACTGTATTAAGCATTCATGGAAAAAACAAAAGAGCACTCACTATTTACAAAAGAGCAATTTAGGGGCGCCTGGGTGGCTCAGTTGGTTAAGAGTCTGCCTTTGGCTCAGGTCATGATCCCAGGGTCCTGGGATTGAGCCCCGCATCGGGCTCCCTGCTCAGTGAGGAGCCTGATCCTCCCTCTCCCGTTGCCTGCTGCACCCCCACCCCACTTGTGCTCTCTCTCTCTTTCAAATAAATAAAATCTTTTTTTTTAAAGCAATTTGGAGGGAATTCAGGAATGTGGAATCCACATGAGACCTAACATAGGTGAGAATGAACCAGCTTGACTTATCCCTTGCAGAGGAAAAGCCTGTGTGGGACTTACTAAAAGGACAGAAACCCACAGATAAAAGGGAGAAATCCCTAGGATGAGAGAGGAGGGAGTTGGAGGTGATAATAGACTAGGGAAGCCCAGAGGGAACTTCTAACTTTACAATTGTGATGCCCAGAACCGGAGGCCAAGGCCATCTGCCTGCCCTGTGCTTTGCCTGGATGGTGTTCTAACTATATAATGAGACCATTGAGACAGCGGGCTCCATCTGAGAGCTGTTTACAGTGAGGGACAGGGAGCAATGCCCCAGCTATCTTTGGGCTACCACAGGAGATTTGATTACAAAAAGAAAAGAAAAATTGGTTAACTTTCTTTTAGCCAGAACTTGAGAAAGTGGCAGTTCTGCCTTTCATTTGGTGAGGAAAGCTTGTGGAGTGTGAGTGAAGCAGGAGCATACCACAGGGTCCGCGCACTAGGACAGTCATGCCAGTTAGAGAAGCGGGTGGTGCCTGTGAACTCTGGGTCTCCACCATAAATAAGTTGCAGCTGTGGATCCTTCTGGTTATGGTTCCCTCACCACCAATCACAAATGGAAAATGGACTTTGAATAAAGTCAAACTGTTGAAAGTAAAACCCCTCTGCTTTTGTGAGGGACAATATGCTGTATACTGGGACAATTTCTGATACTCATTTTAGCAGAACTAAACAAACATGATTTTCATGTTGAGGATGGGTAAACTGCAAGAAAAAGAACATTCCCTTTTACTCCCAGCTTTACAGAGGTACTGTTAAAAAATTTGTAAGATATTTAAAGCGTATGACATGATTTGATACACATATTCATTGTGAACCATTTCCCCCCATTGAATTAACACATCCATCACCCCCAGATACTTACTTTTTTTCTTTTGGTGAGAACATTTAAGTTATACTTTCTTAGGAAATTTCAGTTACACAAACAGTATTATCAACTATAGTTACTGTGTTATACATTAGATTCTCAAAGAGACATATACTGCATGGTATCACTTATTGAACTCAGAAACAGTAGAAAAGTGGTTGTCCCTGGCTGAGGGCTGGGGGAAGTACAGAGTTTGGAAAAGGGTACAAATTTTTTAGTTATAAAAACATCATTCTTGGGACACTTGGGTGGCTCAGTTGGTTAAACGTCAGATTTTGGCTCAGGTCATGATCTCAGGGTCCTGGGATTGAGCCCTGTGTCAGAGTCCGAGCTCAGCGCAAAGTCTGCTTGTCTTTCTGCCCCTCCCCTCACTGCTCATGCTCACACTCTCTCTCACAAATAAACAAAATCTTAAAAAAAAAAAATAGAAACCTCATTCTTATGAAACATTTATTATTTCCAAACACAGGCACCAATCTAAGGAATTTAGAGCAAATATCCCCCAGGCAGTAAACCTACTAAAATATTAACAGGAAAATTTTTTTTTAATATAATTGTTTTCTGAATTGTTGCTTAACTGCACCAATTACATAAAATAAACCTTGCCTTCAGACTTTTTAAATTCCCCAAATTAAAATGAAATGGAGGCACTGAAGGGTAGATTCCGCACTTCAGGAAAATAAATTAGTGAAATAGAAGTCCAGCTCTCAAAATTTTCTGTAACTTAGAGGAAAAGCATGAGGTAATTTTGATGGTGAAAAGATAAGGGATAAGGATGAAATACCTAGGAAATAAGAATATTTATAATAGAAAGTTGTCTTATTCACAAGGCACGTGAAAAAGGAGCAAAAATTATTAAATCATTGAAAAAAGCTCCTGAGTTGAAAATTTGATTTCAGGATATATCAGAAGAAAAAAAAAATCAATGAAGAGAATTGGATGTAAACATATCTGAGTGAAATATTTTATTTCTGGTAATGTAAAAATTCCATGAGCATCCAATAGAGAAAAATAAGTTGCTAAACAAAAAGAAGAAAAGGTAGGGTTAGCACCAGACATCTCCGTAACAATAAGGGCTATCAGATAGTAGGAGTCACCCCCACAGTCCTCAGTGAAAAGAAATTTTGAACCTAGAATTCTACATTAATTGAAACTATCATTCATGTATGAAAGCAACAGCAACACATTCCCAGTCATGATGCATTTTTTCTAAGTAATTACAAGCTGTGCATTCTAAAACAAGTAATTAACTTTCTCGTATACCAGCAGTAACCTGTTTAAAATCAGAATAGTGAGAAAGATATTTTTATTAGGTAACAAAAGTATAAATTAAAATATCTAGGAGTACATTTAATGCAAGGTGTATATAATATGCACACTATAGTAATATCATACATTCAGCAAATATTTATTTAATGCTTTCCAAGTTTCCAACATTGGGAACATAATTGAGGGATACATAATAAAATTTGAATAAATGAACACCAGGCTCCTATATAGGAAAATTAGCATTGAAAATTTATCAGTTACCCCCGGGTCCCTGGGTGGCTCAGTCGGTTAAACTTCTGCCTTCGGCTCAGGTCATGATCCCAGAGTCCTCGGATGGAGCCCCGCATTGGGCTCCCTGATCAGTGGGGAGTCTGCTTCTCCCTCTGCCCCTTACCCCACTCGTGCTCTCTTGCTCTCTCTCTCTCAAATAAATAAATAAAATCTTAAAAAAAGAAAATATATCAGTTACCCCTAAATCTCTTTAGCATCTATCTATTTACTAATTAAACTCTAATACTGGTTATCTTAGGGTTGAGGTAGAGATTTGCAGAGAGATTTATGTAGAAGAATAAATGAGTATATAATGGGAAAGATTTTGAAAAAATAAGACTAATTTTGCAGGGAGAGACACAGATAATATATATTTTTTTATTATAGAACTTTTATAATTAAAATAGTCTAGTGCTGGGGCACCTGGGTGGCTTAGTCAGTTAAGCAGTCGACTCTTGATTTTGGCTCAGGTCATGATCTCAGGGGCCTGGGATCAAGCCCTGCGTCAGGCTCTGGGCTCAGTGGGGAGTCTGAGGATTCTCTCTCCCACTCCCTCTGCCCGTCCCCCACCCAAAAAAATAAATCTTAAAAAAAAAGTTTCAGTGCTGATATGAGCCCAGGACAAAAGAGAAATAGAATACAACAAAGTTTTAAAAAAGCACCAAGTGTTATGTGTATATTTGTGTCATTTTAGTATTTGATTAAAATGTCCTTTAAAATTTGTGGGAAGAAGTAATGCATTATTCATATGGATGGTGTTAAGGTTTGGCTATCTGATTAAAAAATAATAACAGGTACAGAGAGTCCCTGACTTACAATGGTTCAACTTAAAGATATTTTGACTTTACAATAGTGTGAAAGCATTATGCAGTCAGTAGAAACCATACTTGGAATTTTAAATTTGAATGTTATCACAGGGCTAGTGATATTTGGGATGATCCTCTTTTGATATGCAGTCTTAATCTGCCATGTTATTATGAGAGTAAGCAACTGATACACTTAGAACCATTCTATTTTTCACTTTCAAGTGCAGTAGTACAATACAGTATAATAGTCAATAAGTTACATGTGTTATTCAACATTTTTAAAAATAAAATAGGCTTTATGTTAGGTGATTTTACCCAACTGTAGGCTAATGTAAGTGGTCTGAGTACATGTAAGGTAGGCTAGGGTAAGCTATAATGTTTGGTAGATGAGGTGCATTAAATATGTTTTCAACTTATAATGGTTTATGGGGATCTAACCCCCATCATAAGTTGAGAAGATCTGTAAATGTTAGAAAAATATTGGTGAATATTTCCCTAATCCCTGAGTGAAGAACTATTCTTTTGAGCATGACTCCAAAGTTACAAACTACAAAGGAAAAAACTGATGGGTTAAACAATCATGACAGTGACACCTAACTGTCCAATTTCAGCCTCCTTTTTGCAAAGAGTGATCGCTGGGAAGCAGTTGTCCATCCAGCTACGTTTTCCAACATGCTCGCATCAAGCTGAGGTCACATGGACTATGTGTCTGTGAAGGGGTTACTTCTGGGCCAAGGTGACCGTGGAGCTCTACATTCTCTACACCTGTTTGCCAACTGTATGCCTAGGCATCACACCTTAGCACATTTTGTGGAGCTTCAAAATGAAAAGACTCGGGCCTCACTGCATTCAAGAAAGCTGCCTACTGACCAAGAAATTGTGGCACATCCATGAAATGGAATCTGATTCACTAATAAAATAGAATGAATATTTGTTATTATTTGTATCAATAGATCATTCCAAATGTCCATCAACAGGTGAATGAAAAACAAATTGTGGTATTTTTATAGCTAAACAATCATGAGCCTTTTGGGTAGAAACTCCTGTTTTAAATGAAAGATTAAGACAATGTTTAGAGAAATAGGAAAAAAAACAAATATTATTTTGAATATTAAAAAAAAGAAAGATGAAGACAGAACCAAAAGCACTCCCCACTCTATTTACTTCAAGTGATTTCTTTCTGAAATATGCTACAGTTGTTTTATAGATATAGATCAGTTGCTTAGACCATAGGAAGGAGGCCAAAGCAAAGGTGTGTGTTCTCTTTGTGGTCCGCTTAGCTTTGATCTCATGTTGCTCATCTTGCAAATGGAGATAATAAACCTGTAGGGTTTATGTGAGTCCAGAAATAAGTGCTTATGACGTAACTAGCACGTAGTAGACAATAAATAAAGGCAGATAAAATCATCATCATCGTTATTAGTGTTGTTGTCATAACACTTACTATCCAGTTGAGTCAAAAAATACTAACAAAATGAGTAAAAATGAGTTTGGGGTGAGCCTTAATCTTTTTCTTAGATCTGTTTCAACTTGATTATCTTGGAGGTTCACTGTGTTTTACACTGGGGATCGGGAAGCAACCAACTCCATTCAAGTGTGCTGCCCTGTTTCATAATGGATTAATTCATACCTAGAGCTCAGAAAGGAAGGACAAGTTGGGTGGGGTGTATACATCCTCCTCCTCCTACTCTTGGACAGAGGCACTCCTGGTTTTCCGGCCTTTGGATTTGGACTGGGACTTAACACCATCAGCTGCCCTGGTTCTCAGACCTTTAGGCTGGGACCATTATACTCCTGGCTTTCCTGGTTCTCCAGCTTGCAGACGGCAGGTCATGGAACTTCTCAGCTTTCATAACTTCAAGAATCAATTCTTATAATAAATCTCTAGATATCAATATCAATATATCCTATTGGTTCTATTCCTCTGGAGAACCCTAATACAATCATAGCTCTCAGCATAGAGGTGTCATAGGTTTCTTTAGTTATGCATGTCACCAAGAGATACATACACATTTAGGTCCAACTGATGAGCTTCTTTTATTGCCAGCTTCCTCACACAGAAAAGAACGTTCTCTGGAGCCAGCAGGTGTGGCCCAGAGAAGAAGCACTGCACCTTTTCATGCAACTTACTGGGAGTAGCTGTTGTTCCTATTGGCCCCCACTAAGTGTACCCAACTGGTTTACCTCTTTGACTCAACCTCATCCATTATTTATGCATTCGAAAATCCAAACCAACACAATATCATAACATGTACTTGATTTTTTTTTTGTTCTAGAAATTTCTACCAATTCAGCCAATCCTATACTGATCATCTAAAAGGAGTTTCAGCTCACAGTTAACAAAAAGTGAGGAAGTCAGATCCAGGAGGAATTTTTCAGGATTCCTACTGACTCAGCATTCTCCATTTCCCCATTCCTACCTGGCTGTGTCTTACTTATCCCGGAGCCCTTAGTTTTGATATCTCTTCCTCCTGTAAGATTTCCTTGACCACCCACCCTTGGTCTTGTTAGGTTTCCCCACAAGTGTTGCTAAATATCTTTACTTCCCTGTGACATTCTCCATGCTAATACTTTGTTTTTTGCCTGTGCTCTGAGCTCCCTGAAGGCAGAACATGTGTTTGTTAAGGCCCTCACTGTATCCCCTCACTGTATCCACAGATCCTGGCATATGGTAGCTACACAATAAATATAGCTGAAAAAATAAATACAACAAATTGTGGCAAGAATGGAGATTACATTAAAAGTTTATCTCCCCTTTTCCCCTTTATCCCCAGGAGACCCCATCCTCCAGAATTCAAAGAAGAAAGTTGAACCCTTCTCACATTAAGCCTATCTTAAAAGCTGCTTTTAGAAACTCCAGTGCACACTCACACACCATTATATGTTATTTCAGGCTGGTGTAATAATAAAACTGTCAATCCTATGAATAAGAACTGTTTCTTTACTTGGATTCTTGCTCATGTTCGTGTATATTTATGTATTACTAGAAAAGCAGCATTCTTAAGATTTCTTAGATGGTTTGATAAGATATGACTCTACTTTTCCCAGCTTTTCTTATTATAAGAATCTTTAACAAGCTCTTTAAACAGTTCGCACATGCTACCTTACATTTTTATGTGATGTATAGTGGAATAATTTTTTTAAAGGATTTTTAAAAATATGTTTAAATAATGAAACTATTTCTGCTTGTTCTGAGGAGGAATCATTATCAATGATTACTCTTTATAGGGCAGAATTTTTTAATCATATATCTTTAGTTTAAAATACCTCTTTCTTTAGTGGTGTCAACTAGGAGAGCATTTTTGTTGTTAGCAAAAAAAAAAAATATTTCTGATGTTTACTCATCTAACAATTTAATGCCTAAATTCATATGACCTGAATTAAAACAGTTTAAAATCTGAAAACATTTTAAATCATTAAGTGAAGATGTTTGGCTCTACAAAGGGCAAAAGTCTTGTGTATGAGGCCATAGGGAGAGCCAGCTGTCCTGGTGACCAGTGGCTGCTTTATTGATCTTAGCTAGAAAAGTGGGCAAAAGGTAGCACTTCTCCTGGCCATTACAGGCTGTTTGTGAACAGAGAGCTTGAGGGAGGAAGTAGCAACAGAGTGATCTCTATCTCCTCAGAAAAAGAAAAATGATATGGGTTAAAAATGGAGACAAGAAAGAATATATGGAATTTCAGACAGCTGACTTAATCTGGGTCCTCCCCCACCCCTCCATCTCCTCCACCATCTTCTCCAGGTTCTTCTCCCTCTAGCCATTGTTGACCATGGTGAGCTTCTGTTTTGGAAGTCCAGTGGGACAGCAGAGCATGATGATGAGTTCTTTTCCTACCCCTTGTCTGGTAGCATCTGAATGCCCCAGAGCACAGAATTCCAGTGGGCCCACAATGTGCAGGAGTTGGATGAGGCACATCCTGAGGACAAGGTAAGTGTTACGTTTACAACTAAGTGGGGGCACTGACAGCCCTAGAGGCCAAGCTATCTGTTGAAACCAGAAAGAAGGCAGTGGTGTTCTAAGGCCCAACCAACCAAGGAAGCCTACCATATCCTTTCTTATTCCTGGTGTTTCCCTGTAGTAGCCAGCCTCTCACACTGAGAATGGTAACAAAAGGAAAGGGAAAAACAGAGTCCCCTACAGATCTTCCTTCCTGTCCTTTCCTTCTCATCAACAGGCCGGAGGCAGAGTGTAGGTAAAATGTGCACATACCAAGAAATAACAATAACTGAGTTTGTCCTGTGCAGCATTTGCACTCTTCTGGTAAGAATGAAATACAAATGCACGCATGAGGTATGGATTATGAATTGTGTAATTTTGGTGATTTAGTGTAGGAGTTAAATGCTCTTATATTTGCTTCTAAAACTCTCCTTGCCCAATAGTAAAATTCATGCTAGTAATTATAATTATCAATTTTTCCTTACTTTAAAACATTAACTAGCAAATAAAAACAATACAAGTTGAGAGAGATGGGGGGGGAAGTAGTTTTAATGGCAGTTTTTCCTATTTTTTGAAGGAGTCCTGTATTTTCATTTTGCATTGAGCCCTGCAAATCATGAACCTGGCCCTACTTGAAAGAAAAGGAGAACGAGAAGTCAGAGCTTAACCGTGGTAGTCCAGAAAGGTCAGAGCTTGGCTGTTGTGTCATTTCAGGGTCTGTAGCCATCACTCTCCTGTATCCTTCACTTATAGCCTTGATGTCTCAGCAGCTCCTGAGCTCCTTATCTCTTGGTATAGAGAAGCTATGCTTACTTTGATGCTGGAACATTCCCTTTATTCCTGGTTTCAGTAGTAATTTAGCAACTTCCAAAGGGACATAGAGATCTCTGGACATTTTGCATCCATCCATCCATTCATTGTGATATGCCAAGCACTTTTTTTTTAAGATTTATCTCTTTATTTGAGAAAGAGAGCACATGTACACATATGCATGTGTGCATGAGCAGAGGGAGGGGCAGAGGGAGAGGGAAAGAAGCAAACTCTGCAGAGCCCGACACTGGGCTCCATCCCATGACCTGAGACCACCACCCCAAGGTGAAGACCTGAGACAAAATCAGGGGCTAGAGGCTCTACTGAGGTATGGATTATGAATTGTGTAATTTTGGTGATTTAGTGTAGGAGTTAAATGCTCTTATATTTGCTTCTAGAACTCTAATTGCCCAATAGTAAAATTCATGGGCTACCCAGGCGCCCTGCCCAGCACTATTCTAATGAACTGCTATAGACTGAACTGTGTCCTCTCAGAATTCATATGTTGAAGCCCTAATTCCCAGTGTGATGATATTTGGAGGTGGGGCTATTAGGAGGTAATTGGACAAGGTCATTAGGGTGTGATCCTCAGGGAGCTCACTTTATCTATCTCTCTGTCTCTGTCTCCCCACCTCTCTCCTTTCCTGTCCTTTTACAAGCTCGCTCTCTCTTTGCCACATGAGGATACAGCAAGAAGCCAGGAAGAGAGAATCACCAGAACCCGCCCATGCTGGCACACTGATCTCAGACTTCCTAGCCTCCAGAATTGTGAAAAAGAAATTTCTGTTGTTTAAGCCACCCAGTCAATGGCATTTTGTTATAACAGCCCAGGCTGACCAAGCCATGAACAAATGTGGCTCCTGTCTTTGTGGGAGAAATGGACATCAACAAAATGAACACAAAATTAAATACAAAATAAAATTAGAAAATGCTATAAGGAAAAACAACAGAGTGCCAAGGAAAAATACAAGGGTGACCTGATTTAGACTGGAGTATCATGAAAAGGTGGTGATGATGTACAGAACGGTGCTCCAGGAAGAGGGAATGTGTGTTAAAGTGGAAAGTGTTTTGTGTGGAGCAAATGGACAGAAGGCCTGTGGAAACAGCAGGGGAGGACTGTGGTGGCATCTTCTTGTGCTTTTGTTTCTTAACTGCTGTTTCATTTTATACCTTCTATATAGCTGTAATTATGTGTGATAGAGCAGGTCTTAGTAAATGAAGTACAGAGTAACCGTAATTTCTGGACTCAAAACCAAAGCCCAAAATCAATGAAGTGCAAATGTCCATAGGACTTTGACACTTTGTGTTTGATTTGCGCCAAGTCACTTCTCTCTTTGTATATGAGTTATTACATCTTAGCATGACAGGAGCACCTTTAAAATGTGGGGCAGTACAGACAAAGTCCCTGACTCAGGCCTCACAAAGAATGGAAGCTCAAGCAATAGCCAGTGTTAATAGATAGCCAATAGTAATATTATGAGGAGGTCAGGACTGAATGTTCGAAACCTAAACTGTCTTTTAACAGCCTGGGACCCATAGTTATGTGCTTATGAGTTACACCACATAACTTAGTTTATGCTGAGTTTATGTGATACCAAACACTGTGCATTTGGTATCAGGATAAGCCACATATTCTCAGGGCTTTATCTGTCAAATGCAAGACCAAGGCCTTCAGTCCTGTTAACTAAACCTTGAATAATCCATTTAGCTAGTTATTTAACAAATATTGAATACTCACCATGTGCTGGGTATCATTCTAGGTACTGGGGTAGAACATTACATTATCATTCTGAAAGTAATGCCTAACTTCTGAAACTATACTACCTGCTCAGTCTTGGAAACCACAACACCAGTTTTCATTACAAACAAGGGTTACACATGAAGACCAAGAGTTGAACCAAATTTTATACCCATTGTTTTGATATATTTTCTGTAGATGTCTGGAATGTTTTTCTCCCACGTACCAGCCTGGCAAACTCCTCCTCCTTCAAGGGTAATTTTGAGTTTTCACTTGTTCAGCTCAAACTATCTCGATGCCCCTAGATAAAGCACCTCTTCTTTAATCATATCAAATTATCCACTCTTCCATTATAGAACGTGTCACATTGTATTTTGTAGTTTAAAAATCACTTAAGAGCCATATACTCAGTGTCCCCCACGCAGGAAATGTTTGGTGAATTAAGAGTTAATAGAAAAGTAACAGTTTAACGAATGAGTTTGCTTAGTGTTGAGATGTGTACATTAGACTCTCAAGTAAATTTTAAATACTTGAACATATGTAATCAAACAAGTTGTCTGTGAGCCTATTGCACTTGTACTCAATGGGCTACACCCAGCATTTCAGTATGAAAAAAGTAGTGGAAACAAAAGGGATCATATAGAGATTGGCAAAAATCACTCTCAATTCATGGAGGTTAAGTTGGATCTACTGAAACAAAATTTTGAAAAGAACCCAGCAGGTTGTTTTACAAACAAAGCTGAAAATGCCTAGAAATAAAATTTTAGACTGTAAGCAATATATTGAATCATTTAAGGAAGATTTGCAAATGAAAGCCTTTGACCAAATTCAACCTGCAGAAGAGTTTTACTTTCCATGTTTAAAAGAATGAATTGCACTTGCATCTCCTTAGGTGGGGCCTGTATTCCTGTGTTTGGCCACCATCTCTACTATTCCCTATTGCCTTAAGCTCTGCATTTATGTTCCTGTCTGAAAAGCATTCACATTTGGGTCTGGTGTCTTGCAAGTTCCTCTAGGGCAAAAAAAAAAAACTGTCCCATTTCACAGAGAACTCAGCTTAGCCTAAAACTGTTAGGATAATGCTATAGCTAATTAGGATGAGGAAAATTTTGTGACTTGGTATAGATCAGGATTTGGAAAGAGAGGACATGGGACACAAACACATATCCCTTCCCTATAATGAAACAGAAAACAGAAAAAAATCTAGATGTTAACTATAATTCTTTGAACTCCTAAAATCTTAAGAAAATCATAAGGCTTTTTAATCAATATTTTGTAATAGCACTGACTACTGCTAAATGAAATAATCTCTTAAATCTGTTAAAAAACAAAAATTCATTACAAAAATGAGTAAATGTTAAATATCTTACTGGCTTTATTCAATGATTCATGAATCGGGCAGCATCTAATCTGGCAGATAGCAAAGATTGCTGAGGAGCTCTACAAAAAGAAAGACTTACAGGCAGAAGGGAGCTGGAACAAGGAAATTATACTAGACTAAAAGCAGGTTGGTTATTACAAGGTTACTTTCTTTCCAGGGATGGCAAGGGTCTATGAGGCAGAATATCTAACTGGTGATGACTAGACGATTCCTGATTGACTGGTTTAAAACTCCATTCCTGGGAGAGCCAAAACTGTAATTAAGTCTTGGTTTGGTGATGTGGGGCCTACCATAACAGACTTCACTTGGGGGCCCGTTTTGTTTTTAACAATATGGTTATGCTTTGCTAGTTAAAGAAAGGGTGCTAACTAGGTGGAGTGAGAGGCCACATTTGCCAGGAATGAAGCTCGCTCTGGGTTGGATGTCACCTATGAGTGGCACCTAATGAAGACCAGCAAGGCACACCCACCAGCTCAGTGAATGGATGTTCAAAAAGGAGCTTCTGCAGCAGCCCACTGTCTGAACCACACAGTGCGGATCTGGTACTTGTGTTGTAGTCTTCCTTTCTCTTGCTGTCTCACCTGCCCAGTAGGAGTCTCTGCTCCCAATTTGCCTTCCTGGGGATACAACGCCATTGAATCTGTAGGCATGGAGCCACTCATGGTCAAGCAGCCCCTGAACCTTAGGTCCCCTCCCTCCTTGTTTCCCTCCTTTTGGCTCAGGCTTTGCTTTGGTGACCCATGTTACCCTGCTGATTCCTGATCTTGGCCTGTGCTCCATTTTTAGCCTCACTCTTCCCAGATGGGCATCCTGCTAACTGTCATATATTATCAGCCTCTGGTTGGTCTTAGATTTTTACTTTTATGCACTGGGAAATAGGTTCTACCTAGTTCCTCTGTTCCTAACTGCACTGAAGTTCCATGATAGAAGAACCTCTCCAAAGATTGATACTGGAGTACTTCAGAAATGGTACTCAAATACTTAAGGAATGATACCAGAATATTTTAGAAATAATGCTGGAATACTTCAGAAACATCAGGGTACCATTGGGATTATAAAACATTCAAAGACAGAATAGAAACAAGATGATTGGGTGTTATACACAAACAATGAATCATGGAACACTACATCAAAAACTAATGATGTAATGTGTGGTGATTAACATAACATAAAAAAAAAAAAAGAAACAGGATGATTTATCCAGAGGGAGGATCACTTTTGTACATTTTCCCGGGTATAACTACTTGATGGTAGCATCTACAAGGCGGGGCCGTGATGTATGCCTAACTCACTGTACCTGGAGCATTCAGTTTTTACACATGTAGACATTCATAGAGTTGAACCTCACTGATTCAAATTGAGTATACAGAACTTAATCACCGATCGGTATCAACTAGTGGGCCTTCTACCCCTGAGGCAGTACAAAGGGCAATGCTTTCATATGGGAGCAGGAGAAATTCAGATGGGGCAATGAGTACAAATAATTAAATGGTCATGACTCTACCATGTAATTATATTTCCTTGAGCATGATCCTGGGTATTATGCTGAAGGCCTGAAATTAATCGAGAAGACTAACTCCAGAAAACCTAAATTCAATATCATGCAAGAAAAGTTGGACATAATAATAATAGCCACACTTTTTTTTTTAATTGAGCACCCACTAAAAGTTAGGAACCATATTTGACATTTTATTCCTATATTACATTTTCAGACTTCACCAAAGTGCGGTGAAATAGAGATTATTATGACCATTTTATGGGAGAGGAAACATCCACTTAATAGAGGAGCAGAGATTCACACCCATGTCTCTCTAGTATGATTCCATATGCTTCTAGCTTTACCAGGTTGCCCCAATTAGATTTGCAATTCAAAAGCGGTGGCACTGGGAGTCAGGGAAGGAAAGAGTCCATCAGATTGTGATCCAAACACCGGAAAGGCAAGAAAGATAAAAATGAAGAGGAAGAAGGGAGGTAGAATAGAGGGCAAGATAGGCATTTGGGAACAGCTTTCACAAAAATAGAAGAGCAATTAAACTGATGTCTTCCAAAATGGTCTGGACTCACACACCTACAGCCCTGGCCGCTCTGTTTTATCTCATTAAATGCCTGGTTATGGATGGGCAGGTTTGCCATCTGTTTAAATAATAATTTTCTGTTCTCCATGAACTGAGCTGCAGTGTCGAGGACAATTAAAGCGTCACTGCCATCTCTCTCAGCGGGAACTCTGATATTGCGGGCCACTGTGCCACCACCACCCTGACATCCGCTCCCGGCTACCCTCGCACCGCTTTCCCACCTAACCTGCCCAGCAGAGCTAAGCTTTCCTGGCCAAGACACAGGCTGTACAAGTATGAACACCCACTCAGAAAAGAACAGAAGACAGAATAGGAATCGTTCCAGCGCCCTTCTTCTTGGCAACCCCCGAGTGATGGATGTGACTTCCTGAGAAGTTGAATGATAAGCTATTTTCAAAAATTCCGTTGAAAATTGGTGGGCAATGATGGGGTTTGTTTGAAAAGTGACACGCTTGGAACTAGAACTGGGAAAGAAGGCAAGGGGCTGCCCTTCTGACAAAGGAAAGAGATCCAGGTTATAAATTCTCTGGGGACACCTTCAGAGAGGGACTAGAGCCGTGGCGGCATATGGAGGGGATGAGTAGGGGGTATGTTAAGTCAGGAAAGCATCAAACAGTGATAAGGAAAATAAAGGCTAATTTTTATTGGGCAATAACTGTGAACTGTGAACTGTGCGAAGTACTTTGTTAATTAATCAATGCATCTAATCCTTATAACAACCCCAAGATATAAGTATTGTGATTATGAGTATTTCTGTTTTACAGATGAGGGAACTGACTTTCACTGACCTAGCTGATGTGTAGCTGAGGTGGAACTTTAATTCGAGCAGTTTGTCTCCAGGTTGTTTCTACTGGGACACCAGTAATTTATTGTCCAGATGAGAACACTTTTTGAAGTGAAATATGTTGTTCTTTGTAATTAAGCCAGTAAAACAAGCAAAAGTTGGGGCTGCCCGGAGCAAACTGCCCCGGGTAGTATAGTCAGCCTGCTCATGCTGCTCCCGTAGTAAGTTGAATCAGAGGATGAGCATATATGACAATGTCTCAGAAAAGTTTCTATTGACTGTTTCCTGGTACATTGCAGCAGTCTCAATTGTGCTTTAGTAAATAATTCTTCTTGAGGATTCAGACCCCTAATGCTGCTTGTCCCATCCCAGGACCTTTCTCAAAAAATACATCAAGATCCATTCAACTCTAGAAACAGGCAAACAAGCTTTGACAACACCATGAAAAGAAAGAATGGGTCCTGGCCCATTTACATGTCTTCTGAGAATTGGCACCTCACAACCCCATAGATTACTGTGTGTGTGTGTGTGTGTGTGTTTGTGGATGCATATAATATGTGCATGTATGCACATCTATATATGTATGCATATGTGTGTATATATATTTTTTATATTTGAAGTGTCCTTTTCATAAAATTTGCCATGTTGATGTTTCTTATTTTCCACTACATTTCAAACATGGGTTTGGGTTGTTCAGAAATATTTCAACAAATTGTCTAATGTCGATGTTTGTCACTTGTTTAGGGTTAAAACCGAGTTTGGATTAGGCACAGACTTTCTTCCTTCCACTATGACTCTGTACCTAGTACGTTCTACCAAAGGTCTCTGTGGTCTACATAAGAAACCTCAGTATCCCAGAGTGAGCATTTACTAATCCTTAATCACAAGAAACTCATTGTGAATGAGGTCCAATGGAAGGAGAAAAAAGTATAACAGTATCATAAGCACAAACCTTATTACAATTTGTATCAAGATGTTTTAAGCTTTCTTTTTTGCTGAAATTCTTTTTTAAAAAATCTAAGTTCACTTACATTCTGATAAGTCTGTCCTTGCCCATGGGGTACTGATGTTCAGTCAGTTCATTTTGAAATTCTTCTGGCCTGATGCAACTACTGGCTTGGATTTTTTCCTTCTCTTTGGAATGCCGTCATCATATTGTCAGTGATTTCTTTCCATCATTAGATCCACTGTCAGTAAAGTGTAGTTGACGCAAAAGCCACACAAAAGACAAGAAATGAAGAACTCAAAATAAATTTATCTTAATATTTGTTTTCCAGCAATACAATACAAGCTATTGCATCAATAGAATGGTCTTTTCATTGCATAGGGATGCCAGGCAGTACATGAACTCATGACCAAGGACAATCATGGTACCCTAATATCTGGCATTCCCGTGACCCTTCAAAGTGTCCTACCATAGAGCTTCTCATGTGAATGGTGGAGTCCTCACAAGCTAAGAGGAATTCATTGTGAGAACTTCAAATTGCAAGAATTGTTTGTAAGATGGTTGCAAAGACTGTAGCTTTTATGGATTAAATTGTGTCCCCTCAGAAGATATGTTGAAGTCCTATCCCTCGGTACCTCAAAATGTGACTCTATTTATAAATGGGTTCATTGCCAATATCATGAGTTCAGATGAGGTCATTAGGGTGGGTGCTAATCCAATGTGACTTGTGTCTTTATAAGAAGGGGACATTCACACAGACATGCGCAGAGGGAAGATGATGCAGGCACACAGGGACACGATGGATAAATGATGACTGAGGCAGAGATGGCAGGGACGCTGCCATAGCTAAGGAGCCCCTGGGGCTACCCGAAACTGGAAGAGTCAAGGAAGGTCCCTCCCCTGGTGGTTCAGAGACAGCATGACCCTGTCAATACCTTGATTTGAGATGTCTGGACTCGAGACCTGTGAGACAATAAATGTCTGTTGTTTTAAGTCCCTCAGTTTGTGTTATTTTGTTATGATAGTCCTAGGAAACGAATACAATAGCTAACTAATATTTCAGTTCATAAATTTTGATTATAATACATGCTTTATTATGATGAACAACCTCTGCTGAATCATTAATTACCATCCTGTTTCAAGTAGTCTTTTTTTTTTAAGATTTTATTTATTTATTTATTTGAGAGAGAGAATGAGAGACAGCACGAGAGGGAAGAGGGTCAGAGAGAGAAGCAGACCCCCCGCTGAGCGGGGAGCCCGATGCGGGACTCGATCCCGGGACTCCAGGATCATGACCTGAGCCGAAGGCAGTCGCTTAACCAACTGAGCCACCCAGGCGCCCCTGTTTCAAGTAGTCTTACCTCAAGTAACCTAGAGACAAATAACTGACTATTAATTCTATTATGTGATGCCATTATGATCTATATCAGCACCTCCAAGACATTCTAGGAGATGGCATAAGGTGACAGTCATGAGAGTTCTGAAGGGGGAGGGAAGTTTCAAACAAAATATCTGTTTTGCTTGTCTGATGTTCTGTCAGAAAGTTGATTCTAAGAAGGCAAAATCTGAGAAGAAAATTTTTTCTATTTTTTAGCAGCCATTAGAAGACATTTCTCAAGAAAAAAAACTCCCACAAAATGTGGGCCTTCATGAGCTATCTCATTGTGATACTAAATAGGGCAGTTTACTCAAAGCCCTAAATAATAATAATAATAAAATATGAAGAAGAAGAAGACTTAATTGCTCCAGCATATTTTGCTTCTCTCCCATCCTAGCACACCTGTTCTTATCTACCATGTTTTATTGCATAGAAAAAATTTTAAGCAATCCTTCGCAGGGCAGAATATAAAACAAAAGCTACATGTCCCTATGTTATTGTCTTTCACAATTGTGATTGCAAGCTCAACCATGAAATTATATGATCCTTACATAGCAGAATCCAAGCCATGTCAGGTAGGTTTAGTCAGCAAACCCTAGTTGTGTATTTCACAATGGAAGGAGGGCCAGGGATGTTTAGCAGATGAAAGGCAGCCTCAGATACTTGATTATCTCAGACCTGTCAATGATTCAAAATATAAGGCTCTACCTATGATCAATGGGGACCACTTTAACCTTTGGTTCTTGCACACATTGAAACCCATTTTAAAAATTCCCATTTATAATGTAAAATGAAAAATCAGCAAAGATACTGTGGGAGTGTGACTCAAGGGTGGTGTGTGGGAGGCTGCCCATTATCAAGAAGATCCTATTTGACATAAACATATTTCATTTACCTCTGTGTTGGTATCACTCTACACAGGACATAGCAATATATTAAGTGGTGCTTTAGCCTGGGTTTTCCTTTGCTGAGACTAGACAGGGCTTGTGTGCTGGTAGTTGGTTTTTAGGGAAGTGATCCCAGGAATCAGGAGCGAGACACAGGGAAGAGTAAAATAAGGAGGAAAGCAAAATCAGTACAAGAGACTGTTCTCAGATTGGCTACCACTGAGGTCAACAAGGGCTTGAACCTGCCAGGACTTTCTGAGGTGGCTGTTGAAATGTGGCTCAGAACTCTCTATTCAGGAGAGGGGAGGGCAGGGCACTGATCCTTTGCTTGCTCTTTCCCACTTATCAGGGTTGTCCTTGTGTCATTAGCTCTCTTTCAATCCCAGGCTGTGTATGTGTGAGTGCCAGAGAGATTCCCCCAGAATTCCCACCTCACAGCATCCGAGCAGTTCCAGGGAGAAAGCTAGAAGTCTGAGGTCCATTTGAGATGGGCTTCTGGCATGTTGTGTCTGTGTCAGGGCAGTGGTAAGTGCGAGAGATGAGCCTTGAAGACAGGAGGCCCTGGAGTACCTAAGGGGCCAGTGTTGGCCATACTTTGCACTGCCCTAACCCACTTGTGCTCTCCATTAAGCCTAAACCATTATCAAGGCTTCTAGGTGGCAGCCAGCCACATTCTGCAAAAAAACCTTAGGTCAGGAAGGTTAATGCACCAAGCTATATCTAATCAGCTACTAATCATGAAACTTGAATTAATGATCACTGTCTCCCCACACTACTGGTCATTCCTGCCCAACAGCAGTTGATCTTGGTTGCCTTTCAGGTGGGGAGACACAGACCATCATCCCTAAAAGTTTCAGTCCCTTGCCAGGTGCTGAGCCTGCCCAAGGTTGCTATGATTGCCCAATTACAGTTATTGATAGGCCTGGAAGCAGTGAGAGGCATTGAGACAAACCCCCTGAGTTCTAGATGTGATGCTTTGTGCCTTCACAGTGTCATAGCAGCTCTTGCTGTTTGTGGGAATAAGGGTCACTTGCCCCTCCAGTATGGCAATTCCTTTTTTGGTCTGCTGCTTTGTTGGCTTGATGAACCCCAAATAACCAGGCAGCCATCATAGCCTTAGTTGAGTGGACCATTTACTGTGTCCCCCGGTGGAAATATTCCTTCCTGACTCCACAGAGCCTAAAATAGCAGAGATGGGGGTACACATTCCACAGGTGGGACACAGGAGCCACGGTGAGCAACCAATCCTACGTCTACCCCTTGAGTCCAGGTTGTTTATTGGAGGAACACAGGTCTCTTGGCTATAAGATTGTGGCTATATTTATTGTGTGTACTTTTCATGTCATGGCAGGGGCCTTTCTCAAGGGGACCGAACTTTCCTTTAACCCAGGGACTCTGGATCTGTGAACTGCCTTAGATCCAAAAACTGGGCAGGAGATTCTGCATTTTCATTGCAGGGCACATTCAGCCTTCTCCCCTTTAAATCTCATATTTTTCCCCTGTGATACCAGTCAGCTCCTCATCTGTCTTATCACTCAGAAAACCATGGCTCAAGAATTACTACCATTATGCAGGTGAATTTCTTGGTGCCCACAATGATGATTATGGCCATCTTACCTCTTTTGGTTATGTGCCACCACCAGGCCTCTGCCTTTCCAGAATCCTGACCTCTCTATTGAAACTAAGTACACAGCATCACCTACCATTAACTCTGGCCTACAAAGAGCCACCACTGAGCTTATGAAAGAACCCAAGAGTGGCTTCTCTGTCTCACATAATAACTGTATTCTAATATTTCCCTATCCCTGAGACTTCAATAATCTGTAAGACAGTTCCACCATTTTCTACTTCATTTTCTCTAAGCCATCAATATGTCCAGACTTGAAGAGCCATGCCATCTCTATATTAGAAGCAACTCCAGGTGTCCTTGCAGGGACATTAAACCCCACGTCACAGGAGAGCATGCCCATGTCATGATGTCTTCCTTATAAAATATTATAGTTGACCCTCTCCTATTCTAATACCTGGAAGACCCATTCCCATATATGTTTCCCTGGTTTTCACTGTTAAATATTAGTTGAATCTTGCAATTCTCTGGGTGTCTGCAAATTTCTCCCAGAGAAGGAACTGTATTTCTCAGCCAGGCCTGTGCTACCACCTATAAGAACCAAAGAGAAGAATCAAGAGATCTCGAGGAGGACAAGCAACTGGCCCAGGTGAGTCCTCTCAGGGTCTCTGGGCAAGAGAAGGCTGCTGTTTTCTAGGAAGAAAAAGCTGCTTCTGTTGGCCTAGAATCTGGAAGTTCAGTTTGGTCAGGCTCGTCCATGCAAGTGTCCCCATCTTAGGTCTTAGGGTCCCACTCTTTCCCTCTCAGGGCTCCTAAGTCCTGATTTTGCATAGGTGACCGATTGAGAAAATATATTGTCTCCTTTTTGTTCTACTATTCTTATAATTAAATCCTCAGCTTGATTTTCCACAGACTCTGCCTTATAGCTACAAAAATTAAGATATCTTAAAATGCTTGCAGGGAGACCTGATTTGATAGTATATTTTGAGTTGACGATTTGGGGTCATTTTCTTTATAAAATATATTCTTTATAAAATTTTCTTTATAAAATAAAACCAGCCAACTCCACAATCTTATGATGATCTTTGCTCTAGTACCATTCAAGTGCCAGAGGCCAAGTCTTCAACTATTAACTGTACCATCTTCCCTCTACCAGTTCCTGAGAATCTTAGGAATTGTGATGCTTACTATAGGCCAGGAATATCCCCAGGATGTCTATGTCAGTAACGTAGACTTTATCACCCTCTAACTGGGAAGAGATCTCAATCCAAACCCCATTTTTTTCCACTTGCAAAACTTGAGTTTTCTTGTCTGAGTTGCCCCCAGAAGGACCCCAGAAAACAGAGCTGGAGCCAGGAACTGTATATAGGTAGTTTATTTTAGGAAGTGATTCTAGGGCGAAGGAATGGGGACTGTGGATGGTGAACTAAGGAAGGTATTCAAACCAATGTAGAAGAGAACTCTCCTGTTTGTTACCCTGAGGGCAACCTTCCCTCAGGACCCTCAGAGAAACCTTGCAGCATTTGCCTGAGACTTGCCCACCTGAATGGTAGAAGAAGATAGCATTACCCACACCTTTGACCAAGTGGTCAAGAGCACTGACTACCCTACATCCCCAGGCTGCTGATGTGTGGGTGCTGGACAGTTTCCCACAAGCAACTGTGCTTTCTTCAAAAAGTTCCAGGGCAAAAAGCCAGAGATGTGTGGTGCAGTGGGACTGAGTCCTATCAGCTGGCTTCCATAGCAAGGGTTGATGGAAAGGTTGGCTGAAAGGATGTGAAACAGGGCACAACAGGTGGTGAACCTGCTTTTAAGAGTTAGGTAAGAATCTCTGGGCCAGGGGAAGAAAATTGAAGAAATTTCTACAGATATTTTATACAGTAGGTTTTGATTTTATTTATATATATACCCATGACTAAAACTAAATTTTGCTGTCTTTTGCTGAAACAAAACTCACATACTATTCCCCAATAAATGTTTTGCTAGAAATAACTGAACCAGAATTTAAATGAAGTATCATGAATTCTCTGCAAACTGACTCTATCAGTAATCAAATTAAAAGACAACCATACTTCCTGATGGTACCAAATTAGAAAAAGATGACAAAAATCCTAGGTTTACTTTGTAATGTTTGATCAGGGAAACAGTATCAGCCTTTTTTATTATATGAAATAATACTGATTTCTCTCCCTAGTCAGGGTCCATTCTCTCCTTTCCAGGCCTGAGGGTGGCCATCTGCTTCTTCCATGCCTGTGTCTAGCATTTCACACAATCTAGCATAAATTCTCTGGATTCCAGAACCGTGAAGGTGATAACTTTGCACAGTGCCAAAGGGAATTACGTATTTGCAAATGCAGAAAGAATTTTATACTGTGAACTTTTGGGGGATTATTACATCATGTTATTAAATGAATTAATGTATGCAAAGTATTTAGAACAGTGCCAAGCACATCGTAAGAGCTCAGTAAATGCTAGCTTTATCATGATTGTGATCATGATCAGCATCCTTCCATGGAAGCAGCCAAATCTGACAGAATAAGCACTAGTTTGGGGGTCAGAAGACTTAGTCTGTAATCCTGATTTTATCATTTATCAGTCTGTGGTTTTGGTAGAGCCATTTAACCTCTCTGAGACTCACTGTTTTTATCTCTAGAAAAAGGATAATAAATTCCATTTCACGGTGTTGTTATGAGAGTGAAATAAGGTAAGTGACTTATGGAACTCAAATTGCTATCACAGGGTGGGGATTGACAACAATTGTTGATTCTGACCAGTTCCCTGTCACTGTTGATGCTGGTGGCTAAGAGTGGGGGCCTGGACTCTGCGAAACTCCACATCACTCTGTCTCACCCTCTGACTCTTGATTTCATGTATACTATATACTTCTTTGAATTCCATTTACTTACTTGGTTCCTAACCTCTCCAGACAAAACAAGTATCCATGTCTTTATTTACAGAATTCCTCCTTTCCTATTGAAGCAATGTGAGATTTAATTTTAAATAATCCAACCAAGTGAAGGAATTATAACCTGTTTCTTTTCTTACATCTTTATTCTTTTTTTGCACTTTCCATATTTTCTAGAATGAGAATACAATTATTTATACTCAGAAACAATATTTAATAAAAAGGAAATTCAAAGGCCAACATGCATTTCATTCACATATGTGAATTTCGAACCAGAAATTTAGAGTAACATCTAAATCTCTGCAGATGAGACACTGTATTACTTTTGAATGGTGCAAACCTGTATAAGGCCCAGCAAGAACACACTACAAGCAGATTTTTATTTCTGTAAAGAAAAGAAGTGACTTTTAGAGTGAAATTTCAAAAGATATTTGGTTTATTTTCTCTATGCAATGTGTAACTAAATCAGGCAGCCTACTGCCCCAGGGGTAGTCTTTTCCCTCAAGTTTTGCTCAGGTTTTTAGATTGAGTTATTCAGGAATAACCCTTTTTATAAACTGTGAGATGAGTGAACAGTAAATACAAGTTTGTAAAGGCTGACCGTTTGGGGTTTTGACTGTCAACACAAGAAATACAACAAGGTGGTTAATACAAAAGGTGAGAAGGCAGCTACCAGTCCCACTCTGTGAAATATTATGCTTGTTATTGCCTTTTGTGTGATCTTCCTAAAAGACAACAAAGTACTGCCTGATTAGTTGAAATTCTATTAAGTGGAGATCCAGGCTCAAAATGAGGGCCAATGAAGACCAGGTAATATCTAAAATTTGACAAGGCCAATGATCCAATTGAGCTTACAGCAGTTAACTAATAAAATATTCCATTAATGGCTGGAAAGACTATTTCTATTTAAAGTCTGTGGAATGAGCATTGAGACAAAAGCTATAAAATTGTATTCTTTTCTATCCGTTGCTGATTGTATAAGGAATTTATTTAGCTATTCTTTTGCCTCTATTGCCAGACCTTTAAAATGACAATGGCAAAAGCCATCAATTTCCAGTGACTATAAAAATCTTTTGGAAAATGTGAATAGTAATTTTTTTTTCCAAGTTTTCAAGACAACACCTTAAAAAGTAGACTTAGTGGTCCTAGCAAACGTGAGCTCTGAGGACAGACCTCCTCAGACAAGTAAATTATTATTTTAAACGTAAGTTATCTTTTCTGTAAAATAAGAATACTGAAATATATACCTTGTAGCACTTTAGTATTTCACTAAGTGAAGTAATGGCAAGTGACTGAAATGCTTATTATTATTATTATTATTACTATTTACTTGTTCAGTAACATGCATTCATTGACCACCATTTCTAGACACCATGATAAAAGCTGGACACACGAAGTCAAATAAGGTACAATTCCTGTCTTTAAAATGTTTGCTCCCTAATATATCAAGACATAGATCTATTCCGTGGACATATTTGTTGTAGTTCAGAGTTATTGCTATATATGTGATTATGTATATGTATTCACATATTTGTGCATTCTTGTGATACTGTGTATTAAAGTATAGAACTGGAACCCCTTAGAAAAAGTAGTTCCTCCCAAATCTCTTGTCATTCATGAATGGAGAATCAGACCTTTCCAGTAGAGAAGCACTTCCACATTTTCTTTGCTGATTATAAACTCCTTCACAGTTATTTTTTTTTAAATTAATTTATTTATTTGGGTGTAGTGTTCCATGATTCATAGTTTGTGTATAACACCCAGTGCTCCATTCAATACGTGCCCTCCTTAATAACCATCACCAAGCTAACCCATCCTCCCATCCCCCTCCCCTCTAGAACCCTCAGTTTGTTTCTCAGAGTCCACAGTCTCTCATGGTTCGTCTCTCCCTCCAATTTCCACACCCCTTATTTTCCCCTTCCTACTATCTTTTTTTTTTTTTTAACATATAATGTATTATTTGTTTCAGAGGTACAGGTACATAATGCATCAGTCCTACACAACTCACAGCACTCACCACAGCACACACCCTCCCCAATGTCCATCACCCAGGCATCCCATCCCTCCCACCCCCCACCACTCCAGCAACCCTCAGTTTGTTTCCTGAGATTAAGAATTCCTCATATCAGTGAGGTCATATGATACATGTCTTTCTCTGATTGACTTATTTCACTTAGC
>NC_138380.1:84296229-84327408 GCF_054177405.1 Leptonychotes weddellii
CTTGTTGTGTCCCTGCTGGAGGAGCAGGGGCCCGACTGTGCCGCGGATCACGGTTTATGGCAACCCCGAGCTGAGAGCCCGCGCCTGGGCTCCGCCTCCGCAGCCGGCTTCCCTGCTCCATTACCTGGGAGCTCTGGCACACTCAGGCACCCTCGGTCTTTCTGTGACCCCGAGGGTCCTGAGACCACAGTGTCCCGGAGGGTTCCACACCCCGCTTAGCCACCAGAGTGACGTCCCTCAGCGGAGCAGACTTTTAAAAGTTCTGATTTTGTGCTCCGCGGCTCTATCACTTGCCAGAAACGGCCGACGGAGGCCCCTCCCCCGCCATCTATCCTCCCGAATATCGCCTCGGATTCACTTCTCCGCACGTCCTACCTTCCAGAAAGTGGTCGCTTTTCTGATGAGAGATTTGTTGCTCTTCTTTTCTTCGGTCTCCTGCTGAGTTTGTAGGTGTTCAGAATGGTTTGATCCCTATCCAGCTGAATTCCTGAGAGGAGACGAAATCCAGGTCTCCTACTCCTCTGCCATCTTGCTCCGCCCCCCCTTTTGTGAGATTTTATGTGAGCTGATTTATGTATGACATAATAAATGGACACGCAACTAAAGAATCGTTGAACACTGTATGAAAAACTAATCATGTACTTTATGCTGGCCAATTGAACATAATAATTGAAAAATAAATAAATAAATACATACATACAATACATACAATAACCCAGAAAAAAAATAAATGGAAGCTATAGATGTTTTTATTTCTCATTTACTTGAATTTCTTGAATAGATGCTTTCATTTTTCACATTGTTGCTTTAAATGTTTGCATAGATGTTAGTAACCACTAATTATATAGCACAGGGCCATATATAAAATCCTATAAATTAGTAGAGGATTAAAAAAATTAAAGAACATTCATTGCTGATGGCCAACGTTAGAAAGTATATTTAAAACAAAACAACAGAGTATGACATATAGTAATACGACTGCAGAAAGAGCAAATATTACTTATACAACAAATGCAAATGGGCTAAATTAATTTACTTAAAGTCAGGTATTCTCAGATTATATTAAAAAATATAGTCCAACATTTATAAGGAGACACATTAAAAAAACAACTGAGGAATATAAAAAAATAAGTGGCAATATTAAAACCAGAACAAATAAAAGTCAAGCATAAATTAAAAGTGGAAAAAATTACTTGTCAAAACATGAAATGCAAACTTTTAAAACTGCCATAAAACTCATATTCATACTGGGAGGCTTTTAACAAATGTAATTAGTTATTTCAGAAACAGAAAAAGATATATATGGTTATATCTGAGTAATACAATTAGTAGTTTGTTTATTTAAGGGTCAGAAAACATTTTCTGTAAAAGCCAGTTAGCAAATAGTTTAGGTTTTCCATGCCATGTATAGTCTTTTGTGCATATTCTTCTGTGTGTGTGTATGTGTGTTTTAACAATCCTTTAACGGTGTAAAAGGCATAATTATAATTAGCTCAAGGTGCATACAAAAACAGGCCATAATTTGCTAAGCCTTAGTTTATATTTATATAAAGGTATTTATACATTTCATATCATATTTAATGTTACATGTATTAATTACATTATAGGTATAATTTCCTACCAATGCTCCCCTTCCCCCAGATAATACATGGACCATCTACAAAAATTGACTAAATACAGTAGACATAAAAGAAATCTTAAAAATTTCCTATATCAAGTGATCTGTGGATCCCTGGGGGGTTCACAAGATCCTTTTGGGGGTCCGTGAGGCCAAACCTATTTTCATAATAATATATGATTTTATTTGCTTGTTTCACTCTCAGTCTCTCATGTGGATACAGTGAAGTTTTCTAAAAGCTTCATGATATATCACATCTCAACAGATTGAATGCAGAAGCAGACATGAGGATCCAGCTGTCTTCTATTGAGCCAGACATTAAGAGATTTGCAAAAATGTAAAACAATGCTACTTATTTTTTGTTTTGAAAAACAACCATTTTCCATCAAAATATGTTGAATATGTTAAGATGTCATAAGTATATTATTGCTATTCTTAAAATAGTGTACATATATATGAAATTTCTGTTTCTAATATTATAAATATTGATAGATATAAACCATGTAAAGCAAAGCTCCTTGAGGGTCCCCTATAATTTTTAAGAATGTAAAGAGCTTCTGAGACCAAAGAGTTAGAGAACTGCAGTTCTAGAGAATAGTGGTACAGACCATATTCTTCTACCACAATACAATGTATTTTAGACATTAACTGAGTATATTTAGTCCTTGATGGTGGACTAGCCTAGACCTGAAACTTCCTTAAAAGCCAACCACCTCTTCTCACTACTAGACTGTCATGTGCCTAAGGAAAATAAAATACACCCAGGGCAAATGACATCAGCTCTCTGCAGTCAGGAACTACACACATATCTAGTAAGATTAGTCTACATATAATAGGGCAGGGTCTAAGCTTCAGCTAAAACAAAATGTCTAACTGGGCTGCAGGAATGGAACTGGGACAATAGTGAATAGCTAACAAGGGATAAACCAGTTACATTAATTCAAGATGGGAAAGCGAAACCAAATGAGAAGGCTTCATTTCATTTTTAAGTGGATTAAGTATTCCCCAACAACTGTGCAAATGATGTTAACTTTCAGTTCAGATTTCAAAGAAGATATATTTACTTTAAGACCAAAAGCAGGGCGCCTGGGTGGCTCAGTGGGTTAAGCGACTGCCTTCGGCTCAGGTCGTGATCCTGGAGTCCCTGGATCGAGTCCCGCATCGGGCTCCCTGCTCGGCGGGGAGTCTGCTTCTCCCTCTGACCCTCTTCCCTCTCATGCTCTCTCTATCTCATTCTCTCTCTCAAATAAATAAATAAAATCTTTAAAAAAAAAAAAAAGACCAAAAGCAGCTTTTTAAATAATGAAAAAAAAAAAAAAAGAAAAGGTCTGCTTATCTCCAAGCAGTTTAATGACTTGGGAAAGTGGTAGAAAGGTGTAAAAAAAAATGCATTACTTATGGATTTCATTTTTTATTTTGTAAGTAGCCTCTTTTTGATGTATGAAATATGTTCAGAAAAGTATACAAGTCAAAATGTACAGCTTGTGAATTTTCACAAAGTGAACACAGCTGAGTAAATACCACTCAGAGCAAGAAATGGAACAGTGCCATCATCCACGAAACCCTTCCAGACACTATACCCTCTCCTCCCTGACCACTATCTTTACTTCTAACACCACAGATTGGCTCTTCTCTTTTAGACATTTATATACATGAAAATCATTTATTACGTAGTCTTTTGTATCTGACATTTCTGCCTAACATCATGTTTGGGAAATTCACATACATGGGTAGGTGTGGTGGTAATTTATTTGTTTTCATTGTTGTTGAGTATTTCGTTATATGAATTCCACAATTTGTGTATCCATTCCACTTTTTCATGGCCGGTGTATTTTTTTTTCTAGCTTTTGGCTGTTATAGCTGTTACTGATTCTGTCAAGGCCATTCTTCTGCATGATTTTTTGGTGCATACTTCAGGATTTCTGTTGGGTATATGTCTGTACATGGAATTGTTGGGTCATATGCATATTTAACATTAGTAGATACTTTCAATTTCCCAAGTGATTACAACAATTTACACTCCAGACAGCAGCTTATGAGAATTCTAGTTGCTCTTCCTCAACATTTTGGTTTAAGTTTTTTAATGTTAGCCATTCTGATAGTGATGCAGCATCATTTTATCATGGCTTTATCTTCCGTTTCCCTTATGTTTGAGGTTGAACACTTTTGAAGATATTTATTGGCAAATATACTTACTTAATCTTCTTTTGAGAAGAGAATGTTCCTATTCCTTCTCAGTGCTTTTTTTTTTTTTAAAGGAAATTAGTGTTTTTCATTACTTAGTACGTTTTAAAATCTGTGTATTCTGTATTTTTCTTATTGATTTGTAGTTCTTCATGTAAATACTAGATAGGAGTCTATCATTATATATGCACATTACAGATACTCTAGCCATCCACGGTTTGACTTTTTACTCGCTTAAGTGTATCTTTTGATATATAGTTCTTATTAATAATGGTTCTTACCCTCTAACCTACCATTTTTTTCTTTTATGTACTGCTTTTTTTATGTTCTATTTAAGAAAACTTTGCTTTCCTGAGATAAAAAATAATCTGTTATTTTTTAGAAGCTGCATTGTTTTACCTTTCACATTTCAACAAGCAATCTGTTATTGATCTTTTTGTTTTTTATGGTGCAAGGTAGTGATCAAGAATCATTTTCTTTTTCCACTAGGAAATCCAATTGACCAGGTATCATTTATTGAAAAGACTGTTCTTTCACTCCAAAATGCACCCTTTATCATAAATCAGGTATCCATATGTAGATGGGTGTCCTAGATTCTCTATTCATTTCCATCAGTCTACTTTCCTAACCTTGCACCAGTATCACACTGTTTTAATTATTATTCCTTTATAATAATTTTTAATATATGTTAGTGTAAGTCCTTTAATTTTATTTTTCTTCTAGAATGTCTGGGCTAATCTTGGTCCAATATTTGTCACTCTACTGCATTTCCATTTAAATATTAGAATTAGTCAATTCTCATTGAAATAAAAGGCTGCTGAGATTTTGATTAGGATTGTATTGAATCTATACATCAATTTGGGAACAAGTGACGTCTTTAAAATAACAGCTCTTTCTGATGCACGAAGAGTACATTTATTCCATTTATTTAGGTATTCTTTTCCTTTTTCTCAATAATGTTTTGTGATTTACTATTTGGAGGTTTTTCATACCTTTTATTAAATTTATTCCTAATAGTTGATGTTTAATGATGTCATGTACGTGTTAACTTTGTCTTTGAATTAAATTTTCCCCTTGCTTATTTAGGAATTGTTTATTTTAAAATACTATTAATTTTTGAATATTGTATCCAGCAAGCTTACAGCATTCACTTATCTAGATTTTCTATATTTCTTTGTCTAAAAATAAGTTTTATTTCTTCCCTTCCAGTTCTTATACCTTTTTTTTTTTAAATCTTACCTTCTTACACTAACTAGAATATTTAGGAAAATGTTGAATAGAAGTGGTGATAGGAGTATCCTTGTTCTATTTTTAGTCCTGGGGAAAACATTAAATATTTTACCATTAAATTTAATATTTACTGTAAGTTTTTTGTAGATTAAAGAAAAACAATTACAGAAGTTCCCTTCTGTTTCTAGACTGCTAAGAATTTTTTTCCAACTAATAATCATAAATGGTTATTAAATTTGATCCACTTACAGAGATGATAATATTATATTCGGAATGTGATAAGTACATCAGTTATACATTAAATGAACCTGTAGTGCTGGGATAAAACTTCTGACTCATGATCTATTTCCCTTTTTAAGTATAGCATGTTCACCACCTCGCTAGTATTTTTAGTGAGATTTTGCAACTATATTCATGATAGACATTGGCCCACATTTTCCTCTCTTGTAAACGTCCTTTCAGGTTTTTGTATTAAGGTTATGTTGGCCTTATAAAATGACTTGGAAGTGTCCTCTCTTTTTCTATTTCCCATTTTTGTAAAATCTGGATAAATTCACTGGTGATGCCATCTGGACCTTAAATTTGCTTGTAGGAAAGTTTTAAATTACAGATTCAATTTCTTTAATAGAGATAGAATTATGCAGATTTTCTTTTTTGTGACAATTTCACAGAGTTGTGTTTTTCTACTTTTCAAATTTTATTGGCTGGCAAAGAAAATAATATCCTCTTTTTATCTTTGTAATTTCAATAGGATCTAGTATTGCCTCTCCCCTCTCCTTTTATCTCTGACACTGGTAATTTGTATTTTCTCTCAATCTTGCCAAAGCTTTATACATTTTATTAATTTACTAGACTTTTGATATTCTTCTTTATTGAATGTTTTCTAGTTTATTAATTTCTATTTCTTTCTTCCTTCTACTTTTCCCCTCTCCTTCTCCTTTCTTCTTTATTGATTTAGGTTTTTAGTTGACTAATATATGCCAATAAGTAAGGTATACATTTCCTTCTAAGAACATGTTAGCCGTATTTCACAAATTTTATGTCATGGTTGCATTATCATTCACTTCATTTCCAAATATTACTTAACTTCCACTTGGGTTTCTTTTTTGAATCATGGATCATTTATAATTTTATTGTTTAATTTCCAAAAATTAGGAATTTTCTAGTTATTACTATTTTTTTTTAAGATCTAAATAATTGTCTCCTTTATTTACTAGCCACACTCATGGAATAAATTAGAAAGAAAAAGGTAAACTGAAGTAGGAATATGATTTACAAAGCAAAGCAAAACAGAACCACACACACAAACGCATACTTTAAAACGAAGTGACAAGGTTTTAAAACAGAGTTTGGGAATGATCTTCATTCCCCAGGGCCCCTAGATTTGTGGTATTCTAGTTATTTTTTTATATTTATATGTCATTTGATTTCATTGTATTCAGAGAACATTTCATAGAAGAGCTCATTGCTATGAAATCTTTTGACCACTGCTATGACCCAAGTAGATTTTAGTGAATGTTACAGGTGTACTTGAAAAGAGTGCATCCATTGGTTGCAGTGTTTTGTAAATGTCAATCTCTTCAAGATTGTTAATTGTGTTCTTCAAATATTCTATATCTTTACTGGCTTTTTTGTCTTTTCTTCCTGTCAGTTACTGAGATGTATAGATTGTCAATTTCTCTAAGTCCTAAAAGTTTTTTAAATTTTACTTTATATATTTGAGGTTATGTTATTATATGCTCATACATTTAGAATTATTTTATCTTCCTGGTGACTTGATCCTTGCATCATTATCAAATATATCTCTATCTCTAATAACACTTCTTGTCTTAAAGGCTGCTTGGTCTGCTAATAGTATAACTACATTAGCTTTCTTCTGATTAGTGTTTACATAATATTTTGCTTATCCTTTACCTTCAAACACTCTGTATTCTTATATTTCATGTAATTCCATTGACCACAGTTCTGCCTTTAATGTGGTTACTTCATATAATTTAATTCTGCAGGTAATTGAGTTTCCCCCTTGTCTGAAAATCTTTGTATTTCAATGACAGTGTTTAGTCAACTTCCATTTGATGCAATTACTGATATATTTGGGTTTAAATCCCCTTTCTTACTATTTGTTTCCTATTTATCCATTTGTTCAATGTTTCTTTTAATCTTTTCTTTTTACTTCTTTTGGATTAGCATATATTTTATATTTTACATTTCCCTCTTTATTAGCCTATTTGTTATGTATTCTTCCCCTTTTCTTTTAGTGCTTGAAGTGGGGTTGATAATGTTCCCTCAAAATTCACGTCCACCCAGAACCTCAGAATGTCTCCTTATTTGAATATGGTGTCTTTGCAGTTGTAATTCAACCATGAGGTCACACTGGATCAGGTTGGGTCCCAAATCCAATGATTGGTGTCCTTCAAGAAGAGGAGAAGACACAGAGAGACACAAGGAAAGAACACCATATGACAATTGGAGGCACATATTGGAATGATACGGCTATAAGCTAAGAGACATCAAGGATTGCCAAGAGCCACAAGAAGCTGGAAGAGGCAAGGAAGGATTCTCCCCTAGAGCCTGCAAAGGGAACTTGACCCTACCAACACCTTACTTTGGTCTTCTAGCTCCCAGAACTGTGTGAGAATTAATTTCTGTTGTTTTAAGCCACCCAGTTTGTGGTAATTTATTATGGCAGCCCCAGGAAACTAATACAGTGTTTACCCTAGATGTTAAGAAATGTAATTGACTTAGTCCAACATAAATTGGTGCTGTTACCAAATATATGAGAGGATCTTAGAGCATTTTAACTACACTCACCCCAGTTATGCCTTTAATGCTGTTGTTTTGCATATTTTAATTCTGCATCTATTGTTTACTCAAAGATATTTAGATTTACCCAAATATTGACCTTTTCTGTTACACTACAAAGAACAATCTTCCTGAATTTCCATGCTTCCAACTTGGATCATTTTCTTTCTGTCCCCAAATTCCCTTTACTAATCTATTTAGTGAATTAGTTCAGTTGGTTGTGAGGTTGCATGTGTATGTGTGTGTGAAAATGACTTTAATTTACATTTATTTTTTCTAATATTTTATTACAGTTTTTTCAAATATGCAGCAAAGTTGAAAGAATTTTATAGTGTAAATGTGTATACATACCATGTAGATTCTTCCATTAATATTTTACTATACTTGCTTTATCAGTATCACACATCTGTTCATTTACATCCTCATCTAACCACTAATCCATTTTTTGGGTCCATTTAAAAGTAAACGGCATACATCAGTATAGTAACCTCCAAATATTTCAGCATATTTATCTTACAGTTTTTTATTTGTTCATAATTTATATTTTCTTTTGATGTAAAATTTACATGCAATGAAGTGCTAAATCTTAAGTGTAAATTCACTGAGTTTTGACAAATACATACACCTGTGTAATCCAAAGAAAATTCCCTTCTGCTCTTTCTCAGTCAACCCCTGTCCCTGCCCTTCCAGAGTCAACTACTTCTGATTTTTACACCATAGATTAGTTTTGTCTGTTCTAGAATTTACAGCTTTTTGTGTAAGGCTCCTTTTACTCAGCCTACTTTTTTTGAGACTCCTTCATGGTTTTTTATGTGTACTTTTCTTTTATATTGCTCAGTAGTGTCTTACTGTACGAGCGTACCATAGTTTGTTTACCCATTTCTAGTGTTGGACACCTGACTTGTCTAGTTTAGGGCCATTATAAATATAGCTGCTGTAAACACTCTTGTACAAGTCTTACTTTATGCATATGTATTTTCATTGTTTATGAGCAAAATACCTAGGGGTGGAATTATGTATATTTACTTTTACAAAAAACCTTTCAAAATTTTTCAAAACTTGTTGTACCATTTTTTTTAAAGATTTTATTTATTTATTTGAGAGAGAGAGAGAAAGTGAGCATGAGTGGGGGAAAGGGCAAAGGGACAAGCAGACTCCCTACTGAATGTAGAGCCCAACGTGGGGCTCAGTTGCAGGACCCTGAGATCATGACCTGAACTGAAGTCAGACACTTAACCGATTGAGCCCCTGAGGTGCCCCCAAAATTGTTGTACCATTTTACATCCCTGCCAGCAATGTTTAAGAGATCCAGTCACTCTGCAGCCTCACCAACATTTGGTATTGTCATTCCCTCTATTTTTTAGTCATTCTGGTGGATTTATTATAGTATCTCATGGTTTCAGTTTGCTTTTCCATGATGACCAATGATATTGAGTACTTTTTCTTTTGTTTATTGGCCATTTATGTTCTTTTTTTTGTTAAATGTATGTTTAAATCATTGGCCATTTGTTTCTGACTGTGATATTTGTCTTTTTATTATTGGGCTATCAGAATTCTTTATATAATCCTGGATACCAGTCCTGTCTCTGGTATATTTAGTACAAATATCATCTCCCCTCCATGGCATATTTACTTATTTTTATAGTGTCTTTTGATAGCAGACCATTTTAATTTAATTTAATTTTGATGAAACCTAATTTATCATTTTTTTGTGGATATTGAATTCTGTGACCTAAGAAATATTTGTCTATCTCTAAGTGACCAAAATATTTGCTTATGTTTTCCCTTAAAAGCATGTGGCTTTTGTCTTTAGGTCTGTGATCCATCTTAAATTATTTTTGTGTATGGTATGAGGTAGAAATTAAGGCTCAAGTTTTCCTCATGCATATCTATTTACTGTCACACCATTTGTTAAAAAGACTTTCCTTTCCCCATCAAATTGCCTTGCTGTCATTATCAAAACTCAAGTGACCATTTAAGTATGGTTATATTTCTGAGCTATCTAGTATGCTGCTTGATGAATTTGTCAACCACTCTGTCAGTGCCGCTCATCTTGATTACTATAGCTTTATAATCTTGAAATAGAGTAAATCCTCCAACTTTGTTCTTCTTTTCAAGATTGCTTTTGGTATTCTGGCCCTGTTTTCTATTTCTTATCTTTAGCATCATCCTCATCTTTTCTTTTATTTCCTTTGGCTTTACTTTGATCTTTTTCTACCTTCTTAAGTTGAAATTTTAGGTCATTGATTTTAGATTTTTCTTCTTTTCTAATATAAACATTTAAAGCAATTAAAAGCAATAAAAAAGAAAAAAGAAAAAAATCCCTCTTAGCACTGCTTTAGGTGCATTCCACAAACTTTGATATGCCATATATCATTCAGTTCAAAATATTTTCTAATTTATCTCATTATTTATATTTTTTTCATGGATTATTTGGAACTATGTTGTTTGATTTTCAATACTTGAGGTTTCCATAATATTTTATTGCTACTGATATTCTAATGGTAGACAAAGAACACACTCTGTATGATAAATCCTTTGAAATTCTTTGAGTTTTGTTTTATGGTGGAGCATGTGATCTAGTTTGGTGAATGCACCCATGTGCACTTTTCTTTAAGTTACTCCTCTTTCCAAAAGGGAAGTCTGTGTTATCCAGTTTTTCCAGTTGTTCTCAGCAGGAGGGCTGGTGCCTGATGCAAACTAACCTGCCATAGACAAGGAGTGGAATTCTGAATGCTTAATTTGAAAGGGCCAAAAATAACAGACTCCAGATATTTATGTTTGCTTTAAGTTTTAAGGCTTTTGAATAAAGTTAGGCATGAAAAGGTCTTATTTATTTTTTACATTTCGGGGGTTTTTGTTATTAATTTGAAATGAAACTTTCTATCATTTTAAGTAAATTCTTATGAAGTATTTAAAACTCAAGCAGGAAATGATTCTTCGAATGGTGTGTAAGAATGTACAAAGTAAACTTTTACATTGCTGTTATATATATACATTTTCTCCAGTAGTATGTCCACAATCTGGACTCCATCTCCAAAAGTGATAATTAATTTTTAGGAATAATTTTTTTCAAACATTCTCCATCGTTTGTGCTACAATTTTAGGCTTCCAGCCTTATTCCAGGTTCTCCCAATGAAAAGGAAATCAAAATCATTAGTTCTTGGTTGTTACCATTTGATCAACCTGAAGATTCTAATAAATTGAAGGTCAAAGAACAAATGTCTGCCTTTTGTCATGCTCTGTCAACCTATTCTTGAATAACTTGGTTTTTGCAATGCTGGATAAGGAAATCCACAAATTAATACATTGCATAAATAACTTCTATAAATTGAGCAACTGTGCTATTTAAAATATTAATCCCTTCAAAGTGGCCTTTATGAGAAAAAAAACCATATGAGATCAAATATTGTTATTATTTCATGATCTTTAAAGTCTCTTTCAGTTCTGTGACTCCAACTCTAAAATTCTGTTTCTGATATAAATCCACTTTAATTAAAGCCTGAATATGAATCTACATATAGAAATTAGAGAGTCATACTCTTTTAGGTAGAGTCATTTCATCTGTTTTTCATAGCACCGATTCTTTATTTAAAATATTTATTCCTCTGTATGTTTTTTGAAGTTGTAAATGCATTTGCCAAATTCCTGTGAATTGCAGATAACAGTGACCTTAGGGTAACATCTGATGTGGCACTCTTATCTAGCTAATTAGATGTTTTTTTGCCAAAGTCTTTTAAATGAAAGGAGACATAAAACAAGCTTATGAGACTCATTTTTGAATTCATGTCCACTTATAATTTCAGCTCTGCATTTCTATCTAAAATGAGAGCGCAGTTGAAGTAGTGTTTATATGATGATCATCCTATAATTTGTTTGCATCTTGAATATTCTCTCTCATTTTCGCTTTTTTACAGCTTTTCTTTTTGACCTCCCAGTGACATGAAATCAGCCACAGCTTTTTCTTAGCCTGGCTGGTTCTCCAAAAGAAAGAACGAATTATTTACATTGGGTATTAGAAAGTTAAGTCATTTGTCTAGAGTGCCCCCCTCCCTCTCAGTTCTCTCTTCATGCCTCTGTAATTTTGGCTAGAGGAGAAAGTCCAATTATACAAACATTTCTTGGATCCCTGAGTGGAATTTATCACGTATCTTATTCCCTCACAGGATATACAACTACATTTGTCAGACAGCAACAGATCTTCATGAAAGAAGCTCCTGATACACAGACATTTGGAAGTCACCTGGAGTTAAGGAGTCTTTCTCTGGACTAACTCTTTTCATGGTACAATAAAACATCTGCCTTAGAGACAGTTTTACCTGGAAGAATGCATATTATTGGTTCCTTGCCTGTCATTTACTCTGATGGGAAGAGAAGGCGTGGTCATTTTGTGAAGGACCAAATATTTCAATAAACTCAGCTAAAACAACCTTCCAAGCTTTTTCAGATTTCCCCTTTGGTGATTGCAGGGAAGGGTGTGAAATCTATCGTATTCGAAGCTCCACAAGGCTATTCCAGTAGTCAGCATGGGAGTGGGGATGGGACTTTAGTCTAACCTTTGGATTTCCTGGCTGATTCTTTTCAAATTGACTGGGGAGGTTAATTTTCCAAGGAGGACCCATACTTTCTTGGAACGATTTCCTCAGATATTTTTAAAGTGTGATTCATAGCCTTTCTCTTATTTCAGATTTAACACAGGGAATTGTTTTTTCCCTCCCTCCCTCTTTCTCTCTCTCCCTCTCTCTCACTCTGTAGCTTTGCCGTATCTTGTCTACAGTCCAGGGTTCTAAGAAATCGATGCCAAGTTAGAATTTTCCTCAAAACACTTTCTTTTGTGATGTATATCCCCAATCAGCTACATACAAAATATTTTTGTTCATCTATGGACAAACCTATTCACACTGATATCTTAAATAAAAATATTCCTGTATTTCAAACACCGTATCTTTTATCCTTCATTTCTCTTTCTTCAGTTTTTCCCTCTTCACATTTTGGTTGTTGAGCGAATATGTTTTATTGGATCCCTAGTTCAAGGGTCAATAGACTTCTTGTTATATATGTTGCAAATTACGTTTCCATGGCTTTTTTTTCCCCAAAAAAGAACTCTAATGCCCAAGACTGACATTCATCAACCAAACCAGGTTTTACTGGAATACAGTCTGCCAGTAGTGTAGAATTTTTCTCCTGTGGTTAACTGACAATTAATATTTTAGAAGTATGGACAACAATGAGTTTTTTGTTACTGGGCTGACTTAATTCTACGGTGTCAGGAAACCAGTGACTAATGAACCATTTGTTCTCACAACCTGCGGATCACAGGAAAGACAGGACCTCAGTTTCTTGAAGTTTGGCAAAGCCCATTGCTTGAATTTAAATTATTTGGTCAGGGCGCCTGGGTGGCTCAGTCGTTACGCGTCTGCCTTCAGCTCAGGTCATGATCCCAGGGTCCTGGGATAGAGCCCCACATCGGGCTCCCTGCTCCGTGGGAAGCCTGCTTCTCCCTCTCCCACTCCCTCTGCTTGTGTTCCCTCTCTCACTGTGTCTCTCTCTGTCAAATAAATAAATAAAATCTTTAAAATAAATAAATAAATAAATAAATAAATCAATAAATAAATAAGTCATTGGCATTGACCTGTGGACCACAGGAACTTTATATAAGATTGACCCCCAAAACTATTCATATGAAAGAATCTTAATGTTTTTACATTTTCTTTTAGGGATGGGGGAAGAAGGCTAATAAATCACTGGGACTAGAAGAGGTGGGAGGGTACACAAAACGTCACTGCTTTCTTCTGACATTGGTCTTAGATGTGGAGCTTGAGAGTTTTACTATAAAAAATGAGATAGGAGAGTACATATGAAATAATAATGGGCCTTCAATACACCACGATGGCATGTCACATTTAAAATAGTACCATGGGAAAAAAATAAAATAGTACCATGGTTATATAGCATGGCAACTATAGTTAATAATAGTGTATTTCACATTTGAAAGTTCTTATCACCAGAAAAAAGCATTCTGTAACTATATGTGGTCACTGATGATAACTAGATTTATTGTGGTCATTTTGCAATGTATACAATTATTGAATCATTAAGGTATACCTGAAACTAATATAATGTATGTCAATTACATCTCAATAAAAACTTTAAAAAAATAAATAAGAATAAAATGAAATAAAATGGTGTCATAGTAGAGCACAGAAAGCAAGTTAAAATACAACTCCAAGAGAGAATAAAGCATTAAGGCATGTAAATCATGGACTGTATGTAATGAATTAGCTTCTCTTCTTTGATGGAGAACACTGTTAGTATGTACCATCCTTATAGAACTGAGAAAGTTGTCACTAAACTCAGTTTCTGAATTCTGTGATTCAGATGAGGAACCCTAGTTTAGAAAGATGATCTAAACTATTAAGCGTTTTTCAAGCTTTTCCAAATTTAAAATGTATTAACAGGAAATTGAAAAGTTCAAGATGATTGCTTTGTTTCATTAAATACTACATAGCAAACTCTCTATTAACTTTTTTCATGCCTCTAAAGAAATTAAAATCAATTAAAGACATATTAGATTTTTGAAGACTTATTTTTTATTCCATTATAATTCATTATATTGGTGTCTAAGTGTTTTAAATTATTTTGAAAAGAATTGTTATGATGTTTCAGAAAAGTCTAAGCCAGTGTATTCTGAAAGAACTCTTCTTTCAGAGCTGATGAAGAAAAGTGGATTCCTAAGAATTTTGGAAAAAGTTAAAAGAGTCTTAGATCTGATTTAAAGTCCCTCTTTTGGAAAGACAAGTTATTTTATATTTAGTAATTTTTCTTTTTCAATTGAAGCCTAGCCATTTTCCCCGGAAAGTAAAATACAATCTTGATTTTTTTTTCTTTGAAGGCTCTTTCATTTTACCAGAACTTTAAGATATCTGGTAAAATTCAACTCTCTTGGATTGAGAAACCTGAGTTTACATTTCTCTCCTAATCCCACTGAGAGCTTCAAGGCTTGTGGTGATGGTTCTTTAGAAAAATGCTGGCACCTTCTTTATTTAACCACCAGCTCTCCCCTGTTTAACTCAGAAAGGATGTCCAGGAGCATTGTTCAGAAGTACTCGCTACTGCTATGGCTCACCTTCAAATGTATCCATACACTTTCATTTGCTTGGAAAAGTTAAAATGAATATAAAATATGAAAACATATATTAATCCTCTTGATGGCTCTAGTAATGCTTTGTAAATTCTCTGAAAATAATGGGGCCTCAAATTTATTTCTTTTGGATCCCAAGCCAAATTGTGAAACACTTGGATTGGTGACATATAATGTCCCATTAGCTACCTTCAATAGCTTGTTGCTAAAATATAGGAAACTTCGTGCAAACCACGGAAGACCACTTGGGTGGTCTTACATTGTACTGGTGAGTGGACTTTTCTAATCCGGATTAGTGACCCATCATAAACCCATAGAAAGTGACTCTAATGTTAACTGTAACACCCCTCCCCTCAAAGAAAACGTATTCAATTTATGAAGTAGTTCCACAAACACACGCATATACACAAAACTTGGAATGCTTAGGAAAATAAGCAACCCAATTTCACTTAGTTAGACAGTCAGCAAGTTAGTGATTTTGCGGTTTGACCCTCATATGGTACATCAATCATGACAAGTTTCTTTCTCTCTCCATTCCAAGTAAAACCACTACTTCCCACGCAACATGTCATTACCATCACAATAGGATCTGCGCAGTAATAGAGTTTGGATTGGATCCTTAACTTTAAAGCCCTATTTGAAATCACAGCTTCCTTCCTGTTGCAACTTAGCTTTAAAACAGACTTCTAGTGATCTTGGAAAATCACTCTTTTTCCTGCAGGTTTTGATTCTGTTACCTTGCAAGGCAGTTTGGATTTTCTGTTTTCCCACAAGAGACCAAGTTTTCCTAAGTATACCATCATTTTCCTATTTCTTTCTTTCTTAAGCTGAGGAAAGGAGCACAGGAAGAGTGGAAATAAAGTGTCCATAGTTCCTGTCCCATGTGGGCAGGAATTTAAGTGCTCTACTTAGCATAATTTTGTGCTTACCCGGCTCGATGACAGCGCTACCCCAGGTTCAAGTACTAAATCATAGAAATAAGCAGTAAACCATCAGAAACACTTTGCAGTAATGCTTACTATCAAATAGAAAATATAAATTTTAATATTAAAGAAGAATAACATATTTTATGTTTAATCTGACTTTTCAGACATCTGACTTTAAATTTGAAGTCAAATGAACTTGAATAGTGAAATAACATAGCACAGTTATTCTAAGGGTGCCAAGCACTTTCACACACATTTACAAACTTTTCCTCATAATGTTGGCAGGTACGCAAAGAGCAGGTATGATCAGTTCAAACTTATGCAAGGAGAAATTTAATAACCACAGTGGTATACTTCCTGGCAGGGTCCCAACAGCTAAAAATACCTTCTCCTCCAACTTCTTTTTTCACTTCACTTAGTTTTATACCTAAAATTCTATTAATTAGATATTTATTCTGGTTTAAAACAAATTTTTTTTAGATCAAACAAATCCATCCTCGTAGCCTTTAGACGAAGCTTTTTAGAAATTCACACACTTAGATAATTTAGTTCTATCAACTTTTTTTCTTAATACAAAATGAGGCAACGACGTTAACATTATTTAAATTTTGCACCCAGCTGTTTACATCTTTTCTCCCCACTAAGTTTTCGCCATAATTCTGTGATGTTAAAATCACTTACAACATTGTTTTCAATGTGCAAACAGAATCATAGAACTTCCTATGGCCCCGAAATTCTAAATTTAGTATGAATTACATGCAATTGCTAAATCCAGATCTTCTGATTACAAATCCCGTGTGCTCTGGGCTCTATCACCGTGCCCCATGGGGGCTTCAGCTCTGCCTCTTGTTTGGGAGGAGAGGACTGTGGACAGGCAGGCAGAGAGGGGATGCTTAAACCTGCTGCAACAGGCACGAAAGACAGGTGTGGGTGGGGCACAGACAGTATAGGGATGTTTGAAGCTATTCCTACAGACTAACAGAGAGGGGCCCTGGAGGCCAAGCTTTTCTATTTCAAGAAAAGTGCACATGGGGAAGCAAAAGGACTTTCCTTTTTTGTTCCTCATCCTCATCTCCCCCAGAATCTCCGGTTTCCAGGAACCTGCCTCACTTCCATCTCACAGTAAAGTAGATCAGCAGTTATTAAAGGAGCTTTTCATTGACTAGCCTAAGAATCTAACCACTGTTACACCTTAAAACAAAACAAAATCCCCTTGGGAAGATGAGTCTTAAATTCTAAATAATTGACTTATATTCATTTTTTTTTTTTCCTAGCACAGGATGAAATTTCTTATGTATTGGTTACTTCCACTTTTTTACTTATAACTAGCTCAGCAAGGATTAGGGAAAGCCAAAATTTCAAAGTATCTTGTCACTAAAATATTTGTTCTTGTCCGTTTTTCCTGCTTGCTGGCTGACCTAGGCTGTTTCCATGAAACCTGCTCCCATCTGCTCCATGCTGAACTCTTTCAAATGCAGGTATAAATTACTTTTTCAACACATTTCTGCTACTCATTCAATTAAGTGCCCCAACCAAATACAAGCTTCTATTGGCCTAAAAATAGATCTCCTGCCATCTGGAGTCCCAAGCTTCTGCATTTTCTCTTTCACCTCGGAGCAACTCCAGCAGTCATGAAAGAACTTTACCTGATGTAATTGTATCTGCTTCCAACTGCTCCTAACGCATTCTGGAGCTTTCGTTCTGAGTGAATAATTCTCCTATGTTATCATCAGGCTTCCTGAAGGGATGCTCATTCATTTGGATATTTTCAAATCACCAAGAAAAACTTAACAAATCCCAGGTTTGATTTTACCTTTAGTTTTAGTCTTTTTTAAAAGTTTCTTATACTATACATATAGTATAGTATTTATATAGTATATAGTAGACTAGCTCTAAAAGCTCTCAAATAATCAAAATCCCCATGCTCCTCATAACTCTTGAAAAGTGAAGAAGGTAAAAGAGATCAAATAGTTTTGTTAAAGTTTTTATTTTAATTCCAGTGAGTTAAAATACAGTGTAATATTAGATTCAGGTGTACAATACAGTGCTTCAACATTTCCATACAACAGCTGGTGCTCATCATAACAAGTGCCCTCCTTAATCCCCATCACCTATTTAACCCATCCCCCCACTCACCTCCCCTCTGGTAACCATCAGTTTGTTCTCTCTAATTAAGAGTCTGTTTCTTGATTTGTCTCCCTCTCTTATCTTTTTTACCTTTGCTTGTTTGTTTTGTTTCTTAAATTTCACATAGGAGTGAAATCATATATTTGTAATTCTCTGACTTATTTTGCTTAACATTATACTCTCTAGCTCCATCCATGTCCTTGCAAATGGCAGGATTTCATTCTTTTTTATGGCTGAACAATATTTGTCAATCTTCTTTATCCATTTATCCTTTGATGGACATGTGGGCTGCTTCTGTGTCTTGGCTATTGTAAATAGTGCTGCTGTAAACATCAGGGTTCATTATCCCTCTGAATTAGTACTTTTGTATTCGTTGGATAAATACCTAGCAGTGCAGTTGTTGGATCATAGGGTAGTTCTATTTTTAACTTTGAGAAGAACCTACATACTGTTTTCCAGAGTGACTACACCAGTTTGCATTTCCACCAACAGCGTATGAATGTTCTCTTTCTCTACATCCTCGCCAACACCTGTTGTTTCTTGTGCTGTTGATTTTAGCCATTCTGAGGTATCTCATTGTAGCTTGGATTTGCAATTCCCTGATGATAAGTGATAATGAGCATCTTTTCATGTATCTGTTGGTCATGTGTATGTCTTTGGAGAAATATCTGTTCATGTCTTCTGCCCATTTTTAATTGGATTATTTGTTTTTTGGGGTGTTGAGTTTTATAAGTTCTTTATATATTTTGGATACTAACTCTTTATTTACATGTCATCCTCTCTCTTCTTCCTTATGTATTCTAAGCCACATGTATCTCCCTGCCTCCAATGGGACATTCCCAGATCCATTTTTCTCTCCATGGGCCAAAGTGATCTTGTCAGGCAAATGTTTCAAGATGTCATTCTCTGCTTAAAACCTTTTATAGTATTTTAAGCTTTGGCATAGATTAAAAAGCCTCATGAACCTCCTCCTAACCTCTCTAACCTTGGTTAAAAGTTGGTCTGTGTTTTTGAACATAATGCATTATAACAAGTCCACAAATAACATATTTGCATTCAACAGGGAATGGGCAAAAAATTTTGGGAAAATTCCCCAAATTTTATGGATAGCAAGCACAAGAAAATTTATTTTGTTTCAAAATACTAAGTGCAGATATATTTTATCAACGTTTGGAAAGTTCCAGACTCTGCAACCCACCTTGGATTTTTCCCTGTGCTTTTTAGGTAGTCTTCAGCTATTGTTTCATAGTCCTCCCCTCTTCCTGCTTACAGTATTTCCCTGGGACATCTTATTCTCCCTTGACTTCCCTTATTTCTGACATGCATATCCATCAAACCTCTCCTTCCAACTCTTCTGAATTCCAGATACAAATTTCCAAATAACTCCTTGGCCCCTGTTCTTGGATATTCTGCAGCATATTAAAGTCAATCCTAACATATTCTCAGTCCTAGCCCCTTGCCATGATCCACCCCTCATTCAGAGGCGAGCCTGCTTCTAGGCTCCTAACTTAGCGCATGTTCACACCTTGAGGCAAGCCACCAAAGCTAAGACTCACAGAAACTACTCTCTTCCTCTCATTTTCTAAAATCAGGAAATCAAGAGGTCCTGTCTGCCGTGTATCCTTGATGGCTCTCTCACCTAATGTCCTTTTATCAACGAGGAAGGTTGTCACCCTACTGCGTATAAAGTTTATATTGTGGAAGGTTTGCTGTCCCCAGAAAAGGCAGGCTGCTGTTCTATTCTTCTACCCACAAGGATACCTCTTTATTATTTTAATAACCATTGATTTCTTTCATACCTCAGTTTTCTTACCAGCTTTTAGAAATAATAAGGATATCCATATCTTATACAAAAATAACCCCTTCCCCTGTTTTCTCACTACACTTTATAGCAGAGCTGTTAAAGATATTTAATCAAAGTTCTTTGGTATGTTTTTCCAAGCCCTGTCCTGGGAGCACCTGAGTCAGAATCCATCCACCTGGAGTTTTATTTAAAATATAGACTCCTTACCCTTTTCCAGGACAATGTCTAGTTTTTACAGGTAGTGAGGGATGGAGGGTGGAAGCAAGGGATGGGTGAATATACATTAGTGAAAAGGTCTTAGGTGACTTTTAAAAAACTGAAGTCCAGGGGTGCCTGGGTGGCTCAGTTGGTTAAACATCTACCTTCAGCTCAGGTCATGATCCCAGGTCCTGGGATGGAGCCCCACATCTGGCTCTCTGCTCGGCGGAAAACCTGCTTCTCCCTCTCCCACTCCCTCTGCTTGTGTTCCCTCTCTCTGTCAAATAAATGGGTAAAATCTTTAAAAAAATTTTTTAAAAACTCGGAAGTTCAAAAACAAGTGTTCTAAGGTCTCTACATTTTATTGCTCATCTTTTGATCAATTGTAAACAGTGAGTATGTAAGAAGGGAAAGAAGAAAGGAGCTATTTACAAAATGAATAATTAGCCCTTAGATATTTTATAATTAGCTATATAAATTTTTCTGGAAGTCTTTTTAAAAGCTAATAGTTCAATTCATTATAAATTAATAAAAATCATAGGATGTGACTCCTGGGAAAATTCTAGCATTATATGCGAGCATGTAATATGCAAAACAGATTTGTAATAATTAAGGTTGCTGACAAATAATCTCAATGTCCTAATAATGCAGGGAAACTTTCTTTTCCTTTTTTTTTTTTTAAGGTTTTATTTATTGAGAGAGAGCAGGAGAAGGGGGAGGGGCAGAAGAAGAAGGAGAAGCAGACTCCGTGTTGAGCTGGGAGCCCAACGCAGGTCCAATCCCAGGACTCTGGGATCATGAATTGGAGGGGGACCCTGGGATCATGACCTGAGCCGAAGGCAGATGCTTAACCGACTAAGCCACCCAGGTGCCCTACAGGGAAACTTTCAAATACTCCAGCAAATCTTGGTTTGTTCTTCTTGTTTCCTCATCACATAGTCTATTCAATTAACTTCACTGACATCATCACATCTCCATTTATTTAGACTTGTAGCCAGTTTATCTTTCTGGCTTCCCAGGTGTCTTGAGACACAGTGAGATGTGCACACATCATCAGTGTTTATTTGCTACCTATGAGCTGGGTTGCCTCATGTTCCGCTGCCAGGTGCAAAATATGGCCTCCCTGTAGTGACACCAGTAAACAGAGAGCTCCTATTGGCCCTACTGGCAGCAATTCAAGGTCATTTGCGCTCATTCTCTCTTCTTCTTTCCTTTCCACCCAAATTATTAGGGAATAATGCCCTTAGTATTTAAGAATACCAAGAAACTAGTCTTGTTTCTTCTTGCCACTTCCAGTTGAATCTGGAAGTTATTCACACTTACTTCCATTTGAAGCAAGACTTCTCAAGTTGCTGCTTGTTACAGCCATGGCCAGTGGACATTTCTCAGTCCCTGTGTTGGGACCCGAGCTTGTGGTGCCCACTGCTGCTATAGTCACAGAGGATGTCCCTCTCCAGTCCACAGTGGCTCTTGCTGGTGTGAAGGTGAAGGAATCTTCTTTCTTGGAGCTCCACTCAGCCCAGGGCACTTCATAACAAAGTGGCCTGGGTCCCCTCCTGACAGTTCTCCAGATCCTCTCCTGCAGCCCCTTAATCAGGGCCAAGCTAGTCCCCAGGAACACAGGGTCATGATCAGTTTCCACATCCATTCTCTGAAACTTGAAATTATTCTGCCTCTTGGCCATAAGGCTCAGGCAGAAACCAAGTTGTGTCTAGGTCTCTATCTCTTTTATAGTATCCTTTTTAGGATCTTTATTTTTCTCCCTGACATTTCCAATTACTTCCAATCAGCAGGGCAGAGGTTAGGAATCTCGTTCTTTCCCCAACCAGAAAGTCCAGGGGCTTCTCTGAACCCTGATTTCCAGCAGCCTTTATAATCTTTATATCAAGAGTAAATACTTCATATTACTCCCTTCCCCACCAACAAAAAAAATTAAAATAAAATCCAACCTAATTAAATACCTTACTCTTTACATAGAATATACCATATGACCAAAAATATACCACAATAAAATATTTTTAGCAACACCAAACAAATGGCACAATTACAAATATTTCTGCAATCTATATGCTCTATCAAAACAAGAAAATACATGGTCTAAGGGGATTTTGTGCATAAGATTGTGCTAGCAATGGGACAACATAGTGTAAATGTAATGGAACAGTTATTAAGCAAGGTGACTCCTTTTCATAATTTTGAGCTCTCAGAAAATCAGATCATGGTCACTCCAACTTGCAGGTAAAAGAGTCTTCATTTGGAAGAACATTGGTACATTAGTCTTAGGCCAGACCTAGGAGCTTCTTCAAGAAAGCAACCCACTTTGTGTACAAGGGTGAGATGGCTTAAAATTTTCTCACACCAATATTCTGTCCAACAATCTTTCTTACCATAGAAAGACTAAACTCCTCTATATGGCTTTCAGTGGCCTTTCACCACCCCGACTCTTTAAGATTTCAATGTGATTTCATAAGACACCTTTAATTCATTTTTTTTTTCCATACTGGGTTGTCTTTTCCCTACTCAACATTTTTATAAGACCTATTTCCCTCCTATACTTTTTCCTAGGACACTCTCCCTTTTCCTCTTGGCCAATCCAGATCTCACCCTCCCTTGTCAGCTCTGTTAATGCTTCCTTAGCGAGGGTTTCCCGGGGACCATAATCCAGCATCCCTCTAATAAGAGGTAAAACCAATTCAGCACAATTTAGCCCTTAACAATCTCTAAAGTATAGTGCTGATTTTACTGGGATTGTAACACACCCTTGGGATTCCAAGGGTTGAGCATTCTAGGTATATGGTATCAGGAGTGGCTGTCGAGGCCTTTGTGCTTTGCTAGGGTTGGAGCTGACATGGCACATTGTGAAAGCCAAGCACACAGGGGTAAGGCTTTCTCCACTCTAGTGAGCAGAGCAGAGCAGACTTCAGACTTCCCCAACCCCTGCCCCCGCAGCTTTGCTAATCTCTTGTCATTGCTTCTGTAGTGACTCTTAACATAGGATTTAAACTGCTTTTGTTCCTCGTGGAAAAAAAATGTTAATAACTTCAATTCTATCTTTATAGAATCACTAAAATTCTAAAGGTGTCAGTTCAATTGTTCACTTACTCTTTAGAAAATGTTATGGGGGAAGCTATGTGCAAGAGGCTCACCAGTGTAGTTTCAACTTTGATAAATATATGCAGTGAATATTTTGCTAATTGGTGTGTGCTTGTATTAAAGAAGGGGCAAATCAGATTTTCTCTCTAAGAAGTGATTAAGTAAATCACTGAACTGGTAGCAAGGGGAAAGGCAGATAAAAAACAGGAGTAAGGAAATACAAAGGGGAATTTCAGGGTAGCCCTAAGAGTAGAGTGCTAGAAAAATTATCTGCAAACACCTGCCACTGGGGACAAAAGGAGCTGACCTGGTGCTGATGACATATGGTCCAGGCCCATGCAATTCCTTTTTTCCCACAAATCCTAGATGTTTGGCTTTCTTAAGCCTTGGTTCCATGTGGATGGGATTCCAGATATTCTATTTCCCTGCATAGCTGTATGAGAAAACTCCCTTTCTTTTTCTTTTTTAGATTTTATTTATTTATTTGACAGAGAGAGAGCACAAGGGGGGGGGGGAGCAGGCTCCCCGCTGAGCAGGGAGGCCAATGCAAGGCTCAGTCCCAAGACCCTGGGATCATGACCTGAGCTGAAGGCAGATGCTTAACTGACTGAGCCACCCAGGCACCTCCAGAAAACTCCCTTTCTAAGGCAATTTTAGTGAGTCTCTTTCTTATAATCAAAAAAAGCTCAAAACAAAGAGTCACTTCTGTGACCATTTCTTTTAGAAGATGATTTTAGGACAATGATATGTATTTTTTTTATTGGAATAGTAATAACCCACACATTGAGATGTTTGTAATTAGCCTTTTGGAAAAACATGTTTGTGCGTAAAGAAATTTACAAGAAGACATTTTTCTGTTAACATGTCACTTCCTCTTTGACTCAAAGGAATTTAGTAGAGGATAGCAGTCTCTTAATAAGCTGATACCCCAATGACTACAATAACCTATCCTCACCAACCTAATGGAGGAATCCCACTGAATATTATAGATTCCACTTGGTAGGAAGAACACCACAAGTCTTTTGGGATAGAACCCTTTGATTCCTTATGACATTTGTGGGTTTCACTTAAATCCTGGGGCGTGGGAAAGAACTGTTGAACTTCCTATTCTTTGGGGATTATAGAATGCATTCAAATGTTATGCTGTGTCACCAAAAATGGTCCTCCAATTTTGAGTGCCAACCTTGCTAAGATTTAATATGTGCATACATATAGGCCCTCCCTCCATTGCTCCTCCTTACCCCGCTCCCTACCCCTTCCTTCCTTCCTTCCTTCCTTCTTCCCTTCCTTCTTTCCCTCCTTTTAACTTTTCTTCCTTTTACCCTGTTTCAAAAAGTGCTTATTGAAAACGTGCAATCTTGACTTTCTGCTGAAGATAATTTCCCGAGATGAATTATTATTATAATTCATCTATTCACTATTATTTGTAGTGAGATCACTGCTTACAAACCATAGGATTAATATGTGTTGCTTGGCCAAATCTGAGCTGCCTTTCATCTCTGGCATTTCCTTATTTCAGGGAAAAGGTTTTGAAGCTCTATACTGAAGCAACATCAGAACGTACTTTGGTGGGTTCTAATATAAACCCTTAGGATACCAGTGAGAATGTGTTTTGTTTTGTTTTTTTTTAATTGGCATCTAAGTCAGGGTTCAAGTTCACCTCTAGGCAAAGCTATAGTTTAATCCTTCTGGGTTATTCCTCAGGACATATTAATAGGTTAATTTAGAACTTCAGAATGACTTATGGGGGTCAAAAACTAAACCATTGTACTAGTCTAAATACTTGAATTCGGTAATATTGCACCAAGGCTGCTGCTGCCCTTCATTGACCACAGGGCATGATGCATGATCATTGTGCATGCCCCCCCACCCCCCGTTAGCTTGCTCCGCAAGAGCCCTCATGAGCCATCCCTGCACACTTGTGTTCATTCTCATCTTTGGTTACTCTTGTTCCTCCCATGCTAGTTTCCAGCCACTATGACTTGCATTTCCTTTATAGTTCCTATGGTGGCCTTGATCGTCCCCCACACCCAGGCGTTAGCCCAGGATTGCTACACTGCCTGGAATGCCCCATCTGGCTTCTTACTCCTGGTGCTGCTCTCTGTCCTTCATACTCAGCCTCGGACACCTTGTCTGACTCTCAGTGCTAGGTGAGAGCCCTTTGTCTGAGTCTCCTAGGTTCCACAACTGTACATAGCAAATGACTTTGTGTACGTATCTAATTGCCTAGTTATTGTTTTTAGTCTTTCCTGCAAGGTTGTCCTACAGACATGGTCTTCTGTGGCTTTGTCATTAGCATGGCCCGTGTTTTTCTCCCAGGGTCTGATGAGCATCCACTGAATGGAGTGCAAAGCATGCATGGGTGCACAAAAGTGCCTTTTGTACCTTTTACACACCAGAGCTTGCTTCCCTCCCCACTGCTCCCCAGGGCTCCATATCAGCTTCCCAAGAACAGACAGCAGTGCTTTCAGATCCTGGAATGGAAGATGCTAGGTCTTTTTGGAAGTAATCAAAACTTTCCCTGTTCTGACCAACGTTGGGTTTAGGAAAATTTGGAGAGAGATTTCATCTAGCTTCCGGTGGCCACTTCCCTCCACATTCTCTCCTAGTCTCTCTTCCTGAGCCCTCTACCCATAATTTAGATCTGTTCTTTAAGGTCTTACAATCCCACATTGTTCTTAAGCTTCCAGATTCCTCTAATGCTTCCTTTCCTCTGACATTATATCCAGTGTCCCATTCCTTCATAGCTTTGCTTTCATTTTTCATGGCAACAATAAACAATAGTTTTGGTGATAATAATATTAACATGAATTAAACCCCGTACTAGTTAAACACGCTTCAAACACTTTATTTCATTTCTTTTATCCTCACAAGGTAGGGACTATTATTCTTATTCCTATTTTACAGTTGAAAATCTCGAGACTTGGTGATATTAAAACAAAAAAAGAACCAAGGTCACCTAGCTAAGGCTAGGTGTTTCCCTCTAGCCTCCAGTCATCATCCAGCCTCTAGTCATCATCAAATAAAACAGAATATTTCATGAGACAGAGCCAAAACATAATGAAAGTCTAGATACAGAAGTAGGAAGTTTCTAAGCCTATCGCAGATTAAAAGGAAAACACATGTTTGGGAGGGGACAGGGCACCAGGGAGGGGCTGCTGAAAATGACCTCTAATTTTGCCTTTTGGACACACATACTGACTTTGCATGATACGGTGGCAGGACACTGGCGTGGAAGGGTAAAGGGCATCAGAGGTGCTGCCATCGCTCTGAGCCCTCTCCCTGCAATGACACTCGAAATGGCAGTGATTCTATCCCAATAATCCTTCTTGGACCAGTGCCAGGGTTCCTCCTCCCCTCCCCCAACTCTTTACACTAGCCTGTGTGGGTTACATGAAAGTTGAAGTCAGATGGATTTTAGTTTGAATCCTAATTCTGCCTCTCATTCAGCATGATGTTGGGCAATTTAACTGCCCTCTCTCAGGGGCAATTTTCTTATCTGCAGAATAGTGATGATGATAAGTATTCTTATTGTGATCAAGATTAAAACGATTTATTATATGCAGCATTGTGCAAAGCATGAAGTCAATACTCAAAAAAAAATGTTCATTTCTTTCCTTTTCTTCTCACTCTTCCCCATCTTTCACTCTCTGAACAAGTCAGTAAGCATTTCATGATCCATTCTTCAGATTAGAAGGCAGAAAAAGATGGTAGATAAGAGGATCCGTTTAAAAGACCATTTCTAGCACACTATCCAAACAGAGACTAGACTAAACCAAGAGTAGACCAATGTGTGGTTCTGGCTGAAGAACAGACAGACGAGTCAACAAAGCAGTATAGAAAATCCAGCCAGGCATGAGTACTAACCTAAAATATAATCAGAGTAGTAGTGCTTCAAAGCAGCAGGGAAAATTTTTCATAGTAAATGATGTTAGAACAATTGGTTAGCTATTTGGGAAATAGTAAAATTAAAGTAATATAATCAAAATGAATTAAAGATTACATTTTAAAAATAGAACCATAAAAGTAACTAGAAACAAACCTAAGTATTTATGTTATCTTGGGAGTAACATGGGCTTGTTTCAGCAAAAAATGAAATTAGGAAACTATAAAGAAAAGAGATTGATGGATTTTGTTACATAAATACAATTTTGGCATAACAAAACACTTCATTAAAATTAAAGGGAAAATAAATATATTAGCAATATAATAATAGAGCTATTCTAATCAATAAGAAAAGGAGATCAACACGATACAAAAATGTGCCAGGATGCAACCAGGTCATTGACAGTACAAGAAACACAAACACTAATATATATATTAGTGTTATATATATATATATATATATATATACACACATATTTTTTAAAATTTTCCTTCTTTCCTAAAACTTTATTTTTAAATGAAGTATAGTTGACACGCAATATTATTTTAGTTTCAACTGGTCTTAGCAATATTTTTCTGGATCTGTCATCTCAGGCAAGTAAAACAAAAGCAAAAAGTAAACAATGGGGACTACATCAAACCAAAAAGTCTTTGCACAGAGAAGGAGACCATCAACAAAACAAAAGGCAGCCCATATATGCATATTTTCAATGACCTCATTAGTGATCAAATAAATGTGAATTAAAACAGTGAGTGCAGATTTTAAATGCAATAAGAAATTTAAGGCAGAGGTGTGATGACGTGAGCATCTTTTGCGCCTCTGGGGTAAATTTATGTTGGCATAACCAATCTGGAGCTCTATTGGATAATATTATCCTTTCTATTGCTTTTACAATACATATACCTCTTGATGTTATCTTGTTGATGTGTGTCTTTGCTGATTATCTGTGACACTTCACTGAAGAGTAAGCCCCCACCAGAGCAGGACCTGGACCTTCTTTTCTGCTCTTTCGATGCTGTTTTATGGGTTTATCTGTCTTTTCTTCAGCTTGAAACATTACTGGTAAAACCAGATGAGATTTACTGAACTAGGTACTCAGGAAGAAAACTCTCCAAATGGATCTCTACTAAACCCTGATCAAAAATTCAATGCTTACAAATTGTTTTTAATGAAATGATCAGAGGTGTGCCAAGATTCTTAACATAGTATAACATAAAATTATAACTGCAAAATTTGCAATCTAAATATCTAAATATTTAGCCATAAGAAATTAGATAAATGTCTACAAAGAGAATTCCATAAAATCATTAAAATAATATAGAGAAATATTTAATTACATGGGGGAATGATCATATTAAATCATTAAATGATAAAGTATTTAGGAGTTCTGTGTACAGTGTGAAATAACAACCTGTAAAATAACAACCAAAAAAACTACGTTCTGTAACACATGCTTGCGTCATAGCTATTTTGTAAGGAAAATGGCAGATATTTTACAAGAGCTCATTCTCATAAGAGCCTCATCTACTCTCAGTTTATTTATTTATTTTTTACCGGTATTTCACATATCGGTGGCGCTTCCTGTGGTTGATGTTGGAAAAATGCTGACCACTTTACCTTCCCATTTTCCATTCCCATTTTCCATTCCCACCCCCACCACCTCCTTCCTGACTCTCCAACCAGCCGGTCGTGCACCCTGCCCTTTTTATTCATGCTGACTGTCCCAGCCAAGCTTCCAAATGAAGTCCATGTGATGAGCAGGTAATAGCAGCCAACAGGGAGGCTCTCCTGGAGAAAGCAGCTGAAAGGAGTCGGGCTGGGCGGGCAGTAGCTGAAAGCATTCCTGCATAGTTTGCTGTCTCAGGAGTTTTCTGCCAGATACTTAAAGTGGACATTTCAAAATATAGTGTATCAAATAAACTTTATTCTTAAAATATGTCATTCTCTTTGCAGCTTCTCTAAGTAGTTCCACTGCTATTGAAGGTTATTATTTTCAACATCCCATAGAAAAATCTTTCTCCAAATAAATTGGAATGTCTCAACTTACATGTGTAAGTTTTTCCTATTGCTAATATGGGAGCTAGGTATTCGCCTTAAAGTAATTTCCATGATCCCTTTCATGCATTTAGTATTTACACATTTCAGCAGAGATTGCCGTGAAACACTCTCCAGGGAAGTGTATATATTGGTTATCGTATCAGAACCGCAGTCCCATGTACAGCTCCAGCCGTGTTCGATGCTTGGATTCCTGGGTGACACTCAGAGCTGGGATGGCCCAGTTGGGAGAGTTGGGGAATACATTGACTGGAATGATTGGTGTGTCTGTCAAGAATATCAACAGAAGGACTGTTCCAGAGATGTCCCCAAGATTTAGAGAGAGTAAGGGAAACATGTGAATGGAATAAAGGCATGAATGTGGAAGGAAACTTTCTTATAGGATCACAGAAGTAATAATTATTGTTTAATAATTATTTATTAATTAATTAATAATTATTAAACAATAATTATACAATAAAGAATATCACAGTGAATAATGAATCTCTGAATTTACCACAGCCTACATGGCCCTCTGTGATCTGATCCTATCTTCTGTTCTTCTGCCCTCCACCCGTGTTGCTTCAAGTTCTCTTGCCCTGTTTCAGATCCTTCAGAACCTTTACTTTTTGCTGGGAAAGCTCTTCTTCCAGATAACACCCTGGTTGCTTATTCTCTGCCTTTGGGTTTCTGCTCAGAAGACACTAACTCCTGAGGTCTACCTGGGTACCTCATCTAAAGTAGCCCTTGCCCCTTCACTTCTCAATGACCCACCCACCACAACTACACCTACCCTGTATCTCATTACCATTTGTATTCTCTTTAGAACACTCATCACACTTGTTGGTTGCCATGTTTCCTTATTGACTGTCTTTGTCATTTCACGGAATGGAAAAAGTCTCTGAGAGAGGTAATTTAGAATCTCTTGCCCACCCCTCTATCCCAGAGCTTACAACAGTGCCTGAAACATTATAGACACTCTTAAATATATGGTGAATCTATAAACTCTATATTATAACCAGTACTACTTCAGCATGAAACAAAGATGGAGTATTTTACCACGTATCAATAAGTAACTTTTGAAAGTCCTATATTGTAATCTTAGAACACTTCTTTACTATAGACTGTCACCTTCTGTCATTAATGTGTATTTCCTAACTTTTTTTTTTTTTTTTTTTTTTTTTACCTACTTCCTAACTCTTTTTTCTTTCCAACCAAACATTTGCTGGTTTCATCTTAGGCCTAAAGATGCAGGAATAATCATAAAATAATTCCCACTTTCTGGTGTTAATTGTTCAGTGAAGGACTGATTTAAAAAGTAAATAGAGAATTGCGTAAGACTAAGACTGATGAATCACAGACTGTACCCCTGAAACAAATAATACATTATATGTTAAGGAAAAAAAAAAGAAGATAGTAGGAAGGGAAAAATGAAGAGGGGGAAATCGGAGGGGGAGACGAACCATGAGAGATTATGGACTCTGAGAAACAAACTGAGGGTTCTGGGGGCGGGGATGGGTTAGCCCAGTGATGGGTATTAAAGAGGGCACATATTGAATGGAGCACTGGGTGTTATACGCAAACGATGAATCATGGAACACTACCTCAAAAACTAATGATGTAATGTATGGTGATTAACATAACAATAAAATTAAATTTAAAAAATGTAAAATACATAGGCTTTGATGCATTAAAAAAAAAGTAAATAGAGGGGTGCCTGGGTGGCTCAGTTGGTTAAGCCTCTGCCTTTGGCTCAGGTCATGATCCTGGGTCCTGGGATCGAGCCCCACATTGGGCTCTCTGCTCAGTGGGGAGTTTGCTTCTCCCTCTCCTTCTGCCCCTCCCCTGCTTGTGCTCTCTCTCAAATAAATATATAAAATCTTTAAAAAAAAATTAGGATTAGGATTGTTTGTTCCAGCTCTGTGAAAAATATCAATGATATTTTGATAGGGATTGCATTGAATGTGTAGATTGCTCTGGGCACCATAGACATTTAAAAAAAATTAGTATTAAAAAAATGTAAATAGATAAATTTTTGTTTAAGTACAATAAAAGCACAGTGACAAAACAATGGGAGAATAAAATTACACTGAAACACACACACATGCACCCCTGCAGCTCAACACAGAAATTATT
>NC_138380.1:84327908-84375644 GCF_054177405.1 Leptonychotes weddellii
AATACCCACCACCAGGCCAACCCATCCTCCCACCCCCCTCCCCTCTAGAACCCTCAGTTTGTTTTTCAGAGTCCATCGTCTCTCATGGTTCGTCCACCCCTCCGATTTCCCCCGCTTCATTCTTCCCCTCCCGCTACCTTCTTCTTCTTCTTTTTTTTTCTTAACATATATTGCATTATTTGTTTCAGAGGTACAGATCTGAGATTCAACAGTCTTGCACAATTGACAGCGCTTACCAGAGCACATACCACTTTGGGATTCTTAAGGAAGGATAGAGATCAGTCTCATGTCAGATTATGCGGGGCAGGGGGTTCTTTGGGGTTTCTTGGAGTAGGCAAATTTTCAAAAACAAAAGAGTGAGCTGATTTCTTAACCACCCTGTTTTCCAGGAGCACAGGGCTCAAGTAACATTCAACACTGTCACCACTGAAGACTAAAAATGATATTGGCCTCCATCATTTTCAACACAAGAAAGAGATGATCTTGGCCTATAGGGAGGGTGTGGCAGTGGAGAGGTAGAGGAGTGGATGGAATTGAGGGATATTTAGGTGAAAGAACTGAGGGGACTTGGTCATTGATGGGTTGAGTGAGAGTCATGGCCAAGTGAAAGTTTCCAGCTTGGGAAGTGGGTAACTGGCAATGCCATTGACTAAAATACCAAATATGGGCAAGAAGCATATATGGGAGGAAATAATGTTGAGTTTAATTTTAATCTTTGATGAGGTCTATAACGTTCACCTCCCATGTGGTGTTTGACTTGTAGATGCAAAGGAATCATAACAGGTAAGATGAGTATGGAAGTTAGTAATAGACCAAGGATCATGTACCTTTCCCATTTTATAACTTGAGCTACTCACTAGAAGATACATAAATTAAAACACATTTTTCCTTCCAAAACATGTTAATGCTGAAGGTGTCAATTAAGAGCTTACTAAAATTAATTGGTGATTTCCAAGAAGCAGGAGAAAAAGTCAACTCAGAGTATTTGCACAATTGAAAATCATGGAAAAATGAAAAACATTTCCTGCTTCGATGACTAAATGCAATCTTTCAGTCTTTCGGTTTTGCCTCCTATGGACTGGCTCCTCCAGCAGTCCCTAACCTTTGCTCTCTCTCTGCCCCACCTGGCAACACGCATCTATTTCTGGGTCACTGAGATAGGAAATCATCCTACTTTTCCTACATAAAAACAAAAACTCATTCCTCCCATTAAAACATACAATTCCTGCAAAACAAGTCTGTGTGATAAGACTTGAAAATACAGGGGCGCCTGGGTGGCTCAGTTGGTTAAGCGACTGCCTTCGGCTCAGGTCATGATCCTGGAGTCCCGGGATCGAGTCCCGCATCGGGCTCCCTGCTCGGCGGGGAGTCTGCATCTCCCTCTGACCCTCCCCACTCTCATGTGCTCTCTCTCATTCTCTCTCTCTCAAATAAACAAATAAAATCTTTAAAAAAAAAAAAAAAAAAAAGACTTGAAAATACAAACAGTTCAGCCCTGAGGACCTGACAGAGAAATTACAGGCTCAGACTCATTAGCTAATTACAGTAAGTCACATCAACTGTTACTTTAAAAAAGAAAAATGTATTGCCTGTTGAATAAGATTCTTAAGAACATTAGCATTTAATTTTCTGAATGATAATACAGTGTGCTAGTTTTTTTGGCCATGTCAATAGGCAATCTGTGGTGCAGAGTTAAAGCAATTTTTGGTGTAGGAAAAGACATCTGGACTGAGGGTCAGGAGCTTGGGTTTTAGTCCCAACTGTAACTAACCAGCTGTATGACCTTCTGCATGAAACTTAACCTTGAGTATTTGGTTTCCTTGTATTTAAAAGAAATTTTTGGTTTCATAGTCTTAAGAATTCAGATTATCCTAATCCAGTCTACAGTAATAAAATAAAATTTAAAAGGGGAAGATGAATAATTTTACATTAGTAAATTTATATTTTATATTTGAGGAGCATTAAGGAGACCTGTCGGTGAGGGCTATATTTATGTGAGAAACGTCCACATATACTTTGGCAAAAGTTAATTATGGACAATACATGAATGTTTAGGGGTGAAAGGGAATAAGAGAGACTGGCTTTTCCTCATTGATCTATGAATTGTATGCTTTTACTGTCTGCCATGATCCTCTCCATCAATGGGAGAATTCCCCACATCTCCTTTCTCTTGATTTTCTGGAGCTTCAGCTATACCTCCAGGTCAGGGATTCCAAACTTGGAATATCTAGTCCCTTCCTCATTCTGCTATATCTGGGCTGATATATCTGCTATATCTGGGCTGGAAAATGGAAAAGCAAAGAGAAAAAAGAAGGAAAAGGGAAATGCAACATGATATGCAAGAACTGTGGAACAACTACATAAGGTGTAATGTGAGTACTTCTAGTAGTAGAAAAAAGAGAGGAAGTTGCAGAAGAAATATTTGAAGCAACAATGACCGAGAATTTTCCCTAAATTAATGCAAGACACCAAACCACAGATCCAGGAAGCTCAGAGGACAAAAAAACCCAAAACCTTAGGCATGTCATATGCAAACTTCAGGAAATCAAAGATAAAGAAAAAAAAATACTGAAAGAAGCCAGGGAAGAAAACACCTTACCGATAGAGGAACAATGATAAGAATTACATCTGACTTTTCCTGAAAAACCATGCAAGCAAGGAACAGAGTGGAGTAAACTGAAGTGTTCAGAGAAAACAAACCTCAAAACACTGAGCAAGCTAGGTTTCTGTACCCTAAGAAATTATCATTCAAAAGTGAAAGAGGAAAGACGTTCTCACACAAACAAAAATTAAGGAAATTTGTTGCCAGTGGACCTGCCCTACTAGAAATGTTAAAGGAAGTTCTTCAGAGAAGAACTGACATCAGAAAGTGTGATCTGCATAAAGAAAGGAAAAACATCAGGGTGCCTGGGTGGCTCAGTCATTAAGCGTCTGCCTTTGGCTCAGGTCATGATCCCAGGGTCCTGGGATCAAGCCCCGCATCGGGCTCCCTGCTCCGCGGGAAGCCTGCTTCTCCCTCTCCCATTCCCCCTGCTTGTGTTCCCTCTCTTGCTGTGTCTCTCTCTGTCAAATAAATAAATAAAATCTTAAAAAAAAAAAAAGAAAGGAAAAACATCAGAGAAGATATTAGTGAAAATAAAATACAAACTTATACTTTTTTATTCTGATTGTGAGTTTCAGTATTCTTTATATATTTCAGGTAACAGTCCTTTATCAGATATGTGTTTTGCAAATATGTGCCCCCAGTCTGTAGCTTGTCTTCTCATTCTCTCAACAATGTGTTTAGCAGGCAGAAGTTTTTAATTTTAATGAAGTCTAGCTTACAAACTGTTTCTCTCAGGGATCACCCTTTGGTGTTGTATCTGAGTCATCACCATACCCAAAGTCATCTAGAGTTTCTCCTCTTACCTTCTAGGAGTTTTGTAGTTTTGCATTTTACATTCCTTCCCCCTGGAGTTCCTGACTCTCATTAATGTCCACCCTGAGCCTCCAGCAATTCCTCAATTACATTTGAGATTCTCCTGCTCCAGTACTTATTCCGGTGGGGCATTCTTGCTCATGGGTTTCTGCTCCAGTCAGTTGTGATTATCTTTAGGCTCCTGTCTGTCCCTAGTTTGGGGGCCATGGTTTGCCCTGTGACCTGACTTCTTTGTTGGATCTAAAAACAATGATCAATTTTTCAGCTTGTTCAGTTTTTATCTGTTGTTAGGATGGAGTGCTGACTTCCAAGCTTCTGAACACCGGATTGGAAACCGAAAGACTGAGTGTGGTATTTTTAAACTGCAATTTAAAAAATCATTGCATTTAAAGATATATGAAGTCATCAGACATAATGATGATCATTGGGAACCACTCCTGGTTTAAGAGCCAAAGAACTGGGCTTTCCTGTCTGCTGTCCTCTGAGTCTGTGCGGCAGGCCCAGCCACATCACCATTCAGGTCTGCTAAAGACATAAAACAGAAGAAAGTTTCTTTACTTTCTTAGGTTTTAGGCATCTTCGGATATTTGGTTGAGGCCATGGATACAAACTCTTGTCAGCTAAATGTGGCTGTCAAGGACTAGCTGGACCTAGGAATTCTTGGTCATGCCATCTAGAAGATCATCCGTAATGTTGCCTTTAGGTCTTTCTATTTCCTAGCTATGTGTGAACTCCATACTCAGGTGTTTTGAGGTAAGCAAAATACCACAAAATGAGTAATGGTAACTAATATTTACTGAGCATTTATAATATGCCATATGCCTAGCCCTTTGTATGGAATGTCATTTTGACCCTTTCCTCAGTTTTAGGAGGGAGCCTCCTTATTTCATACAGGATATGTTCAGTGCCAATTATGTGCCAAGAGTCGTGCTGAGTGAATCCTCCTAACAACCCTACTAGGGTTTGCATTACAGTTAGCTAGTAATTTATCACGCAAACCAGGACACTTTTCAGGGTTGAAGGGACTCACTATTAATAATTAGACCTGACAAGAAGCATAAATAGAGATTCTCAAGGGCAAACTGGGACATATGGTCCCTTTAGCTATCATCCTTCTTTTACGGAGGCGAAAATTGAGATGAGGGAAGCAACGTCACTTTCTGGAGGCTGCTAGGTTTGATTCCAGGGATGTTAGACTCCAAAGCCTATCATTGAATCACAACATGCTGGGATAGACCAGTGAATGGTGCCTGCGATGAATTTCCCTAGTGCCTCTCCTCAAATGTTCTAGTTTTTGTCAGCAGTCTGCCCTTTAAAGGCAAATTCCCCTGTATTTGACCATGTACTAGGATACTGACTTTAGAGATAAGCTAATGCAAGCTTAAAGATCTATGAAAACGAGGATTATACTTTGCTGGAAATGCTCACAATAGCAGATTTTTTTTCAAGGAGAGCCTAATTACCTTTCGAAATTCCAAAAATGTCAAACTGATTACGGTGTATGCTTTTTTTATAACATCACATGCACCGAAGTTATTTTGGGATAATGAGCAATTTTAATCTTGCTTAATAAAAGCTATTCACAGGGCACTTTAGGAGGGGATCTGCATATAAGTAGTTTTACTAAACCACTTTCCCCCTTCAGTGGCATTTATTCAAGAGTATGCAAATTCTTCTAAAACTGGCAGCTAAATTTAGAAATCAGAAGGGCAGAGCTCTGGACTTGAGTAAATTTTCTGTTTTTTAAGAACGTATCTGAGAAACAGAAAGTAAAATTAAAATTTTGAATTTTACATATTTATGTGCTAATAAAAAGCAGAGGTGTGCTGAGTTTGGAATTTGAATATGAGTTTGAATTCAGGTTTACAAGTTAAATTTTAAAAAGATTTATTTAAATCACTTCAGTCAATATGATGAAATAATTATCAAGAGACATTTTAAAAGAAAAAATGCTTAAGCAATCTTTTTTAAAAGAACATTTTGTTTAACTTTTCAAGCAAAAAGGAATAGGAAATTTTTATGGCAATACTCTAAACATAAAAGGGAGTTGAAAATAAGCATCTTAAATTAGAAGAAATTCCTCTTAATGGCCAACTAATAAGAACCTGTAGAACAATACAGGCAAGATCATTCAAGAGAATGAGGCATTCATGACTTGGTCTTTGAGATGGTGAGACATGGGCTCACTCCAAAGTTCCCATGGTTCAAGCAAGTGTTCTAGCAGTATTCTCTGCCCACTTTCTGAAATCCTGCCAATATCAGTGCAGATTCTTACCATAGCGATAGGTTTGTGAAATAAGGCCAGTGGAAGTTCAAAGCTATCTGGTTTGATGGAGGCAGCATGGAGCCTAATTTTCTCTGCAGACTATTATGCCCAAGGTTTCTGCCTCTTCCAAACAGGAAAGAGATCAATGGCCAAGCAGTCAATAAAGGAAAATGAGGGGATTCATCCGTGACTTCTGGTCTCATGGTCTTTCTGCTCTTAGGGAGCTCATCTTGGTTACCTTGTCTGATCATTTAAGATGTTATGATTTTCCTCCTTACTACTCCCAATCCTTTTTTTCTTTTTCCTGTTTCTATATCTATTTCAATTTCAAGACATAATTTTATAGCTTTTTAAGGAGTCATGCTTACATGCAACACCTGAGATTCCCTCTTGACCGTCTTCATTCACTAAATAAGTACTTGCATATGTCTCCTATGGGTCAGTCTCTCTGACCATGGGAAGCCATGGTGAACAAAAAAACATTTCAGTTCTCAGGAAGCTTACAGTCTTCCACTTCTTCCTTTCTGAAAGCTCTTCCTTTGCTTCCTTCCTTCCTTTATGCTCTGGGCTACTCTACTATATAAAAATTCTTCCTTGATCCTGACCCCCCCCCAGTCAAAGTAGACCTTTCTTTTTTCCCTCTCCCTAAGGCTGCCTCTATTTAAGGACCTGGGACACCTACCCCACCCATTCTACTGCATTAGCTCTATGACCAATGGCTTCCTTCCTTTCCAAAGAGCACAGACTAATAGTAGCTTAGAGAGAGTGGATCTGCTGATCCCCTAAGATTGTTAGATCCTGGGCCACCTGGATGGCTCAGTTGATTAAGTATCTGCCTTTGGCTCAGGTCATGGTCCCAGGGTCCTGGGATGGAGCACCCCGTCAGGCTCCCTGCTCAGTGGAGAACCTGCTTCTCCCTTTCCTTCTGCTGCTACCCCCACTCCCCACTGGTGCTTTCTCTCTCTCTCTCAAATAAATAAATAAATAAAATCTTAAAAAAAAGAAAAAAGAGTGTTAGGTCCTCAAGATGTTCTACAAGAAGAAAGTGAGTTCATAACTTTTCCCATGTAATTGGTTAGTGATAGACACATCACATCACTAGTATAGAAAGCTCTCACAGCCAGCTCATGAGCTCTCCCAACTATGCCCCAGATATTTTTTATTGATCCTCTTATAACACTATTGGACAAGAAGTCCAGAAAGGCAAGCATGAAAAAACTGTGAAGCTAAAATGGAATTTATAGATGACTTGGTCTACTCTGCAGATGAGGGAACTGGGGCCTGGATCAGGAGACTGATAGCTCAGAGTCTCCCAGTGTTACAGTAGGTAGACCCAAACTGGTCTCCAGTTCTCCTGATTCTAAGACTTTCTCCTTCTTTCACTTGCATTCAGTCTGTTTTTGTTCTTCCTTGGACAGGTTTCTTGAGAGCCACTGAAAATATGAAACATTTCCTTTCAATTCACAGTTTCTACACCAAGGCGCCTTATAAGGAGAGTGCTCCCCAAGGGACACACTATTCTTAGTCTTGGACCTACTGTTGGCACTCCTTCCCTCAGAGAGCTCACACACTCCCTGTTTTCACTATCTGTACACACACACACACAAGACCTCTAATGACCACTGAGTCCTAAATTTTAGACTGCTAGTAAGACACTGCTAAGTAAGACACTCACTGCATGTTCAAGAAGTATAGTGGGGAGAAGGGGAAACCACCACTTCCTCTTTCAGCTGCTCCTCACAGTGACCTCAGAGAGATGCTTCTCTTCCCTCCTTTGAGCTTAAAATAACCTTGTAAGGGCGCTGAAGTTCAGAAAGATTTAGGGACTTGTCTGAGATCTCACACCTTGCAAGAAGTGAACTGGGATTTGTTCTGGGTCTTCTGTCTTCAAGTCCAGCTCTTTCAACAGTATCAATATCAGGCCTTTTCAACTGCAACTCCTTTTAAATAATTATTTTGCTCCTCTTGATCCTCTCTGGCTAGAAACAACTCCTTTTGTTCTCATAGAACAGATCTTGGTTTCTTACAACAAGCGAGATTCCTCAGCCCATTTTTGTTACCACCCCATCTTACACTTTTAATGTTGCCTCCCACCCACCAATATCCAGAAGGAAATGAAATGGAGAAGCCAAGAGAGAATGGTCAAGTCAGTATCTTTTTTTTCTTCCTAGTCTCTAAAATGGTGATGATAATACTACCTACAGTACAAAGCTTGAGAATATTACATGAGATCAGCCATGTAAACACATTTAGCTGTGGGCCTGGCACATAGGTAGTGCTCAGTAAGGATATTTTTTCTTTTTTACCATAATCCAAAGAGAAATCCAGACCTATGCTTTGTGTCTTTAGAAAAAAAAAGAAAAAGAGGAAAACCCCAATCTGATTTACTTAAAGGAACATCAACCATAATTACTATAAGATTTACAGAATGCATTTTGATATCCTTTGAGAGGGAGATCCAACAAAGAAAAGATGGGAGGACCAATGGTCAGGTCTATTTATTTCTTTAATTTTTGATATATTTTAAAATTGTTTTTACTTATGAAAGTAAGCATACTTGTTATAGAAAAATTTGGGAAATTCAGGAAAAAATGAAAACATATTATTATCCTCCAAAGACAAAAGACTGGTGACATCTGGGGCAGTCACTCTTGACTTTCTTTTTTTAGATTTTATTTATTTACTTATTTGAGAGAGAGAATGAGAGACAGAGAGCACGAGAGGGAAGAGGGTCAGAGGGAGAAGCAGACCCCCCCGCCAAGCAGGGAGCCCAATGCGGGACTCCATCCCGGGACTCCAGGATCATGACCTGAGCCGAAGGCAGTCGCTCAACCAACTGAGCCACCCAGGCGCCCTCACTCTTGACTTTCTATCTCTAGGTTATAAATAGGGTTGCCATACTCAGCTGTGCAAGTTGTGCACTGTGACACCCCAGGAAGCACCATCCACATCAATTGCTACGTGACTGACACTCTCAGGGGTTGTGCTGTGTCGCTGCCCCACGTATCCCATGTATCTATATGCATGTGCGTTTTTTCTTTTCTCGTAATTGTAAAAACTGTTCATATGATTCTGCATTTTACTTAATGTGATAGTGTGAGTATTTTATAAGAACTGCTTCAAAAACATTTTTTAGAGACCAAATAATATCTCTCTAAGTGGTTGTGTGATTTACTTAACTATTACATAGATTTTCGAACTTCAGCATGTTTCCAAATTTCTACTGTCAGTAATACCACTGTGATGAACATCTTTTTGTAGAAAGCTTTCTCCTATACTGTGGAATTTCTTTAGTACACATTACTATGATTAAGGGGTAAAAATTGTGTGTGGCTTATAAGATACATTACCAGATTGCTTTTCTAAAAGCATTGTAGATACAATGTAGAGCTTATATCCCTCCTTCCAAAAGGGTATGGAGGCTTCATATCAGTAAATCCCAGTGTTTTATTAAAACCAACACTTTAGCTTTTCCCTAATATTTTAAAGCAAATCTGGCTTGTCATCCTAGCACGAAGAGGCAAATCTGCTGAGAAAAATTGTGCCAGGCATAGTACATCTGGCTTGAAAGTAAAGACCCAAAGGACTGAAAAATCCTGGTAAAAGGAATTTAATTCACTTGGCCAACTTTCTTCCTATGTTTGAAGGTCATACATTTGTAGATGCAAAGAGAAAAATAAATAAATAGCCCATTCCCCCCAATGTTAATATTGTTAAGACTTATTTACCAACACAAACCTATCTGTATTTGAGCAAGTTTTCTATGCTCTTTCATTGCGTTAAGGGCACATTCTAGGAGAGGTTGTGATAGCAAGCATTTGCCAGTAGTGAGGTTTACACTCTTGCTACTCAAAGCGTGGTCCAGAAACCAGAAGCACAGGCAGCACCTAGGAGCTGGTTAGAAATGCAAACTCTCGGGTCCTAGCCAGACACATAGAATCAGAATCTGCATATTAACAAGATCCCCAGGTGATTCATATGCACATTAAAGTTTGAGACACAGGGTTGTATGTCCAAGGGGAGTTAAACCCAAGTTGAGGAGCAACAAAAATACACATTTGGAAATGACCTGGAATGTTGAAGTGCTCACTTTGCTCTGGGTCAGGTGTCCCAGCTAGCTAATCCAGAGCACTGATACAATTGTAGAAGCCCTTCGCACGTTCTGTTGGGATTGTTTTCTTTGTATTTTTACTTGTTTTGTGCTCAGTAACTTTTGAATGTTGTTGCTAAATAAGAGTATACTATAAACTAGTGGTTTTGCAGCAAAATGAGATACATTTTTTTTTTCCTTTATTTCCACAGGCTACTTGGGAAAAGAAAGTACAGTGGAAATTCCAGTGGTAAGTCTTTTTGTAAGGGCGAATATTTGCTTCCCAACTAAAACAGATCTGCCTTCAGACTTCCCTTTCTTTTGGTTACAACAGAGTTAAATCTTATGCTTAATCACTAGCAAAATCAACTTTTGCTAATATTCTATTTCATATTTTAATGTCTTATTTGACAGGTGTGGTTGAGTTACTGGCAAGCATCTAATTTATGTCAAATCTAATATTATTTTCCTAGAGTGGAAGTTTTCCGTGTCTTGTCTCAGTCCTAAGGTAATTTTTTTTCTTCTCTTTTCTAGAAGAAGATGAATTGTGAAAGCAGAGTTGCATAACATATGTTAGAAGTTGTTGTGAGAAGCAAAAGTATCACACTTATTTAAAAGCACTTGAAAAATATGTGTATCCCAGAGATAATGCAAAAATGGCTGAATATCAACTAACATTAACTATTAAAGAAAAATTCCAAGTGTTATATTTTAACCAAAAGCAAGCTTTCTGAGTAATTTGAGAGGGGAGAAAAATGGAATGGAAGCTTTTGCAGAAGAACATTTTTACGCAGGACCTGTTCAAATCTGTCACTTCATTTAATTCTCTATTTCCATAACCCTGAACCCTCAGAAACACATGCAGTTCTTTTTTTCCGGGTACCACGCTGAGGTGGCAGACAGCAGCAGCATGGTTAAAATGAAAGAGGAAGGGGCGCCTGGGTGGCTCAGTCGGTTAAGCGGCTGCCTTCGGCTCAGGTCATGATCCCGGGGCCCTGGGATCGAGTCCCGCATCGGGCTCCCTGCTCCGCGGGGAGCCTGCTTCTCCCTCTGCCTCTGCATCTCTCTCTCTCTGTCTCTCATGAATGGATAAATAAAATCTTAATAAAAAAAATAAAATGGAAGAGGAAGCATTTCGGGAAACCAAGGAAGGCAACTGATGTTAATTGAGCATCTACTGATTGCCAGCAATGCCGACCCACAGCGCAGGCATCGCCCTGCCCTCCGTACCGTGTACTATTGTCTCTATTTTCACAGATCAAACAATTGACGACTAGAGAAGTAAGTTGCTCTAAACTTACACATTTCAAGGGGGAGAATCTGGAATTAGAAAAACATGTGCTTGATTCCAAAGTTCCTGTTTCTCTACTACAGTGTTGCAGGAATGATACCATCCCTAACATCATGTATCTCTGGCATTTCTGTCGGTAAGTTGGGAATAAAAAAAAAAAAAAGGTGTATTTATTATATTGAGATAGGAATAAATACCAAGGGAAGGAATTCTTTCTCGGGCTTAGCTTTTTAGAAAAAAATCCTCAGACTCCCATGGGATCAGCCAACGTTCACAGACTGCTAGGGACTCCAGAAAGCCTTCTGCTCTACTTTAGCTTAAGCAAAATATATTATTTATGATTTTATTTTTTTATTGAACTGGTTTCACATTTCTGAAGGATTTGTCTATCCCGGGGAAGCTTCCTGTCAATTTTCACTTCTATCTGCTCGCTAAAGTGGGCTATTACAAGGATTCACTGACGGGGTTCAGTTGCCAAAACTCGACTTTGGAGGATGGTTTTCTTAGCATTTGTGGCTTAGGATCTGGTGGACTAGAGGGTACTCTAGTCCACCGGATCCTAGAGGAATTCCATTCCTAAGAGCTGCCGCAGAAGTATTGAGGGGCTAGCCATTCCATTTGTCAGTGCTTGGGAATTTGGCCCTCAGTAATTAACACCTATGCAGCCCTTTACAGACAGGGTTGGTGGTGTTAAGGCATGATTTATTTAAAGCTTTACAGATTTGGGATTGCATTAAGAACCCTTCCCATTGCCAAGATAACCCTCGCCAAGGACCATTCTCAGCTAGGAAATATTTGTTTTCAAGTCTTTAGAACCCACTTGAATCTAAAGGGATAAACATGTACTTGGTCAACTAGGGATGGGTTCTGCTACCTTTTCTAAAGTCATCAAAACATTTCCAAAGTGTGATTATCTAACAAGTCATCCAAGCAAGGTCAACGTTCTGCTTCTCTGCTTGAATTTAAACTGAGGCTGCTCTCAGATTAAATTTAATTGACTTCAGACCTGGCTTTGCGTAAATGCCTTTCAAACACCGTAAAATACACCCTCTGCCCTTCCGAACCATCTCAAGTAGGCAAGCCTATTCCAGAGAATGAGACCAGTCTGCACCTCCTTTACACAAGGAGAAATCCAGACTTAGGTGAGACTGAATTCCTGGGGCTCAGGAATGGGCCTCAGAAATTCAGGGGCTCAGTGGAAGAGCCAGTCTCGATTTTCACAGAAACTTCATGAGTTTCCTTCAGGTCTGATTTATATTCCCTTGAATCTTTCTAATGTAATTAATGGCTAACCTTGGCCGAATTACCTAATTTCTCTTAAGCCTTGGTTTTGTCATTAGTAAAAGAGGCATAATAATTGTAATTATTCATAAATTTATCATCCTGATTAAATAAGGTAATCTATGTAAAGTGCTTAGCTCAGTGCTTCAAACAAGCTAAGCAGCTGAGAGACATCACCTGTCACCTTCCTCTTTGATACTGTTGGTCATGCTAAGTTGAAGAAAATGTTTAATTTCAGTGAAGTTAAGCTGTTCCCAGCTTGTCTCCAGGACTGAAGTTTGGTTCACAAATGTGGCTGAATGTCAGACTCACCAGGGTGCTCTTCAGAATATATACATTCCTTGCTTTAGTCCGCCTGACTCAGTCCTTCTGAGGTTCTGGGAAAAAAAAGCCTAAGAATCTGGATTTTTAACTTTAAAAATGATCAGGGTGGAGAACAACTTCTCTAGAGGGTAGGAAGCACTTTCTCATCACCGTTCTCTCAGTGCAGCCAAAAATTCAGGTAGGAACAAGGACAAGGTAAGTCTGAGTATTACCTTTCCCTCCCTCTACTTAAAATTGGTGATTATTTTACCCAAAAGTACTCAAGTGGGCATAACCTCTCACTTCCCAGAAGCAGCCTGGCTGTTACGAGGCCCATAAGAGGCAACATTCCAAATCTACAGAGTCTGAAGATGGACTGGGTCCAGGGTCACGCTGATTTCTGGGACTTTGAATCTGGTTACTCGCAAATGCCAGAGAGGGACAAGTTAGGACTTCTCTCGTTGTAATTCTTGATGGCCTGCTATATCAAGAACAAAACTTACTTTGCATCTGGAAAGTGGGGATAAACAAGACTCCTCACTCACGAAGCTAGTTTGAAGATGGGATGAGTGGAGCCCTCAGTGCCTGGGCCCTAAGGACCTCTCAATCAGCCTTAAGTAATTTTAAAAGGACAGATGTTCGCTAAAATGGTTGCGGCATGCATTTTGGTTAATCAATTGATATAAACATGATGTATTGTTTTTAATGTAAATAACTTACAACATAGCCATGTTTATTTATTTTGGTTTATTTCGTGCACTGCGCTCCCAGGAAGCCCCATAGCAAAGTATTCCACTCTCCCCATCCATCCCGCTCTTCCCAAAGGCTCTCTCTCCCCCCCTCTCCAGCCCCTCCTCTCTTGTTTGTCTTTTCAATCTTCCTTAAGCCCTGGGACAGTCTCCCCCTGCCATGGCCTCACCCCAACCCTCCCTGGTTCCCTCTCACTATGGTCAAATGACAGTTTGGCTGGTCTTCAAGTCCCATAAGAGTGGCCTCTGATCTCCTGACTAGAGAACTGCGGGGGAAGGGGTAGGAGACTCTGCACCCCAAAGGGGCTCTTTCTTTCTACAAAGTCTGCTGAGCCTTTAGGGTTTAGGGAACAATGCTTTTTCCAGGTGTTAAACTTTGACTTTTTCTCATAAGGTTGATACTCTCTTTTCTTTTGCCATTGCCTTCAAAGTGCTGTGACCATTTTCTCTCTGGCATTGGAGTTGTCGTAGTTATTAATTCAAAAATTATAAATTTCTTGATCACCTGTTGTGGCCAGAACATAACTTATTTTGCATCTGTCTCCCTTCCTCCTCAGGGACACCATATGTCCATTTCTGGCTTCTACCCTCTTTTATAAACACAAAAGTGGAAAAGCTTGGCTTTATTCAGTGAGTATCCTTTATGTCAGTAAATTATATATGTCCCTCTGTGGCAATCTCAGTCACCTCTCCCTAACTCATATATCTTCCATACTTGAAATGTCTCATTTATTCTAAGCATTTACGCAACAGTGCTCTTAATTAACACCTGTATTCTTTTAAAAATACATGTATCACTTATAATCTGTCTTGGTCTCCTTCGTGTTGAACCTACAAACATAAAACATTCTTTCTCTTTTACCTGCTGTCAATAGGTGATTTGTATATTGTTAGAGGAAAGTTTATTGCATCACATCCGTTCTCTATCCAAATAAACCCATGACATTGCATACTTTTAAAATTACACATGTTGCCAGACAGAAAAAGACAAATACTGCATGGTATCACTTATACGTGAATTATTTAAAGAAAAACAACAACCAAAACAGTAGAAAACAGTAGAAAAGTGGTTGCCAGGGGCTGGGGAGTGGAGAAGTAGGGAAGAGGTTGGTAAAAATGTACAATGCCAGTTACAGAATGAAAAAGGTCTTAGGATCTAGTGTAATAAATGTGGTGACTTGGGGCACCTGGGTGGCTAAGCGTCTGCCTTCGGCTCAGGTCATGATCTTGGGGTCCTGGATCGAGCCCCGTGTCAGGCTCCCTGCTTAGCAGGGGAGTCTGCTTCTCCCTCTCCCTCTGCACCTGCTTGTGTGCGCTCTCTCTTGCTCACTCTCTCTCTCAAATAAATAAATTAAATCTTAAAAAAAATAGGGGTGTCTGGGTTGCGCAGTCATTAAGCATCTGCCTTTGGCCCAGAGTCCCGCATGGGGCTCCCTGCTCAGCGGAGAGTCAGCTTCTCCCTCTCCCTCTGCTGCTCCCACTGCTTGTGTTCCTGTTCTCCCTATTTCTCTGTCAAATAAATAAATAAAATCTTTTAAAAAAATTAAAATATAAATAAATGTGGTACCTATAGTTGATAACACTGTGTTATAGAACTGAACTTTGGTAAGAGAGTAGAACTTAATTGTTCTTGGCAACCTCTGCACCCCCCTGCCCCCCAAAAAAAGAAAGAAAAAGGACAAATATATGAGGTGATGGATGTGTTAATTAACTAGATGGTGGGAATCCTTCCACAATGTGTGCATGTATCAAATCACCGCAATGCACATTTTGAACCTCTCACAATTTTGTCAATTACACCTCAATAAAGCTGAACAATTACATATGTGGTTCTCCTTTGTGGCTCCCAGATTTCTGTTGATCTGCGCTGCTGAGACAGTAACATTTGCAAGTGGAATGGGGGAGGAAGAGCAATGTGGGCCCTGGAAGGAAGCAAGGAGAAGGTGTCCCAGGAACCCAGGTGAGCCCTGGTCCCTTCTCCCAGGTCCTCCTCTATACCAACCTGAACCTGTAGCCACTGATAGCCCATAGGTGCTGCTCTTTGAAGGGAGGGTGTTCACTTCTGAGCAGGGTGAGCACAGAGGCCGGTGACAGAAGGAGACTCCTGGGACAGGCCTTGAAGACCACCCAGGACTTGGCTGGGTGAGGTCCACTGAGAGGAGCCTTGAGGGAAACATGTTTTCTGATGGACGTGGCCTCTGGGGGTCGCCCCTTAATGACAGGCTCATTTCTACATTTGCTCTAGGGGCTACGGCCCTAATTTCATAGCTCAGAAATTCCTTGCCTTTTGGGAGCAATGGATGGACAACATCATCTATGGCAGAGAGGAAAAAGTCACTGCAATCAATGCAGCAACCGGGTTTCTTTTTGGTCTTTCTAGTGTTGGTCAAACACAGTAACATCTTTTTTTTTTTTTTTTTAAGATTTTATTTATTTATTTGACAGAAACACAGCGAGAGAAGGAACACAAGCAGGGGGAGCGGGAGAGGGAGAAGCAGGCTTCCCGCTGAGTAGGAGCCCAATGCGGGGCTCGATCCCAGGACCCTGGGACCATGACCCTAGCCGAAGGCAGACGCTTAACGACTGAGCCACCCAGGCGTCCCAGGTAACATCTTTTATCTGTGAAAATAGAAGGACCTTCAAGTTTGGAAGGAAGTCATTTCACAGAAAAGAAAACTGAGTTCCAGGAATGGAAAGGAGGGTGAGGGGACCAGCAGCACCCGGGGGCCAGGTCCTGTGCAAGGGGTTTCACATTGTCCTTCCCGCTCCGCGGCGGGAGCGCCCTCTCACAGGCGAGAGAACCCCGCCAGGAAGCGTGATGACGTCAGGGGTGTCCTCTCACAGGCGAGAGAACCCCGCCGGGAAGCACGATGACGTCAGCTCGAGAAACAGCCGGGGAGGCGGCAAGGCCAGGCCCTCACAGATGCGCCCTGTTCTTTCCAGCAGTCTTCCCATCAGGCCAGCGAGGGGTAGGTCCAGCTCCCCGCTCAGCGGGTCCCAAGTTGGGACTTGCAGATTCTACAGTTAATGCATTAGTTGGTTAGTTCTAAGTCTAGGTGGATATGGCCTTGATTTTGAATACAGCGAGAAAGGTCTAATTTATTTTGGGGGGAGTGGGAAGGAGGAATTACCAGGTTCTCTCAGAGTTCAAGAGAGACATTGGTAACTCCTGCTTGCCGAAACTCCAGGCATGTTGAAACATGAAGATGTGCCAGAAGACTTGTGTAAATACTGGGGTACATTCTGCATACCAACATTTAGCAAATTCGTAATGTCAAAAACCCAAATGAAGTATAGTGTGCTATTTACAAGTTAGCTCAGAACTGATGAAAATATTTTTATATGTACACGTGGTCTGTTACTGGGATGAGTTTTAAAGAAAATCCGTTTGGTCACTGTATCTCAGTGACGAAATAAATAAGTACATTTGGAGATAAAATAAAAGTCTAAATTTGAGGCCTAGACTAAATGATCCTCCCTGCCGCCCAGAGATAGGCCCCTTTATCAGTATTCTGTCAAGGCCCTGCCCTGTTTAGGAACCCCCCAAATCCCACCAGGCCACTCTAGGCACGAGTGGGCCCACGTGGTTTGACATTCGCCTCACACTGAGCTCACCCTGCCGTTATCTGGGCTGCCTTCGGCCTCCTTCCCAGGTCCCGCTATCACACCTCTGCGTGATTCCCGGTGACCCAAATGTCCTTGCTCTGCTATCAGCGGATTGATTGCCCTCTCTCCAGTATCTCTTATGGCAAAGCAGTACTGATAGAAAAGAGAAAGAGCTAGCAGGACTAAGGGACACCCACGGGGCCAGCAGCTTGCCAGGCAGCCTGGCCGCCTGGAGCTCCCCGGCTCCTCCTTCCCCTGCAGGCCCAGTTCTGGCCTGTGGAAGCCCCTCACGGCCCCCCCCAACCCCACCCCCCCAGCTGCGGACTGGGGGCCATGCAGGTGGTCCCCAGCACCAAAGCCAGGGTTCTCTTGGACTCACTCCGGGAGGCAAGTGCTTCTGAAATATCAGTTCCTTCCAGGGAGAGCCGATGTGGATCAAGACCCCTCCGCTCAACAGGTTGCTGTGTAGCAATTCCAGAACCGCATCCGAACACATCCCTTGGGAATGCCCTAAAAGCCCAGCAAACTCCTCTCCCCATCCCAACCTGGAGTTCGGTGGAGTAAAGCGAGCGAGATAAAGCCCGGGTCCCTTTCAGCAATGGCACTCCATCTGCCCTCTATTTGTGACCAGGAAGCCCATGCAAGTGAAGGACAGAGTGCTAACCGAGTATTAATAAACAGTTACTGAAGATGAAAGCCTTCAACTCTGCCTCTAATAACTCCCAGACCCAGGCTTTCTGGGAATAAGCTGCGTGGTAAAGCCGCTCTCCTTGGCCACCAGCTAGTCAGCCTCAGTGATAGTCAGAAGGAAATTTCAAAGAGGCCAGACATAACGTTGCTTTTAGTATCCACCTTTTTCATGGCAACCTGATGTGCTCAGTGTCTCTATGTAAACACTTGCAAACTGAGACACATCTGCCTTTTCTAGGCTCATAGGAAAATCTGCGGCAGCTCTGCTTGCCCACTCCTGGGCTATACGCCTTTGCAGATCCTGCTTCTAAGGCCAAGTCCCTGGTTTTCGGCATGCCCTCCAGCAGAAGCAAGCTGGCTGCAGGCCCCCTGCCATCCGCATACCTCAGTGCAGAGGGGCAGAAGGGGTGGGGCACCAGACCAGACTGCCCCCAGCCCAGCCCCCAGCACGTACAGCCACGCTCCAGCTCACGGGCAGCCCTCCAGGCTGCCTTTGTCTTCAGCATGATTCTTGCACGCTCATCCTTACATGATGCACTAATGGGGTTGGAATGGGTGTTTGGCAGAAAGCAGTGGCATCTGTCATCTCTGCTTCACCAGAATCCAGCTTGGAACCAGGCCCCTGGTTGTGTGTTTCCTCCTGTTGGCTGGCCAGGTTATGGATGGCTCTGTTCTGCAGCACTGGGTGGGTTAAGCTTGGTGGCTTCCCAGGCTCTGTTTTGAGTCAGTCTCCGCTAGGCAAACTCAATTCCTCAGCAGTACAAAAGCAAATTGTAGCATTTGCAGGAGAAAAAGAAAACCACACTAAAGGTTATCCACCCAAAGCACACAGTGCAAAGAGCAAAGGTTAGGTAGATATTGTAGCAGCAAGTCATTTAGATTTCGCAGAGGATTAGGGCCCCCCCTCCCCACACCATGAACCAATAAGACCCTAGGAGAAGAGCCTTCACCCCTGTTGGTGTTGAACCCTGATCTGCACAACTCAAGTAGGCAAAACTTGGTTGCTCTGAAGTATTCTACATTACAACCCAGTATCTGTCTACTGCTGTCTCCAATTCTAATCCATCCCGAATGCGGCAGGTAGATGATTTTCCTAATCCTGTCATGCACATTGGATTCTATCAGCCAGTCCTCTGGCCCCTACCGCACACACAAGCACACATGTGTGCTTAAAACCCTTTGATAAGGTCTCACCAACCATAGGATGTGGTTCAAGTACCTTAATTTGAGTTACAAAGTCATCCCGGACCAGGCCATTGACCTTACCTGCCTCAGCTGTGCCCATTTCCGCTCTCATTTGGGCCCAGCTGTTTTTGGTTGTTGGTTTTCCCTCCCTCCCTTAGATGAACTGAACTCTCTCTGTTCTTGTTCACACTTCTGGACTTCTATTTGCTCTTCCGTATTTCTGGATTGCTTCCTCCTTCTCTTCATCTAATTAATGCTGTTTATCCTCTGGATTCGAAACACCACATCCCATTTAAATCTCTCTGCTCTATGTTTTCTCCATACCAGGCCTCCTTATCACAACATCACACTCTGTTGTGATTACTATCACTATTACCACACTCTTGCCTGCAAGGAGAGCTGGGAGCCGTGGGTCAGTTCCACCTTGTTGCCACTCTATTCCCAGGGCCTGGCAAACCATGGGTGTCCCATGAAGTCTGGTTGCTTGGTGGGCTGAATGAAAGAATGAATGAATCGATGGGTCTGTGTTTTCTAGTTGCACAGGGAGCCACTTGGAGGAAAGTGTTGTTCCACAGAATCTTTTTTTTTTTTAAAGATTTTATTTATTTATTTGACAGAGAGAGAGAGAGAGAGACAGCGAGAGAGGAAACACAAGCAGAGGGAGTGGGAGAGGGAGAAGCAGTCTTCCTGCTGAGCAGGAGCCCGATGCGGGGTTCGATCCCAGGACCCTGGGATCATGACCTGAGCCGAAGGCAGATGTTTAACGACTGAGCCACCCAGGCACCCCCTGCGGTATCTTTTAAATGCTTTTACCCTTCTTCCTTCTTTTCTACTTAAAGTTACTTTTTTTTAAAATTTTTTCTAAAGATTTTATTTATTTGAGAGAGTGAATGAGAGGGGGGAGGGTCAGAGGGAGAAGCAGACTCCCTGCCGAGCAGGGAGCCCGATGCGGGACTCGATCCCGGGACTCCAGGATCATGACCCGAGCCGAAGGCAGTCGCTCAACCAACTGAGCCACCCACGTGCCCGGTAACTTTTTAATCTTGCACAATCCTGTATTTCTTAGGTCTATTTAAATGTTTCAGTGATGTGTATCATCTGTGGATGAACAGCCTGAGTAAATTTCCACCACATCCTGGAAACATACCCTCTTTGTTTTTTGGAAACAGTGGCAGCCACTTCCAAACATGGAAGAAAACATGATCTGTTGAATTGTTCAATTCATACAAAGAGGAAGCAATAGATCTCTCTCCACACACACACACACACACACACACACACACACACACACACCCCAAGGAGAGGCCACAGGAAGACACAGTGAGAAAGTGGATCTCTCTGCAAACGAACAAGAGAACCCTCACCAGAAGTGAAGCATTCTGGACCGTGGTCATGGACTTGCAGCCTCTGGAACTGGGAGAAAATACATTTCTGTTGTTTAAGCCCCAGGGTCTGTGGTACTTGTGTTCAGCAGCCTGAGCAGCCTAAGACACTCCCCAGCCTAGTCGGGTCTGGTTCCTGTGCAGCCTCACTGCAGAGACGGTTCCTGATGATGGCCCAAGGCCAGGACCCGGGGTCAGGCCTCTTGCCCCTTGATCCATGCAGTGGGAAACCATGGCCAACACTTGAAACTCTCTGCTGCTCCTCGCTCTTCTGCGAATGCTCCTCTTTCTCCTTCAGTAGCTCTTCCTCCCATCCCTCCCTCTAGTAAAAGCTGACATTTCACCAGTGTCCTAGTCTTGGTCTTATTATTCTGCGTGTCCCCTGGAGGTGTGACATTTTAGACTCTTGTACTCTTGCATACCATCAGCTCCATATTTCTCTGGAAGCACAGCCTGATTTCCTGTAGCCTCATGAGAATCTCTGCTTCCCCACCTATACTTTACCGGACACCTGGGATTTACAGCCTCCCTAGGCATCTTGCCCTGTGCACTGATGGATTCTCTCATAGCCCTTAGCCCAATTAATAGCATCGCCACTCACCCGTTCTCTTTCTCTCAATTTAGCAAACCTAGAATTGCAATGGTCTCTTCCTTCTCCTTTCCTTTCTACATCTTTTCAAACCCAAAAGGCTATCAATTCAGCCTTGAAATGGTCCCTCCCCACATTTGGATCTGTCGTCCCCTTTAATAAATGCCATAAAGTTCGGGCTTGTATTATTTCTTGAAAGAGTCTCGTAACCAGTGGCATACGTCGGTTTATTATCCTCACTGAAAACAGGCTTTTATCCTGGAAAATAAGAGAATTATTTTCTCTTTACTCATAGACTTCAGCTGACTGCTTAGCTGTGGACAAAATAGTATTTCCCAAAATGCATTTCTTGGAATATTAACTGTAATTTTTCTTTGGGATGGGTACTAAGTGTTTATATTATAAACAAAAAGGAGGGTATAAATGTTGAAAAGCCAAATCTATGTGAGAAATACTAGGTGGAAGAAATTTAGTTGTTGTTTTTGTTTTTGTTTTTTTAACTGAAGAACTTAGAAATTGGTAATGTGCATTGTGACTCTCTAAAAGGACATTGTACAGGTCCACAGTCCTTGATCCAAACAGAATGTGGCTGGATGTGTTTGGAATTTGGAGTTTTTCAGATGTTCGGTACCTTTCTAAATATTACATAGCACTTACCAGCGCTAACCTTACTATTTCTATACCAAAGTATATGGACATTTATATTAAATGAGATAAATCAAGACTATAAATAGCCTCATATCAGTTCAGGTAAGGTTTTGCAGTCTGATGAATCACAAAACATATTTGGTTTTCTGGGCTGTTTGGATTTCAGAATTGTGTATGAGGGATTATAAGCCAGCAATATCCTGAACTCCTCAAACATATTTGTCTGCTGAACCTTTTCTCCCAAAAGCATCACTCAGGGATTCTGTACCATGGTACACATTTTTGAAAATGTGGACATGTAGGCAACCTCTGCCCCGCCCCATTGAAATTTTATTCTTCTCCAAAGGACTTTAACATGTATCACTTGGTATTTCTTGGTGTTCTACTTTGATCCTCCTTCCCACCTGGCAAATGTCTACTCAGCCATCAAATTCAAGTTCAAACGTCAGTTTGCACTCCTGTTAACGACTATTATCACATTGCGTGTTAAGTTTATCTCTTTACTTCTGTGTCAAGAGGCTATTTCTTTTTTTCATTACTGAACGCTTAGTGCTGCAAATAGTATCTGGTCAATAGTAGATATTCAAGAAGTAATGCAAGGATGGAAATTAATATCCCACTGTGATTACACTGAAGACACTGAAAACTCAGGCTGCAAACCGAGAGTGGCCAGCATATTAACACCAGCGTCTGGGCATCATTCCCCATCAGTAAGGTCAAAGGAAGTGGGTTGAGAAATGATCTGGAATACCAGAATCTTGCATGCACTGCCCTTTGATTTGGCAATCCTGTTTTTAAAAATCTTTCCAAAGGAGATACTCAGACAGGTCTGTAAGATGTACGTACAAGGAGATGCCATCACGGTAATGTTTCCAGGCACGAAAGGTGGATGAAATTTAGTTGCTAATCAATAGGAAACTGGTTAAATATTCTATGAAAAATCCCACACAATAGGTTACTGCATGGCTCTTGAGATTGTGTGCATGTGTGTGTGTGTATCTGTCTGTACACTATCTTAAAAAATCTCTTTGGCATATTGTTGGAAAAAAACAGCTTGTAAAACAGCATGTATATTTTGATCCCATTTATGTGCAAATTATATACATATATGGTCATACATATATATCCATATATTATAGAGCAAGCCTTGGAAGGGTGTCCATCAAATCTTTGACAGTAGCTGACTCTTAGTGGTTAGATTCTTGGGACTTTTATTTTTTTCTTTCTGTATTTTTAAATTTTCTAAAAACTGCCATATTTTATCTTTGTAAGTAGTAAAACAGTAAAAAAAAATGCTTGAAAGTCAACATATAGTTATTTATGATTCTAAGTCAGTTCTAGAACTTGGAAGCAAGTGATGTACTTATAGTAGCCTGTATATATTACTATTAAGAGAGGATTTTTGGAAGTTTCTTAATGAATCTTCACAAAAATTCCTATGAGGTCAGTCTTATCATCTCAAAGAGAACAGTGGGTGCGATTTGGTCTGGAGGACCCCAGAGTTTATCTTTTTCACTTTCTGCATTTGGGGAACCCACATTTTGGCAGTCCTTTGCAATGGGTGTCTTTTCCCCTGGATTCTAGCTAAAGACGCCTCCCTAGAAAATGCTCTTCCAATGTCATTCTTTGCTTTGATTTAGGTTTGGCCATATATAAATCAAACTGGCCGTTTTACTACTTTGGGGTTGGGCCTATTGGCAGCTCTGGATATTCTGGAGCTGGCGAATCTCCCACCCAGACCATATAGCTTGTCCATGACACCCCCTCAGTGTGTCCCGAGCACATGAGCACACCCACACGAGTATCCCATGCCTGCCATTTCCCACATCACCAGTGGCCCAACTTCATGTCCCTTCTACCGCTCTTTTCTGCCCCTTCCTCCCTTTTCCTGACCTACATGTGCAGGATGAGGAGGAGGGGGGAGGGAGAGGCCTAGCCTCTGTACACACCTCCTGCCCATCTGCCACACGTATACATCCCTAAAGCCCAGCCAAGATCTCCTGGCTTGTGATTTTGCTAAATACAACTCACTTAATTTCTGAGGTGATTCCAGCTTCTCGGAGAATGGAGAGACCGACACAACTCTGCATCAGTGCCTAGGCGCTCCGGCGGGGTCTGACCATGCTCTCTGTCTTAGGTTACTGTCTAAAGCATTCAGAGTCCTCTGTTCCTATATGGGGAAAATAGAGCTCATGGTCCTTGCAGCAGCTAAGGGTTACTCTAACATTTCACGTAGATGAAAAACCACTCGAAGGCACTGCGGTGTATTGTACATTTTGTTTTACCTGTTTTGGGGCCAGAGTCTGGCTTATTTGACTCCGTGCAGCAGTTAACGAATGGTCAGAAGGCCATTGTCACTCTGAGCAGCGTGTCAGACTTCTGGATCCATTGGACAGGATCCAAACTATTATTCTTGAAATCGCTTCCTACTTGCCTTCTATAAATTTAAAAATTTCGAAGTGCTGTCCTAATTATTTCTCTTAGGGACATGTGAAAACCTTTATATTCATTGTTTTTAATAAGTTGCCTAGAATTGAACACACTGGAGAGGTTTTTTTTTCAGGTAGCACTTCCTAATGACTTCATCACCCTATAAATTGCTACTCAGATTGTTTCAAGACCGAGAGAAATTACATTATCAAAATATAACCAGATGATGTTACATTCATTTTGCATATCATGTATGCAATTTTCATGTCAAGACCTGAGCCTAATCCTAACTGAGCTTTAAAACAGCATCTGACTAGCAGTCCCTGATACGACTCCTACCGATACCCCACTGCAATAGCACTGAATAGCCCCAGCCTAAAAGCTAAGTGTGGCCAGCAACTTAGTGCCAGAACCCGGGCATGCTTCCCCATCGGTCAGGTCAGAGGAATCGGGTTGAGAAAAAATGGAATGGACTGCCTGTATTTTCATGTAATGAAACAGAACAGTTCTACTTTCCAGAATGACGTAAGCAAAAAGTTCTCTCCATTACCAACTAACTCAGAGACCCAGGCTCATTAAGAGCCAGTAATGAGGACAACTCCATGGAGCTTCTTACAGAGGTAGTGTTCCGTTTCTGTCTCTAAATCTCTCTGTTATCTACTATTATTTGTTCATACATAAAAAAATAATTTGATGGGCATGGACTTTTCAGAAGATAGAAACAAAATAATGGGACAATGTTAATTTTGGGAAAAATTGTTTTAGTTAACAAATATGGAATGATGACTGCTGTTCTGTTTTGCTGAGTATAATTTAGTCATGAAGTTGTGTGCATTAAAATGTAGCAACAACTATTTAAAAGAACACATTGGTCAGATTCATAATTGCTAATTATGTTCTAACAGATTTTCTTGGCCTTTGAAAAATCAACTAAGAGAGTCTGACTATGGTAACTAATAAATTTGAATGAACATTGCAGAAACTTTTCCCTTTTTTCAGTTCCCCATGAGATATTTATAAAAGTTCATCATATATTAAGCCACAAAGGAAAAACAGAAAGTTCCCAACACTAGAATATTTGCATATTCCCGAGTATAATGCAATAAGACTAATACTTAGTAATACAAGTTTAAGCAGTCAAAACCAACAAAAATCTAACCACTTTAAAAGGAAAAATTTCTTAAAATCCACTGTTCTAATAAAAAGTTAAAATGGTAATTTTAGTTTTTTTTCTAAAAGAAGACAATGCTTGGCACATGGTACATTATAAATGAATGAATGATGATTATTTAGAAACATAATGAAAATTTTTTAAATCTTGTCTAGTAACATAGTGGGCCCAAATTTTATGGCCTTAATTATGCCTACTTAAACATGAAAGAATATAAAAAAAAATGCATTAAGAAGTCAATCCCAGAAGTTGGAGAAATGACCCAAAATTAAACAAATCAAGGAGAAAAATAATAATAAAAGTAAAAAAAAATCAATCCATCTGTGGGACAAAAGGAAGAAAAAAAGGACAAGCTTTTAGTAACTTTAATTATTAAAAAGAGGTAAAATATGATAGAAAAAACTGGAGCTGATATAGACCATAGGAAAAAAAGACAGTGTTTTTAAAAATACAGAAAATTGTATGTTATATCTAAGTGTGCTTACAAATTTGAGAATTTTTGTAGAATGGATGATTTATTTAAAGAAAGCGTAAGTGGGGAAAATTGACTCATAAATAATTAGAAAACCAGACTATATGGAATACCTAGTGAAAAAATGAAAGATATCAAATAATTATTTCCACAAAAGGCTCCAGGACTTGTAGATCAGGTTTTCAAGGGGCAGGTTTAATAAATTGTTCCAGAACATAGAAAGAGTTTGAAAGCTAGCCAGACCATTTTATAAACTAAAGTAAAAACAAAACCTGACAGAAATAGCAAAACAAAATTATAGACGATAAAATATGAACAAATCAAACTGGACTTTATCTAGTAAAAGGAAAATCTTCCTCCACCAAGAGTGTTAAATGCAGGCTTGGGTGGAAGTTAAATAAACATAAGAACCTCTCTTATATAATACAGCTTAGCAAAGATCCAATTACAAAAGCCACACACACAATCTCAGCAGATACTTTAACGGCATTTAATAAAACTAAATATCCATTACAGATTGGGGGGAAAATAGCAACTAGGATTAGAAAGATACTTGCCTCTTGTGATGGGGAACATCGATATTAAACCACCAGCATATTTTCAGTGAAATACTGGGAACACTCCTTTTAAAATAAGAAGAGATTTAGTTCAGGATGTCTGCTATCCCCATTATTTAACAGTGTTCTGAATTCAGGCCATTGAGGCAGGACACAAAAGAGGAGGAAAATAAAGACACTATTTTTAATAATATACCTAAAAATCTGAGATACTTTACTGCAAAATTCCTGTTTATGAATGCAGCTGGTTTAAGAAAACACTATGAAAAAAGCCATTTCTTTCTTACAGATCAACAGTCACTAAGTGGACAGTACATTGTAGATGGTAAATATGTAATAATGCAATAGAAGCAATAACTTTAGTAAGAAGTGTGAAGTACCTAGATACACAAAATTATAAAATGTATATATTCTAGATATCTTGTTCCAAAATTAATTTATGGGTTTGAATCAAACCCAAACACAGTCCCACTATTTTTACTTGACATAGTGATTCTCAAGATTCATCCGAAAGGACAGATACATGAGAATGATGTCCATGAAAATGTTTAAATATAGAAATAGGAATAGTGTTTCTAGATATTAAAATGTACTGCAGAGGTGTAATCACCAACATGTTGAATAGGAAGGAGTAAATACTAAATGAATGAAACAGAATTTAGAACTCACTAATAAAAGTAAAAGTTTAATATATACTAAAGGACACAACAAAATTTTATGAGAATATAAGAGTGGATGGGACGCCTGGGTGGCTCAGTCCTTAAGCTTCTGCCTTTGGCTCAGGTCATGATCTCCGGGTCCTGGGATCGAGTCCCTCATTGGGCTCCTTGCTCAGTGGGGAGCCTGCTTCTCCCTCTGCCTGCCACTCTCCCTGCTTGTGCTCTCTCTCTCTCTGACAAATAAATATTTAAAAAAAATCTTTAAAAAAGAAGATAATAGTGGATTAGATATCAAATGGTGTCAAGAAAAACTAAAATTAAAAAAAAATAAAATCAAGTGTCACTTAATGTCACACACCAAAATAAAGTTCTAAAGAATTAATGGTTAAATTTTCATTATTAAAATATAAATGTGGGGGCACCTGGGTGGCTCAGTCATTGGGCGTCTGCCTTCGGCTCCGGTCGTGGTCCCGGGGTGTTGGGATCGAGCCCCGCGTCCGGCTCCTCGCTCCGCGGGAAGCCTGCTTCTCTCCCTCCCACTCCCCCTGCTTATATTCCCTCTCTCTCTCTGTCAAATAAAAAAAAAAAATCTTAAAATATAAATGTGGAAGAAACTATAAGAGAACACATGAGTGACTGTAGAATGAGTGAGAGATTTTTTTAAAGTGAAAAGTGATGGAAGAAGTAATAAAAGTCATACGTTTCACTAAAAAGTTAAAGCTTTTGTGCCTATCCTTATCCTATAAAAAAATATTGCGTAATTGTAACGTAGGTAGAAAATAAAGCAAAGGCCATAAACAAGTGCCAGAATATATTAACAGATTTTTAAAAAATCTTTTAAACTCCATAATAAAGAAATGCACATAAGAAGGATAATGTTTAGGTCTACCAAATTATTACTGATTTAAAAATAGTAATAGTCAATACTCATCAGTGCTAATAGGTTTAAACATTATCAACTGGCATAATCCTTTTCTCTGTATTTCTTTCTCTACAGAGGTACGTGGAAAATCAGTGATCGCATGGATTATTTTAATTTTCTTTTTTATTGTTTTTTATGATTTTTTGGGGGTTTTAGATTTTATGCTGTGTGTTAACATATACATACATATATGGGAGGGACAGAGACGGAGACTTCTATCCCAATTTGTAGATAGATACTTATATACATACATGCATTATAAAACGACATACACAGATGATACAAATTCAGCTTGGGCCCTGGGGCCCAATTTTGTTACTTGTAAAATAAGGAGATTTGACAAGGTTCCAAATATTTTCTTTGGTTAAGTAAAATATCAAACCCGCATTGTTTTCTGCATGTGTGTATATATCTCTTTACATACATACACATACACATGCAACCAGATCAAATACACACGAGCACATACCTATCTTTATATATATGTATGTATACGCACAAAACAAATTACACTAATTTTAAACGTCAAAATAGAAGTAGACTAACTAGCATCAATGCTGACAATGCCCATAAAAGAAAATTCTATTTTTTTTCAAAAGATTTTATTTATTTATTTGACAGTGAGAGAGACAGCGAGAGGAGAACACAAGCAGGGGGAGTGTGAGAGGGAGAAGGCGGCTTCCTGCAGGGCAGGGAGCCCGATGCGGGGCTCAATCCCTGGACCCTGGGATCATGACCTGAGCCGAAGGCAGACGCTTAACGACTGAGCCACCCAGGTGCCCCAAAGAAAATCCTATTTTTAAAGAGCTGCACACAGCAGGGTTTGTGGCAGAATGACAATGGTCGCTCATGCAAATTCTAGAATACAGTGTCCATACAAAGCATTCATGACAAGAGATGAATTAAAATTTAGAAATTATTGGACTAACTGCAGAAATACCTAATATGATTACTACATAAAATAGTCCAAATGTTTTCTTCCTAACTGATCCTTTTTGTGCTCACGATGGACACCTACAAAGGCTCAAGATTACAGAAGTACAAAGATATAATGATCTGGGGCCCCACCGTACTGGGTAAATTAACCTTAAAAAAACTGGCGGAGAAAGGCCTTCAGGTTTTGCCTATGTAACCCTAACACTCATTCAGTTACCTGTTTCACAAGAGCCCAGGACTAAGGTAAGGGGGAAGGGAGAAAAGAAGGCAGAAAATAAGGTGATCACTGTTTCACTATTCAATTGCCTAACTCCTTATGGCTCTCAAAGTATGTTTTCGGTTAAGCCCTGTTTGCTGCATGAAGTATTAATCTTAACAAATGTATTTTTAAAATACACCTATATAGGGACGCCTGGGTGGCTCAGTTGGTTAAGCATCTGCCTTTGGGCTCCCGCAGCAGGTTCCCTGCTCAGCGGCGAGCCTGCGTCTCCCTCTGCCTGCCATCCTCCCCTGCCACTTGTGCTCGCTCTCTGACAAATAAATAAATAAATAAATAAATCTTTAAAAAAAAATAAAATAGAAAATACATATATAATCTGTGTGTGTATATATCTGTCCTTATGAAATTGTGTGTGTGTGTGTGTACGTATACCAATCCAAATCCGTATCACAACATCTTGTCTTTTTTGGCCATGCTAGGTGTATCTGTATATTGCTTATGATTTGTCCACAGCCGGTGTTAATCCAGTATGCACACAGCACCTGGACAGCTGTCTGTGGCAGGAGGTACACATCGTGAACAAAAACATTCCATATTGAGTCACATGCATTAAAAAAAACCTAGATTTCTGCCGCAGTGTTGTGCCACTTGTAATTATGAAGTGCCAACTGTACTTAGTTTCTGTGCATTCTCGCCGCCGGGCTCCATGTAATGCCATGCTGCACGTTCTATATTTTGTGTTCCAAATCCCTCATTCTGATTTGGAGTTCCAAGTCATGAATTCTGGATGTGCTGCATGCACAATAAATGTTGTACATTTTACTATCTTGCTTTTTTTTTTTAAGTGAGCTTCAGCTAAAAGAACAAGCTAATTTGTATGAAAACAGATCACTTAGCACAGCAAAATTAACTAAAGCTATAATATCAAAAGATAGCTTTTTCTCCTCTCCCTTGCTTTTGTTCATGGTCCCTGGGGACGAATTTTCTACTGGGGCTCAGCTAATTTCCTTCCTTTTTTTCCTCCCCACTAAACTAGTATCAGAGGTTGCAAATGACTTTGTCTTTTCTTTTCAATTGAAAAGGAGTCTGGCTTGAGCACAAAGAATCGTCTCTGATCTCTACTTTGTGCCATAACCAGATTATACCTCCTCCATTAAGGTCACCTACTACACAGAATTTAAATAATGGTTCTACTGGGACCCACCCTTATATCCCCCAAACAATCCAGTGATGCTTCTAAGTAAATGTTACTTGCTGGTGATGCCAATAATTGGCTATAGAAGGATAGTTAGAGTTAAAGGACCCAGGCTAAGTCTTGTAAAAGAAAGAAAAACCCCTCATCTGAGCTGGTTCCTCCCTTGTTAGGGTTGGGTAGTTAACCAGCACATGGAAAAAACATACTGCAACTTCTCCTCTTACTCTCATTTCTTCTTCATTTCTCCTCCCTCCCCCACATTTCCCTCTCCCTCGCTTCTTTCTCTTTTAGCCCTTTCCCCTTGGAGAAGGGCTATGGTTCTACTAGGGTTCTTGATTATCTAAATGGCAACCTATTCATAGGAGGAAGGTAATTTTTGAGATGAAACCATCCAAGTCATTGACTCCCGTTCTCATGCCACGAAGGAATGCAATCACTCCACTGAATAGTCATCACCAAGCAGCTGCTACTCAAAATGAGCTTCAATTCCATCTCACCAGGGAAGCTGATTAAAATTCCTGGGGCCCATCTTCCAAGACCTAAGTTCCACATGGCGGAGGAGCTCATAGGTTTACTCTCATTTGCCTGATACAGGTTTCATAGTTTAAAGAATGGCATTCTAGAATGGAGACCAGGCTCACTGGTATCTTGAGTCATATAGGGGTCATACCCATGGGCAAGAAAGAGATGGGGGTGGGACAGTGAGAGAAACACTGAATCACTTGAGGCTTCGAGAGGATGTTCACCGAACAAACTGCATATGCATCACCCATTCGTTTTCCTTTTGTGTAGAATCAGCTTATCTTTAGGAACATATAGCTGATGAGTCCCTTCTCATAACCTCTTTGAGCATAAAGTAATTCTTGTCATAATGGTATAATCTTTGGACCAATTCTTAAAAAGGAAATCCTCTGTCTTCCAACTTCAGTGTAAAATATAGTGAGCTTTGCAGCCAGGCCAGGCAAAATTGTTTTCTTCAGCACCAACTAAGTTAAAGTGAAAATGTAATTATTGTGACTTCCAGATTTTTCTATTCCTACTGCAATCTGCTTTTCTTACTGGCTTGCTTTCATATTTTTTGGTACTGCTGGTGTTTTTGTTGACTCTTCTTGGCTACATAAGGTCTTTAAAAGAAAGAGGCATGGTCAATTAAAGATTGGGTGGTAGGGGATCAGCAGAATATAATATTCCAAATCTTTTTTCTATCACTAAGCCATGTGGCATTTGTGGTAAGTACTTTGAAGAATCATATCCAATCTATAGTTTTTCTTTAAATAATAAAAGCAAAAGTAAAAATACTTAAAAGTACTTGAAACATTGGCTTATAGTAAAATGATATTAATATTCTCAATACAGTGATCTCCATACAAGGGTAAGTGAATAAAATTGTTATTCAACATCCAAACATAATATGCTCATCTATTTACCTGGCTGGAATACTTGGTAATCAACTCCAGGATTCAAATGTGTCAAGGTTCATTATACCATGTAAGTCATCAAAGATTGAAAGTTAGAATTACACAAAGTATTTGACTTTTATTAAATTATTGAAGTCCAAATATTTTCTTTCTGCCCCAAGAGGCTGTCCTCATATCATTAGCAGAACAATGTTAATATTAAATTTCTGTAAAGAGTTAGAGACAAACCTAGAGGTGTCTGCCTGTGCATTCATGGGCGCCTATAACTGCACCCATTGGAGGGGGTCAGGAGAGTGTAAAGCAGAGCACCGGGACAAGATTTGGTGAATTGATGATCTTGTGTAGACAAGGGTCCTTGTGTAGACAAGTGTCCTAGTCAATGATGTGGTGGTAGAATGTTTAACAACCAGCTTTCAGGCTAGGGGAGTGGGGCGCAAGGGAGAATCCCTGATTTGCGTGTAGCTTTGGTTTCCCTATTTCCAGTGTAAATACTCCCTTGGTGACCAAGCTCAAGGCATCACTGTGACATGGCTGAATGCAGACCTGGGAAGAGATGCACACAGTCGAGGACTCACATGAGCTTGTTCCAGCATACTGCTTACCAGTTAGCTGAGAAATCTTGTGTACATCATACTTTCTTTCATATTTGGGTTTCACACCTCTAAAATGAGGATGATCATAGGTGTGCCCATTTTTATGAGGGAAAGATGAAGGAACAGATGTAAAATTATTTCATAGGTTCTCAGAGAAAGGTAATAGTATTAATTGTGCCATGTAACTGTAAAAGCCTGTGGTTAATGATGGGGATTGAGTTCCAAAAGTTGGGTATATATTTGTTCATTTATTAACCAATCTAGCCTAACCTTATGACCCTCCTCTCCTCACAAAGAAATGTGTATTTAAAAATAATAGTTCTAAGAAATGTTTTATAAGCATCCACCTTCCATTAACTACACTTACATACCCTTAGAACACCTGCAGTTGTTTCTTCCTAGAATATTTATTCACTTGTGCTTTTATGTGTGCTCTGAAAAGTTGTATGTGTTTATATATATTTCATTGATCTTGTAGCTTTTACATCTGTCAGTTCCTACATGATATTTTGTCTCCCCCAGACACTTCTCACCATCTCCAATTACTAGGATTACTTTGCCATTAAGTATGTACCAAGAGAGCAGAGTCTGTGTGCATACTTTTCTCCATGATGTTAAATCTATTATCTTATTATTACATTTTAACCCACCTGCCAGGTAAAACGACCTTCCTCTGACTCCTCAGGATATCATACTCTTCCATTTTCTAAATTTGCTTGGCCCTTATTAACTACACCACTTATTTTGCAATCATTGTATTAAAGAATCATGGAATCTCAAAATTTAAATGGGTATTTCTTCTTGCTAGATGTAATAGAAGTTTGTATGGGAAAGAACCACCCGGGTGAGGTCACAGTGTCCACGGAAGAGACTGACACCTAACGATAGGTCTCCCCAGATTGATTTTACCTTAGTCTTGTCACTACTTTTTTGTCTGAAAACTTGACTTTGTCAACACACAGAGATCAAATGTGTTTTTCAAAGTCAGACTCACCCTGACCGATTTAGAGACTGCTGCATACTCCTAAATGCCAATACGTTAATTCGCACTGACAACATAGCTATCACACACATCTGAGTATACAAGTTGACATGACTGGTCCATTTTGTCCTTGTTGGCTGGTGCTCAAGAAAAGTCATATCACCATCAGGAGGGTGAAGGAGATTTGGTGAGGCCTGAACCAGGAAAATGATATTGGTATATTTCAGTTGTCAAACTGTGCTAGCCTGTGATGTCTTTGTACATTCATCCCAACAGAGATGTAATTCCCATAGAAACTGGGGTCTGTGGGTTGGACCTCTCTCCCCTTGATTGTGTTGGGATGAACTCCGCTGACTCATGCTTTCCTGAATCTTTCCTTGGGGCTTTCATATCCAACTGATTCCATTCTGATTTCCGTAGAGGATCAGTTCCATTTGTCAAGTACTGGTCTGGTCTGAATGACATTCTTTCCATCCTGGTGACATTGAAAATTTCTGCTCTAATTCAGTCTGCATTGGTTTTGTAGTTGGGGCAGAGGATGACCCTAATTGTCCATTATTTCAAAGTTTCTCCTTCCCATCATGGTGATTGGAAAGGTTATTGCTATAAAATAAACCACCGCCCCGGGGCGCCTGGGTGGCTCAATGGTTAAGTGTCTGCTTTCGGCTCAGGTCATGATCCCAGGGTCCTGGGATCGAGCCCCGCATCGGAGCGGGCTTTCTGCTCCACAGGAAGCCTGCTTCTCCCTTTTCTGCTCCCCCTGCTTGTGTTCCCTCTCTCGCTGTCTCTCTCTCTCTGTCAAATAAATAAAGTAAAATAAAATAAAATAAAATAAGCCACCCCCAAACTTAATTGCTCTACACAGCAATCATTTATTCTCATTCATGTGAGACTGGTCATCTCTGTTCCAAGCTGCGGGTCCAACTGGGCTTGTCTCTTTGCTACAGGCTGGGCTCAGGCCCTGCTTCCCATGTGCCCATTCTGGGGCCCAGGGGAAGCTGTCCTGTTGGCAACAACAGAGGTGCAAGAGGAGAGGCCCAGCTATCCAAGCACGTTTCAGTTCTGTGATGATGACACCTCTCCTACAGTTCCATTAGTCAGGACAAGTCAAATGGTTAGACCCAAAATCAAGATTCAACAAAGTACACTGTACCTACCAAGAGGCCAAAGCAGGTATGTGGCTAAAGATCCACAGGGAAGGATGTTCCTGTTGTGGAGGTACGGGGATCACTGTTCAAAAATAATAATGTAATCAGCCACAGTGGCTCCTATACACCCTACACTATTTAAAGAGTTGTCGGTAGAATTGTAAATGCTCAGCTGTGTCATTTGTCTAACCAAATTAGAGCATTCCTAGAAGGTATGGTTTTATAGAACAAAGCACACCGAATCAAAACAAAAACATACACACACAGGATCACACTGAACTAGGTATGGGAAATTTGGCAAAGGATTCAGTACATGGGAGTCGAGGTCCATAGATGTATTGTTTTGAATGCGTGCTTGGCATAGTGTTGGTACCTAATAAATATCATTCTTTTCACATTCTACCACCCATAAGCCTAATGCTGCCTCAGAGCAGCGTTTCAGTAACTATCGACTCATTAGCTATACCATCTCGGTTATGGAAAATCACTTCCCAGCATCTGAAACAGTTTCAGGGCCATAGGGTTTATTAACTTTTAACTATACAAACCAAATGCTTTTTCTAATTTTAAACATCATATCATTGTTCCATCCATTTTGAATTATACAGAGCAATTGTTCTCAGCTCTACTCTCTGCAGATGACTTTGGTCTTGCAAAATATCGTGTGGATCACCTACTCTGTCTGCTTCCATTCACCACGGCAAGAAAAATCCAACTAGAATTAATAGGCAGCCGGGCCCCATTCTCATTGGGAGCATCTGCTTCTTATTAAATATCATAAGTAATTTATTAATTCTTGCCAGAAACAAAAGTAAAGACATTGTCATACTAAAAGCATTACCAGCACAAAAGACCAGCCGGCAGAGCACCTGCAGGACTCTTGCAGACAGCCCCCTGGGTGTCATTATTCTGGGGACGCAAGATGTCAGGTTTCTTCTGTTTTCAACTGAGGAAGACAAAGCCAGAGTGTGTCTGAACTGCAGAGCCCACTCCTTTGAGTTGATTTGTGTGGTTGGGCTATGATAATGAGGGATGGGCTAGAAGGTGGTAGGATGACCACACAAAGCTTATGGCCCATCATGCAGATCCCATAAAATGTGAGCCTGAGAGGATGTGACAGAGGACTGGGGCCAACTCAGCCATTCACAGGCTTGGACTTAGATCCAGAAGGGACAGGTGACTAATTCAAGGTCACCTGGCCCGCTGGTGACAAAACCAGGCCAAGAATCCAAATCCCCTAACACCTGGGTAGAGTTCTGTGCACAGTGTCACAGAAATGTGGACCCCTCCCTTTGATAGCCCAACTGAGCGACTAAACAGTGATTTGTATGTACTATTTTAGAGATCTGAGGTTCTGCAAAGTGCACACCTTTCCTAATGCTTGGATTTTGGAAGGACACCAACATGTCTCTTCTATAATGATGATGATAAAATAATAGTGGCTAATATCTTTTTGTTCTTGCTATGTGCCAGGAGCTATTTTAAGTGCTTCGCGTGCATTTTCTCATTTAACCCCCAATGAACAAATTTAGTAGGTACTTTTAAAATGCCATTTCACAGATGGCGAAACTGATCCTCAGAGTGATTAAATAATTGGCACAGGAAGTAGATGTTGGAGCCAGGATAAAATTGAGGCACAATGAACTGCAGTGTCTATTATGTGTTCTCTATAACGTATTGTCTAGCCACATTGCACTGTGGATGTTTCTGGCTTTTATGTTAGCTAATTTGTGTCCCTGTCTCTGCCATCATATTTTGCCTTCTTTGGTGTAGATGAAATATTTTCATGTACAGAAATTAATTTTAGTATTGATTTATTTGTTTCCTAAGTCACACCCCAGGCCATTGTATTTGCTTTTCTGTGTTTAACATTCCTTTGTCTATCCTCAGGCTTGGGCATCACTAAAATCTAGGAGGGCTCACATTTAGTTCTTCTTTATGGAACGATGCTTTGACGATGATCCCTGAATAGTCTGTCTGTTCTCTCTGATGGCCTCCCTTTCTCTACTTCTCCTTCCCAAACACACTGCTTTGAAACTAGACCATCATATTTATATCCATGAAAATAGTTGAAACACATTGACTTTATGTATGAAGATGACAGATATAACCTAATTATAATGCACCAGCCTGAATGCAGGCACCCATGCCTTAACCGAAATACAATGTGGTCGGCTTTTAAGCTTTAAGCATTTGAGTGGATTACTTTTCTTATGAGTAGTTTCTAAATTCCTCTTCCCCTTCAATAAGGGTTAGTATTGCATTCAGCTGGATCAAAAGGAGGGACGACTCAATGGCTCATTTCATTTCCCTACTGAGAGTCCATTGAGATCAGTTAAAGTAAAATCCCATTTCCTTTAGGACACTTAGACTGTCAGATGACTCCATTCACTTCTGTCTGCCAGTGGTCCACCACTTGGTCTTTTCAATGTTGTATATTCTGATAGGTGATTAGTGGTATCCCAGCATGGTTTTAATTTGAATTCTCGTAATGGCTAATGATGCTCAGCTTATTTTCATGTACTTATTTGTTGCCATCTTTAGTGAAATGTCTAAGTCTTTTACCCATTTTTAATTGGGTGTTTGTTTTCTTATTGTTAAGTTTTGAGTTTTTTAACAACAGAGCCAAATAAAGGTAGTCTGCCAAATACTTGATTTGCAGATGATTTTCCCCAATCTATAGCTTGTTATTCCTTCTCTTAGTGGTGTCTTTCAGGCAGCAAAAATATCTCGTTTTTATAAAGTTCAGTTTATAATTTTTTTTTCTTTTATGAAACATGCTTTTGCCTTCATGTCTTAAGAGCTCCTTGCCTGACTCCAAGTCCCAAAGATTTGCTCCCTTATTTTCTTCTAAAAGCTTTTCAGCTTTAGGTTTTACACTATCATCTACTTTGAGTTAGTTTTTGTATAAAGTGTAAGGTATACATCTAGGTTCATTATTTGCATATATTTGCAAGAATATAGAGTTCTTAGGCCTATTCATGTTATCTACTTTATATTGGGCTAGATTTGGGAGTTTTAGGTTTTTAAGGAATTGCCCCATTTGGTCTAAGGTCAAATTTGGGTGCATAGTACTGTTTGAAGGATTCCCTTTTTGCCCTTTTAATGTCTGTGGGGTCTGTAGTGATATCTTTTCTTTCATTTCTGATATTGGTAATTTGTGTTTCTCACTCTTTCTTTTGCCATTCTTGTTGGTGCTTTACCAATTCTTTTGACCTTTTCAAAGAGTCAGCTTTTGATTGTATTCATGTTCTATTTTCTTCTCCTATTTTCAATTTCATTGATTTCCGTTTTTATCTTTAGTACTTTCTTCATTCTGCTTGCTTTCCATATGTTTTGCTCCCGTTTTACTACCTTTTTAAAAGTGTAAGATTAGATCATTGGTTTGAAACTTTTTTTCTTTTCAAATATAAACATTTACTGTTATAAATGTTCCTCAAGGCACTGTTTTAACTGCATCTCATAAATTTTGATATGTTGTATTTTTATTTTTGTCCAGTTTAAAATACTTTCTACTTTCCTTGAGATTTCTAATCATTACTGAGAGAAGAGTATTAAAGTTTCTAACAGTATGGGGTGCCTGGGTGGCTCAGTCAGTTAAGTGTCTGTCTTTGGCTCAGGTCATGACCTCCAGGGTCCTGGGATTGAGCCCTGAGTTGGGCTCTCTGCTCAGTGGGGAGCCTACTTCTCCCTCTCCCTCTGCCCATCTTTCCCACTTGTGCTCTCTCTCTCAAATAAATAAATAAAATATTTTAAAAAATAAGGTTTCTAACAGCAATTGTGGATTCATCTGTTTCTTTTCATTTGTTTTGAAGCTCTGTTGTTAAGTGCATAGACGTTTATGACTGTTATGTCTACTTAGTGAATTGAGCTGTTTTCTAATTATGTGACAGTCCTCTTTCTCCTTGGCAATTTTCTTTGCTCTGAAGTCCACTCTGATTTAGTATATCCACTACACTTTTATTTAACACTAGTTAGTATAGTGCAGGGTATATCTTTTCTCATCCTTTTATTTTTAATCTACCTATGTCACTATATTTGATTGAAATGAGTTTCTTATAGTCATCTCCTTTTTTTTAATCCATTCTTTCTATCTCTATCTTTTAATTGATGCGTTTAAGCCATTTGCATTTAATGTAATTATTGATATATTTGGATTTAGTTTTATCATATCATTTGTTTTCCGTTTATTCTTTCTGTTTTCAGTTCTGTTTCCCAATTCTTTCCTTTTTTGCCTTTGCAAATATGGAGTCTTCAACCATTATTTCTTCAATTTTTTTTATCACTGCATCTTTTCTCCTTTCCTTCTTAATGATACAAATATTACATCTTTAGTTATTGATCCACAGGTTCCTGAGGCTATGTACATTTTTTGTTTCAATCTTTTTTTCTCTCTAGTTCAGACTGGATGTTTTCTACTGACCTATCGTCAAGTTTACCATACCTCCTGTCTGCAGTTGAGCCCACCCAGTGAGTTTTTAAGTTTGTTATTTTGTTTCCTAGCTCTAAAATTTTGCAGTTTGTTCTTCATATTTCTCTCCATTGTGAGATTTTAATTTTTCCATTGGTTTTAAGAAAGTTTGCAGTTGATGTCTGGACCATTTGTGTATTGCATAATTGCTGCTTCAAAGGCTTCAATAGATAATTCCCGTATTTGTACCATTGAGACATTGGCAACTGCTGATTGTCTTTTCCCACGTAAGTTGATATTTTTCTGGTTTCCTACATAAGCTGATAAATTTTGTAGTGTATTCTAGACAATTTGAATATTATGGAACTCTGGGTCTTGTCTATCCTATGAAGAATGTTACAGGCTCAGGCTGCAAATTCCAATGCAGACGCTCTGGGCTGTGAATCCAATGTCAGTTCAGTTGTCTGAATCTTTGCAATACCAGTTCTGTCTCATATGTGCCACCCAGCAGGCATGCTGGGATGTAGACTGTAGTCTGTTAGTTCAGGTCTCAGAGTCTGGTGTAATGAATTCGATTAGATCCATGGTGAGGCCAGGTGTTCACAAACACCTTTATAGTGTTGCTTCCCCTGGTTCTTTCTCTGCAGTATCACTATTGCATATGGTTCCCTGATGCTTCTCTTTCTGGACTTGCAGCCCGAAAGTTAGGGCTTTAGTTACCCTTCTCTACTGTGTATTTCTACTACTGTGCCCTTATTCAGGGGCCAAGTGGCAAGAGGACAGAGAGAATAAAGACAACACAGTTTGGCTCCACAGTGTTGGAACCAGAGCTCCACTGAATGGAGAGAAAGGTGCTCCTTCCATAGGAGTTTTAGCTCCTATAGACTCATATTGCTGCAGTCTGGGGATACTGGGAGAAATATAAATTGTAAACTTATTATTGGCTTGGTGGTATTTTGAGTACTGGTCTTCTTCCCAATCTGCCTGCTTCTCTTCACTTTCAAGAATCCTTAGATAGGGGATGCCTGGGTGGCTCAGTTGGTTAAGCGGCTGCCTTTGGCTCAGGTCATCATCCCAGGGTCCTGGGATCGAGTCCTGCATTGGGCTCATTGCTCAGTGAGGAACCTGCTTCTCCCTCTGTCTGCCACTCCCCCTGCTTGCCACTCCCCCTGCTTGTGCTCTCTCTCTCTCTGACAAATAAATAAATAAAAATTTTAAGAAAAGAATCCTTAGATAGCTGTTTTATGCATTATATATAGGGAGTGCACAGGGTGGGGTATGTTTACTCCATATTACCCACTCAGAAATCCCTCAATTCTATTTTAATGTATTTGTCAGTCATGCAAGTGTATTAAACTGTATTTTAAGGAATGATTCCTTATGATTAATTTGGACTCTAAAAGCATAGACCACATGCCAAGCTCTATCCTAAACTCTAGGGATAAAAAGATGAAGAACAGCCCCTGCCCTGGAAAAGCTTATAGGATTCAGTTCCCTTTCCCTATTTCCTTTTGGGGAACCACCTTCTCCCACTATGAGCATTTTGGCTGGGATAGGAAGTTAAATGCTCTGCCTCCCATCTATCAAGAGAGCATGAACATGAAGCAAATTGAGCCAACTGAACGCCTTTTCTGTGAGTTTTGAGGCTAATGATACAAGAATGGGAAACAGCTACTCATTTCAACTTGGCAGTGCCTGGAGGCCTGGAGTTGTCCAAGTACTAGTCCTAGTTCTCTGTCCTTTCATCCATTCTGATGCTACCTAATATACCCTCAGTAAATTCTCTATTTTATTTTCCTTTGCGAAGTTGGTTTCTGTTGGTTGCCACCAAAACTCCTAACAAATACCCAGTCAAGACAAATTCGTACTGAATTTTTTGCAATCAAGTGTTTAATCAGTGCTACAACAAGGCTGATACCAAGAGATCTAAGAATATGGAGGTCATACTGAGTCATTTAAAGAAGGTTGTAAAAGATCTTGCAGGAAAGATGTCCTTTAATTGAAAATAACATCACTGCTTCAAAGAAAGCTGTCTTATTCCTTGTGTGTTTCTTGAGTGGCTGGTTATAGTCCTCTTTGGCAAGCCAAGCACTCTCATGTAGCAGCAAGAGAAAATGTTTAGGAAACTTAAAAGACATTTGTATTTGGTGGGTCCTTACTTAAAAATTGAGATTAAGCCTCCAGTGGCTGAAGTTCTGCTCACTGCTGGCAAAAAGCAACTTTATGGTTTGAAAAAAAAAAAAAGACATATGAAACGCTCATACAGCATCTTAGACATCAAATAACTCCTACAAAACAGCATTTTGATGAGTTAAGTGTAAATGAATCAGGAGCATACGGATTAAATTTCCCTTGAAATACACAGGGGCTTAAAAATTAAGGGAAAAAGTGCCTGGCAAAACGTGTTTTGAATTTTGCCAAGTCCTAAAGGTTTAAGAAGCAATTCAAGATGTTTTGCCAGGCCACTCAAAACATTGCTGGGTTCTCCCATCCCTTCAAGAGCAAATCTAGATATTTTACTCCCTCTGGCTGCCTGACTGCCAGTCCTTGGGGGATGGGGCAGGGGTGGAGAGTTATAGCACATGTTTACTACAGTCTGCCTTTGTTTCCTACTGCATATATCTATTTTTTTAAAAGATTTTATTTATTTATTGGACAGATAGAGACATAGCAAGAGAGAGAACACAAGCAGGGGGAGTGGGAGAGGGAGAAGCAGGCTTCCCGCCGAGCAGGATCATGACCTGAGCCGAAGGCAGACACTCAACAACTGAGCCACCCAGGCATCCCCCTCCTGCATATATCTTAACAGGAACCCAGATATGTGTCCCTTTCACACATTTACCTTTCCCTTCTACACTGGCTCTTCTGAATCAGAGATAATAATTTGTTCTCTAAGGAACAACAACTCTGTGGAAGTGTATCCCTCCTATGTCCGCTAACATTCTAGGTCTATCAAAATTCTGTGACAGTCTGCTGGTGCCAAATAAATAATTTGAGCTTATTTCACCCAGAAATTTCATAATGAGGTCTGAGGGGAAAATTAGAAATAGTCAACATAAACTGGATATTTTAAAAATTAAAACAAATTAGGATGCACCAAATGCTATACTTTACTATTGTATTTTTTACATGTTCAGCTTCGTATGATACAAATTTTCAAATATACACACAAATTGAGACAATGGAATAATGAGTCCCACATGTCCATCACCAAGCTTCAATGATTATTACCATTCTGCCATAAAGAAAGAGTTTTAAATCTCTGGATTTGCAATATGATTTTTTTTTTTTGCATCAGTGAGCAAATAGATGAATAAGACTTGCACTTGTGTATGGGGAATGAATCAGATGCTGGAGCTTAAAGATAAGCAAGAGAATGCCCAAAATTTCAATACCTATATTCTAGCTAAGGCAGATGCAGGAAAGATAAAAGTTAGAAAAGAAATGAACCTCTTAAATATGTAGCACAGATTGTAAGTATAAAGAACAACATTAGAGAGTGATTTTAATTATGGAGTCCACACTTACTGAGCCTCAGGCACAGAGATGAGAACAAGGGAAAAAAACCCAAAAACCAAAAAACAAGACAAAAATCCCCACCCTTCAGAAATGTGATGTGGTGGGGGAAGGCAGATAGGTAACTTGTTTTGCTAGTATTAGTGCCTGAAAGGAGACATTCTCAAAGAGACATTCCAAATATTGATTTAGAAGTACCCCAAACCCCTCCTGCTAGGACTGATTTACCCACTTTGGTTAACTATTTCCACTTTTGGATAGAATTTAGTTGCTATCTTACCACTGTGAAACATTCCCTAAAGTCCTGAGAAAATTGTTGGGAGCTCTTGGATTTGGTGTGAGAGGGTCATCTCAAGATTTCACTTCCAAGATGGGAGTGGGTAGCCAAGTGGCCACCCTTGAAAGAAGAAAGGCCAGCTTCACCTTGACTATCCCATGAGTTTGTCTCTTTTTGCTGCAGACACGAATTAAATGAGCCTAAACTTTGCCTCTGGGAGTGAATGCTTTGGGAAGTGCTGTGGTTGAAAGCACAAGACCCCACAATTTGATCTTTATGCCACCATATAGCTAGTGTGACTACTGAGTTTTATGCCTCCTACTCAATTGGGGTCCTTGGGCCAAAGTAATTAGTAATCTAGGTATTTAGATAATGTGCAGGTATTTGGATTAAAATCCTTCTCTGTGCAAAGGGATACCTGAACTACCTTGTTATGGGCTGAATTCTGTCCACCCCCTCCAAATTCATACAACAAAGTCCTAACCCGCAGTACCTCAGAAATGTGACTGTATTTGGAGATAGGATCTTTAAGAGGTAATTAAGTTGAAATGAGGTCATGAAGGTGGGCCTTTATCCACTATGACTGGTACCCTTCTATGAAGAAGAAATTTGGACACAGATGTGAATAGAGGGAAGACCTTGTGAAGACAGGGAGAAGGCAGCCATCTTCAAGCCAAAGAGGGAGGCCTCAGAAGAAACCAACTCTGCCAACACCTTCATCTGGGACTTCTAGCCTCCAGAGCTGTGAGAAAATTACTTTCGGCTGTTTAAATCATCCAGGCTGTGGTAGTTTATTATGGCAGCCCTAGCAAACTAATACATACATGATTTTTAAATTTCTTTTGAAAATGTGAGGATGACATTTGAGTAAGGGCATTGAGGAAACATCTAACTTAACTAAATGAGAAATGTCTGTGTGCTCCAGCTTATTACAAACACCAGAAGGAGTGATCAGAGATGACAAGTTGTGGCCTTAGATTAACAGTTTTATCTGGTTTCATCTACTCTGATAACATTCTGGCCAAATAAACAGATACAGTCAAATCCAATTAAGTATATTCAATATTTAGATTTGAATATTTGGATTAAAAAATTAATGTATAAAAACCTATCAGCCTATGAAGCACTGTTGACATAAAAAATACCTTTTTGACAAACATGGCTGGTCTGCCAAAGCCCTGTAGCGTATTTTAAAACATGACTTTAAAGCTGTCTTATATACAATGAATTAGTCCTGAGAAAGTTTTCATTACAATCCTTTGCTAGAAAACAAATTTTTATTTTTAAATCTTATCTAATATGTGTACAATCACCCCATCTCCTTTATCAACAAGATAGGACATTTTTATTCTTAGAAAATGAATCACAAGAAACATACTATTACAGTGTGTGTGTATGTGTGTCTGTGTGTGTGTGTAAGTATCTACCAGGCATGAAAAACATTAATAATTGTTTACTGTAGGTTAAAAATAAAACAATTGCTATCATTTGGATAATTTCAGTCTTAGCGTAGAGTGTATAGATGGAAAGAGTCACTTGAGATGAAGTTGCAAGGTCTTTTAAAAAAAGGTTTACTCACATCTTCCAAAACTAATTCTTGTTCTGTGAATACACAATTCATATGGTGGCCTCTAACTTTATGTCTATGAAAATATATAACAATATTCAAAAGAAAGCATAATATACAGCTTCATCATATGTTGCAGCCCTAGCTCGGACTCAATGCAGAGTTTTTACAATTGCACAAAAGAAATATTAAATGAAAATGTGCTTTGTAAAATGTTAAGTGCAGTATAAATATTTAATTATTTCAAATATTTTAAATAATGCTGTGATGTCGGGTGTATCCTAGAGGTTATTCTAAGATTCTGGGTCTCTGAATGGAGGAGGGAGTTGCAAATTTCCATTAGTATGTAAGAAGGGAAAAATTGGGGCCCTTTCCTGAGGCCTTAAAATTGAGATTTGCTTCAGTGTCCTTTTCCTGCTACTCCAAGAAACCACCCCCTCTAAAATAGATTCAGAACCTTGGAGACAATAAAATCCAAAAGGAGAGAAAGCCACATCTTCTGCTTCCCATTGTCAATTTTGTTAGTAAATGTGAGTCTTGACATTAAAATCAGGATTCATTCCAGAACTATCTAGTCTTGTCCCCGTGGCAGGAAGAGTTGTGGGTAGGCTCTAGCCAGGGTGAGCAGCCAGCCTCTGGGATTTGGATTCAGTGAGGTTCTCGTGATGATTCTGTGAACCTCAAGTTGCATTTCACTTGTCATGTTTCTGTGTAGGTATGTGGATAGACTGTGGCATCTAGAACAAAGGGAATCTGCCAGCCCCATTAAATCTATTGCATGAATAAAGATATTTGCCTTCACTCTTCACTTTCTAAAGATCACCAGGTATTCATTTACATATTTATACATGCTCAACAGGTAAAAGTTTGCTGGACTATCCCAGGGATATCCTTTCCCCTCCTCTGCCAAAGAAGCCTAGACTGGCATATGAAGACCCTCCCTGAAAGAGATCAGCCTCTTCTCTCCTTCCCAGCCCTCTGGTTCCATGGGAGCAGCAGGGAGAGGAAAGTGAGCCCAGAAGCAAATTCAACAGCAAAACCTTTAAGATGAGTAGAATGAAAGGGAAATGAAAATATTCTCCATTGTATAGCTCTAGTACTGTGAATTGACTAAAATTAGAAAAAGAAGATTATTGATCCATTGGTGAAGATTTTGAATTGAACTTTGGAGATGGATTTAAAAAAAAAAAGTGAAATAGAGCCAAGAATAATTTGACAGCTTTAACCCTGATGGTAATCAACCCCCTAGAGTCATTAAGAAAGACAGGAGTAGGAGGTGAAACATCTGGAGAAATGTGAGCAGATAACGAATTGGGTGGGTTTTATAAAAGCTAAATGCTATCTGTAGGAAGTGAAGTTATAAAAAAATTTGAGGCAATAACCCTGAGGTCACACAGGGGTGAAGAGGGGAACCTGACTCCTGGGCAATTCTTCCAAGGAGATTGGCTGTTGGAGGCACTAATTCTCCCAACCTTATCTATGCAGTGGTCAGACATGGGTAGTCCAAAGCAAAGGGCCCTAGCCAAAAAGAGTCTTGTTATGCTGGCTTCCCCTACCTGAGTGTGGTGCACCCAGCCTGGGCACTTCAGATCAGAGCCACCAGGGAGTGGGTGATGGTATCATGAAGAGACCACAGACTTTCAAGTCCTGGGGGTTTTGATTCAAAAGATGCTACTGTCACTAACTATTTATGGAACCTAAAGAGAGGTATTTCTCCTCTCTTAGCCTCATTTTCCTCATTTGATGAGTTTGGATAATTTTGCCCACTTGACATATCTTTTTGTGAAAATTAAATAACATAATACATCTGACACAGTATCTTGCTCATAGTAGATGATGGCTGCATGTTGGTTCTCAAATGGCTCATTCTCTCTGCAGTCGCTGATTTCATGCTAACTGTGTGCCCAATGCCAGGCATTGAGGTACAAAGATGAAGAAGACACAATGCCTGTCCTGAGTGAGGTCATAATTTTGAGAAAGATAGACATAAACTGGTACCTATAATGTAGTATGGAAAGTAGAAGTGATAGAAATAAGCAAAGGGGGAGGAGGAGCAAGATGGCAGAGAGTAGGAGACCTGGATTTCGCCTGGTCCCAGGAATTCAGCTGGATGGGGATCAAACCATTCTGAACACCTACGAACTCAACAGGACATTGAAGAAAAGAATAGCAGCAACTCTCTGAACAGAAAAGCGACCACTTTCTGGAAGGTAGGACGTACGGAGAAGTGAATCCGAGGCGATATTCGAGAGGATAGACGGTGGGGGAGGAGGCCTCCGTCGGCCGCTACTGGCAAGTGATAGAGCTGCGGAGCACAAAATCGGAACTTTTAGAAGTCGGCTCTGCTGAGGGACGTCGCTCCAGTGGCTAAGCGGGGGGTGGAACCCTTTCTGGGACAGTGTGGTTTCAGGACCTTCAGGGTCACAGGAAGACCAGGGATGCCTGAGTGTGGCAGAGCTCCCAGGTATCGGAGCAGGGAAGCCGGCTGCAAAGACAGAGCTGAGGAGCAGGCTCTCAGCACGGGGTTGTCATAAACCATGATCCATGGCACAGTCGGGCCACTGCTCCTCCAACAGGGACACAACAAGTGGCAGATCTGGGAAGATTTCCCTTCCTCCTCCAGGAGGAGCGGCGCGGGAGTGCACCGCAGGGATCTACTGGGTTTGGAGACTCCACACGGGGTAGGGTGCCAGAGATAGAAATGCTCGGTCACAGGCCAGGTGAGCACGGAGTGTGGCCGGAGACCGGGGAGACAGGAGTGATTGACTGCTTTTCTCTGGGGGAGCGAGGCCTCAAGTTCTTGGCTCCTCTTGGGTGGAGATTGGGAGGCCTCCATTTTCACTCTCGGCCTCCAAAGCTGTACGGAAAGCTTGCAGGGAACAAAAGCTCCCGAGAGCAAACCCAAGCAGATTACTTAGCCCGGACCAGCAAGGGCAGGGCAATTCCACCTCTGGCAAAGACATTTGGGAACCACGGCAACAGGCCCCTCCCCCAGAAGATCAGCGAGAACAGCCAGCCAAGACCAAGTTTACTGATCAATGAGAACGGCAGAATTCCAGCACTAGGGGAATACTGCACATAGAATTCATGGCTTTTTTACTGTGATTCTTTAGTCTTTCAAAGTTAATTTTTTTAATTTTCTATTTTTTCTTTTCCCCTTTTTCAACCAACATCTTATCAATCCCTTTTTTAAAAATATTTTTTATTTTTCATTTTTAGAGCCATATTCTATCCCTTCACTGCAGTTAACATTATTTTTGGCATATATATAAGTTGTTCTCTCTTTAAAATTTTGGGATACAGTTTCTTCTAACAGACCAAAATATACCCTAAATCTCTATTGTATGGTTTTGTTCTCGTCTCCTGCCTGATCACATTCTCTCCCTTTTTTTTTAAATTTCTCTTCATTCTTTTTTCAACCAACTTCTTATCTTATCAATTCCTTTTATAAAATCTTTTATAATTTTCATCTTTACAGTCATATTTCATCCCTTCATCGTAGTTACCCTTATTTTTGTGCATATATAAGTGTTTCTTTCTTTAAAATTTTGGGAAGCACTTTCTTCTAACAGACCAAAATATGCCCCAAATCTAGTGTGTGGCACTGATCTATGCACCAGACTGATCATAGTTGATCATATTTTTTTTTTCTTTTTTCTTTCTTTCCCTTTCTTTTCCCCCAGTTTCGGGTCTCTTCTGATTTGTTTAGTGTATATTTTTCTGGGGTCATTGTTTCCCTGTTAGCATTTTGTTCTCTCATTCAT
>NC_138380.1:84376144-84411239 GCF_054177405.1 Leptonychotes weddellii
CCACTCTGGAAAACAGTATGAAGGTTCCTCAAAAAGTTGAAAATAGAGCTACCATACAATCCAGCAATTGCACTACTGGGTATTTACCCCAAAGATACAAATGTAGGGATCTGAAGGGGTATGTTCACCCCAATGTTTATAGCAGCAATGTCCACAATAGCCAAACTATGGAAAGAGCCAAGATGTCCATAAATAGATGAATGGATAAAGAAAATGTGGTGTATATATATACAATGGAATATAATGCAGCCATCAAAAAAAAAAAAAAAACCCAAGAGGCGCCTGGGTGCCTCAGTCATTGGGCATCTGCCTTTGGCTCGGGTCATGATCCCAGGGTCCTGGGATCGAGCCCTGCATCATGCTAAGTGAAATAAGTCAATCAGAGAAAGACATGTATCATATGATCTCACTGATATGAGGAATTCTCAATCTCAGGAAACAAACTGAGGGTTGCTGGAGTGGTGGGGGGTGGGAGGGATGGGGTGGCTGGGTGATAGACATTGGGGAGGGTATGTGCTATGGTGAGTGCTGTGAATTGTGCAAGACTATTGAATCACAGATCTGTACCTCTGAAACAAATAAAACATCATATGTTAAAAAAAAAAGAAGAAGAAGATAGTAGGAAGGGAAAAATGAAGCAGGGGTAATCGGAGGGGGAGACGAACCATGAGAGACTCTGGACTCTGAGAAACAAACTGAGGGTTCTGGGGGTAGGGGTGGGGGGATGAGTTAGAATGTATGGTGATTAACATAACAATAAAATAAAATTTAAAAAAAGAAAGAAAGGAGCAAAGGGTGAAGGGCAGAGATAAGGCATGTATAACTCAGCCCTTGATAGGGGGAGATCAGGAAGACTTCCTGGAAGAGGTGGGACCTGTGGTTGGTCCTATGGGATTAGTAAGACTTAAAGAGGAGGCAAGCCAAGTGTTCCAAGCAGAGAGCATGAGCAAAGGTCGGGGGTCAAGGAGTTGCATGGCTCACATGGGGACCTCTCACATCATGGCATGGCTAGAACCTAAAATGTAAAGCAGAGAGCAGTAAGAGAAGAGGGTGTGCAGTAGGCTAGGAGCCAGATCATGAAGTAATTGGCATAGCACAGCCCATGGAGGTCACCCCCACCCTGGGCGCCTTGATCCCTGCTCGTTCCATTGGTCTTGCAGGGTGTATTCTGACTTAGAGAAATCAACTGTGATGAATTATAGTATCTGAGAGAATCAAAAGGCCATGTAGGGTAGCTGGGCAAAAAGACCTGCATTGTATCTGGTGGTGTTACCTTGAATGACTTCTGCAGTTATTCCCAGCGCGTCTTTCTAGCTCACCATGCCATGCAACAAGGTGAACTTGCAAATAGTTTTTCATGGAAAGGGCTGGGATCCAGAATAGCACAAACCCAGCCAGTCACACCTTATGTATAAGCCAGTATTTCAAAGCAGGGCCTGTAACAGTCTTGGCAAGCCCAACCTATAATGATGACATGATGCACCATGCCAGATCAAACAACGCTTTATAACCTCTTCCCACTCTGGGAGTTCTTGGAGGAACCCTGAGGGGGTCAGTGTCATCCCTGGGCCTCCACCACCACTTCTCCAGGGAGAGAACATTTTCAAACAGCCTTGCAGCCCCCCTGATCACTTCTCCCTGGGACCAACTTGATCACTGAAGCCATTCACAAGTGCTCAACCTCTAGGGCCCATAGAACAACAGACAGACACAGTTCAATATTGTTCTCTGTGGTGTTTCCAGAACTTTCTATGGATTCTAAGCCATAGCCTTGAGGGACAGCCTGTAAGTCTTACCATAATTCATGAGACTAGTTCTTCATGTAGCTATTTCTCTTTCTTTTCACCTGAATATTCAATGGTTAAAAATAAGAGAATAAGTAGAATCACTTTGTACAATTATTTTATAAGATCATTTTCTTACCTGATTTCAGAAATCAGTCAAACTCACAGGATCTGCTAACTCAAATCCTAATGGGGCCAGGCAGGAGACTTAAATGTGTGGTGTGCATTGAGTAGATACAAGGCAATAAAAAGTAGTGTAACTTTTGGTTGATGAAAGAATATATACTCCACCAGAAACATTCTGCCTTTTTAACTAAAGCCTCTGAATTTGATCGAAAAGTATTGCTCTGTGGAGTTGCTTCCATCTGTCCCCCAGTTTGGGACAACCCCTCCTCCCCGGCAGCACATGAATTACATAGACTTGATCAATTTTCTCCACGTATTTCCTTGACCATCACTTTGGAACACCATCTGTGTTCCTTGACTCTCAGCGACAAGCTCTATTTATCACCCTAGCCAATGTGTTCCAAACTGGTTTTTTTAATAAATGATACTGATGCTTGAGGGCCCCTCTACCATACTTCTCTCTTCCCATTCTAGATATGTTTCCTTCTAGGAAGACCCAGAGAGGTTTCCAGTGACCCATCATGGAACTCTGACTCACCCAATCTAAAAATAATTGTAAAAGGGACTATAAGGCAAGACTAAATTGGAAATTTAAAAGAACCATTTTGAACAAGAAATGCACGTGATGCACTGGGACCTGAGGGGGAGCCTTGGGAAGCATATATATTCATGAGGAGATGGCTGTTTTTGTAAGAGAACAGCGGATTTGCAGGTAAGGTTTATCACAAAGTTTATCACACCGTCCTACAGGGACTTTATAGGAAAGAAGGATGATGAGCCCCTCTCCCCGCAAAAAAGGACTCATAGTTTAAATTCACAAAATAACAGTTCTGAATGAGAGGATGGTAAAAAGTCCACAGTGACACAATGGGGGCAGAAATCAAGAAATGACTTCCTTTCATTCATATCTGCTTATAGGTTAATATTGAGTAGAGCTAAGACATTCCAAGAAAGCATATGTGCAAATGGAGGATCAATTCAGATCCTAAAAGTTGACATTGGTTCTCCTGAGTGATGCCGACTCCCAGGCCCCGAGGTTGGATCGGTGCAGAGACTCATCTAGGCTTACAGAATGAGTCCCCAGCTCTGGTACTGGCTCTATCCTCAGTCCTACAGGATGCCTGTCTTAGGTCATTTTACAAACAGACCTTGAGTCCTCACTCACAACTACTAATCATTTTAAAAACTGAAACCATTAGTTTGATCCAGATTATCTCTAATATTTGTGTTTCTCAACATACACTAAACAAATCCTTTGATTGTTAGCCAATCATTCACCACATATATTCCATGTTGACCAAAATACTTACATGGTTTCTGAAAACTACGATCAACATTTGCACATTAAGAATCAGAGTTTGATGATAATTTTAAAAATTTTATATCTGTTATTTTTCTTTTATAAAATTATATTATATTTAAACAAGATAGAAATGGTATATAAAACTTAAAATCCCAACTCTTTTTTTAGTTTAATTTTTCTTTAATTCCAGTATAATTAATGTACAGTGTTGTATTAGTTTTAGGTATACAATATAGTGATTTAACAATTCTATAAATTACTCCATGCTTATGACAGGAAGTATACTTTTAATCCTCTTCACCTATTTCACCCATCCCCCCCACCCACCTCCCCTCTGGTATCCACCAGCTTGTTCTTTATATTTAAGAGTCTTTTTATTTGTTCATCTCTTTATGTTTATTTGTTTCTTAAATTCCACACATGAATGGAATTGTTTGGTATTTGTCTCTCTCTGACTGACTTATTTCATATAGCATTATGCCCTCTAGATTCATCCATGTTAATAAAAATGGCAAGATTTCATTCCTTTTTTTTATGGCTGAGTAATGTTCTATTGTGTGTGTGTATGCCACTTTCTTCTTTATCTATTCATCTGTCAATGGACACATGTGTTGCTTCCATAATTTAGCTATTGTAAATAATTCTGCAGTAAACATAGGAGTGCATATATCTTTTCAAATTAGTGTTTTCCTATTTTTTTTTTTGGTAAATACCCAATAATGGAATTACTGGATCCTATTGGTAATTTTATTTTTAATTTCTGAGGAACCTCCATACTGTTTTCCACAGTGGCTGCACCAGCTTGCATTCCCACCAACAGTGTATGAAGGGCTCCCCTTTCTCCACATCCTCACCAACACTTGTTGTTTCTTGTTTTTCATTTTAGCCATTCTGACAGGTATGAGGTGGTATCTCATCATGGTTTTGATTTGTATTTCCCTGATGATGAGTGATGTTGAGTGTCTTTTCATGTGACTGTTGGCCATCTGTATGAAAAATGTCTATTCATGTCTTCTGCCCATTTTTGATTGGATTATTTGGGTTTTTCTGGTGTTGAATTGTATACGTTCTTTGTATAATTTGGATCCTAACCCTTTATCTGTAATGTCATTTACAAATATCTTCTCCCATTCTGTCATTTGCCTTTTTGTTTTGTTGATTGTTTCCTTCACTGTGCAGAAGCTTCTAATTTTGATGTAGTCCCAATCGTTTATTTTTGCCTTTGTTTCCCTTGCCTCAGGAAACATACCTGGAAAAATGTTGCTATAGCTGATGTCTGAGAAATTACTGCCTGTGCTCCCTTCTAGAATTTTTATGGTTTCCAGCCTCACATTTGGGTCTTTGATCCATTAAATCCCAACTCTTTACATCAAATGAAATCACATTCTGATCCTACAGGCATTATTCATATCCATTTTGTTATAATGAGCATGCCCATATTATCTTGTAGTTTTACTTAATATAAAATAAGTGAAATGACTTTATTTTGAAGGTTTTTCTAGGACTCTCCAAGAAAGATCCCTCTAAAGTGTGATTTTTAAAAAAATCCAATAACATCAGAGACAGAGCTTAGAGCTGCCTGTCAGGGACACAGTGCAAATCCCACCCCCCCCAGCAAACCGTATGATACATGGGTCCTAGGGCCATGTGGGGTGGGCCTCATCCCTAATGTCTGCCCTGATTTTCATCTATCATCACTGCATGATGACCAGGGCACACAGATAAGGCCTGGCCTCAGCGAGAAAAATAAACAAGATCAGCCCTCACGCTGGGACAACATTTTATCCCGTGCACGGTTTGTTCTAATATCAAAACTAGGATCATGGTGTAGGTATCCATAATAAAGCAAGTCTCATTTATTGGGCCAAGGATTTCCCTAAATAATATTCAGAAGTATAGTGTGGCTCAGGCCTGGAACCCTGAACCTAGAAACTTCGAAGGTGTTAACAGGCTTTCTTCTAAAACTCACACAGGACCCCTGCGTTCTGAAATGGACTTACTGGCTGAACATTTTGTACTATCCAGTGTTAGAACGACAACAACAAAAATCCCCCAGCCCTGTGCAGACCAGGCTTTTCACCTCCTCCCTTCTGTTCTTAACTCTTTGGGAGCAGAGACTTCCAATCCCACTCAACAAGCCACAGAGAGAGGCTCTGCAGCGCCCCCCACCCAGGGCCCAGGGTGTGTGGGTGCGCCAGGCCCTCTGAGGGTGGAGGCAGCTGGTGCAGGGCTTCTTGGCAGGGCTGAATGTGGGTGCCATGGGGGGCAGGCTGGGGAAGGGTGGTATGGCCTTTCTAACGCACAGGCTGTGCAAGCTGCTTGTCTCGTAGGATGGAAATGGCAACGATCCGTGGAGTCCCGGGCCCCGGGCACAGTGTCCTGCACCTACAGGGAACAGCTCTGCAGGCTACTGCTGGGTCCCAGCCCTGCTCCTTCCTAGCGTGTGCCACTTCCCCAAGCTCTCTGGGCCACTTTTTCTTTCTCTCTTTTTAAAGATTTTATTTCTTTGTCAGAGACAGAGAGAGAGAGAGAGCACAAGCAGGGGGAGCGGCAAGCAGAGGGCAAGGGAGAAGCAGGCTTCCCGCGGAGCAGGGAGCCCGATGCAGGACTCGGTCCCAGGACCCTGGGATCATGACCTGAGCCGAAGGCAGACGCTTCACGGGCCGAGGCCCCCAGGCATCCCAATGGACCCCCCCTTTCTTTATCTGGAACACGGAACTAAGGATAACAACAGCAACAACAGTGCCTTTTTCTAAGGGCTGTTCTGAGGCTTAAATACAATACTGCATTTAAAGCTCTCACAGCACAGCCTGACATATAGCATGTATTCAATAAACATTAGCTATTTTTATAAATATTCAAATTTAAAAAAGCATTTAGCAGCGCTCCTGGCTTGTAGTAAGCTTATGTAAGTGTTAGTTTTGTTTCTCTGCTCGACGCTAGTATTTTCGCTGCCCTCGCCGTCTCCTCTTTAGGTATCAGGAGAGAGTGTGGAGTAATGTAAACAGCGTGAACTTTGAAGTCAGACCAACCTGAGTTCAAATTCCGGCTTGGCCACGTACTACCAGTGTGAACTGGGAATGTTACGTAACGCTCGCTGCTTCGGGGTTTTCATCTCCACAATGCAGATTACCTCCACCAGGAGCACATTAGTGGAGTGGAAACCCCACAGTCTGGCACCTCTAAGACATTCAGAAGAACTTAGCCCCCACCTCGCTCCCCGACCTTGACCTCCACTGCCCCTCCCTCCAGGATACGCGGGGGCGGGGTCAGCGGGCAGGAGGAGAGGAGAATCCATGAGACACCCTTTCTTCTTATACTTGTGTTCCTCTGCTCATCCTTGGGATCACTGTGTGATGCCATTAAGAAGGCCCTCATTTTGAGGCTTTTGGAATCTAAGGCTCAAACATACTTTGTCACCCAGCCCAGCCAGCCACCCGCAGCCAGCAGAACTGGATTTCTGTTCAGGGGTTTTTTTTTTTTTGATCCCCAAATCTTTGGCTTCTCACTCTCCCACTCTGCCTTTTTGAGAGAAGAACATCTCTCTTTTTTCAAGGCCCAAATGTAACTTTGCACCCCCAAGCAGTAGGAGAGTGAAGAGCTTGTTTCGGGGGTTTGCACATCCACACAGCCAGCATATGAGGGAATGAAGGAGTGTGTCACGGAAGGGAAACTTTCTGAATCTTCCTCAATCACGTAGAATCCCACAGATATTCCTTCTGTTCGAAAGAGCAAAAATAGGTCTCCTGATGGGAAATATTCTCTTAACTCTGCTGTTTTGTGAGGACTCTTTAGAACGTGAACAAAAAAACAAAACAAAACAAAACAATTGAAACCAGCTTAAGGAAAAAATAATTGAATCCCACAACTTATACAGCAGGGGTAGGATTGACTTCAGGCACAGTGTGATGCAGGTCCTCGTGTGGGTGACCGGCCCCAAGATTGTTTTCTCCCTCTCTTGGCCCAGCTTCTGCCGAGTTGGCTGGATTCTCAGAACAGACTCCCTTCACGGTGGCAGTAGTGAGTTTAATGGTGGCACCCAAAAATATATGCCACATCAAAATCCCTGGAACTCGCACATGGCACCTTATTTGGAAAAGGGTTCTTTGCAGATATAACTAAGGATCTTGAGATGAAATCATCCTGGATCTCCCAAGGAGGCCCTAAATCCAATGACAAGTTTTCTTATAAGAGTCAGAAAAGGAAAAGATACAGAGAGAGGAGAAGGCCACGTGAAGATGGCGGCAGAGATTGGAGTGATGGAGCCACAAGCCAAGAAGAAGCCAGAAGAGGCAAGAAAAGATCCTCCCTTAGAGCTTCTGGTGGGAACACAGCCCTGCTGACAGCTTGATTCAGTCTCTAGAACTGTGGGAAAATAGATTCCTGTTGTTTTCTGTCACGAAGTTTGTGGTGATTTGTTACAGCAAACACGGGAAACCGAGAGAACAGATATGGCTGCAGCCGCCCTAGGCTCATGTTGTCACAACTGAGCTGAGGGACAGAGACTCCTCTGGGGTTTTCACCGAAGTTCAGAGCCTTGCACTTAGGCGGTCAAATTAGTCACGTGCCTACCCTAACAGCCTCTTGGCCAGGGTCATCCCAGTTAGGAGTTCTACCTCCCAACCCAGACTAAAGTCTTTCCAGGTGGGAGGGGCAGAGTAAGGAGGAGGAACCCCCTTTTGTCCCCAGACATATGAAGTGATGCTTAACACCACTAATGCTCAGATACCTGCAAAATAAAACAAAAAGGATCTATCAATTCTCACCCACCCAACTGTCAAGATCAGGGTTATCTGACTCTGGGGAGATTAATGACTCGAGTCAGTCCTGCAACAAGCACCCACATGGGAGTCAAGAGTTGTTCACTTTTACTTTCTGCATGGCCACTAGTCCTGTACATATACTCTAAATACACTACAGGCATTTTGTTGACTACCTGTCCTTTGCCAAACTTAGATTTTTGACATCCTTTTTGGAATACAGATATGTTTTCCCCTTTCAATCCCTCTTCTATCTTTCTTCGTAACTCTGCATTCATCAATAATCATGTGAAAGTTTGGATTTCCTCCACAGTTGAACTGAAAGCTGCTTGAGTCAGTGCTGGGACTCCTCTTGGTTCCACTGAATTGTTTTCATCTTCTATCCGGAGAGTTTCTGTGGTGAGGTCAAGTTCAGTTGGGTTCACATTGGGCATGATGATCTAACAGCTCCTCCAAGAACAAAAGAGCATCTCAAGAGACTGCTTTTGGTGAGCTGGAGGTGGGGATTGGTTAAGGATTTGTTGAGCATTTCATGGAATTTTCAGAGATCCACACTGTAATGAAGCCAGATAAGGCTAAGAGAGGATTAGAAATCTTGAGCATGAATCGTTTTCTGAGTATTAACCTCCCCAGCCGCCCTCTTATCCCACCAAGCCCTTGGGGAATGATATTTGATATTTGTCTATTTCCCTCTAGCATAAATGGGGTGTGTGTGTCTGTGCGTGTGTGTGTGTATGGAGGGAGGGAGCCAGAGAGATAGAGAAAGAAAAGAAGATAGTAAGGTACCTTCAATGTTCCAGCCTCTATGGTAAGTATTTGGTGGACTTGGCACAGGGTAAGCATTTTAGGTGTTCTTAATGTTAACAATTATTATTGCTAGTTAATTTAAGATTCAAAGAAACCCTATCAGGTAGTTTACCCCATTTTACGCATAAGAAAACTGAGGCTAAGAGAGTTTAAGCAATGCATTCAAAGATACATGGTTAATCAGAGGCAGAACTAGCCAGAATTTGAATCCGGGTCTGTCTGACTGTTAAGCTCCAAGCCTTTTCCTGTCCTGTAGCTCTCTGCATTCTGTGTTCTGTAATTGCCTTGTAAATTAATTTTGTAATTACTTAATGTTTTTTGGAGTATTTGGAATAGCAGAAAAAAATTAAAAATCTATAAATATGCTATTAATAGTAATAAGATTTCAGTAAACTTTTGGGGCATAATATCAATCGTTTTCACAGATACCAGTAACAACCAACTAGAAATGGTAATTTATAAATGTTGTAATTTGCAAATAATTTATAAATATTGTAATTTGCAAATAATGTAAAATGTATAAGGTATGTAGCAATACCTAATTAAATATCAAAATACTAACTAAAGAATACTAACAAAAGATGTGTAAGACTATAGGGAAAATATGAATATAAAACTTTGTTATGGAACTAACAGAAGAAACTAAATTTAATAATATTCCATGTTCATGAGTAAGACAACTCAGTATCATAAATTTCCCTATAATGGATAACAGACTCAATTTTAATAAAAATTTTGGTAGGAGTTTAAAACAAATTTGAACAGCTCAATCTCAAATTTATACTAAAGTGTAGGCAAGGTTAGCCAAGATAATTTTTAATATAATAATAATACCAATAATGATAATAATTATAGGGGATTCACCATGCAGAATTAAGATTTTTCCAAAGCTTGAGACAAACCTACCAATGGAAAGAATAGAAAGCCAGAAAATAAGCCTCCTTATATATAGAAACTTGTTTTGGAGAGAAGTAACATCACAAAGTACTGTGGGAGTAGTAAAAGATTCAGTAAATGATACTGGGAAAATTAGCAATCCATATGGAGAAAAGGAAATTATATCATATACGAACAATGAATTCCAATGGTTTAAAGACTCAATAATAGAAAAACTTTAAAATTTTAGGGAAAAAACATGCAGGAGAATATATTTATTACTTCTGGTTGCAAATATATAAAGATTTTATTTATTTATTTGAGAGAGAGAGAGAGAGTAAGTGATCACAAGCAGGGGGGGAAGGGTAGAGGGAGAAGCAAACTCCCCACTGAGCAGGGTGCCTGATGCGGGACTCGATCTCAGGACCCTGGGATCATGACCTGAGCTGATGGCAGACGCTTCATTGACTGAGCCACCCAGGTGCCTGCAAATATTTCTTAAACAAGAAACAAAACACAAACCATAGCAGAAATATTGATAAATTTGACTAAAAACATAGAAAACAACTATATTAGGAAAAATACCATGAGCTAAGTTAAAATAAATGACACAAACATAAAAAGTAATTTATGATTGGTCTCCAGGTTATTTAAAGAATAAGAACAATTGACAAAGTATATGAGCGGACATTTTATAGAGGAGGAAATCCAAATGTCCCCAAACATATGAAGTGATCCTTAACATCACTAATGCTCAGATACCTGCAAAATAAAACAAAACCGATATATCAATTTTCAACCCACCCGACTGTCGAACATCTAGAAGTCTGGTATTACTAAGTGTGGATGAGGACGTAGGGCAAGGAAACTCAAGTACACAGCTAGTGGAAATCTGAGTTGCTTGAACCTTTTCAGATGGTCACTTGGCATTATCTGGTCAAGTTACAGATGTGCAGATCATACTACTCAGCAATTCCACTACCTGGGATATTCTGGCACCCATCCAAAAAGGGCATATCCAAGGACAATCTTATATAACATATACAATAGGAAAAATAAGAAACAAATAATCATCACCCATAGGGGCATGAGGAAAATAAATTGTGATTATTAAGAAAGCTGATGGATAGCATTCAAAATAAAAAGCTTAATCTACATCTATCAACCTGAATAAATCTTTTTTCTTTTTTTATTAAGTTCTATTAGCCAACATATAGTACATCATTAGTTTTTGATGTAGTGTTTCATGTGATTCATGCGTATAACACCCAGCGCTCACCACTTGAATAAATCTTGAAAATAAGTTACGTGAACAAAAATCTGTGATAAGCTACTCATACCATTAATATAGATACTTTTCAATTGCATTGTTATATATTATGTCTGAGCAGAGACTGTGGAATAAAATTTTTAAAAACATAGAGAAAGAGAGTTCTCTGAGTGGGGGAAGGACAATGGGTTAGGTGGGGATGGAATAGAACCTCAAAGATTTTTAATGCTTTTTAACAAAAATTTTGAAACAAAAAGAAAGAAGATGCATTTGGGCTAGTGGCCAGAGAGTATATCTTAGAACACAAACACAAGAAAAGAAAGTCAGTTTTCCAGCCTAAATGTGCCTTTGGGTGAACTCAAGTTCTTAAGAACCATTTTACCTCGGGGCGCCTGGGTGGCTCAGTTGGTTAAGCGACTGCCTTCGGCTCAGGTCATGATCCTGGAGTCCCGGGATCGAGTCCCGCATCGGGCTCCCTGCTCAGCAGGGGGTCTGCTTCTCCCTCTGCCCTCTTCCCTCTCGTGCCCTCTTCCCTCTCGTGCTCTCTGTCTCTCATTCTCTCTCTCTCAAATAAATAAAATCTTTAAAAAAAAAAAAGAACCATTTTACCTCTTAGTGTCCAAGTGTGATCACCGTCTTTATATCAATTTATTTATTTCCCCCATTCTTTCTGCTTTTTCTTTGACTTTTTTTCCCCTTAAATTTCTTTCTCAAGAGTTCTTAGACAATCATTTTTGTCATCTAGCCTTGTGGCAGAGGAGACATACATTTAAAGGCACCTTCAACTTGCCTGCCTATATGCCAAGTACCGAGAACACAACTAGTTACTTCGAGATTCACAGTAACCCTACAGGACAGGTATGGTTTAGCACCACTTTACACACAAGAAAACTAATGTTCAGAGAGGTTAAGCAATGCATTCAAGATTAAATGGCTAATCAGTCAGGATTAGCTAGGATTTGAACCCAGGTCTGTCTGTTACTTGCGTTCTACAATCTTCCCTGGCCGCTGTGTCTTACCAATGGATTTATGAACCATGCTGTAGACTAGCCAGTGGGTACTCACTACTTAAATTATTTGTATGGCACTTCATGTTTGCAATGTGTTTTACAATTGTTTTTATTACTTATTCCTATTTTATAGCTGGTCTCAGTTTATAGCCTGCTTTCTGCAACAACAGTGGTAAAGGAAAACAAACACAACCATCTCTGCTTTGCTGGTTAGAGTCACTAGGGATATTCATGTGAGCATCAGCCATATTGGAAGACAGTTATTAGGCACATTTCTGTTCTTTGCAAACCCATTGATGGCTGGCACAATTCTAAGGGCTTAACGCCCTTTTGAAACAGAGAGAGAAAGCACAATACCATCTTCAGTGTAAGCAAAGCTCATTCACATATTACCAAGTGTTAGGGCAGATGAAATGACAGATCACTTTCAGTCCTTTTAACAAATTTTCATTACAAAATGTTTACGATTAGTGTGGTCTTGCCTGGTGTGATGGGGGGGCAAAGAAGGGGAGCCATATAAATAATCATTCTTCAAGAGCCTAAGGTTCTCTTTTTCTTTCTTTCTCTAAGAGATTTTCAGGCCTAGGTCTTCCTTCACAGAGATAAAGACACAGGAGGACACAGAACCCACCTGAGGGTACCATCTTGAAATGGGAACCAGGAAAAACAATGGAACTGTGTGTCTTGTCCATCTCTGAAAGAATTGGCATGTCCTAGCCGATGCCAGAACTTTGCTCACAGCCACACGTGGGTTCTCTTTGGGAGAAAGCTCGAAGGTTTTGCTTTCTCCTCAAGGCTGAAAGATGAGGGAGGAGAGTGGGGGGATTTCTCAGTTTCTCCAGTATGGTGACCCACTTCCTCACCTCCTACATCACTGTCTTCATCCACATCCTTGTCATTATTCACAATGTCTATAGTTTGAGCCATTCATTGGCCACGTCCTGAGAGAAACCTAAAGTAGTATTCTCATTTTACAGGTAAGGTAAGAAAACTGGTTTGCTAAGGTTATTACACACACACACACTATTTTTGGGGGTAGTGTATTTCAGGAATATATTCCTTCCTGAGGACGCTGCTTTTGCCAAAAAGTGTTCACAAAAGATTTTGAATATCACACTTAAAAAAAGCAAACAGAAGAATATGTAAGTGAATCCCCTGTTTTCCAGCTTCTAGAAGCGGTTACATTCCTTGGCTCATGGCCCCCGGCCAGCAATCACATCACTGACCTCTGCTTCTGTCATCACATCTTCTCTGAAAGGCCCTTCTGCCTCTCTCTTTCCCTTATAAGAGCCCTTGTGACTACCCTGGGCCCACCTGGGTAATCCAGGATAATCTCAACTCAAATCCTTAACTTAATCACATCTGCAAAGTCTCTTTTGCCAGATAAGGTAACAGATTCACAGGTTCCCGTGATTAAGACGTGAACATCTTGGAGGGCCATTTTTCTGCTTACCACACCTGGTTTTCACAAAGCAACAAAACTCTCTAGAGACAACTCAATGAAACTTACAAAAAAAAATATGAAAAGAGATGGTCCATTAATTACTAGGGAAACATCTAGTGAATCATGGTATCTTAGTGCTGGGAGAAACCCTGCCTTCTACTCTTGGTTAGAGAGATGAGCAGCAGAGATCCAGCAGAGGCAGCCCATCCTCTGGCAGATAACAGGGTCAGGCGGGAGAAGCATGGCACTGGGGACCCCGACTTCCAGCTTCTGGCCAGCGTACCAGGAAGATCTGCGTTAGTTCTTAGAGTTGAAAGAAAGACTGCTTATCTGTATCTTGGAAAAGGTCAAGAGATCTGTGAAGACACCTTTGTCGAGAACTGGGCTTTTCAGTCTGTGGTTTTGGGATGGAAAAACTCTATAGAGTCTCTGCCGGAAGTCATTTAATCAATTTTATTACTAGAAAAGTTATTAAAGCATCCACACAATAATCAGACACTGTAGTTTAAAATGTGGCAGAGGGTAATTAACAGGTATCTCTGTTTAGATCTTCCACCTTCCTTGGGGTTTATCTATGCCACTGTTGTTTGAAGATGCAGCCAGGTCTGTCTGCTGGGAGATGGGATACAGGTGCTGTTTGCCCACACTCTGAGAAGTTCAGACAAGCTCATGGCCACTATGTGTGTCATTCGCTTATGAGGTCTCTTTCCTCAGTGCTTTCCTGTATTTACTGTGATTTAATTACCTTGGGCATAAATGTAATCTTAGAGGACATTTATTGTTACATTTTTTCATGGTCAAATTGAATGATCATAATCTCAACCCTTTTATCTTATAACACGACATGCACTGGAACATTCCTCAAAGACCCTTTATGTGAAAAAGGTTTAGGACCTGAAAAAGAGACATAATGGTCAATGAGTGCAGGCTTCTTTGAATGAAAAGTAACTGCAAAGCCAGCAGGAATTGACAGAGAAGCTGAGACCACATGCAAGCCTACATCAGTGCTAATCATTTTCTATGCTAATAGGGAAGATCACCTGGGAAGAACTGACAAGACAATGAGGACATTATTACACTCTGAGATTTTTTACCCTTTCCCTAAATTGGACACTTCTACAGCACTGGAAAGAAATCGTCATAAATGATCCAGGGATCAAGATGGTGCACTGAAAGATGCTTCTCTCTCTTTCCCATGCAACCCCAGTAAATAAACCCCACCTCCTCAATAGGAATGAATGTCACCCTCTCCTACTTCCCCTTTGCTCTCTTTGCCTCTGTGAAAGCAATTCTCCTGCTGTCTGACTTGTATTCGTGCTACCTGGACAGGAGAGGGAAGTGGGGACTTTGCTTCACCCCTTTTGTGGAGCCAGTGATGGATTCATCAGGATCGATTACAGATAATTTCAATATGGGATGATGACTTCTACTATTTAGGATTTTTTAATGTTTTCTTTCTATGTCTCTTACTGAAATTAGTGAAAAGGATCCTGGAGCTGGGGTCATTTACGTTGAGCATCCCTGTGGGTGCTCACTAATGCTCTTCACTCACCTTATTTTCCCATCTATTCTTTTTTTTTTTTTTTAAACAATTAGAATAATAGAAAACAGTATCAGGCATAGCCCTGGGAAACCTGACCCCTAGCTCTTATTCCCCCACTAAGGAGCTGCGCTGTTTCTCTCTCCAGGCCCAGGCTTCCAGTTTAGCAAATAAACTGAGTGTGTAGAGAAGTCCATAAGAAGGTTGATGGGTGGTTCTTAAGTATGTAGAGTTGCAGACTCCTCTGAGAATCATGTATGGACTCTCTACCTAAATACATACTGTAGTCTTTGGACTAGACGCTCTTGAAAATCTCTTTCAGTTCTATCAACTGTTGTTATGGCAGATGCTAGGACCTGGGTTAATTGCTTCTTGTGTTTTGTCTCATTTCCTGTTCATAATAAACCTAGGAGTTCAGTATCATTATTTCTTTCGTTACTAATGTTTTTGGAGAAAAGAAAATGAAGGTTCAGGGTCAGTCATTTGGTTAGGGGTAAAATGGACCCAGAAGTCTGAATGTGTGAGAAGCTTCTGTGTACAAAGCTTGTTGGTGGGTGGCTAGGAGAATCAGCGTTAGATCTAGAAAATTGTACCATACATATGAAGTTTCAAGAACAGGGAACACAGTGTGAACACTCCTCTATCTGAGTAATTTTGGCAAAAATTGGCCTGGTGGATGACATTAGAACTTGGTTTGTTAGCCCACATCTGACAGCCAGATTTACCCAAGGCTTACTGGATACTTCAAATAGCATTGTCAGGGATGGTTTCCCAAAGTGATAATACAGATTGATGGATTTCCATGACATATACAAGGAACAAAAAGAGAATGGAATAAATGCAATAAAATAGTCATCCTTACCAACATTTTTTCTGCAAAGATTCAGTCTGGTTTGCATTTATGCAATCACGTATTTTAGAGCAATTTAAAATCAAAATAGCAATATATTTCCTGGGTAATCCCATCAAATGAGTGATGAACCAGGTCAGAGGAGGAAGGTTCTTAACCCTCTAGTGTACCAAAATCTTTGAGTTTTCACTCAATTTTATGTTTCTCTTTGAAAAGTTACTAAAACTTGTGATAACTAAAACATTTCCAGATGTCTGAATTCTTTTCTATTTGCATGTTTCCCTACCCGGGGCAGAAGGATCAGAGGCAGTGGCCAAAGGGAGAGGTAATGATGGGAGGCTCCTCTCAGTGGAGGGGAGTGAGTAGACAGGGGCAGTTTCCATCTATTCTTACTGCCGATGACTGTTCCTAAGGGACTGTTCCATTGTTGTTGTTGTTTGTTTCCTTGTTATGTTTTTTTAGATCTTTTACTGAAGGTCTCAGTCTGGTGTCTCCTACGAGGTGGTGGTGACCTAAGAATTATAACAGCTGGGAGTATCCCTAGGAGACCTGAGATATGAAGCTAAATCTTATTAAATCAGAGGCTTGACCTCCTCAGTTACCATTATGTCCTCTCCTACCTCCCCTTTGCTACTTGGTTTCCTGATACCTCACTCTGTAAATTCCAATTAATTACATACAGAATCCTGGACCATCATCAGATTTGAAGTTAGGATATACAAAGCTAAGATGTAATGAGAAACAGATGACCCAATGACTGTGCAATTAGCAACATCAGTTAAAATCTGCAAAATGGGTTCTTTTCTTTTTTCTTTCTTTCTTTTTTTACCAGTGACTTCCTATAACCCTGATTTCTTGATTTGGGTTTGCCGGTGGGAAAATAATTCTACTTGGATTTAGACTACTAAGAGACTATATTGGGGGGAGTCATGGAAGCAGAGACTAGAGAAGTATCACTTTTCATGTTATTCCTTAGAACTGGAAGACATTTGGGGCCATTTCTTATAGAAGATGCGTTTTATTTATCTGTCATAAAGAAGCTGTCTCTGGAATCACACTGTGTCATCTAGTAATGGTGCAGGGGTGGAGGGTGAGAAAGAAAAGGAGAGAGTGGAGATTAATTTTCCCCCATCAAGTAGGACAGAGACCCAGGCAATAAAGAGAACTGTCCTGACAGAATCCTTCAAACAGCATAAAAGGAAGAAAGAAACAAGGAGAGATGGATTATAAGAATGCCTACCTCAGAACCGTGTTCCCAGCAGATGAACCCAACAGAGGACTTGAACCTTCAGTCAAAGTGGTTGCCTTCTTTATCACATTCCCAAGTATTTTGGGTCACATCACGGTAACATCATGGTTGTATGTATTTTTGTGCACATTCAAAAAGCACTGAAAAATGAGTATATCTGTGTTTGTTGCTAGGGATACAAAAGTGAACAAGAGACCATTCCTGCCCTCAAAGAGTTCACAGTTCAGTTGGATAAGTCGACATCTTAAACGGGAAGCATGTTCCGGCAGATGTGATCACTGCTAGAATGGAGTTATGTAAATGGGGAGGTCTAGGGGAAGAAGAGGTAAAGATGAAAGCATAACTAACTAGAGTATATAACAAAAAATAATGCATCATTTAAAATGAGATCAATAGCTATAGAACATCTAGGAATTAATCTACCAAGATTTACTAAAGCCCTTTGTGGAGAAATTTCCATAAGTCTATTAGCAGATCTAAAAGAAAACCCTGATAAATATTTATGAATAGGAGGCCTTACCATTGGAAAGATTCAATTGAAAACCACCAAATTAATCCATAAATTCAGTGACATTCTAAGCACAATTCTAGCAGGATATTGGGGGGATAGAGAGAGGGTTTGACAAGCTCATTTTAAATTTTATGTGAAAGGATAAGGTCTATGTTACATCCCACCAGATATTAAGATACACCGTAATGTCAGAGCAATAAATAAAAGATATGTTATTGGCCACAGTGCATACTTATAGACCACCAGACCTATAATTAGGTTACCAAGTAAGTTGAACTTGGTAGGATACCATCAGGAAACAGCTATATTTCTGTCTCATCTTTGACTTCAGACACACTCTATTATCTCTCATCCTGGCCCCTTGATATCACAAACAGGTCCCCACTTCCTGGGTAATTTCACTCATGGTTCAGATATTAAGAAGGTATATCAATTGTGATACATATTCATTAAAAAGTCTGTTTCATATCTAATTAGCTGTTCTTCCTTTTCCAACCAATTCAGATCTGAGAAACTCAAGCCTGAAACCCACATGACTCAGAGAAAAGTTTACAGTTATACTGTCCCTAGGCAATAAGCAACTAGATGTGGTGTCAGAAGGCAAAGAAGCAGGAGAGGATTGAATCTACACACAACACCGAGGAATAAGCTTGCAAACCTCACTATTAGCAAAAAGGTACCAAACAGAGTTAGGTTTTGTGTGTGTGTGTTTTTTTTAAGATTTTATTTATTTATTTGAGAGAGAGAGAGAGCATGAGCGGGGTTAGGGGCAGAGGGAGAGGAAGAAGCAGACTCCCAGCTGAGCAGGGAGCCCAATGTGGGGCTTGATCCCAGGACCCCGGGATCATGACCTGAGCCGAAGGCAGATGTTTAATGGACTGAGCCACCCAGGCACCCCTGATTTAGGTTTATACACAATACCACTTCTGCACATTAATAATACATTCATGAAAAGAAGAGAGGGTGCCTGAGCGGGGGCTGGGAGTAGGGGAATGGCATGACTGAAGAATAAAGAGGAAAAGTAATCAAATAAACCAGAGAGGGCTTTGAGCAGACTGGCTATGATTGTGAGCCACGAAATAAGGGACAAGATAAACGCAGCTCTGTGAGAGCAAGGATTGGTGCCCAATCTGAGACAGGGAACCAAAAGGGAACAGTGGGCACATGAGGAGGGGTGAGGCGCTGGGGCCAAGAGAATGGTGTGTCTGTCGCAGAGGTGGTCAGGAAGTGCTGGGGGCCAAGGGGGCAATGACCAGCGTGGAATCCACAGGTCATGGAGAGAAAAGGCAGACTCAGGAGGGTACGTGTGCCTGAGACTGCTCCCTGTGGGCTGGTCACAGCATCTCTGGGCGGCAGGGACACCTGTCTGGTACTTTAAATATCTACTCATTATGGCAATTATTTAGCCCTCAGGAAACTATCTTTAGTCCTTATTCTCAAGGACTTACAATGAATATTAACATCAGAACTGCCGTGGACGAGGGGAGTGTCCCAGAAGGCCTGAGCTGATTTCCTTGTGTCAATATAAACTCTATCCCAAACCTCTGTGATCTCCAGCCCCGCCTCTTTTTTTCTCGAATGTTTCACGGGATTCCTGTGCTTTAGAATCGCCTTTGGTAAATATTGGATCTCATGAGGTTTCCCAAGCGCTTCATGAAAGGACCCTTTCTTTTCTGACCTTCTCTCTTCTGCTGGTGTTCTTCCATGCCTCTAAGGATGTCCTCTTGTCTCTGGCCTCCCTCTGCTTTTGGTTCACACTGTCCATTCTTCATCTTCTAGATGACCTTACCACAGCCGCCTTCACCCCCTCACCCCCATCCTGTGCTTGCCAGCCTGGTTTTGGGTGATCCCCTGAGCTTTCCACAGTGTTCTCTGCCTTCTTTTTCATGGCTTCTATTACTGACTCTGCTCTCAGAAGTGGTTCACATGCTGACACAATTATACAGCAAGATGCAATTAATTTCAAAGTAATTTTCAAAGAATTGTAAGGATGCCCTCATCCGCAAATTTGTCAAAGATATAAAATAAAGAGATAATAAGGGATAGGGCTAATGTGAAAGGTGAGGTTTGACCTCACTCCTAAAGGAGTTACCACAGTAGTTCTGGAGTGACCAGCCTGGAAGATTAAGAGGCTCGTTGGCCAGTAGCCTGTGATGTGGGTTGTAATTCACTGCCTCTTACCAGCTGAGTGACTTTGGATAAGTCATTGACCTGTGTGAGCCATAAATACTCACTTACACTTCTTCCTGTCCTCAAATTCAATGACTCTTCAGCGTTTGAACTCCTCAGGCACTGTGTGGTATTGTGAATCAGCTTTTTTTTTTTTTTTTTAATTGGGAGAACTGATACCAGAATGACAACTCTATCTTTTAACAGGCTAAGACATTTAAAAAATCATAATCTATGACATTAACATCTTCTTAAATAAAGGATACTTTAACATCCACACCAAATTAAGTAGAAAATTTTACTTTAATGAAAGGGCATGTGTAAGTATGTAGGTAAATATAGACAAAACTCCTATGTGCTAATTCTATTTTTTTGCTCAGTTGGTTGCAGTGTAGCAGAAAAGCTTCCTAGCTGAGGATGAGTGGGAGATTAGAAGGTGATGGTGGTGTTGAGGGCGGGAGCCTAATGCCAGGGCACCTCGTCAAGAGCCAGGAAAGGGTCGGAGGCCTTGTTTACTGACCCAAGTGGGAGACTGGAGTCTCTTTCTCCTTGAGGCACTCATCAGGTGAGTTGGAAGAGTTTTCTAAACATCATGATGAAACCAGGAAACACTTTCCTACTCATTAAACTTCTCATATGAGTTTAATACTTTTATTTACAAAACCTTTAGGTAATGCTTTGTAGTAATTTCCGTGGCATTCTAAAATACAGCAGTCTATGGTGATTCAGGAAGCAATGATGATTTGTATCAATTTAATTGTCTCTTTTGATACTTGATATCCACAACAAACATCTTGTTCTGCTTTGTTCTCGGTGGCTAGTGTTACTGTATACATCCCATATGGGAGTTAAGGTTGTGGGTGAATGAATGAAGGAAAAGGCATTCAGACTACTCTCATGGGACAGAAATAGTGAAGGAATGAGAGATTTGAATGAGGAACAAGAGATTTGAAAGGTTTCACTGGGTTTGAAGAAGTATCACATCTGGCAAGGGATGGGGTTGGGGGGGAGAATCTTCAAATTCTTTGATTCCCACAAAATTTTAAGGCACTTGGCTTTCCCTTGAGAATTTTGATATATTAGGTGAAGATGAGAAAGTTGATGTTTTTTTCATATATACAATACACAGTCTTGATTTGGGGAGTTGAGTGGCTATCTTGATTTTGAACTTGTTTACTGCTGGAAGATAATGGCTTCCTGTTTTTGACAAGGGAGTAACATCAAAAAAGGTTTACAAATGAAAATTAAAAGGTTTCTTGGACAGCAAATACACCAGCAGTCTTTTGGAAATCCATCCTAAGTGAATCTGAAAACAGAGTAACTGTCCCCTGAAAGGCACATGAGCTTGGTAACTAATGTGAAAATTGTTTAATAAATGGCAATTTAGTCTAAATACAGCCTTCTAATGAAGGGTAGGAATGTCCTCTAATAGCCAGCTCTGTTCATTTTGTTTTCAGCTTTTACAGTAACACAAAGTATGAGGACAGACTGTTTCCCTATGACAGACAGTCTTAACACGAATCTCTGGGTCTCTCTAAAAAAGGTCTAATTTAGTGGGAAGATAAATACTGATGTTGGTTTGAATTTCAGGTGTTTGATGCACCTTTGTATATACCCAATTATGAATTTAGGGTCTGTGATGGGCTAGCTTCTGAGGCTTTGGCGATGAACGAGACACAGTCTATCACCTCATGAAGTTCATGATCTAGCGCAGGGGTCAGCAAACATTTTTGTAATGGACTAGATAGTGAATAGTTTAGATTTATGAGCATAAGCTCTTTGTTGCAATTACTCAACTCTGCACTGTACTGTGAAAACTACCATAGGATAAGGTGCAAGCAAAGTCATGGTTTGTTCCAATAAAACTGTATTTATAAAAATAGGCAGAATGCAGGATTTGGCCCATAAGTTATAGTTCACTAACTCCTGGACTAGTGATAGAGGTAGCCTATAAGAATTATACCACAGTGTAAGCTGTTTTGTAATTAAACTGTTTGTGATCTCAAAGAAAAGGGTCAATTCTCTCTAGGAGAAACACAGGAAGTGCATTCACAAGTAAATGATACTATGTGGGATCTTTAAAGATGAGCAAGCCTGGGCCAGTGAATAAATGACTATTTCTTTACTTCCCTTCATAGCAGAAAATCCTCAAGTTTTTTCATAATAAATGATTTTGGATTATAACATTTTATTGCAGAAATATTTTAAAAAGAAAAAGTCTATTCTGTGAAAATGAAAAACATTTAAAATGGAGTTGGGAAAGCCCTAACTGGGAAGCTGTCATGAACAAACTTTCTGTCTTATCTTATTTCACTCCGGGACAGGAAGACATTTAGTTTACCATCTCAGCAGGAAGAAGGAAAATTTTCTCCTTGCGTAGCAACAGCCCAGCCAATGAGAAACTGCTGCAACTCAGGCAATGAGAAACCATTACCACACCGAACTCTTCCTTTCCTCTGATAGACTGGTTCAAAGAAGCTCCTCCCACCTTCCTCCTTTTCTCTATAAAGTAAGGTTCCTCTCCTTTGGAGACTTACTTATAGATTACCATCTGGATTTACCTATGGTTTTCCATAGAGTGCATGTCTCAATTTGCCATTTCTCTGCTACTCCCACATCAATTCATTTTGCTGATAAAATAACTGGCTATTTTATTTTTAAAGTTAATAATTCTTTAAGCCAGTTTCTTTACTTGATTAGGTATCAAAAAACCAATAAACAATATCCTGCCTGATAAACAATATCCAAACTAAACTTCAAGGGCCATATGTATGACCATATGATTGCAGGTGAAAATTCTGAAATTCAAATATTTTATTTGATTTGGGAAGGGAGAGATAACAAAAAGAAGAAAATTTAATAACTGTGATTAAAAAACAATTCAAATGGCTTTCTTTACAGTAAAAATAACCACATCTTCCAGCTTACCAGGTGTATCAATTTTCTATTGCTGTATAACAAATTACCACAAACTTAGGAGCTTAAAACAACATTGTGTTTATTATCTCAGAAGTGACATGGGTCGGTTATCTGGCATGGCTAGCTGGGTCCATTGCTCAGGGCTTCATAATACTACAATCAAGGCATGGACTACACTGCATTCTCTTCTGGAAGTTCACTTGGGGAAGAATTCATACCCAAGCACATGCAGGTTGTCGGTAGATTTTGTTTCCTTGTGGCTGGAGGACAGGGGCCCTGGCTTTTTGCAGGTTGTTGGCTACAGGTTACCCTAAGTTCCTAGCTGCTTCTTGCAGCCCCTAGCCACATACTTTTCTTCAACCTGGCCTCAGGCTTCATGAAGCCTACAAGAAAGTGTAGGTGCAGTCTGTTAAGACAAACTCTCATCAGAATATAACCTAACCATGTGAGTGATATCTCATCACCTTTGCCATATTCTCTTTGATAGAAGCAAGTTGCAAGTCCTTCCTACACTCAAGAAGAGGGAAGTAAACAAAGGTAAACACCAGGGGATGGAAACAATGGGGGTGGCAGGGTGGGGGGCGCACCATAGGGTCTGTCTGCCACAGCATGCCTACTTTTCTGTGTGCCCTGTGTTTGATTTTCCTTAGGAGCCAAGGCTTAATTTGTGAACAGGTATAGCCAATGACCATGCAGGAGTCAATAAGAACAACCCAGCCCGTGTGCCAGACCTTAAAATATGGTATTTCCTTTTTACAGAAGAGGTTGTTGGTATTCAGATATGTTAAATAAATTATGGAGGAAGATACTGGTCACTTAAGAGCTCTGATTTGAGCCAGGTCTGGGTAACTTTGAAGACTTCTTTTATTCAGTATAGCACTGTGTCAAGTTAACTGAAGATGGGCTCAACCTCTATGGAAAAGCTCACATCATAACATTCTGAAGCTGCAAGTGTCATACTCAGAGAGATCTTTACTCACAAAGGACCTATGGAGAGGATGTGAAAAAGCAGTGAACTTTTGTAGTCATGGTGCAAAATGAATTTTTATCATGTGCTTGTGAAGTATGAAGAACATCATCCTTATTAATTGAAGATCATAGCCTATGACTGAAATCTCTCCTCAAGTTTTCTACTTCCAAATAAAAATATGCCAACATAAGTTATTATAAAGTTTTAACATTCATCCAACTCTCATCACCCATCCTTCTCTTAAAAAAGAAAAAAAAATGTTTGGCTTCATTAGGGAAACATTATGAATTGTATCAGTCAGGATAGACCAGACCATAATGCGGTATCAGCTCCAAATGCTCAATGGCTTGCAGCCAAGGGCTTAATTCTTGCTCACACATTACGTTCCTTAAGAGTCAACAGGGGCTCTGCTCCTCATCCTTGCATTCTTACTTCAAGCTTCTCCAGACTCTCTGGAATACTGCTTGCCACCAGGGCAGAGGGAAAGAAAACTTCAGAACGTCTCGACTAGCCATAAGCTGTTAGCAGAGAGGAGACACGTGACTTTTATGCTCATGACTCCTTAATCAAAAGCAGTCACTTGACCCCACCCAACCACAACGGGTCCAGTATGTTATCCTGAGCCCCCAGGTAGCAAGCTGGGAATATTCTGTGCACTAATGACTAACAATGTGTTCACCCAGATTCTCTGTCTTCCAAGTTGAGAGATTTTAGACAATGACTGCCCCAACCCATTATTTTACAGATAAAGAAACTAAGACAGAGGTAAATAATAAGAGAATAACAAAGTGTTAATTCTCAGTTCTTTTTTGTCATTGTTATTAAATCAAGATTTCAAAACTACCATAAGCTCTGGAAATTAATCCAGTTGATTTTTTTGTAGCAACAGTGTCTGTAATCTGTAATCGAATTTTAATGAGTTTCAGAAGGCAAATAAATGTGATCAGAAGCAATGAAGAGAAGATGCATGGGATGATTTGGGATCTAAAAGTCTGTTCTTAAAAGAAAGCCCAAAGTGTTCATAAAGAACAAAAGTAAAATGTTCCTATCCAAATCCGAGAATTACTCCAGATATAGACGGTGTTCACACTGAAAACGGGTATGATGTTGGCATTAACACGAACACTGAGATGGTTTTGTGAGGCTCACTCTGGCTTTTGAAATGAAGCTTTTAAATTGCACCGGTTAATAACTACACAGTGAGTCTGAGAGCAATAACATATCCCCTTAATAAAACTTTATGTATGAGTATTTTAATGAATTGTTTCAGTATACAGAACTTTCAAAGAGAGCCAAGTGAGTGGTTGAAAACAGAATAGGTTCCAGTCCTTACTAAGAAACCCAATCCTAACAACTGGTATACAAGAATTAAAATGAAGAAAGGGGCCTGTCTTACACACTAGAATTTTTGGAAGCCATTCTTTTACACACTACGATTTAGAATTTCCAGGCATCTGTCTGTTGCTAGAATACCTACACACTTTGTGGAAGCTTTATTTGAAAATGCTGTGTACCTTGTCTAAAGGACCAGCTGGGATGCCAGAAATAGTATCAGCTCTATTTATGTCTTTGGAGTAATTACAGTGGAATTTAAAGACTTAGTTTATAGATCCAAGAAGAAGATCTTCTGTGTACACTAAAAGGATGAATCCTTTCCAGACGACTTCTCATTTGGCTGAAGAAGAGCTTGAGGAAGCATTTCATAACGTCAGCCAAAGTCGTTTTTAGCAAGACCTGGGTGGGATTCTTGCTGTGGATATCCAAATTTAAAAAAGCCTTGATTTTAATCTATCCAAGGTTACTTTGTTGTAGTTATGAAACCATGAATCAATTTTAAAGCTTTCAGGGATGAAAGGAGATATTGAGACAAGTGCCTGCTATCTTTTGTTGAATGGGGGGAAAATATGTTAACCAATTTCCTGATGGCTTTGCCTGGTGGACTTGACTTTTGTTTAGCTAATGTCTTTTTGGAATGCATCTCTGTTTTTTCCTATTCATGCCCTGCCTCTTACCAAAGGCCAGCGTGTATATGTGTTCAAGGAGAAAGATGCAGTGTGTGTGGTCAGCATGCTTGTCTTCCACTTATGGGATGTAAGCTGGACTCTGCTCGGAGACAGGATGCTAAATGCTGATGAAGATGGTGGCGTACCTTGAGGGAGATTACAGGACTGGGCGCTTTCTGGAAGAAGGATGAAAGATGGCTTACATACAGAATCTGTTGTGTTGCCCCCTTCCCAGTCTTTTTAACTACAAGAATAATAATCAATTCCTTCCAAATGTGTCCTAGTCCACAACAAACCTTTGAAAGAACTCATTTGCATCAACCTCCAAAAAGATCAGGAAAAACTTTATGGGCTGCGCAATCCGTCCAACCTCTTAAATGTCCGTGTGTGTTCAAGAGGCCCTCTTATTATTATAAGCAATAATGATAGTGATTTAAACATATTGCTTGCTTACTTGTTGTCAGACACCTTGTGTAGTTCCACAGACTTCAAGGATAAATAAGCTAAACAGGGTCTCTGTCCTAGTGGAACACGATTTGTACTGTCCTAACACGGTCTTAATCCTTAAGACAAAACATCAATATTGGGATTATAAACCCCACTTTAGAGATGGAAGAACCGAATCAAAGAGGTTGAGTGTCTTTCCTAAGGTCCTAAAGAGAGAAAGTGACAAGATTCAAACCCAAAGCTATCCAACTGCCTGGCCACCCCTCTTTTCTTTCTGATAGACTTTCTCTACAACACAGAATCAAATGCTTTTGGAAATGTTCTGGCCGAAATGATCATGGCCCATTTTGTGGAAATTGAAGTCTTCCTCACTCACTATGCTGGCTTGTTCTACTGTTGACCTGGTTGAGCAAGGCAATAAGTGCTCTTCCCCAAATGCTCTTCCTTCTATTGTTCTCAGCTAGGGCTGACCGGAAGAGAAGCTTGCGTGAAATTTGGGAGGCAGGGGTGAAGCAGGGGCCATTACACACTGAAGGACTTTTTATGGTTGGATATGGTAAAGAGATACCCAGAGGTGCCTGGGGACGGGGGAAGGCAGGATCCAGTTTGACCTTGTTCTCCTCTATTCCCTTGACAGGACTCCCTCCAGACTTCACGCTGACAAGCAGAGGCTGTGGCCATGTTTGATGTTTGCCTTGGACTCCCTGAGTGGAGGTTACACAGGGATCATAGCTCCCTAGACCTTGCAGCAGGTCGTCCCTTCATGAAGGGATCTGCTTGGCTTCTCAGATTTCCTTTGTAAGGTCCAAACTATCTCCCCATGCCAGTGCTTCTGGTGGGCTGGTCGGGACTTCTTTTATGATTGCCCAACTGCTTCTCCTAGATCTTCTTTTCCCAACTCCTCCCACAGTTAGCTAAGATCCACTTCCAGTAAAAATTCCTTATTGCATAACTCTGATCGTGGTTCTTCTTCCCTTCATGTGATCGGGCAGACCTGGTGTGAGCTGAAAGAAAACCCCAGCCTGATTGCCAGGTACTCTCTCAGCTTAGCCTCATTTGAAGATGGCTGATTTTGGTTCAGGTAAATCCTGGGGCCACTTCAATTTTCACAAAAGGATGCCACATCTGTTGTCAGTTCAAGTGATCATGGGTCTGTCATCAGTCTTTGCCAGACAACTGTACACTGGTTTGCTACCCAACTTTTATTAGAAGTTCTATTAAAGAAATTAAATTGTAGAGGTTTACCTTCCTATGGAGACTTTTAAACTGGGGGTTTTAGTTCATAGACAATTGCATTGGCCTGAGGAGTGTGTTAAATATATTTGAATTAGTTACTAATATTTAAAAATTGGGAGATTTCATGGAAAAGTCTGGATCTCTCATTTCTTTTTTAGAAATGGAAAGATCCCCTGGCATCAGGCCCACATTCCTAAATTGCAATACACACTTCGTTTTTGTTACTTGTTTGGCCCCTCAGGTGTTGGAACTGGTGACCCCCCTGGACAGTCTAGGTTTTACCACTTGGAACAAGGGTCATCGATAGCTACCAGGAGGTGTGCTGTAAGAAAGAGCTATGAAAAATCCCCACTGATTTGTTCCAAAGATGTTGAGGATGTTGTGACCTTATAGCTAAGCGTCCAGGGGCCACATTTGGAACAGGACAGGGCATCCTTTGAGTTCCATGTGCCCCCATGACCATTCTTCTCCAATACTCTGCAGGTGAATGTACCCACAGGCCCCCTGCACCGCAGGCCCGCGTCCTGCTGACACGGGAGTCCAGACCTTGCACCGCACACCACCCTGTTGAAGCTAGAGCGTGGTCTGTCTTGCAGGTTTAAGTTCCAGGCTTGGCTGCAGGGCTGGAGCGTTTCCTCCCATAAATGTATGATTTGCAACACTGTTGACTTTTGTTTAGCTTTCCTGTTTGTCATATCTTGCAATGCTGCCTTTCGGTTAAGAATATTTGGCAACTTTGTAGAAACAGGCTGGCTGCCTTAAATCAAGAATTTAAAAGTTTAATTTAGGTTGATTATTCTCTAAAGAAAAAAAGGAAGATGCTTTTGAGCATAAATTTTCACTTCCTCATTGTAGATCTTTTTATCAGCTGACTTAGTTATTAGAGTTATCTCTGAAGTATGTGAGATCTTCAAATAGACATAGGAATGGTTATAAGTAAAAGATATATATATATAAACAGTGTCTGGCACAAAGTTGGAACACAATAAATATTAGCTATTATTGCTGTAGGTTACAAGATAAATTATGTAAGTGATTACATTTCCTGTTTTACTTTGGCTTCCAGGAAGCTCCAAAGCAAAATGGCTGAATTATAATTACCTTGTAGGAATTATTCTTATGCCTAACTACTGTATCTTTTTCACCCCATGTGATTTCTCTAACACTGCTTCCTGATTCTGATTATTTGCTCCCTTTTTTCCATTACACTTTATTTATTTTTTGTATTTTGTAATCCGTGATAGAGATAAATGGAGCGATTCTAATCTTTATTACCTAAAACTACGTTTAGAGCTCCAGTCTCCGAACAGGTTTATGTATCCTTAATCTCGGAAAAATTCTAACTCGATTAGAATCACAGCCATTTTTTTTTTTCTAATACAGAGATTTAAATATAATTTTAGCATTAATAAAATATTATCTCCTTAAAGATAAAATCAAAACATCGCAGCCTGGCATTGAAACCTTCCTCACCGTGGCTTTGACCTGTTTCTGCAGTTGTATGATTCCTTCGTGAAACTTCCGCCCCAGCCAGCTTGATCTGTTGAGATTTAGCTGTTTCACATTGCGCAGCAGAGTGCAGGGTACAGTCAGCAAAATGAAGAAAGGGCCAAATCCTTGGGAAAGGCACCATGCCTGAGAGCCCCCCTGAATTTTCATAGCATTGGTATATGGAGGGCTCTGGGTTTTCTTGCTTTAGACACCCTTTGGGGACAGACGTGCAGTCTGGGCTATTTTTCCAAATAAAAAAGCGAAAGTTTGGAAAAAGAAAATAAAAGACTAGATTCATTTTGGCTCTGTTTCTTATAAACAACATAAAGCCTGGTTAAGCTCTTTGCTGACCCAGGAGCACATCTGCGTGGAAGTGTTTTGTTTTTCTTTTTTACAGTAAGGTTAATTTCCAAGCCTAGTGACTTCCTGACCTTCTTTCAGGATGCTTCCCTTTTACCTCTGGATAATCTGAGTCCCCCACTAACTTCCCCTCCCTTCACTCCTTCATTCATTTTACTAATTCTACAAATATTTGTTAAGCCCTTTTATGGGCCAGGCATAATGACAGGCATTGAGGAGGGGGTGAAGAATAAAACAGATAAGTACTTACCTTATGAGGTAGGGGAGAGCAAAAACCACACCCGTCCCTTAAAAAAATAAAAATTACAAGTTCAGATATTCATAAGAACTATGGAGAAATCTATATAAAAAGCTAACTGTTTTGTAAATAAATGTATAACATTAAGTGTAGACATTTAAGCGTAAGGTTAGGGAAAGTGTTAGGGGATGAACGTGCTGGAAATATGTGAAGTCAGGAAGGCTTCTCTGAAGACATAACATTTTGGAAGAGGAGAAGGAAGAAATAAAAAGAGAAATAAGTCCCAAATAAGAGTGTTAGAGCACATTTTTTTGAGATTAAAGAGTTCTTACAAGAGTGCCTGTTTACATATATTTTATATTTTATATTATATATAAGGATAAGATAAAGAATATGTAATATATATTATAATATATAATATTTGTGTCATATGTATGTAGTTTAGACAGATAATACAGTCAAAAAGACAAATTTTAAGCTATTTATTCTCTCATATTTTAATTTTCTGTGTTTATAAAAATTATATGGGATACAAATCCTTATCAATTAAAGAAATAAAGTGCTATTTTCTCAAAAAAAAAAAAACCCCAAAAAACCAAAACTATTGAATGTCTATGAGGTACCAAGCTCAGCATATGTGTCCTTCAAGAACATGAATAGTGGAGAGACTAGGGGACACAAGACAGGAAGTTCTCTATGACGTGGGGACAGTGTGGGGGGAGTATGCTTATGTGGAAGAAGAGCAGAAAAGAGGGTCACTGGCAATCTGGTGTGTCAGGGAAAGCTTCCTGGGAGCGAGGATGCAAGATTCCAAACTGAAGGATGATTAAAATAAAACAGGAGAAGGGGGAATAGCGTGAGAAGAGACAGAAAAGTAAGCAGTAGTGTGGATATGTGAGATTAATGGTGGGGATGGGTCGGCAAATATGGAGTTGGATGTTGCTGGCAAACAGATGATAGTTAAATCCAAATGGATGGTAGTGCCAGGAGCACTCGAGAAAATCTGGTAGAAAACAGGAAATCTAGACAAAAGAGTAGGCCACCATCCACATGGCAAGGCAGGAGAGTCCCAAGAATGGGGACAGAGAAGGAGTAGTCACTGAAACCCAGGGAGGGTACTCAACACTGGCAAGTGATTCCATTTGGAATGAATGCTCCATAGTACCAACGGTGGCCAGGAGGCCCAGCAAGAAAAGCCCTGATGCAGTATCATCACATTTAGAAAGAAGATCTTTGGGGACATTTCCAAAAGCAGGAAGGGCTGAAGAATGAGCCTATTTGAGGGGTTGTAGAGGGAAAGGATGAGCCCATGGAGGAAGAATCTTGCATGAGTTTTACAAGAAGTCTCACTGCAAAGGGTAGGATGCCAGAGGGACCACTCACAGAGCTCACATGATTCCAGGGAGGTTTTTTCTGCTGTGGTTGTTTTGTTTTTCAAGTGAGCAAAGATTTAAACATTTATTTAGGCCAAGGGAAAGAAGCCAAAACAGAAGGGACGGTTGAAGATAAACAGTAAATATTACATTTGATTGATCATGGTCTTGAAGGAAAACAGATGAGATCAAGGACAACACTGAAGATGTTGGCATTGAACAAGAGACAGGGCATCCTATTCTCCGACCATGGAAACAAAAAGGCAGGGAAAGGGCAGATGAAGATTTCTACATGGCAAGGAGGGGCAAGAGGCTGAGGTAGTTCATACCTGAGGACGTGAAAGTAGGAGATAAGATCAGGTGTTCAGGAAAAGGTTGTCAGGTCAAATAAAAGGCTCAGGAATGGTGAAGGTGAGAAAGAGGCCCTGGGACAACAAGAATGGGAACCAGCTCAGGCCAGACTCAAGGACTGGTGGATGAACTTGAAGGTGTCCCCGCTGAAGCTGAAGACTATCGGTGAGATGAGGGGACGGTCTTCTCTATTATGTGATTCTCTTCAACAGAATGCAGTAATTCAGGAATAGGAAAGAGGAGATGAAACATGGGTCTGAAATTTTTCCAGGAAGATATAACAGGAAGTGGGAAGTGGTTGGAAGGAACAAGAGGTGGGGGAGAGGGTGAGGTTAAACGGGTGAGTAAAACAATAGTCCTGGGTGTCACCATTTCACCTAGGATGGATGAGTACAGAAAGAATACTGCAGTGGACAGTCAATGAGAAAAGAAATATACTGACTGAGGTTCTCTATGAGACCGAGAATAGGATAGCAGGAGGAAAAGAACATCAAATATTTATGATGTGCCTGAGAATGAAAACAGACATTCTAGTCCTAATATTTCATGTGTTTCCATAAATATTGCTTAAACTAAGTCAGTTGAGTAGGGAACCCACCAAGGACCAAAGACATCTCCTGCATGAATAAAAGGTTGTGCTGATTATTCAGATATATGCATTATCTAGTGCTGGTGGCAAGTGGTGAATTTTTAGATCTAAACTATGCTAGCTAAAGACTGCTTCTAAAGTGAATTTGTTTAGTACACTGTCCTCCTAATCATGAAAAGACATGACCAGTAAGGATGCAGGATGCCCCAAATGTGCATGTGAGTCCCTCTAGTAAGAAAAGATAGTTTTATCAAAATAAAACTTTGGAGAGAGATTCCTTTTTATAGGTGCTCATAGTCTGTGGATGAAATTTTCATAATCAATCAGGACCACACATTTGAGGGATTGATTATCCTAAGGGGCAGGAGTTCTTGAACCTTGAGGATGATGCCAGCTTGCTGCTTTGCACAGCAATAGAGAACATGGTACAAGGAGGATGGTAAGCCCCTTTGGCTTTATTTCACAGCTTTCTAGACTTTAGGATTTTAATTTTTTGTGAAGATAGCAAATATACATCAACGTATATTTATCATTTGTTAGTTTCTCATACTTTAGAGGGTACATTTAACTCTGTTGCTATTTTGTACACTGTGGAAAGAAAGTAAACAAGAAATTACTGAGCAAGATGGCAGAAAAGTTTCTACCATTTTTTTCCCCCTTAACAAACACTGATTTTGGCAACTGTTCAAAGAAAAGAGTATACCTCTGTGGAAGTCCAGGAGTCCAGCAGAGAAGTTTCTGCACATGGTTGGAATGAAAACATCCAAAATTAGATCCATTGAAGAAGGTAAGAGAAATAGTTTCACTATACTGACATCATCCCTCCCCCAGGGTGGCAGAACTGAGTGCCATGATTTCTCCCATTGGGGAACAGGAGAGTGTGGGAGTGAGTGCCCCACTTCCCCAGCTGTGCAGGATGCTGCCAGGGAGACCCACTTCTTTCCCACACCATCCAGAATACCAAGGTGAGCTGTATGACTGAGGGGTGTGGAGTAGCTGAGAAAGTAGCAACCAGGACTCAAACATATCAAAGAGAGGTGGATCCTATAGATGACTTCATGGACTCCATTAGGAAGCCTGCCATGAGCTGCTGGAGGATGCTTTGCCTGTAGATCTCCTCAACTGGCCTACAGGTAACCCCAGTGCTCTGGAACCTCCCCAAATACCTCCACTCCATGGCTAGCTCCCTGTATCCTCCCCCACCAGTGCCAGCTTTTGCAGCTAGCTTATGAGCATGCACAGAAAGCCAGCCTGGCTTTGCAGGATTGGGAGAAAGCACACGGACTTGAGCACTCAGCACCACCCTAGGGAAAGAAAATGGGAGGATGTCACACATGGCCTGGCTTTGTAGAATAAACTGAAGGCATGAAATATTAAGAAGTGCCCCCCAAGAGGGAATAAAAAGTGTGCAGCAAGCATATCCATAGAAAAGGCCTGAGAAATCCTCAGAATCCCTAGCTGGGATGACAGAAGGTATTTTCTCCCCAGAGTCAGTCAGTAAAGAATGGAGGGTGTGACTGCTTCTTCACATACAAAGACAACACAGGACTTCAAGGAATGTGAAAAAATCAAGGAGACAAGATACTGCCAAATGAACACAATAATTTTCCAGTAACCAACCCCAAAGAAAAGGGGATCTGCAATTTACCCAGAAAGAATTCAAAGTAGTTGTCTTGAGGAAGCTCAGTGAGCTGCAAGAAAACACAAAAGGACAATCCAATAAATTTAAGAAAATACGTGAACAAAATGAGAAGTTTAACAGAGAGAGAGAAATCACAAAAAAGGGAACCAGACAGAAATTCTGCTGCTGCAGAACAAAGCGAATGGAATGAAAAATGCCATCAAGAGCCTCATCATCAGCAGACTTGATCAAGCAGAAAAAAGAATCTGTGAACTTGAAGAGAGATGATTTCAAATCACTCTGTCAGAGAACAAAGAAAAAAGAATGACAAAAAGTGAAGAAAGCTGAGGTGAATTATAGGATACTATTAAGACAAACAATTTATGCATTTTTGGAAACCCAGAAGGAGATCAGAGGGAGAAAGGAACAGAAAGCTTATTTAAAGAAATAATGGCTGAGAACTTCCCAAATCTTGGGCGAGATTTGAACATCAATGTTCTATTAAGATCATAGGTCCCCAAACAGATTCAAACCAGACATCTTTTCCAAGACACATTAAGATAAAATTGTCTAAAATCAAAGACAAAGAGGGAATTTTATAAGCAGCAGGAAAAAAAATCCTCACATGCAAGGGAACCCCCATAAGGCTGTCAGCATATTTCTCAGCAGAAACCTTGCAAGCTAGAGGAGAGGGGGTGATACGTTCAAGATGCTGAAAGGAAAAAAAACAACTGCCAACCAAGAAGAATTTACCTGACAAAACTGCCATTTCTCTTCAGAAATGGAGAGCTAAAGATTCCCACACGAACAGAAGCCGAGGAGTTTATCACAACTAGACCCGCCTTACGTGAGAAATGTTGAAAAGCACTGTGTAAGCCAAAATGAGAGGACAGTAATTAGTAACATGAGAACATAGGAAAATATAAAATACGCTGGTAAGGTAAGTATACATCAAATTCAGAAAACTCTAATACTGTGGCATAGTGGTGTGTGACTCCTTAACTCTAGTACCAGGGTTAAAGGAAAAAGCCATGAAAAATAACTATAACTCCAATAATTTGTTAATGGGTACACAATATAAAAAGATGTAACTTGTGAGATCAAAAACAAAACATGAGAGGGGCAACAAAATAATACTGTTTTTGTATGCCATTGAGGTGAAGTGGTTATCAGCTTAACATTCATAGATGTTTTACATAAGCCTCACGGAAATCACAAAGCAAAAACACACAGCAGACAAGAAAGGAATCAAAGCATGCCACCTCGGAAAATCATCAGTGCACAAAGGAAGACAGCAAGAGAGGAAGAAAAGAACAAAGGAACTACCAAACATCCTCACAACAACTAATAAAATAGCATTAGAAAATCCTTACCTATTAATAATTAACTTACATGTAAATGGATTAAATTTTTAATTAAAAGACATGGTGTGGTGGGAATGGATAATAAAAGAAGAGCCAACTATATGCTCCCTATAAGAGGGTTACTCAGGTTTAAGGAAACACATAGGCTAAAAGTGAAGGAATAGAAAAACTTACCCCATGAGAATGGAAACCAAAAAAGAGCAGGAGTAGCTAAGCTATATGCATACCACATAAAATAGACTTTAAGTCAAGGGGAGGGCGGAGCAAGATGGCAGAGGAGTAGGAGACCTGGATTTCGCCTCCTCTCAGAAATTCAGCTGGATAGGGATCAAACCATTCTGAACACCTACAAACTCAACAGGAGATCGAAGAAAAGAAGAGCAACAACTCTCTCATCAGAAAAGCGACCACTTTCTGGAAGGTAGGACGTGCAG
>NC_138380.1:84411739-84440764 GCF_054177405.1 Leptonychotes weddellii
CTGGTGGTGGGTATTGAGGAGGGCACATTCTGCATGGAGCACTGGGTGTTATGCACAAACAATGAATCATGGAACACTTCATCTAAAACTAATGATGTAATATATGGGGATTAACATAAGAATAAAAAAAAAGGTTCACAAAATAGAGTGTAAGTCAAAAATGTGACAGACAAAGAAAGTCATTGTATAATGATAACGGGGTCAATTCATCAAGAGGGCATGGCAATGATAAGTATATGCACATCAGAGCACCTGTGTATATTAAGCAAATACTAGTAAATCAGAATAGAGAAATAGATAACAATACAATTAAAATAAGGACTTCACTACCTCACTTTCAATAATGTGTAAATCATCCAGACCAAAAATAAATTAGGAAGGGTTGGATTTGAATTATACCTTAGACCAAATGGACCTAACAGGTATATACAGAACATTCCATCCAAGAGCAGCAGAATACACATTCTTCTCAAGTGTGCCTGGAATATTCTCTAGAACATTCTCTAGAACAGAATCACATATTAGGCCACAAAGTCTCAACAAATTTAAGAAGACTGAAATAATACCAAGTTTCTTTTCTGACCACAACAGTATAAAAGCAGATATCAGTAATAGGAGAAAAACTAGAAAATTCACAAATATGTGAGATTAATATTCTCCTGAACCACCAATGGATCAAAGAAGAAATTTAAAGGGAAGTCCAAAAATATCTTGAGATGCAACATATCAAAATTATGGAATGAAGCAAAAGCAGTTCTAAGAGTTCTAATGGTGAGATCCACCTACATTAAGAAAAAATAAAGTTCTCAAATAAACAATTTAACTTTACATCTCAAGAAACTAGAAAAAGAACTAAACTGTAAGTTAGTGCAAGGAAGGGAATAACAAAGAGCAGAAATAAATAAAATAGAATATAAAGACAATAGAGAATATCAACAAAATTGAGTCAGTTCTGTCAAAAGATAAACAAAATTGACAAACATTTAACTAGATGAACTAAGGCTGAAAAAGAGAAGATTCAAATAAATAAAATCAGAAATGAAAGAGGAGACTTTACAACTGATTCTGCAGAAATGAGAAAGGATCATAAGAGACTACTATGAACAATTATATGCCAACAAATTGGATAACCTAGAGGATGGATAAACTCCTAAAGTCAAACAACCTACCAAGACTGACTCAAGAAGACATAGAAAATCTGAACAGACTGTTAATGAGTGAGAAGATTGGATCAGTAATCAAAAATGTCCCAATGAAGAAAAGTCTGAGACCAGATTGTTTCAATGGTGAATTCTACCAAACATTTAAGGAAGAATTATACCAATCATTTTCAAACTCTTCCAAAAATTTGAAGAGGAGAAAACACTTCCAAAATCATTTTATGAGCTGAATATTACTCTGGTAACCAACACCAGACAAGGACACTACACGAGATAATTGCAGGACAGTATCCTGATGAGCGTGTATTTGAAAATTTTTCAATGAAATATCAGCAAACTGAATTCAACAGCATAGCAAAAAGATCATACACCATGATCAAGCAAGATTTACTCCAGGGATGCAAAGATAGTTCAACATCCACAAATCATCAAATGTGATACACCCCATTAACAAAATGAAGGATAAAACTCATATGATCATCTCAATAAATGAAGAAAAACATTTGATGGAAATAGACATCTTTTCATGATAAAAACTTTCAATAAATTAGGTATAGTTGGAACGTTAACTCAATGGAATAAAGTCCACGGGTGACAAGCACACAGATTACATCATACTCAATGCTGAGACACTGAAAGCTTTTCCTCTAAGATCAAAAACAGGACAAAAATGTACATGCTCACCACTTGTATACAATACAGTACTGGAAGGTCTAGCCCCAGCAAATAGGAAGGAAAAAGTAAAATTGTCTGTTTTTGCAGATGACATGATAATATATATAGAAAACCCTGAAGAATCCATAAAAAAAAAAAAACTGTTAGAACTGATAAAACAAATTCAGTGAAGTTGTAGGAGACAAAGTCAATGTACAAAAATCAGTTGCATTTCTATACACTAACAACAAGTTATCTGAAAAAGAAATTAAGAAAGCAATGCCATTTACAATAGCATCAGAAAGAATAAAATATTTAAGAATAAATTTATCCAAGGAGGTAAAAAATCTGTAAACTGAAAACTATAAAACCCTTGGTGAAAAAATCTAAGAAGACATAAAAAAATGGAAAACTATCCCATCTTAATGGTTGGGAAGAATTAATATTGTTAAAATACCCATAGTGATCTATAGATTCAAAGCAATCTATTTCATAAAAACAGACACATAGATCAGTGGAACAGAATAGAAAGCCCAGGAATAAACCCACACATATATGGTCAACTGATTCCAAAATGGTGCTAAGGATACGCAATGGGGCAGTGATACTCTCTTCAATAAATGGTATTGGGAAAACTGGATATCCTCATAAAAGAAATGAAATTGTCTCCTCATCATATAGCATACACAAAAATCAACTCAAAATGGATTAAAAACTTAAAAGTAAGATCTGAAAATGTAAAACTCCTATAAGAAAACATAGGGGGAAACGTCCTTGACATTGGTCTTTGACATGATGTTTTAGATCTGACACCAAAAGCAAAAGCAACAAAAGCAAAAATAAACAAGTGGGATTGCATTAAACTAAAAACTCTCTGTATAGCAAAGGAAATAATGAACAAAATGAAAAGGCAATCCATGGAATGGGAGAAAATATTTGCAAACCATATATCAGCTAAGGGCATAATATTCAAAATACATAAGGAACTCTTACAACTCAACAACAAAAACAAACAAATTAAAAAAGACCCAAATAACCCAATTAAAAAATGGGCGAAGGAATGTTTTTTCCAAAGAAGACATACAAATTGCCGATATGTATATGAAAAGTGCTCCACATCACTAATCATCAGGAAAATGTAAATCAAAACCACAATAACATATCACCTCACACCTGTCAGCTGTCTATTCTCAAAAAGACAAGAGCTAACAAATGTTAGCAGGGATGTGGAGAAAAGAAAACCCTCAAATACTCTTGTTGGTGAGGATGTAAATTGGTATACCCACGATGGAAAACAGTATGGAGGATCCTCAAAAGATTAAAAATAGAAGTACAATATGACCCAGCAATCCCAGTTCTGGGTATATATCCAAAGGAAATGAAATCCCTATCTTGAAGAGATATGTGTACTCCCATATTCATTGCAACATTATTCACAATAGCCAAGGTATAGAAACAACCTAAGTGTCTGTCTCAGGGGATGACTTGGTAAAGAAAATCTGGTACATAGAAACAATGGAATATTATTCAGCCTTAAAAAAGAAGGACTGCTTGTTATTTGTGACAACATGGTTGAAACTGGAGGACATTATGCCGAATAATATAAACCAGAGGAAAAAGACAAATATTGTATGGTCTCACTTATATGTGGAATCTAAAAAAGCTGAATTCATAGGAACAGAGAGTAGAATGGTAGTCGTCAGTGGCTGGGGGTGGGGGAAATGGGAGAGGGAGGTTGGTAAAATGGAACAAACTTTCAGTTATGAAATAAATAAGTTTGAGCATCTAATGTTCAGCATGATGACTATAGTTAATAATACTGTATTGTTCACTTAAAATTTCCTAAGAGAAGTCCATCTTCAGTTTTCCCACCAAAAAAATGATACACGTGCTAATTACATATATATCAAATCACAGTGTTGTAACTTTAAATATATTTATTCATATTTAATATATATAATATATATTTACTATATATTTATATTTAAATATATTACAATTTTGTCAATTATACTTCAATAAAACTGATTTTGATAAAGTCTTATTACTTTACATCCAAGATGTACGAGCTTGCAAACTAAAAGGAATATGGAAGCTGGTTCTTGCTTATGTGACAAGACCTCACACAGGCCTCATTCCTTCCCAGGTGGATTATAGCACATCTACTTTCACCCCAGAAGCAATTTGCAGTTGAATGTTGGATTTCTCAATAGATGAGGGTCTGAAAATGCAACCAAATTCCCTCAGTATCAGCCCCTGACATGCTTCCCCAGATTCAATGTCAAAACACTGATCTTGGAAGGTGGTTCCACCCATCACACCTCACGTGTGCAGGTAGGTGCTGTGCAGGGCTCCTGGATGGAGGGACTAAAGTCATTGTAATGTTCTTCCTCCAGCGAGCACGAGCAACCCCCAAATATTACTGGGGCATCTCAAACTCCTCAAGCTATTTTCTAAAATGTTTTTTGCTCCACCAAATCAAAAACATTCTCTTCCATTTACTTTTCCCCTTAATTTTTTAAACCCAAGGGTATTTTAAAAGAAAATGCTATCCATATGCTTTTGATTCATTTACACTTAAATCATTAAAAGCCTTTTTTGTAAGAGCTTTTTGATGTCCAGAAAGTTTTCCTGAGTCCTTTTTATAACTCATTTAAAACTGGTCTCCCTTCCCTGTTCCTCCTGCTCTGTCCTTAACTTGCAAAAGAAAAAAAAAAAGAAGCAAAACAGAAAGTTGAATTTTGCTGGGAGCAGATGATTTTTAACCCCAAGGGATAGGGTCTAGTTAAAACTTCAGCTCACACATACCAATTTTTTTCTCAATGAGGACGTGTGCACACTCGTGCTCAAAAACTCAGACCCCAGGTAGTTAAATGTAATGTCTTGCCACGATCAGAAAAGTTCACGATCTTATGACCCTTTTCATTAGCGATCTTTCTGCCAAAATAAGCAATACTCTACAAAGTCTATTTACAATCCCCTCATCCCACACAATTCACAGCACACATATCACAAGTCATGTGGCCCTCACTCCTATTCCCCGGGCCTTCCTAGGACATGCTGTCACGTGCAGCAGGTCAAGTGTTCTTCTTAGAGACTTCCCGAATATACATTCTAAACTCAGCCTGACTCCGTTCATCTAGACACTACAATTGTCTAGAGGAGGCACGGGAGGGCAGAAAGGAACATCACGCAGACTGTTGGGGTCTCTGCATTATTTCCTTAACGACTGAGAAAAGTCCAGTTTGGGAAGAGTTGATCATGTGGAGGATGTTATTTGTTAAAACCGTTGCTCTTGGGCATCTAGTATTGAGCCTTTTTGCCATTCAGAAGATACCACACTATGGGGCTGAAAAGCTAATGAGTAGTTTTTTTTTCCCCTATGGATATTTTATGCCAACCAAAACTTATAAGCAAAACATTAATGGTAGTACCAAGGGGAAAAATGAGTTCTCAAGTTATGAATTGTTTGTACTTAAATAATTGCGTATATAACACCAGAGAGCAGAAGTCAAGGAAATCTCCATACCCTGTAACTTGCCAATTTAACTTGCAAAAATTTATGCAAAGCGAGTAATGATTCACTAGTATAAAGATTTGGCTGTCAGAGTTTGTTTCTGCTGGTGAAATATTTACAACTAAAGAGAACTCACCCAATATAAACAATTAAGGTATTGAATCAGTGAAGCAAAGTGTTTCATAAAAAGTAATTAAATGCAACTACTTATAATATGGTTGTAGGAGAACATATAACAACACAGAAAGTTTGTAGTATATAGAGTGTAAAATGTCAGTTTTATAAGAGAATTACCACATGATGCTATCTATATTGAGCCTACACAAGGTCTAAAATAAACAGGAACTAAGATTAAGGCACTAAGGATAATTTTATTTTTTTTACAGTATATATTTTAAAAATTTCCTGTAATGTGCCTGCAATATGCTTTTGTAGTATATTTTTATACGAAAATCATCTACAATGTTAAGTGTTGATGTTAAAAAGCAAATGACAAAAAGAGATTTTCAGCATTTAATTCTTAATGTAGACCATGTGTGCATTTTTCTAAGAGTTCAATATGCAAACACCTTCTGATTGTATAAGCTTGTCCAAATCTCTATACCAAATGCTAACCTTTCACCTTTCCTAACTTCTGCTGAGGATGAACTACATGCTAATAAGTTTATTTTTCTGTGATTCAAGAAAACAACACAAAGCTGGATCATCAGATGGCAGCATCTCTTACTACCCTCGAGTTAATAGTCCTCCTTATAAGAATACAGGATTTAATCTCTGGCATTATGAACATGTATTAGGACCTCCATACCATATAGGAGTCTTAGTATGACCAGTAAATTAGTGACCAGGCAAAATTCTAAGTGGCAAATGCTATGTGAAGTAAAGTTTTCTAAGGTAAACTTATATTTTGGGTCCCAGTGATTTTCTTCCTAAATTTTATTATAATTATTTAATTTTATAACTTAAGTAATAAAGCATTCCTCTGGTCCCGGTCCATATAAGCACTTTTTCATAAAGAAAGCACCTTACAGTATATCATTTGAATTGTCATTCTGTCCTTTATTTCTCCTTGCCACCATGAGGCTCAGAAATACTAATTGCTTCCACCAGAAGAAGGTTAAACACTACTAACCTCAAGTCATCCTGATCTCCTTTAACCTTCTCAAGAGCCCAACAAGGTAGACACTCTTATTGTCCCCATTGCACAGATGAGGAAATTGAGGTCTGCAGAAATCAGGTAACTTGCCCAGTCGGGCACAGATAGTAATTAGCAGAAGCAAGATTCAACCTCAGTGCCATCTGAATCCATCTTCCAAGCTCTCAGTCCTTGTGCTGGCTCTAGGCTATCTCAAAAGCAACAATGCATGCACAATGCTTCGGTCAGGCCAACCCCCCACCCCAGAGCTCACCCCGCTAGATGGAATGTTCGCGTTTAAGGAGCATACAGAAGGAGAAGGGACGAGTTCTACTCCTTTCACATTTTATCTCTATTAACCTCTTAAAAATAATTATACAAGCCCGGGTATCAGCTCCTTTTCATTCCCACATCCTGTAAGTTTGATGTATGATTTCTGGCAATATAATTATTATGATAAGATGCTGTTGCTATAAAACCATTTGGAGATCCTATAATCCATTAAAATGGGCATTACCTAATTTAAAATGTCTCCTTTTGGGGCATCTAGGTGGTTCAGTCCATTAAATGTCTGCCTTTGGCTCAGGTCATGATCTCAGGGTCCTGGGATCTGGCCCTACATAGGCCTCCCTACTCACGGGGGAGACCTGCTTCTCCCTCTCCCTCTACCCTGTCCCTCCCCCATCCCCTCCCCACTCTGCTTGCTCACTCTCTCTCAAATAAATAAATAGTCTTTTTTAAAAAACATCCTTTTGTTTGTATATTTAGATTATTTAATGATACATAAGGAAACATAATTTTGATAATAGTTTTCGCATATTTTCCATTTCATGACATGAGAGTGTATACTAATATTAAATATAAACAGGAGTATAGGTACCCTTCTTGTTGGATCAGTATTTTACAGTTCCTTTCTTCACTACAGTTCCTTTCTTTCTCAAGGAGAAACAAAGCAGAGCTAGAACCTGCCACATGATTGCCGCATTTGAATCTTTTTTTTTTTTTTAAGATTTTATTTATCCATTTGACAGAGAGAGACACTGAGAGGGAACACAAGCAGGGGGAGTGGGAGAGGGAGAAGCAGGCTTCCCACTGAGCAGGGAGCCCGATGCGGGGCTCAGGCTGGATCCCAGGACCCTGGGATCTTGACAGGAGCCAAAGGCAGAGGCTTAAGGACTGAGCCTCCCAGGCGCCCCGCCACCTTTGAATCTTGAATCACATGTGATCTCTTTTGACTTCTAAGTGCATCAGGATCAATAAAGGAATCCATGAAAAGTTCTTTTAGAAACTACAATGGGTATGCTATATATTTTAGGTTATGGCTATTATTAAAAATAATAGCAAAACAAAATTCTTCCATGCCATTATTTCAACAATTAACATTTAAATACATATGAATACAAACTTCACATTGAATTACACTGGGATCTGAAATTTGCATTTTTAAAAGATTTTGGTTTTTTTAGAGCAGTGTTAGATTTACAACAAAATTGAGATTTTCCGCGTACCTGCTGTCCTCACACATGCACTGCTGCCCCCATCACCAACAACACTCACCAGAATGGTACCTTTTTTACCAAGCATGAACCTACACTGACACATCAGAACCTCCCGAAGTCCATAGTTTAACTCCGGGCTCACTTTCAGTGCTGTGCTTTCTATATGTTTGGACAAATGTGTAATGACATGTAGCCCTCATCATAATATCATACAGAGTATTTTCATTGTCCTAAAGATCCTCTGTGATCTCTCTAGTCATCTCTCCTCCAACACCAACCCCAACTGACAACGACTGATCTCTTTATTGTCTTCAGAGTTTTGCCTTTTCCAGAATGTCATGCAGTTGGAATCATACAGTACATAGTCTTTTCAGGCTGTATTTTTCACTTAGTGATATGCATTTAAGGCTCCTCCACGTCTTCTCATGACTTGATTGCTCATTTCCTTTTGGCCACGAATCAGGTTCCATTGCCTGGATGGACCATGGTGAGTATCCACTCACCTACTGATAGACATCTTATCGGCTTCCACGTTTTGGAGAATAATGAATAAAGCTGCTATAAACATCCATGTGCAGGTTTTTGTGTGGACAAAGGTTTTCAGCTCCTTTAGGTAATACCAAGGAGCACGTTTGCTGGATTGTATGGTAAGAGTTTGTTCTGCTTTGTAGGAAACTGCCAAGGTGTCTTCCAAAGTGACTCTCCCGGGATACTTGTATTTTCAAAAATCATTATACCAATTACCAGATTTCAGATGCGTCCTTCGCTGAGTAGGCATGTTTAAGCAAACAGACATCTACATGTGTTTCATAAATTCCTTCATGTCTTCCATCTCACAACTTCCTTTAAACACACAAGACACAACAAACTCTCTCAGAAAGTGGCTTGCCAAGAATAGCCACTCAGCAGCAATTAGGTCAAAAAAAAAAAAAAGCTACAGAATAATAAATAAGAATAAGAATAAGAATAAATAAATAAAAAAAGAATAAATAAATAAGAAAGCTGCGCTGCCTTTTATTGACAACCAAATATAAAATAAACAGCCACATCGTATTGTAGACACTTCATAATTACAGTATGAAGGTTTTAGATGCCTCTCAATAGCCTCTGTTCTGAATCCCTCATGACTATGACTCTTCACCGCCCCATAGCTCCTCTCAGACAACCACCATCTGAAGACGTGACCCGTAGACACAATGGTACTTAGCCTCTGAAGGGTTAAAGAAGTGAAGTCACTCACAACTAGGAGGAAAAGGCACAAAGGAACCCTGTTAGGGTCTGTTGAAGATTAACAGACCACCACACAAAAGCCCCAAAGCATCCTTCAACCTTCTGAAAAACGTGTACTAAAAAGGTTACCATGGGAACAACCAATTAAATAAACTAATAAAAGAGGACAACTATCTACACCTCAACCAAACTATACAAACAATAAAAAAAAAAAGCACCATAAATCAATCAAGTTTTAAATGTCACCAGAAAGGTTGAGGGTGGGGGAAGGAAGAGGAGAGAAAAGAAAATAGAAGCCCTTAGCCCATGATGGTTTGAAGTAGCAAAAACACAATCAGCAGTAGGGCCCAAGATTGAAAATAGCATCTATTGCGTGAAATTTGGAGGAGTCTAGAAACTGTAGGCCCTGCTGATTGACTGTTTCTGTAGGAAGTAAATCCCATAAGCTCATGGGCATACCACAGTGCTCTCTTTAGGCTTTAAGATGCTATCTGATGGACTGAGAGCTTCTGTTGGATGTCAGGGCCAATTCCAGCCCTCCCTTGCCTCAGAGAAAAGAGGCTTAGTGCCCAACCTGCACCCAGCTGGAAACCAGTTATCCATAGGCTAAGAAAGTAAATTCACTTGGCCCAAGGTATTTAGGGTGCTAAAAGCATCTTGAGGCATGGAATCATGGGCCATGAAGAGGAATTGTTTAGAGAGGACTAGGAGGAAAAATAGGTGAGACAATTGCTTGTAGGATTGACTGATTTAAGAAAAATCCTTAGAGGAAAGGTTCACCTCATCTCTTCCATGCTTTGCAATTGCTCTCTCTGTCTTTAAAAACTATTCATAGAATTAATTAAATGCATGCATATGACTTCCAAATTAAATTTGAGAACAGAGATGCTAACAGAGAAAGGTAACTGTCAAGCATCTCTGGAGAGCCACATCTACTGTGAGAACTTGGGAAATATTTCTTCGCAAACAGACCCCTCTTACACTTCTTAAAGACAAAATGGAGCCCTGAGAACCAAGAGACACTTGGCAACAGCTATGTAGAGCACAGAATCCAGACCTCCCTCGCTTTCAGGGGACTTCCTATAATTGGCTTACTGAAAGGAGGCCAGTTTATGTTTGTTTTAATTTGGGGGAGTATTAGATTCTAGGAATTGTACTTGAAGATTTTCAGTGACACTGGCTTCTGGATATTAAACATGGTTCGATTGTACCATTGTCCCATCATCTGGATTCTTAGTGAAGTGTGATGTAGTCATTTCATTTCTCTTTCTCTCTCTCTCTCTCTCCCCTTCTCTCTCTTCCTGCCTCCCTCCCTCCAGAGTCTCCACTTGTACTTAGAGATAATGCAAAATTATGGCATTTAATGACCAAAAATTTCCTTTGTGTTTTGGGTCCAGCGGAAGATTTTAGAGTACAAAAATCATTCCAGTTGCCTATTATGCTTGGAATGAGATGTTATATATTTAGTGACATTGTTATTTGCCATTTCTGTGTTCCCTTAATCTCTAGGGCAATGGAGGTTTGCTCAGGAGTCTAGACTGAGCCACAGTTGAAGGAGAGAGACTTGGTGTACTTATTACTGGTTCTGTGGAGATAACAAAGTGATTGGGTCTTAACTATTTTATTTGTCAGCAACCTGCGGTTCCTAAACAGATGTTGTTCTAAGGTCTTCAAGTTTGCCATGTTTGTGGTATGAGGCAAAACCATTCTCTTAAAGGGTGGAGTCCATCTCGTTCTTTTCGTTTACTCATTGTGGGATTGGAAACATTACTAGGGCAATGTTCAATTAAAAATAATGGAAAACTTCACTTAGTTAGAAGGGCAGTGAGCATGCCTCGAGAACGGATGGAAGAACTTGTTGGACTATTTTAGCTGCAGTTCAAATTTCAGAATCGAGTCTGAATTCTTTGCTGTTTTAGCTTCGTTGCCACTGACAAAATGATGTTTACTGCTTCTAAAAGACTTTAAACTTTAAAAAGTATCCTGAGATCAAATGTCAATTACATGATTATATTTTGATGATTGAGGTGGAAATGAATCAGAAGCATATGACGAATTGTGAATTTTTAAATTATGGTAGAATCTGTCCAAAGAAATACACATTTTATTTAATTGGCAACATAATAATTTATCATGTTCAAAAAAATTTTAAATTCTAAACTTGGTGTAAGTCAACCTATGTAATAATCTATGGAATGATTCACAATGTGAATCTTTCCCAAAGTATAAAGTGCAATGATCCAGATGCATCTAAAATAAAAGAAAGTAGTGGAAAATACCCATCCTCTATGGTTTAATTACACACCTTCAAGAACCTCGACACTGTTTGGGTGGAATTGTTTTCACTTCTGGGTTCACTAACACCTGGAAAGTCTACTCTGCTGCAATACTCTGCACACACGGGATTCAAGTGCCCACATGTGCACCACTAAAACATCAAGAATTCACACTAATCTTCCAGTAAAACTATCAACAATGTTGAATGACAAATGACAGTTCTATCAACTTTGTGTTCATTACAGCATTGATTTTCTTTCCTTTTTTTTTTTTTTTAAAGATTTTATTTATTTATTTGACAGAGAGAGAGACAGCGAGAGAGGGAACACAAGCAGGGGGAGTGGGAGAGGGAGAAGTAGGCTTCCCGCGGAGCAGGGAGCCCGATGCGGGACTCGATCCCAGGACCCTGAGATCATGACCTGAGCCGAAGGCAGACGCTTAACCGACTGAGCCACCCAGGCGCCCCCAGCATTGATTTTCAATCGCTGAAAAGTATCATTCTCCACAAGCTTCTTACTCTCAGCTTTATAAATTCCATCACAGATAATTTCACACTACCCATCCTTCCTTCCTTCCTTCCTTCCTTCCTCCCTTCCTCCCTCCCTCCCTCTTTCTTTTTTTCTTTCTTTCTTTCTTTCTTTCTTTCTTTCTTTCTTTCTTTCTTTCTTTCTTCCTTCCTTCCTTCCTTCCTTCCTTCTTTTCTTCTTTCTCTTTCTTTCTTTCTTTCTTTCTTTCTTTCTTTCTTTCTTTCTTTCTTTCTTTCTTTCTTCTCTTTCTCCTTCTCCCTTATTGCTAGGAACTACAGCAGAGCATACAGACTGATCCAAAGGAACGTCAGGACCGTGAAACTCAAAGTGTACAGGAGTAGACCTTTTGTTCTCTTCTAGAGCATCCGTGGTGTACAGTACTGTGCCTGGCACTCAGGAAGTACATGCTGGATGGACCTAGCATGAGCAAAGATACTGGTGAGCTCCTTGAATATAGTCAGAAGGTGGTGTCATATAACTTACTAAATTCTCTCTGTCCAATGTGGTATCAGCTGATTGTCTCTTTTGTCAGGCCATTCATTCTGTAAGTATAGTAGTTTCATTGCTACTGAGTGTAGGATATGCCAGTGACCCTCTGTGGCCAATTTCTGCCCTGTGCCCATGTTACTCCATTGTCCTACGTGACACCTTTGGGGGATGTAGGGTTCCTCATTAGCATATAAAATAGATCAATCTTATTTATTCTTATTTTGTAACAACCCCCTTGGTTAATATAAATGGGGAATAAGAGATTCCGATATTAATTACAGAACTGAAGATTGGAAATAAGACAAACATAATAAATCATGGTATGTGAGTTGCTGTATTTTGTTTCCGTTAAAAAGTACACTTCTGTAAGTACTGATACTTAACTATCTTCAAAAAATAAATGAAAAAATTAAGGTGCAGAGCAGTGTATGTAATAGGTTAACATCTGACATTTTAAAAGGAACATGTGCACGAGTGTGTCTGTATATAAAATCACACATACGTATATGCATAAACCATCTATGCATGCAGATTCAACAAGAAACTTGTACAATCGATAGCCTGTAAGTTGCAGGGGGAAAGTAGGAACTGTAAATGGGGATCAGAGGGAGACATTGCTTCCCATATACGCCCCTTTTAACGATTTGATTTTACCAAGTGCATATTTTACTTTTTAAAAGAACAACCATTTTTGAAATTTTTAAAAGAACGTACAACTTCATTTCAACACATTTGTAAATACGTTGGAATAAATAGTTTTCTAGGAAAGTAAAATTTACAAATTTGTCTGAAGGTGTCAATACACCAATCTAGAAAAAAGTAAAATGTTATCAAAAAGCAGCAGGCTCAGATAGTTTTGCATAAGCTACACCAAACTTGACAGACGCATAATTCCCATATGATATAGATTTTTTAAATTCCAGAGGATAGATGATGATAGGCAACCACTCTACTCAACTTCATATGGTTAGCATGACTCTCATAACAAATTGGACAAAAGCAGCATAAGAAAGTAAATATACAGGTCAGTCTTGTGAGCACAGATGAAAAACTTCTAAATGAAAAATTAGCCACACCTACCTATTGGCATATTTTTTAAAATCATAAATAATCCATCATCACCATCTAGAGTTTACCCAGGAATGCCAAGAAGGTCCAATCGTAGATGTCAATGACTGTAATTCACAGATGAAAGGGAAAATTCTTGCTTTAATAAATGGCCAAAAGCATTTGCTGAAGGTCAATATGTGTTTAACATAAAAAAAAAAGTTGAAAGAAGGAATATACAAAAACCACTAGTGAAAAGTAAGAAAGCTTTGGATGATTCCATTAAGTTCTGGAACAATCTATACGATGAACAGAGAAGTTGATGGGCATTTCCAGCTGCTGAGAACCCGCACAGAGTGTCTTTACTCTGCGGAAAGGGGCGGTGTCTGTGGAGGCAGAAGACCAGAAAAAGAGGACACAGAGGGGCCTCACCTTGGCCAGTGTGCGGTCACGAATCTGCATCCTGCTTCCTCTCTTTTCTCTCCGCTTCCTACTTTCCCCTTCCTCTCCCTGCAGAATTTTTAGTTCAAGAGCCGTTAAAATCTGTTTTTAGGAAAAAAAGTTTCCTCTGGTTAAATGCATTGAGAATCACGCTGCAGTCTCCTCATTGGATGTTCGTAAAACACAATGGCATATAAAAGCTTCTGGAAAATACATAATAAGCAACTCTTCCTGCTTTTTTAGAAACAGCATTTCCCTGAACCATGGAACACTTTCTTGTCATTGTTGTTCCTCAGTATTTCTTGTAACTGCAGAACCTTGCTCCGTGGAATGCGAGTTGGGGAAATGCTGCTTAAAACATAGAACATCTTTGTTGGTAAACTACGTGGAGGACTCCCAAAAACCAAACCACAGAGTTCCTTAGTGTTCTGATCCCCACGACGCTCACACACGCTCCTTCCCGAGGGTGTCCCCACGTGCCACCATCAGGGACTTGCTGCCTCTGAGGTCCTCACCTGTAAGTTGGAAAATTCTGAGCGGAGTCTCACCTCCTCTCTCCACACGCTTGCTTTTCAAGTCTCAGGAGTATTAGGACTCATGGAAATCTTCTGTGCCCTATGATGCTCTAAGATTTCTTACAGCACGGCCTCCAAGCCACCTGACTCACTGATCACAAGGCAGTTTGCTGGAATCCCCTGACAAATGAACCTCTCCAAAACATCAATCCCTAGCCTCAAGGTCTTCTGCTCACCCCTCCCACCTCCCTCAGTTCCTCTGACATCCTCACTGGCTTCTCCGAGGAATTCTGGGCCCACAGGTGCACCCTAAGGGTTTGTTCCTTTACTTAAATGTTTTTGTGGCTGTGACTATTCCCTCCTCAAGGGTAATCCAGCTAGCCCAAGCCTAATCTGTGACCATTCCAGCATGATCCCAGGGTTCTGGGATCGAGTCTGGCATCGGGCTCCCTGCTCAGCGAGGAACCTGCTTCTCCCTCTCCCTCTGCTGGTCCCCCTGCTTGTGTGCTCTTTCTCTCTGTCAAATAAATAAAATCTTAAAACACACACACACACACACACACACACACACACACAAGGGCAAGGGCTTGCAATGCAAGGCCCCAAACAAAAACCCATCTCTGGCGAAGTTTGCCTTCTCTCCCATTCACAGAAAGGTTCTTCAAAACAGAAGAAAGTATTCACTGATTCAAAAAGACCTGTACATCCATAGAACACAAAATGGAAAAAAGAAAATCAGAAAATTTAAAGAAGAAAAAAGAATCACTGAATTCATACCCAAGTACCTATTATTTTGTCTGTGTCATTATTTTACTGAGATCATACTGTATTTAATGACTTTTAAACATAACATTATATCTTTGAAAAACTATAACATTATTTTAATGCCCGCAAAATAGTCTATTAGATGGGTGTAACATAACAATTCTTCCTTTGTTGAATGAGTGATTTGCTCCCAACTTCTTACCAGTATAAATAATACTGTAATTTACCTTGAACGTAAGTCTTTGTTTGCATCTACAATTATTTTTTTTATGACATCTTCCTAGAAGTGGAATTCTGGGACCGAATATGATATTTTTAAGATTTTATTTATTTATTTGAGAGAGAGAGTGAGCAAGAGAGAGAACAGAAGTGGGTAGGGGCAGAGGGAGAGGGAGAAGCAGGCTCCCCGCTGAGCAGGAAGCCTGACATGGGGCTCGATCCCGGGACCCTGGGATTGTGACCTGAGCCAAAGGCAGACACTTCACCGACAGAGCCACCCAGGCGCCCCAACAGAATAAGATCTTATTTAAAGTTCTTATGTGCTGCCAAAATATATTCCAGAATGTAGGTACCAATTGATAATTTAATATCCATTTATTGAGTCTTCATTGTACAGTAGTTGAATATTATGATTATTTAGAAAAAATAACATTGCTAGCTTGAAAATTTTCGTTACAGTCACAATTGTGACTACCATTCAAACTCTGGCTATTATATCCTGTAATCAGTCATTTCTAATCTATATGAAAATTCTAGATTTGAAGATAATGGTGTGATTTTATGGAAATTTCATGGATGGCCATGTTCAACCTTCCTACTTGCTTCTGGGAACCTTATCGCCATAGTGATACCTTTAGAAAGTGTATCTAAATTTAAAACATGAATTAGAACATATAATACTATAAAATTCACTCTTCTATATAATACAATTATGATTAGTTTTGCTTTGCTCTTTTATTTATTTTTAGGTTATTTTATTTTGCTCTATCATATATAACTTTGTAAACATTTTAGTCTAATTTGGGAATCAAATGAGACATAAATAAATATTAAATTTGTGGTATTGCATAGTTAGCCTTTTACTAAATTCTTTTATCTTTACTTGCTTTTTGTCACAAAGAACAGCACTCTTTTCTTGATTCCAATACCCCTGCTATCTACTTCTCACAGAAACTGTATCCAAAGTGCTGTGTTAATGACCAAAAATGGGATTTTTCATATTAATCTACATGTTCTTTTAGGATTTTTTTGTTGTTGTTGTTAGATTAACCTTTAATCTATCCAAGATATATTTCAGCTTAATGTGTAAGAGAATAATCTTGTGCCTATTTCTTCCAAAAATTACCCATTTTACCCATGATTATTAAATTATTCATCTCTTTTTCAATGATTGGTAATCCTTCCTATAATTTATACTGAGATCATAGCTATACATATATGCTATGTTAATCAATTATAATACTTCCAAGGAAAATCTCACCACTTTATTCTTTAAAAACTGGCAACAGAATTATTTTTGCCTCATTATTATTAGAGTTTAACTTTAAATTCAATCCACGTATAGACTTACAAACAGAATGTATATACTTACAAAGAAAGTGTCCACTATTTTCCTAGAACTGCAATGGTATTCTGTTTCTAAATGTTGCAGGGTATCATTAAACCAGTATTTTTTTCAAACTTCAGTCATTAAATTACCTTCTTTCTGGTCACCACATCTATGAAGTGTTACTTAGTTAATATCTCCATAATCCATGTAAACGAATGAGTAAGCTAAGAGAGGAAGAAGAAGAAAGGAGTGGGGGTGAGGAGAAAGAATCTGGGTAGGAGGGCTTAGCCAGGTCTCCTGGAAGCTCCTCTTCCTACTGGTGACAAACTCAGTTTCTTTTGTTTTGTTTTTTAAAATATTTTATTTATGAGAGAGAGAGAGAGAGAGAGCATGAGCAGGGGGGAGGGGTAGAGGGAGAAGCAGACTCACCGCTGAGCAGGGAGCCCGATGCGGGACTCGATCCCAGGACCCTGGGGCCATGACCTGAGCCGAAGGCAGACGCTTAACCAACAGAGCCACCCAGGCACCCCCAAACTCAATTTCTTTTGCTTACTTCTTTCTAGCACATCTCATCATGACTCATCACTGTGGACCAGCTGTCCTTGAGCCCAGGGCAAGCTCCTAATGCAGCCATCTCTAACTTCGACTGCTCTCAGCCTAGAGCCTCTGAAGCCAGACCTGGCCATAAGCCATTCTTCACAGCACTTCTCGTAGTGTGTTCAATGTTTGATTAGTAATTTATTGCCTCAGATGTTACTGAATGTTGAGACTTTCTGCTTTTATATGTTAGCTTCATATTAATGCTGAAAGAAAGAATGGTTTGGCGTTGGGTCTTCTGTGTTGCCTTTAAACTCCTGTTGCCTACACAACAGCGGAAGGAAGAATGGCAAGTCGGTGTCTAAGGAGGGGAGTTTCTCGTTCAGAATCAATCCGTTTCAACCACAATAGAAAAATTCACGGGAATTTTGTCTAAGAATCCCTTCCACTTAAAATTATGGTAATAGCCAAGTGAATAGAGGTGACGTTCATTTCTTCATTACTGTATAAAACTGTAGAGAATATTTAAGATCCCTTGCAAAGATATAGAAGTAAATATTTTTTAAACTCCATGATTAATCCGTCTTATAATTTTACTCAGATCTATATCTGTTTTTAACTGCATTTAATTTGTCATTTAACCTGTCCACTAAGTTTTTCATGTCAGTCCCTGGAATTTTTATTTTACTTTATTTCATCTTAGAGTCTAAAAATTCCATTTTTTTTTCTAAAACTGCCTGTTCTTTTCTCATAGTGTCATATTTTTCTTCATATTTCTAAGTAATTTCAAAAACCGACTTCTTCTGTGCTCTCTTCTTGATCTCGAATTCTGGGGATTCTGATCTTCCTATAGACTTTTGCTCATGGAAGATCGCTTCCTTGTGGAGTTTGTGATATTTTGTTAATGAACTGATCTTCTGTGTGTGTGAATGTGTGTGTGTGTGTGTGTGTCTGGTATAGGGTGGAAGTGGTATTAGAAAGGTTCTTGAATGTGTTACATCAAGGACACCACCCACTGGATTTAGGGTCCATCTTCATTCAGCATGACTTCATCTTTGCTTGATTACATCTGCAAGGCCACTATTTCTAAATAGGTCCATGTTCACAGGTGCCTAGGGTTAGGACCTCAACATATCTTTCCGGGGGGGAGCGCGATTCACCCACAATAACACTCATGCAAGCAATGTCATCCATGGCAAAGAGAAGACTCTGTGCGTCTCTGGGCCAGTGGGCGGGGTTTCTCTGGCATCCATCATATTTATTTCATTTTATGGGATGTTTCAATCACTCGCAACTAATTCCAAATGTGCAAGAGGTATATGAATCTAACCAAAATTCATCATATTATTCTGGTATATCAATGGGAACATGAGTGAAATCTGAGAGATCTCATCCTTGTAAAAAGGTGCTTGAGCAGGATAGATTTCCATCTGGAAGTGCCTTACAAGCTCACTCCGAAATGACTCAATTTTTGTTGACTTCTTGTAGGCAGTGAAGGCCTTACTTGAATAAAGTCAGCAGGAAACATCACTGAAATTGCAAAGTGTATAGGGGCCTACCCCAATAAAACCTGCAATTTTGCATAATACGTTCATTATTAAAGGAACCATTCCTCCTGACAACATCATTAGGACCTATAAGAAAAATATTGAAATGAAAGGATTGCATGCAAGAAAAATAAAACTATTTTAAGTGAATTTAAATATATGTTTTCAGCCTTGGCCATGTCCAGAAACTGTATAATAAAAGAAGTTGTCTAAAATGAAGAAAATGAAAGATGACTTTGGTTAATTACATGTGTCTAAAATGAATATCAGTTAAAAGAAAGAGATCTTAAGAAGTTGGTAGTAACCAATAAACTGAGGAGTAAAGCTCTGAAAATGTAAGTATATTACAAACATCAAGTACTTCAGAAAGGTCTTTGAATTTCTGATGGCCAAAACCAATTTTTCTTTAAAAAGCCGCTGTTGGGATCGGCGTGTTTTTTTGAGAGAGGGCAGGAATGGGCAAGCCAGCTGCTGGATATCACTAGTATCCGCTTTGCCCAGAAAACAAAAATCACATTCTTGCATTTTCAGCTCAGATCCCCACAAGTACGGAAAATTATTGCAAAATGACACTGTTTTTATAAGAGATAAAAGAAGCAGAATTGTTAGCAAATCTATTATTTCAAGCTTAACACTTAGCTCGTGGGAAAGACAGCAACTGAACAGCAGTTGAATGCTAGGAAATTCTGGAAAAGGCATATGGTGTTGTGTCAAATGCTAAAGAACTGAAGATTCCATTCTTGCAGATAAATTGGGATGCCAGAGAAGCAGCCTCTTTATATTTAAGTAGATTACATGTCAAATGGTAGGAAATGTCTAGCTGACTAGACAAGATGAAGACTTCTCTGTGTGGAGAAGCTCAGGGAGGGCTACTTCCAGGGAGCCCTCCTAGGATAAGGATGCTTGAGGAAATGAACCGGGACACACTTCTATTCCAAAATGTTAACAGGAAGCACGAGTCCAGAAAAGTGCCCTAAAATGTTGAAAAACAGCCGAACCATCCAGCCATTGTATATTCCTGTGATCACCATTTAACCATTTCAGATGGGGGGTGTACACAGTTCCTAGAGAAAAAGGCAGGAAGGAAATGTACCAGCTGCTGATAACATCACTGGTTCAGCAGAAAACCCTGTGCTTGAGGAGCCGGTGGCCGAGACAGCAGGGACACCATTTCTGATGGCCAAAACCAATTTCATTGGTTTTCATTACGGCTCAACCAACAGCCAAAGTCAAGAGCTCAGACAATGGAGTCAGACTGTTTCAAACCCCAGCTTCTCCTTGTGAGGATTTTAGTGATCGATATAATAAATCAACAACTAGTCCATAGCCAACATTTATCCCTCACTTACTATGTGCCAGGTCCTATTCTGAGTTGATTGCATTAACTTAGCACAATAAGCAAGTGGGAACTGAAGGAATCCAGGGTTCCTTTCCAGGAAGCATGGCTCCAGGCCCCATGGCTTCACCTCTTTGCAACGCCTCTTTGCCTCCCGTTGAAACCACAAAGAGAGAAGCTGGACGGCCTGTGTGCCCTTGGGCAAGCCGCTGAACCTCTCTGTGCCTTGTTTTGAAATGGGAATGGATAGCACGTATTTCATAAAATTGCTTTAAGTTTCAAATAAAATCTTTTTTTTTTAAAGATTTTATTTATTTATTTGACAGAGAGAGAGAGACAGTGAGAGAGGGAACACAAGCAGAGGAATTGGGAGAGGGAGAAGCAGGTTCCTTGCTGAGCAGGGAGCCCCATGCGGGGCTCGATCCCAGCACCCTGGGATCATGACTTGAGCCAAAGGCAGATGCTTAACCGACTGAGCCACCCAGGCGTCCTCAAATAAAATCTTGTTCACATACTCCTCGCATGGCCTCTGACACAGTGTAACCCACCAGAAGATAATTAATACACTTTCCTCGATAACCATATCACTCAGCTCTCTCTCAGACCCATAGGCAGCCCAGATTTCTTTGGATTCTGCAGTTTATAATTATTGATAAGGTCTTGTGAACCATAATTATGAAATCTTGCAGGCTTATGCTTCCATGTCCTCCGCTCCTCCTTTCAAGCCCCCATCCCACATCCTTTTCTCTCTCCCCCTCCCAGACTCCCAGTGGCCTCAAGGATTCTTGGGCGCCTCTCACATACACTCACCAACAGACCCCTGACATTTTCCACTGGGTCCCAGTGTCCACGAAGCCACGTGAGGGCAGCCCCTCGCTCTGTCCTTGAAGCCCCTGACCCTGCGGATGAGACTGCGGTCCTTGGTGTTGGCTCCCAGGGCTCACAGAGCTACAGACTCATAAAGGCCAAACAAAAAGAATCTGTGTTTTTCTCGCTGAGCCTCACCGTGTCCCCTTGACTCTTAATTAGTCACCTCTAGCCGTTGGTATAAAACAGTCTCCCTCAGGCTCTGTCCAGAGCTTCTCTCTGTGGGGCTCAGGCCAAGTTCCTGTCACTGGCCTGGGGAACAGACACCATCTGCTAGGCGAAACAAGTGTGGGGATCGCCAAAGGCTGCCCCAAACCAGTGAGTCTAAACTGGGATCCCCAGATGACCCCGTGTGCCTGGGTGTTCCTGGTTTTATCACCGATCGTCCCGTTTTATGAGATCGCCCTACTATCCCCTCCTGGGACAGTTAGTCAGCCTCATTTAAAAAATTCCCAGAACGTTCTGAGCAGCATCACTGAATTGGTCCACCAAGCATTGGGAGGACGGAAGGGAGAGTATCTGGAATGCTGAATGCGAGATCGCAGCCGCCGTGGACACTGCTTCCAGGCATGTGCCCTGGTTTATTCTCTACCAAAATGTTTGTGGTGCAGGCATGCCCTCCGTCTCAAGTGCCTGTGCTGGAGAACTAAGACTATCCCATCTGCTTCAGCCGAGTTAAGATGATTTGAAATGTCCTTTCTCAAAATCCGCCCCCCACCCTCATTCCTGTCTATCTATTTTCTGAGAATTTCTGAGTCCCAGCTTCCTCCAGGCTTGCTGGCGGAGCCCGCCTTCTGTGTGTGTGGCCCGCCAGTGTCCCACACTGCTGTTAATTGGGGGCCTGTGGTTTATTCACCCTGTATCATTTCGCCAGCATTTCTTTTTTGGCAAGGAAGCCTTTTTACATCCCACATTTCCGATTACATGAGGCTCAGACTGCATCCCTGCAGTCTTCCTGCTCTGTTTCTTTCCCTTGCTTTTCTTTTCATTCAATTTCGTGAGAAATCATGATGACTATGGAAAGATGGAACAGTATACCTTGGTCGCACCGAAATTAGCTCTTTAAAAAAAAAACAAAACCTAATATATTTGAGACGGACTTAAGGGGTTTGCTATTTCTCTCCAGGTGATCCCCTTACATGACTGGGGATCCTCTATATAGTTGGAGATGCATCTATCCCTTCAGTCCAAGGCTGCCAGTTGCTGAACACCCTTCGCTTCATCCCTCCCCTGCTGCCACCATAGGGGTGGGACGGCTTTCTCTCAGGGTTGTGCCCAGTGGAAGGATCCTGCCCACTGAGCCAGAGCCGGCACCATGGAAACTCTCCCCATCTTCAGCTCAGGCAGCGTGGGGGGCCAGGGCCTCCATGCCCTCCTAGGCCTGAGCCCCAAACCATGACAGAGCTTTTAATTTCTCATCCACTCGTCATTTTCCAGGGGAAGGGAAGGGTCCAGAAAGGTCAGGTTTCATCTAATTTGGGAGGCTTCCCCCTCCAGATGCCTTTCTGAGAGGGGTTACTCTTTCATCTCAAGAAATCCAGTGCCCCTGGGAGGCCACCATGGGCATTTTGCAGTGTGCCCACCCCCCTCAGAAAGAAAGTTCTCCCTGGCCTGGTGGGGTATGGAGGGGCTTATCTCCCAGCACCCCAGCATTTTAATATAAGCAAATGACATGGTCCTCCATATCCTGTGAATGCAGTTTCTAGCCACCCCATCTTCTAACCAGTTTGCAGCCCTAAATTTCCCTTTTATTCAGATTCTGAAGTTGTCACTCTCCCCAACTGAATTCCTGTCTCCACCTTCCCTGGGACATTCAGAACACTCACTCGGCTTCATGCCCTCCACACACCACCCCGGGTAATAACTCAATTCTTTCTGTTCTGTCTCCCAAGGTACTTTTTCAATATCAAACTCATCATTTGTCTGAGATTTCTGGTGTATTTGTAACACTTCTGTTCTAATGCCAATCACTGTAACGCTTATCGCAATAAGATTTCTGGACTTCGTGATCTAAATATTGGTTGAATGTTTGCTTCTTCTGCTAAACTTTAATCACCACTGGGGGTGGGGGCAAACGTGCTCTGTTTACCACTGCTGTATCTTTAGATCCTCGCACGGGTTTTGAGAGCATAGGTTTGGTCCAATAAATATTTGTTGGCTGAACTGAAAAATAAATGAATGATATTATAATTTCACTACAGAAGAAATGACTTTTTAATGGAAACCACATCACACGATTTCAAGAACAGTCTAATGATGGCTGCAGAAGAGCATTTTCGTTTCTGGAGAGCTGCAGACGGGGAGGGAAACAGTGAGGCGGCCAACATATGGTTGTTGGACCCGGGGAGAGGTCAGGCAGGAACTTGCCTGGCATGGGTTTTGTTACAGTGTATATAAAACAGAGACCAATCATAATTTTGGATCTGTAATTAGGCCTTTGATTTAATCTCTATATACTTCATTTCCTTTCTAAGGAAAATGAAAAGTAATAACTTCAACTGTTCTTTTAAGTAGAAACATTTTTGACATCCTTGGAAAGGCAAAAGGGAAATGAAGAACAAATTTGTAGAGGAAGTGTCGATGAATTTCTAAGCTGGGAGGTTTGTAGACCTCTTTGCTTGAGTTCCACTGGTTTCCTTGTTGTTCCTCCACTGTGCCAAGCATGTTGTTGCCTCAGGACCTTTGCATATGCTGTTTCTGTGGCCTGGAAAAGCTCTTGCCCAAATTTCTGTCTGACTTTCTTATTTTTCTCAGTCTTTTATTCATGAGGATCTTCTAACTCTCTGTGAAAAGTAAAGCCTCGCTCCCATTAGACTCTTTATCCCTCTTACTATTCTTTATATTTCTCCATGGCACTTATAACCAAATGACTTATGAGCTATTTATTTATTTTTTTGTTGTCTGTCTTCCCCCACTAGAATATAAGTTCCATGAAGGCAACTTTGTCTATTTTACGGCTAAATGCTTCCTTCCTAGAACAGTGCTTGGTGCATTCGAGTGCTTGGAGCAATAGTGCATCACTCAGTAAATACCCCAGGAATTAACACTTGAATGAAGTTGGAGTGATTGCAACTCTCTTGCATAAACCATTGGTTTAGTCCAAATGCTGATGAAGGTCTTCCAGTAGCGCTTGGAATTGGCTCACACAGCAGCTTAGGAGAGAGCTGACTATGTGCATGTCTTCCCAATTCTGCATTCATTGACCTCAAGCTGGTAATTTAAACCTGGCCATTGCGGGAGTATTTACACCACAGAAGTAGGCAGATGCTATACATTAAACTTTTTATTTCTTTTTTTTTTTTCCTGGAGAATCACCTCTAAACATTTTTTTAGCACACCATTGGTCTTACCCAGACATTTGCCTAGAAAATGATGATGCCCAATATAAAAACAATATTTTGTAAAAAGTACAGGCATAACTCGGAGGTAATGTGGACTCGGTTCCAGACCACTGCAATAAAGTGAGTATCACAAAAAAGTGAGTCAAATGAATGTTTTGGTTTCCCAGTGCATATAAAAGGTGTTTATACTATAATGCAGTTGATTAGGTGTTCAATAATAGCATTATGTCTAAAAAATGTGCATACCTTACTTAATTTTACTTTATTACTAAAAAATGCTGGCCATCATCTGAGCTTTTGGTGAGTCATAATCACTGATCACAGATCACCATAACAAATATAGTAGTAGTGAAAAAGTTTGAAATATTGCCAAAATTACCAAACGTGACACGGAGACTCACAGCAAATGCTGTTGGAAAAATGGCACCAACAGCCTTGCTGGATGTGGGCCTGCCCCACAGCTTCAATTTGTAAAGAATGCAATATCTGCAATGCGCAAAACAAAAGGAAACAAGGTTTAGACATGTTAGCAATTCAGTGCCCCTAAGGAGGAGAGGAGTTTTAGAGGACTCAGGGATGAAAGAAAAGCTTTCGGTGACACGTGGGAAATTGGGATCTAAGGAAAACTGAATTTAAATAACTTCAGAAAGGGGCACCTGGGTGGCTCAGTTCATTAAGTGTCTGCTTTCAGCTCAGGTCATGATCCCAGGGTCCCGGGGTCGAGTCTCTAGTCGGGCTCCCTGCTCGGCAGGGAGTCTGCTTCTCCCTCTTCTGCTCCTCCATCGCGCTCGTGCTCATGCATGCTCTCTCGCTCTCAAATAAATAAATAAAATCTTTAAAAAAATTAAAAAATAAATAACCTCAAAAAATAGTAAAATGGATTCAAAGTATAGAAAATCATTGAACGCAGGTTCTGAAAGACCGTGTATTGTGTAAGAATATTCCATGTAAAGGATTTAGAGTGGTATCTAAGAACACAAGAAGGCATGGAGATGTCTTAGGCTCAGGAGCTCAGTACAACTCTGCAGCTTCTGCCCCGGACCAGATATAGGGCGTCTTATGAATAATAACACGGATTGGAAGACATAAATACAAATCAGATTTGCTCTTTTCACTTGCAAGCCCAAACTGTCCATGCTCCTACCTCTTTGGCAGAAAAATAGCCCCTCCTTAGAGACAGAATCACAGGCCAGCTCTCTATTCCTCACCTGCACTGACCTCATACACCTTTATATTCCAACCATTCAAGATGCCTCTGCCGTCTCAGTGAGCTTCGTGGTAAGGGAGCCCCAGGTCTGGGCTGGACTCCCCAGCAGATTCTGGCCCGCCCCTTTCCTGCAAACCCCTAAAGGGACATATTGTAACCTCCGTTAATATGGTGCCTGACGCTATCCCCTGTCCCCTGCCTGAGTGTGCATCTCTCCTCAATCAGCAAACTCCTCATTCTTCCAGATCCGTCTCCGTGGAATTCTTGCCTGACTTTCAGTACTTTGGGGATCAAAGAAGAGTAGGTTTCCCATTCTCAAAGCATCCATGAGACACATCAAACTGCTGCCTGTCTGTGGAGGTGTGGACTTTAGCGGTGTCACGATCCCTTTGCTTTGTCCCTGGTGCTTTGTATGTCTCGTCTCACTGATTTTCAAATACGTGTGAGAGGGGGCAGACACGTCCTATATTTTTTTAAAGTGAAGTCGGTCCGTGATCGTAGCTAATTATACAAATTCAAACGATACAGAAATATTTTGAATTAAAGTTGAAAGTGTTCCTTCCCATCTCCTAATCCCACTCCACTGCCCCCAGGTAATTTCTCTCTGGGGGTCTTTTTAAATTGAAGTCTAGTTGACACATGGTGTTACATTAGTTTCAGGTGTGCGACATGACAAGTCTATATGTTATGCCGTGCTTGCCACAAGCGTGGCTCCCATCTGTCACCAGGCAACGCTATTACGGTCCCATTGACTATATTCCCTATGCCGTGCCTTTCATGCCTGTGATTTATTCATTCTCTAACTCCAAGCCCGTACCGCCCACTGCCCCCTTCACTCCTTCTTTCGTTTTTAAGATTTTATTTATTTGAGAGACAGAGAGACACAGCGAGAGAGGGAACACAAGCAGATGGAGTGGGAGAGGGAGAAGGAGGCTTCTCGCTGAGCAGGGAGTCTGACGTGGGACTCCATCCCAGGACCCTGGGACCATGACCTGAGCCGAAGGCAGACGCTTCACTGATCTAGTCCCCCAGGCTCCCCCTTCACCCCTTCTGCCCATCCCTCCACCACCCTTCTCTCTGGCAACCATCAGTTTGTTCTCTGTATTTATGGGTCTGTTTCACAGGTAATCTCTTCAGAACCGCTTTGGTTTATTCTTCTAGTTAGTGGACCTGTGTGTGATTTCATAAAGACATTGGTTTTTGCTTGGTTGGTTGGTTGCTTGTTACATAGTAGAATCATGTTATCCAAATATATTGTTCTGTGAGTTTTTGCTTTTTACATCATAGTGTACCTTGGCAACTTTTTGTCAGCACATAGCTCCAAGTGTTAAATGATACATTGTACTTTATTTCAGAAGCCCCTTGTTAATGGATATCTAGCTGTTTGTAATATTTGGCCACTTCATACAAAGTTGCAAAAGACATCCTTCAGCACAATCTTGGGGAACACATACAAGGGTACATTCTACAGGGCACATTTCTGAAAGTGGGCTGTGTGCCCATCAGTGTATAAGACAGAGAACACAAATCCCCTGACCCTTGCTAATAAACAGTGGATGTTATCAGCTTCTCAAAACACTAGAGTGGGCTTGAGACTAGGCAACTCAACTGTTCTGTTTGGGGCTAAAAGTCAAATCCTTTGGTTTCAGGGTAATTTCTGTACAACCATAGTTGTTTTCCTTTTGGTGTCTGGTGGTATCTCCTGCCCTTCAGATAGAGAGCGGCTCTTGGAAGCTGGCCGGCCAAGGTTATCACGGGCGGCTCTGTTGCGTCTGTGCCCTGGACGCAAGCCGTGCCCGGGGGACCTTCCTGCGGAAGAAGTAGGTGTTCAGGGCGCATGGCACCGCCATCAGCAGAGGTCACTGCGGAGAGCAGAGCCCCTGAGCTGGTCCAAACCGTCCTGGTGGCGGCAGCCTGGCTCTCCGCACCAGCCTGGCTATTTAGTCTGGGAGGATGTGCAGGGCAGGCGCAGATGCAGCGGCGGCCCTTCGCATTCCTCCAGGCAAGCTCATTTATCAAGACCCAGGCTGATTAAGTGTAAAGGGACGGGTGTCAGGGGCCAGGTGACATGGTGCGTGCTGCCTTTCACCTCCAAGGAGTGAGGGTCAAGTGTCAGCCCTGGACACTCTCCAAGTGCCTTCTCAGGAGGATTGAGGGGCCTTCTTGTTTAGGAACAGAGATCTTTTGTTCACACACACACACACACACACGCACAGAACGTCAGTTATCCTTTAGCGTCTGCCAAGGCAGGGCAAGCCCTACATGCAGATGCTTAGGTGGTACGTGCAGAGCTGCAGACGCAGATGATGCATCACCCATGCCGATGGCCAAACACATACACAACCTGCGTCGCCATGCCTGGTGGGATGCGCACGGGTTCCTGTGGGGCCCATTTACCGAGGGAGGCCACAGACACCCTGCAAGGAAAGAACAGCTACATGGAGTATTTTTTTTCTCCCAAAGGTGCTTTTGCTCATATAACAAAAAAGGGCAATCTTACAGTGTCTTGCTTCACTGTGTGTGTCCTTCTATGAACAGTGTGAGAAATGTTCATGCAAGAGGTGTGATTATAGAGTAAGGAGGCTTTCCTTTTTTTTTCCCCCCAAAAATGGTTTATAAATTCAAAATGTATCATTTTTCTGGGGAAAAAAGATGTGTGTGTTAGCACACGGGTTCTGCCCTCGATGAAGGAAGTTAAGGCATACTGAAGAAGGTGTTTGTTTAAGGACCCCATATCCCTTTATGTCCGCGCTAGCTATTTAAACTGAACCCATGATCACTTCTTATAAAAGTAGATTGAGTTTTGCAACTATAGGAAAGGGGACCCCTGCTCTCAACATCTGTCCTGTTATCAACTTGAGGGTCTTGCCGCTCCCATTATGGACTTACACCACACTTTGAAGGTAACAAAAAATCGGAAGCGTCTCCTGAAAAATAACATATATTATACATTTTAATGTATATGTATTGTTTTTCCTTTATTGAGGTGTAATTTACATATGATAAATGCACAGATCTTGAAGAGTAAAGCTAAATGAGCATATATATATATATATTTTTTTTTAAACATAGGAACATACTTTATAAACTCTCTTGCAATTTGCTTTGTTTTCTTTTTAGACTTTATTTTTTTATTTTATTTTTTTTTTTATATATATATTTTTTTATTCTTATGTTAATCCCCACACATTACATCATTAGTTCCAGATGAAGTGTTCCACGATTCATTGTTCGCGCACAACACCCAGTGCTCCATGCAGAATGTGCCCTCCTCAATACCCACCACCAGGCCAACCCATCCTCCCACCCCCCTCCCCTCTAGAACCCTCAGTTTGTTTTTCAGAGTCCATCTTCTCTCATGGTTCGTCCACCCCTCCGATTTCCC
>NC_138380.1:84441264-84511917 GCF_054177405.1 Leptonychotes weddellii
TTGTAGGTGTTCAGAATGGTTTGATCCCTATCCAGCTGAATTCCTGAGAGGAGACGAAATCCAGGTCTCCTACTCCTCCGCCATCTTGCTCCGCCCCCTAGACTTTATTTTTTAGAGCAGTTTTAGGTTCACTGCAGAATGGAGAGGAAGTGCAGAGTTTTCCCATAGACCCCTGCCCCATGCATGCACCCCCCCACCCACAATATCAAGGTCTCCCCCCCAGCGTGGTACATTTGTTACAATTGATGAATCTACCCTGACACATCATTATCACCCAAAATCCACAGCAAATTTTTTCAAAGTGCACACAGATTGCATGCCTTTTTTTCAGGCTGCATTGCCATGCTGAACGTAAGTGGTGTAGAGGTGAGCTTCTGCAACGTTTCTCCCCAAAGATTAAGTACTGATGTGAGAAACAGAGTAGCGTCGACAGCCCAAAGGAGAGGGGCACTGAAAGTATTACTGTCGCAAATTGTGCTGCCTTTTTTTGGTTTGGCTTGATTTTTCCCTAAGCCAGATGTACCAAGCACTTGGCTCTGGATTTTTGTGAGGATTCCTTTTTTTCCCCCCACTAAAAACCTACCTAAGGAAATGTTTCTAAACATTTGTTTCAACTAAACAAACGTTTCAAGTTGGTTCCAAGGAGCCAGGTAGGAGAAACAAACATCCAGAAGCAAGGAAGTCTTCAGGGCTCAGATCTTATAATAAAGTCTCGTGTAGCCGGCCCCCATGTCACGCTGTCTTAATTGCTCTCCTTGGCCCCCCGTTACCCCTGTGTTCTCTGCCCTGTTGCCAGTGTGATCTTTTCAAAACACAAATCCATCGGGCAATTCCTCTGCTTGCTAATAGGACGAGATCAAAGTGACTCTATTGCTTACAAGATGAAATACTAATTTCCTGACAAACAGGCCCTTGGGCTTCTATTACTCCTCCTGATGTCCCTTACACTGCCGCTGAGCTGCATCATCGCTCAACGAGGCCGGGCCAGCTTCTTCATGCAGGGTCTTCTGTGCATTTTCATCTCTGGAGAGCTAACTCCTCTTCTGCCCCCTCACTGAAGCCTCCCTCAATCGCTCAGGCTGAGCGAGTTTGTTACCCTCTGTCCAACCTCAGCATCACTGTATTCTTCCCTCTGACCAGAACACACCACATTCTCTCTTATTTTTTTTGTGCATATGCCAATCTCTTCATTAGACTGCAAGTTTGCAATGGCAGGCTTCGCTCTTTTCTTGTTTTTGTAACCCCACCATCTAGAGATCTGCGCATGCAGGAGTTCAACAAACGTGTTAAATAAAGGAATAAATGGTAGTATTGCAGAGTTAAGGAAACTGGAGACTGTCGATTAAATTAAAAAAAAAAAAAGCCCAGCTGTAGATTTGGTGATTGTGTTAACAACTATAAATTAAATTCTTATGTGAGATGTACCCAGGGTGGTAAACATACATATTCCCGTAGACATTCCTGGAGACTGTGATTCGGGATGTCTGTCGTCAAGCTCAGGCTCCTGGATGCTCATCACTTGTCCGAGGTGGTTCTCACGACTGTAATATCCACACGGAAAACTCCGAGTGAGAACAGCCAGCTGCACTGTTATGGCAGGTGGTGTGGCCAGTCTCCCAAGGAAGAGCATACACATACTGAGGGCTTACTGGAGGCCAGGCTCCCTCCTGGTGTTCGCGTGGCCCCAGTCATTTTCAACTGGTTGCCACACCAGCAGTAGGGGCTTAATCCTCCCACAGGGGATGCTTCCTATGTGAGTGAATTCAGAGCAAAGTTTAGTTAACTAATTGAATCTTATTCTCTTTGCATAACGTGAATATCTGATGTTCTCCTTTCATTTTGTATAAAATGGCTGCATGAATTAAAGTCCATGGTTGGCGATGGTAATGCTGAATATCCACTCTGGAACTCCAGAGTCTCAGAGCACCCTCAAAAGAACAGCCCCGAATTAGAATGCAATGCGTCCCCTCGGGGAGCAATAGCCCGCCGCAGTTCAAAATCTCTGGTCTGGTGCCAGATTCCATCGGCCCCTCACCCCTCACCTGTTTGATCCTGCAGGAAGTGATCACCATGCCTGGTCAAAGTTGAGATGTGGCAAATACTCATTTACCTCGGTTTATCAATATATTTCAGACCCAATCCTGGAGACAGGTTTTAAGGCAAGGGAGGAGTCAAGTCAATGGAAGACATGAGAAGCGAAGTCATGAGGCTGGGTGAGCAGGGTCACCTGTAGGTGCTACCCAAGGGCAGAAAGGGGTGACAGAAAAGGCATTTCGCTTCAACCTCCTGATAGAGTCTGGAGTCTTAATTATGGGAATAGTGTAGTGATTAAAAACAAGCATTCTTGAGGCGCCTGGGTGGCTCAGTCGTTAAGCATCTGCCTTCGGCTAAGGTCATGATCCCAGGGTCCTGGGATCGAGCCCCGCATCGGGCTCCCTGCTCCGCGGAGAGCCTGCTTCTCCCTCTCCCTCTGTCTGCCGCTCTGCCTACTTGAGCTCTCTCTCTTTCTCTCTGTTAAATAAATAAATAAAAATCTTAAAAAAAAAAAAAAGACAAGCATTCTTGGTCTCTGGATAGTAACAGCTACTTTTGAGCAGCACAAGAAATCACTCTTCAACTGCATATCTCCCTTCCGCCATAGAGAAGTGGAACCCTACATCCCAGAGGGGCTGCAGACATTGCCCTTTCCCAGCCCCTGGAGGGCCCATGACAAGGTTTGGTCGAATCGGGGCTGTAGCATGAAGAACAGCACTCAGACAGCGGAGCCTAGTCTCCTGGAGCTTGCTGGGTGGGCCTGTAGTCACATACCCACCACAGGTGTCTCTCGAAGCAGCGACCGTGTGTGTCCAGAGCTTCAGCTGCATTTCCTCCTAATTCTTGCTTAACAACATTGACGGTTTTTCATCTTAGAGACGCTTTTCTGTGAAACCTAGAGGGGTTCGTTTTTTGGTGCAAGCCAAGAGATTACATTCACTCCCTTAAATTTCACATTGTTGGATTGTATCACTCGCTGTCATTTATTGAGATGACTCTTAAAAATCTAATTTTGTCGTATTTTCTGACCCTCCCCATTTGATTTCTTCTAAAAATTCTGGAAGCCTGTTTCCTTTAACCAGGTAGTTGATAATATTGGTGATTGTACAGACGTAGTATATATAAACAAGAAATTTATAGCATTATCAATATAATATTATTGATGATGTCATACAAATGTATAATACACCACTGAGAAGTTGATAGTATTGTTACAGATCAGGTCATGTTGAACACAGAGCCATTGGTCACTCCAGTAGATATTGCCTTCGAGTTGCTTCCCTTCGTCCTTCTATTCACTGTGTCACCTTACAGAAGTAGAGTACATTTCTTCTATCCTTTTCTTAAAATTGAAAACATTCTGCTCCTCTCCAAGCTTCTCATGCTTTTCCCATCACAATCCTCCTCTGAATGTTATCAAGAATAAATCAACATCTATTCTTCAAGTTTTCCTCTTGCCCTATCCATCTGTATCCTCAAAATCAATTATTTGGGGATTATTTGATGACGATCAATTATTTGAGTTTCATCTTAATAAAAATCTAAGAATAGCCCACGTTGTGTCTGTGATTTTTGGAAGCCTAAGTTTATCTTCTACTTGGGTCTTCCTAATATAACTATCAGAAATTACAGAAAACTTATTTTTTTATCCTGAGCCCAACTTAGAACAAAATTTCCTCATATCTGAATTCACAGAAGTGCTAATTCACAGTCAACACCATTGGTTTCTTGGGGTATTAATAACAACAAACGTGTTCAAAGAATTTTATTACTTACAAATATCTACTATGTATCAATTTAGGGAGCAGAGAATCTGAAGGGTTACGTTTTTCTTTACAGGGCCCCGTGAGATATTTAATTCCACAATACACAGCAAAATTATTTGTCAATAAAACACAAATGATATTATGCATATGAAATATCAGGTCATGTGCACAAGTACTCATGAAAAACAGTATTTTATCAAGTGTGACCAACTATTTACAAACTTTTCTGTGAAAATTAATTTCCTACTGATTTCACTGGGTTAGCACTAATTTGTAGGAAAATTGGAGCATACATGGTATCTATTTTTATTTAAAAATATTTAAGGGAATTCAGAGAAAGAAACTTAAAATTTTTTTACATAATGTTCAAAAATTTATAAAGATGTTTGAGTCATTCTGGACAACATTATTGGAATTTAGATATTATAACCTATTAGATAACTACTATCTTCCTGGTATCCAAATCAGAAAATTGATGAACCAGGTTGTTAAATAATGTGTTCCAATCTGATACTAGAGCTGAGATTCTCACTACACTGTGGCACACCTCACATTTCTTCTCCACTGAGATCATTCGTAATCAGAGTCGATTATGCTCTCTAACCAGGATGGACAGCAACCTGATGAAGTGCTTAGAGAACAGACTCTCAGTCAGGCTGCTTGGGCTTCAGTGCCAATCTTGCCACTTAGCACCTGGATGATCTTGTGCAAGTAGCTTAATCTGAGTCTCCGCATGAGTGCAGAGTCCTAAAACAATAGCAACTACGGCCCAGGATCATGGAAACTACTCAATGAGATGATCTTGGTAAAGGATATAGCAAAATGCCTGGCAGAAAATTAGCCCCCGAGGTCAGCTCCAGCAACTGAGTTGCTGCGACTTTCTGCCATATACGATGCAATCCTTATTTCTCTCTTTTACTTTTTAATCTTTTTTATAATTTAAAATACGCGTCTCAGTCTAGCCGATCTCATCCTCGCTGGCTGTCAAAATTTGCAAGATACATGGGTGCATTTTCTCAGCTCTGATCCTGTCCTCTGCAGCAGCATCTCTGAATCCCAGGGAGCAGTCAGCAGGTGCAAACAGAAGCTAAGAAACCCAAGCCATGCCAGATGCTGTGCTTTTGCAAAACTAATGTTTCCAGGTGTCCTGAGGGAGAGGTTCTGCATCCCTATCAATCCTCCCTTTATGCCAAGTCTGTGTCTCCAGAAGATTCCATCCTCCTTTGCCTTCTTCTGTAGGTGCTGCCTATAATATCAGTCTCACCATGAGACGTATCTGTCTTTATTTGAATCTGGTAAATCTCTCCAGCATGGAATTGTAACACGGACTTCCATCCACCCTGCTCCACACCTATCAACAATACTGCGAAGAAATTTCAAAGTGAGTTCATGTCAACGCAGACTTTCTAGAATCGCACTCTGGGATCTCTTATTTCTGAATTCTGCCGACAACACTTCATTAGTTAATGCTGACACCCTTCAACATAAGACATTTTCTTTCTTACCTGGATGAATATTTCCCATTAGGCAGGACCACCTTCAGCCCCTTTCCAAATTAGTGTGAAATATTTCTCTACCCTAAATGGAACCAATAGCCCCAGGAGAGGATGAAGTCTCATCCTTAAAAGTATACGATCTTTGGATACGTAAGACGGAACACATGTATAAATGCATTCTATCTATTTCCCAAGAGATCACTTAATTTTCTCAATCACTGGTCCACACATTCATTCATCAATCAGTACTCTGCCAGAAGTAAGAAGATGTAGTTTTGGGGAAAACCAGCAGGCAGGAATATGGAGTTCAAAAGCTGTTCCTGGTAAAATATGCTATCTGAGGACATGAATTCAAGCAAGCCACGGGTTGAGGAGTAGATGTAACATCTTCAGCCTCCTGCTGCCCTCCCCATTTCTCTTGCATCTTTGATGGGATTCACTTGCCCACAAAACAGAGAAGCTGGAAACTTATCTTTTAAGGAACATAGCCTCAAAGTTGTCATGAAAATTACAAGTCATAATAAAATCATAGATTCTAAAAGTTGGAAAGACCTTGAGGGTGATCTAGTTAATACAAGGACAATGGAGGGCTCTTTTTTTTTTTTTTAAGATTTTATTTATTTATTTGACAGAGAGAGACACAGAGAGAAAGGGAACACAAGCAGGGGGAGTGGGAGAGGGAGAAGCAGGCTCCCCGCAGAGCAGGGAGCCCGATGCGGGACTCGATCCCAGGACCCTGGGATCATGACCTGAGCTGAAGGCAGTCGCTTAACCAACTGAGCCACCCAGGCGCCCCAATGGAGGGCTCTTTAGCGTGATGCAAATTTTTCTCATATTCTTTTTGGGAATTCTTTAGAATGGGAGTTTGTAGTTTTGTGTGTGGCTGCGTGTTTCTCTCATCTTTAAAAATTAATTTTTCCTGTTTCATCCGAGTTTCTTTTTTTCTTTTTTCCATGTAAAGATAGTTGAGTGAGGGGAAGGACACCGCAGCTGAGGGCAATGCTTCCTGTTGAACCATATCAACCTGTCTCTTTTAAGAGCATCAAAGGAGGCTTTTCCTCTTAAAACACACCATGGTTTTTGACAATTGGTCAGATGCAGTGGCAGCTGTAATTGGGGAGTTACATGGTACCTGGGAAGCCACCGGTGTGCCTGAAGGTTTGCAGAGGGGATGGCAACCAAGAGACAGGTGTCCGTCGGTGGAGGACAGAAACGCCAAAGAAGAGCCAGTCATCGGCCAACTGACAAAACTCATTCCCAGGCTTCAGTTAAATCGAAACCAGTTGTGCCTCACTGAGGAAAACAGCCAATTATTTGGTTCTTTACAAGAGAAGACAGAAGAGCCTTCGGGCCACATTCTGATGTTCTTGTCTGAAGGGGGTACCCTATGGAAATCATAAATCAACAAATTTCATGGTTAAAAATATCTGATTTCATGCCTACTTACATTTCTACAAATATCATATTGAAACTATGAAGTATGTGCTATGGCCGGCTCCCCTTGAAATTCTCCCGTGTACTGTTGGCTTCCACATGATCTAGCAAGCTGCTTGAGTCACAGCTATGGGAAAAAGCTGGTTAAAAATTTTCTAGGCATGTTCAACTTTATAGTACAGATTTGACTATTTTATTTTATTTTTTAAGATTTTATTTATTTATTTGTCAGGTGGAGAGAGAGAGAGAGAGCACAAGCAGGGGGAGTGGCAGGCAGAGGGAGAAGCAGGCTCCCCGCTGAGCAAGGAGCCCGATGCCGGACTCGATCCCAGGACACTGGGATCATGACCTGAGCCGAAGGCAGACACTTAACTGACTGAACCACCCACGTGTCCCCAGACTTGATTATTTTAAAATCAACTCCCATCCTGCTCACTTTGTGACTCTGTGACATGGGATGAAATGGACTGCTCCTTAGTCCCTTCTTAAGAAGACGTTCTGTAGCCCGAGCTCTCCCAGGACCTGAGATACAATGGAAGTAATCCAGTTAAAGAGGTTTCATTTCCTTCAGCAAAATTTCTTTAGCTCAAGGACCCTTGAGATCCTTCCCTTGTAAGTCAAAAGGCTCCATGAGATTTCTTATACACCGCAATAAATACCCACAATATTCTGGTTTATTTCTTCCACCCCTTGGTATCTGCTAATTTCTTCATGATCCTCCTGACACTGTTCATCTCCCAGAGAAATGCACTGCACCTTTTCCTCTGGATTTTGAGGTCTCAAGGCACTCTGATTATGAACCAACTCCATTTCTTCTGGGTTGTTGGTAGGCACATTTTGTTCTGCTATAAATACCACAGCTAAGAATCGGGGATCAACCTTACCTGTTACCACATATTCTAGTGCCAACACAACTAGGGAGAGCCTTTCGCTCCCATCCCATATCTACTTCTGGTGGAGATTTGCTCTTTTCACAGGGCAGGACTGGAAGTCAATCCAAATTTCATGTGTCCTGCAACATCAAATTGTCCCTCCTCTGAAGTGGTCGGTCTGTCATCAGACCCCTCTCTCTCTCTCTCTGCTGGGGGAGAGTCTCTCTTTTAGGAATGCTGCTGAAGAGATTTGGAGATGACTGTATCCCTGTGGCCTCTTAGATTAGGCTCTGGAGAGAAGCACATGAGTCTTCCGCTTGAGGCAGGCTTGTGGGCGATACTGCAGATTAGCTCCAGGTGTGGCCGAGGACACCTGAATAGGCCTAAATACAGAGGGTCACAATGGAGAGAACTCTAACTGGCTCCCCACAAATCTTCTTAGGCATGGGTGATGAGTTTTGAATAAAAAAATTATATTTGAATATCTTTCTAATACATCTTAATTAGCTGGGGTATGTCTTACCAATGTGCCACAGATCCTGCTATTTCCTATTGTTTGTACCTTTTCTTTACCTGGCATGACTTGCTCACTGGCGTTCTTCTGCTCCTTGAAGGCATGCGATTTCCAGCTCTGAGACCTTGCGAATTAGCATTGCAAATGCCGGCTAAGGAAAGAGCCCCTCGTTTGGCAACTATACAGTATTTAATGTATGTTAATGAATGGAATTCACAAAGGGATGACTTTTATTCTTTTAGGATATTCATACACACACACACACACACAGATAATTAAGAAATAAAATGTCTTCATGTTCTGTGGTTAGCAAGACCCAGAAGAAAAAAAAAATCAAATTCTCATGTTATTTCTTTTTTTTTCCTTACTGAGAGTTTTATTATTTTTTATTATTATGTTATGTTAATCGCCATACATTACATCATTAGTTTTTGATGTAGTGTTCCATGATTCATTGTTTGCGTATAACACCCAGTGCTCCATGCAGAACATGCCCTCTTTAATACCCATCACCAGGCTAACCTATCCTCCTACCGCCCTCCCCTCTAGAACCCTCAGTTTGTTTCTCAGAGTCCATCGTCTCTCATCTCATGTTATTTCTGATGCTACTTAGAGATCCAGCAGAAAAAAGCCAAGCAACTCTAGTGTGCAAAGGATTCTGAGTTAAGAAACTAAAACAGATTTTCTAATAGCACAGAGCCAAGAACCTTTCCACATATCCTGTGCACAAGAGCGGTTCATGGGGCTGAGGTCCTGGGCAAACCATGCTAATGGGCGCAGCTGGGAACTCCCCCATGCTGGTTGTGCCCTGCGCTCCGTGGGTGCCACCGAAGGGCAGCGTCCTCACAACTGGGAGCCTAGGGTTCTATGCGGTGTAGGAAGCAGCTTCACTGGGTTGAATACACTTCAGTGGTAGTGATAGCAATTCTGAGTGTCCTACCTGTTTGTTCTGACCTTCCGGTTTAGCACCTGGTGGTGGGAGGCTGGGGCTAGCCAAGAAAAAGAAGATTCCGAGACCGGAAGCGTCTTAGGAAGAGCCCTAAATTAATAAGAAAAATTCCGGGAAGATGGATATGGTCCTCTATGTTTAATCCTTTTGTGAACTTATTGACCAGATACTTTGATAGAACTTAATAGATGTCAGGCACCATTCTAAGCTCTTAAAAATAGTAACCTTAATCATGACAACAACCTTGTGAAGTAGGTGTTATTATTATTCCCATTTTCCAGATGAGGAGATTGAAGAACAGAGACCTAAGGGAACTTGCCCAGGGCGCACAGCTCTAACGGATGGGGCCAGAAAAGGAAGGACTCAGTGCCATCATCGTGCTTACACAGTGCCTTGTGGCTTTTCCTAGTGAAGTGCCAGGTCTGGTGGCCATGAGGTGGGTTGGTGATACTCAGGAGGGGCAGTCTTTTCAGAATGGGACTCGAAGACTTTTCCCCTTGCCGTCCCATTGTTTGGAGAACAATGAGAGAAGAAAGTGAGAGAAGAATGGGGTGGCTCTGGTCTCCCCACCCTCTTTTGCCTGACTCTTTACCCCCCAGGCTCCTCCCTGGTTCCTCCCTCCTCCTTGGCCGGAGTGCAGCCAGTCAATGCCAAGGTGTAAACACTTACATCAGAAATATCTCAGGAGTTCTCCAGGAAGCAAACTGGATTAAGAAGAATGAAAACTGGATTCTCGCATTTACTCTGCTTCTAACCAGCTGTGTGACCTTTGGAAAATCAGAACCTCTCTGGACTTGGGATTCTTCATCCATGGAGAGAAGAGAATAATGCTAAGCTTCTGTAGAGTTCAGATACTCCATGATTCTATGATATAAACAAACCAAATATTTTAGCAAATGTTCCTAAAATGTTGATAAAACAACTTAAATTGACTGTGTTAATTTCAATTCCATGCATTTCAAAAACAGGATCTTCCCTCGTTTTTGTTTTCACTCTTGTTTTCTGTTTATATAAATGTTCTTACTTGTTATCACAGGAGGTAAGGAAGGCTTCATACTGCCTGACCAGGTTTCACTGTATTTTATTATTTTATATTATGTTATATTATTTTATTGCAGTCTGAATGTCATAATACAAATCAGAATAGTCCAAAATAGTGCAGAGCCTGTCAAGATTTTCTTGAGGAAATTCACAGGAACTTCCTGTATTTTCACAACCACTTAGCATACGCCAGATGGAGAAAATAATGCACTGCTTCCCAAGGAAGTGGGACATTTAGTGAAGCGGGTTTTCACACATAAAAATACTATCTTTTACCTCGGAGCAACCCATGGATCTCTGAAGGGGAAAATGGCCAGATATCTGCACTGCTTTTGTGGTAGGAGGAAGTCGCTTTCTAAATGGGAGAAGGACTTCTTCCAGCTCCGTTATGTGGAAGTGCTTCCGTAGGTGTGCTGGAAACTTGCAGAAGACACAGGCCGCCCGCCCGGCTTAAGGACAGGAGGCTTCCAGGAAAGGCATTGCTGGCGCGGGGGGTGAAGCTGGGCGCTCATAGGGGGCTGAGCAGGGCCAGGCCAGATCAGTAGCTCTGGGGCCGCCTTCAAGGGCTGCATCTGAGGCCACGAGCACCTTATAAAAATCCAGTCTGGGGACTGCTTGGCTCAGAGACTTCCTGTGGGGTCTGGCTACCTACCACTTTCTGCTGTGGTTGCTGACCTTCTTGTTAGCATCTCCCCGCTCGGGACTGGATTCTGCCTCCTGGCCAGCCCCCCGCCTGGAGACCTCCTGAAGGTTGTCAGGCCTCCGCATGGGGTCCTGAGGCTCCCCTAGAGAGATGCTCTCTCCTCAGCCCAACACCGAGGTGCCTCTGGTCATCCCTGACTCCCTCTCTCATCTCATATCTGGGGATCGGCTGCTGTGTCACCAGCCTCCCTAGACATCCTAGTTATTACTGCTTGAGGTTCTGTGGGAGGCCTGGGCCTCAGCTAGCTGCTTCTCCTCGGGGTCTCTCATGTGGCTGCAGCAGGTGACGGCCACTTGGACTGTTCCATGAGGCTCCTTAGAGGGCTCAGTCTCTCTGAGTTCCATGTGCTCAGCCGGATGCCGCGGCCTTTCCATGTGGGCTTTCATGTGGGGTTTCCAACCTGGTGGCCCAACTTCTAACACGAACTCTTGGGGCTCCCATAGTGACCAAAGCCAGAGCTGCTAGGCCTTCCACAGGATGCACAAGGGGAAGCCGGCAGGGGGGGGTGGTGGTGGAGAAGGGGGGGTAGGAGGCGGCCCATTGGGAAGGCTGTGAGTGCTGCGGGTGGGGTAGCCCGCTCTGCAGTTAGCCAGGCTCCACCTCAGGCAGTGCTCCCACAGACGCCTCCCACATCCTCCCTCTCCTCCTCCCAGTCAGCCCTCTGACCTCCCCTTCTCCATGTCTGTGCCCAGCTCCCAATCCGAAACTGTAGCATCAACCTTCCTACTCTCCGTACCCTTTCCTAGCTCTATCTTCCTCCTCTGGACCATAACCATTAAACAAAACATCTATTTTACCTCTTGATCTCATTCTTTTCTTGTTCTGGCCATGGTAGAGGGTGGGGAAATACACAACAGCAGCAGTGTTGGTTTAATTCATTGCTGTGTCCTCCACCCAGTCCTGAGAACAGCGCAGGGCAAACAGTGAGACTCCCCAAATACGCACTGAAGGAGTGATCGCTAACTCCCACCTCCCCTTCACACTCCTGCTTGGTGCTCCTCTGAGTGACTGTACCCCGTTTCTAAGAGTGACTGGGCTGGTCCCTGGTTGTCGAGGATGACCACTCAGGGCAACCTCCTGAAGTGGCTTTGTAAGACAAGGAGGGGATGGGTTTTAAACATGAGACGTTGGTGGGAGGATATCCCAGGGGTGCTTGGTGTCATCCCATGTACTACATGAACGGAGGGCAGAGAACAATCTTGCCATGGTGAGCCTTTGTTGACAGGAACCCAGGATTCAACGGGAAAGATGTAGAAAATCACACTGCCTAGGTCCGGGATTTCTAGACTGCAGAAGGCTAAGAAAACCAGTGTGTCTCCAACAGGACATCAGCATCTAAAACCGTGAGCTTAGGGGATGCATTGTTCAAAGGAATGGGCATCAGCTCTTGGATGCCTATGACCCAGGCATTCTGGTACGTGCTCTCCATATAACACTAATCCTGACCACAATGCTCCAGGAAGGAATTACTTCCCCCCTCCCCCCAGATGGGGAAACGGAAGTCACATAACCAAGTCAAGATCCAGAGTAAAATGAAACTTACACCCCGCACCCCGCACCCCCACCCCAGGGCAGTGTTCCGCATTTTACGTAATCTTACTGCCTAACTGCTTTCTTATATTCGTCACCAGAGATACTTGATCCTCAGTATGTGAAACTGAGGAGAGACCATACAAATGGTTTTTGGATGGAATAACGAAAGAATCTATTATCTCCCAATTCATCTGTGTGCTCAGCTTCTGAAAGTTGTTATTTAAAGGTATTAATAGCCTAAATTTATTGGGAAAGCAGAAATTACTTTTTTAAAAAAGATTTTATTTATTTATTTCACAGAGAGAGACAAAGTGAGAGCAGGAACACAAGTAGGGGCAGAGGGAGAGGGAGAAGCAGGCTTCCCATCAAGAAGGGAGCCCCATGCAGGGCTCGATCCCAGGACCCTGGGATCATGACCTGAGCCGAAGGCAGATGCTTAGTGACTGAGCCACCCAGGCGCCCCAAGAAATTACTTTTTATATAACATTTCACCACTCCCCACTTCACCGACTACTCAATTTTTTAGAGCCTTTCAATCTCGACTTCCAGTTTGTAAATGTTGCATTTGGCAAGTAGGGAAATGAGTTCTTTCATACAATAGTGAGACACCAATATTTTATTCCCTTTGGTCTGCCTGCATTCTTGATCTTTACAAGGGCATGCCCATGGATTCTCTGTGAAGTGGTGAAGTGGTGGGCTCCATGTAACCAAAAATATTCACCAGAGAGCTAGGGATGTTCGGGGACCTGCGTTCCATGGAGGTGAGGTGATGTGACTTTCATTGTCACTTCCAGCTTGAAGATTCCATGTTTCTTTCTAAGATCTCTCTTTTTTTTTTTTTTAAAGATTTTATTTATTTGACAGCGAGAGACACAGCGAGAGAGGGAACACAAGCAGGGGGAGTGGGAGAGGGAGAAGCCGGCTTCCCGCGGAGCAGGGAGCCCGATGCAGGGCTCGATCCCAGGACCCTGGAATCATGACCTGAGCCGAATAAGATCTCTCTTCATGCAGGATTTGTAAAAGAAATTGTAAATTATTTAGGTAATTGACAGCATTGAAATATATAAGGTAGAGTAGTAAAAGGTTAACAAAGTGAATAGAAGGCAGAGTAAAATGGTTTATATTATATATTTAAGCAAGAAAAGGTTGTTGAAGACTTCAAACAGAAAGCAATTTTAAGCAATATAAAGCTATTCAAGAAAAGGGGATATATAATATAAAATAGATAACATAAAGCATATAATTTGTGTTTGGGCTTATCAGATTTCTGAGTCTATGTCCACTCAGCATGGGATTATTTGAGAAGACTTTTAAGGCTTTGTGATCACATGTTAAATGTGAAAAGATGTAATGTCTCAGTGAAACTTTGCAAGTATCCATTGAGATGCTGTAAGTTAAGGTGTCATACGACCTGAGGAAAAAGATATGAAGATTTTGACTAATTTTCTATCCTCACTTAGAGAGTGTGAATGGTCAGCTAAAATGCCCTGTTAGAAAACAGGATAGTCACTTGTAAAATAATGGAATTGAACCCTTCTCTTATACCATTCACAAAAATTAACTGGTAAGACCAGAAACCATAAAACTACTAACAGAAGACATAGGGGAATGTTGATGTTTATCTTGGCAACAATTTTTGGATATGACACCAAAAGCACAAGCAACAAAAACAAAAATCAGTAAGTGGGACCCCAAAATGAAAAAGCAGAAGAAGCAATCAACAGAAACAAGAGACAACCTATGGAAATATTTGCCAACCATTATATCTCATAAGGGCTTAATATCCAAAATATATAAGAAACTTACACCTCAAAGAACAAAAGACCCCAAAACCAATAATCAGTAAAAAAAAATGGCAGAGGACCTAAATAAATATTTTTCCGAAGAAGACATACACATGGCCAACGAGTATATGAAAAGGTGTTCAGCATCACTAATGCCCTAGGGAAATGCAAATCAAAACCACAGTGGCAATCACCTCACCCCTGTTAGAATGGCTAGTACCGAAAAGACATGAGATGTAAGTATTGGGGAGGGTATGTGGCTCAGGGAAACCTATGTATGCACTGTTCGTAGGACTGTAAATTGGTGCAGCCCCTATGGAAAACAATGTGGAAGTTCCTCAAAAAATTAAAAATAGAATTACCTTATTATCCAGCAATCCCACTTCTGGATATATACCCAAAGGGGATGAAATCACTGTCTTGAAGAGATATCTCCAGCCCCATGTCATTGCAGCATTATTCACAAAAGCCAACATATGGAAACAACTTGTGTCCCTTGATGAATGAATGGATATAGAAAGAGTGTGCATGCATATACACGTATGCACTTCGGGATATTGGTTAGCCAAAAAAAAAAGAAGAGGATTCTGGCATCTGTGACAACATGGATGGATCTTGAGGACATGATGCTAAGTGAGGTAAGTCAGACAGAGAAAGACACTGTACGATCTCACTTACATGTGGAATCTAAAAATATCAAAACAAACAAAAAAACCCCGATCTCATAGAAACAAGTGGAATGGTGGTTGCCAGAGGCTGGGAGATGGGAAAATGGGGAGATGTTGGTCAAAGGGGACACAGTTCCATTTTTAAGATGAATGAGTTCTGGAGACCTAATATTCAGCATAATGACCATAGTTGAAAGTTACTGAGAGTAGATCTTAAATGTTTCCACCACACACACACACAGAATTATAAAGTATGAAGTGCTGGATGTGTTAACTAACCCTATCATGGTAATTTTTCACAATATATAAATGTATCATCACATTGTACACCTTAAACTTAACACAGCTCTATGTCAGTTATACTTTGGTAAAGCTGGAAAAAAAAAAAACACCCAAATTGGAGTATTGCTATGTATTTCTTCAATTTTTTTTTAACATCTGTATTGTGGTATACTTTACACACCATAAAATTCACCCACTTCAGATCTCCAGGTCAATGAGTTTTAGTAAGTTTACACATAGATGCAACTGTTCCCACAATCCAGTTTAGAATATTTCCATCACCCCCTCCCCCAAATTCCCTCAGTCTGTCTCAGCTCCCACCCTTGGCCCCTGGCAACCACTCATCAATTCCTACCATCATTGCAAATGATCTGTCGAGAGCATGGTGTTTCACAACCTATGTGAGATTTTGTGTATCTGAGCGTGTATAGGAGAGTAAGACTAAGAGATACCCACAAAGAGAGGGAGATAGGGACCCCTGGGTGGCTCAGTTGGTAGAGGGACTGCCTTCAGCTCAGGTCATGATCCCAGGGTCCTGGGATTGAGCCCTGCATCGGGCTCCCTGCTCAGCAGGGAGTCTCCTTCTCTCTATGCCCTCCTCCTGCTTGTGCTCTCTCTCTCTTGTCAAATAAATAAAATCTTAAAAAAAGAGAGAGAGAGAGAGACATGAGCAGAAATTATGGATGGCTGAAATATGAGACAACAAATTAACTCAGTAGATGTACCTTTTTTCAGGATGTGTGCCTGCTAATACCCTCTTTTAAAAAGCTTTTACTTTTTCAAATGTTGTAAAAAAGTTTCCTTCATTTTATTTATTTTTTTAAATGTGTATCCTTAGATTGTTTTAAGGAATGAGTTTCAAAGTGATTCATTTGCCATTAGCATCGAGGCCTCACTTGTCAAACAACATCTTAAATTGGACCCCAATGTATAAAAGAGAAAAATCTAAGCAGTCCCCTGGACTCTTCCTCTCACACCCTGGGCTTCTGTCCTTCCCTTTCAGCTCCTCTCCTGCTTGCCAGGTTGTACCTCAAAGAATATCATCTCCTAAATAGAGCCTTCTAAAAGGTCCGCATTCCTCCTGGATACATCGTCCTCCTGGCTGGGTCATGTGCTCAGATGTTTCAAAAGGCATGGTGGGGAGATGTCTGGGCATCCCTAGACCCTTTAGAAATCACAAAATCCTCCCCTTTGATGATTGTGGGTGAGGGATGTCCTCACAATCTTTATTCACATATTTGCAGATAACCCCTTGCTTTACTTCCTTAAAGTGCTACCTATATCTGTTATTAGTGGTTTTGATTTAAGCTTATTTCCCCAATACACAAATTCTTGATGACCACCTCTTTGTCACTTCCGGCTACTACTAATGTGATATTCTGTCTCTCTTGAATATATATGCAAATATGATTTTGGTGACCTTTTTAACTTCATGGTTAGCAGATTTTTCTCCTTTGGCCTAGTGACGTCATCTATGTTATTAATGGATTAAATAATGGTCACACATTCTTGTTTTCTGACATAAACTCCCCTTGGTCATAGGGAGCTATTCATTTAATGCATTATTAAATTTTATTCCTGATCATTTCTTAACTACTAGGCTTCTATATTCATGTTGATATTGTTGTTATTTTTTTTCCTTTCCTTTCCTTTTTTTTTTTTTTTTGCAAGTATATGTTATCAGTTTTCAGTATAATTTGTTCTCACCTTGACTTGGAAAGCTTGTTCAGATTTTTTCATGGAACAATTAAAAAGTGTGGGAATCACCTCTTCCTTGAAAGTCCAAAAGAATACTCTAGTAAAACTGGATCTGGAGTGATTTTTGGAGAGAATCTCTTGGCAAGCTCTTTTTTTTTTTCCTCTTTCACATTAGTATTGACCCCGTTGGTGTTCTGCTCCTTCATGTTCTGTGTGGTGACTTATATTTTCCCAGAAAATTATCCTTTCAATAAAATTTTAGATGTATTTTGTAATAAACTTTGCATTGTGTTCTTTTCTTTTTTAAAAATAATTACCCGTGTCTTTTTTTTAATTCCTTATTATGGGTGCTTCGGTGTCTTGTTTTCTTTTTTCCCCTTGGTTAAAGTTGCCCAAAATGTGTCCTCTGTTTCTCTTTTTTGAAGAACTAGTTCCTAAGTATATCAGTTGACTATTTTTCTGTTACCTATTTCATAATGTCTGTTTTTTTATGTATTATTTTTTAGGTCTGATTTACTTTCGGCTCATTTTGTTATATATTTGTAAATATTTTGAATTTAATGTTCAGTTCACTTATTTTATTTTATTTTTTTTATTTGTGCTAATGATACTCTTAAGGACATTAGCTTACCTCTGAAAAGAACTTTGGCACAGTCCAATATGTTTTCATGTGCAGTTATTTTAATTTTCATTTTACTTGCTTTCTAAATAGTGGGTAATTGTATCCCAGAAGTTAAGAGTTTCATCAGTTTTATTAAGCACACTGATTTTATTTTCATTAAAAAAAATGGACACTCTGGTCCCTTCCCCTTCCCAATCAGCAGACCGTCCCCCGTGACCTCTTGACAACTGACACTGTCCAAGGCAGTCCTGATGTTTATCCCTTATTAAGCAGCCTGTTTTCCCCACAGCCTTATTCCAACTTTAAAAAGTCCTAGAGTCACGGCCCACGTGGCTCTGCTAAAATAACATTGGTCCTTTGCTCCCATAGCTTGGCCTTTCACTTTGATTCAAGAATGTATTCCTTCATTCCATGAGGCAGTGAATGAGTCTTTGCCATAAAAGGTAGGCAAAACCACGATCTCCCACCTGTGCCTCTCCCTGGCTCTTCCTGTGTCCCCTGCACTTCAGTGATCTTACTCCACGAAGCAATGTGCCATTGCCTAGGCTCTTCCGCAGTCTGCGATTTGCATTCATGGGGGTTATAATCTCCAAATGGGCCCTGGAAGACATACAGCGGTGTATGTGGACTAGGAACAGGAGGTTGTCACTGGCTGCCTCAGAAAGTAGCTCTCTCACAAACTAGAGGACTTCTGTGGGGCGCCGTGGTCCCATAATGTGTCACGTGTGTGAGATGCAGGAGTGCGGGTGTGAAAGCTTTCCTGTCTGCTTCACATCGTGTCCTCTTATGTTTTCTCTTCAAAAGCTACATGTGGTGGCTTCAGAAAGTTTCTCAATCCCATCCATCACTCATGTGATTCTTCCTATTACTTTCAGATGAAGGAAAATTATAAACGAGCTCTCTCAGGGTCTCTGCTTAGGCAATGTTCTATAAACCCCATAGGTTTCAGGGACATTTTGAAGGAAAGCTGAGGGAGGATAGATTAGAAAAATTAACTAGCTGGGACCACAATCCTCAAGTCAAAAAAAGCCTATGATTGCCTTTATTTAACTTGATAAACCCTTGAGCTAACTTTACAGTTGTTATGCCCTCACTGATAACTCACATGTGCAGAGGACCTAAAAGCTGGGATTAACAAGGATTCTTCCAGAGCCTCCTCCTCAGAAATGCTGAACTGCTGAGATTCTACCTTACCGGCTTCTTCTCAAACACTGGTTCGTTCATCTATTAAAGAGAAATGTTTGGCCTAATACAATTACCTTGCAGGCTGTAGAACAGAAATATTTTTAAAAAATCTATCACTAATAAAGGAACCAATTATTGCTGTCAGATCTGCAGTAATGTGGTAGTAATACCTCACACCACATGCTAGGATAAAAATCATTGCTTTCTTTTGATTTTCAACACGATCCTTCAACATAATCATTCCCAAATTTACATATGATGTAGAAATTTGATAAAAGTGAGGTAAGTAAGACTTCAACTCTGTATCCCAACTATCTATAGTCAACCACAGGAAGAAAAAAAAATCAAGAACAGACTAAAGCTACTCCAGTCTGCCTCGTGCTTTAAGTGTCTAGAATTCCAAGCAATCTAATTCTTGGTTTGGCTGTTTGAGATGAATGGATAGGGGTGAACGATCATTTGTGGGATTAAGGTAGAGGTCCAAGTTGTTGACTCCAGCTCTCCTTCCGTTTCCCTAAACCCTTCCTCCCAATGTTTTGCCCAATTTGGTCTTTTATATTCTAAATCAATTTAAGTTTTAAATTTAATTTTTAGTTTAACATTCTAAGTACAGTAGCATGACGATTGCTGTTGATAAAACCAACACCCGATCATACCTTTTCTCTGCTAAGAATCTTCTAGTGGACCACTTTATTCAAGGGAAAGCCGATTTACTGGGGCTTACAAGGCCCTCCACCTTCTGGTCCCTCTAACTTTGTGTTTTCATTCCATATCAGTCTCCCTTGTCTCTCCCCCTCCCCCCAGCCGAGCAGGGCTCTTAGCTGCTCTCCACATCCAGTGGCCAGACACTTACAGCCCAGCCTGTGTGCCTACTGTGCCCTTCCACCCAAATGCTTTTTTCTCAGGGATTAACTGATTTTTGCTTTTCATCAGTTTCCAGTCTTCACTCAGTGTTATCTATACAGCAGGGTCTTTCCTGAACATCCTACTGAAAATTGCAATCGTCTTCCCTCAACACTATCCCCCTCCCTGGAATGTAGATTCTAGAAAGAGAGGGATTTTTGTTTGTTTCTTTTCACTGTTCTTCATCCTTTCTCTGGTGCCTAGAATAATGCATGGTACACATAAGTGCTCAATACATATCTGTTGAATATTGAGAGACTAAAGCCCACAAAGCTATTGAATAATATATAACCACATTGAAAACAATCCATAATTTCTTTTATATTTTCCTTTCTCATTTTGATCTAGGTGGTTTCCCACAGTATTTATAGATATATAAATATGCCACTTTTACCAACTCTACCTTTTTTCTTATTTTAGAAAGCAAATATATGGATAAATGATTTCTCCTAAATTCTGAGAGTCAAAAGGTAGGCCATGTCATCTTTAGGGCCATCAGCAGTTGCCTCAGAAAGAACATGGCTCTCTCTTACAACAAAGCTCTCATCCAATCAGCCTTCCAAGATTTTTGAGATGGTATGTATATCACTCAAGGATCAATATGAAATCATTACAAATTAGTGTCATTACCACTGAAATGTGTGATATTAGCATGTCCACCCTAAATTTCACAAAAGATTGGCAAGACATCTAAATTCCTGACCATGAAATCCTAGTGTGAAATGAGGACAAAAGAGGTAGGGGGAAAGAAGGAATAACTCCCCTAAGGTGAGGAGGGATGGAGTTGTCAATTAATTTGAATCAGTACAAATTTGCCTTTCTGGAATGCCAGTCAACCAACCATTGGTATACTATAGGAATTCAGGAAGAAGGGAAATGACAACGAGTCTGAGTCGTTTAAATGTTTTCCAGGAAAAGGTAGACTTTGCTTGGGCAGTATAGAATCCACATAATTTGCAGAGAGGAGGAAAGAAAGTGTATCTTAAGTAGGGGGAGCTAGGATGCTGACAAACCCTCCAAATGGCTTGCATAGGCATGGTCTACTTAGGCAACCATGAGGATGTTGGTTGGGCTGAAGTTAAAAGTTGATATTAGGGAGCATATTGAAATAATTTTTGGAAAGGAGATTTGGGATTGCTTCAGGTGCAATGCTGAGGCCTTTAAATTAGGCAGACTCAGCATTGCGTAATGTATAGAATTGTAATCATTATGCTGTGCACCTGAAACTAATATAACATTGTATGTCAACTATATACTTGAACAATAATTTTTTTTTCAAAAAGCATCATCATCCTCCTCAGAAAAAGTAAATAAAATACATAAATAAAATAGACAGACTCATTGAGGCTTGAATTCATAGATTAGAGAGAACTCTGTAGAAAGTCGAGGAGTATCATGATTTCAGATCCAAAGAACTGAAAGAAAAATCTTCACCCTCATGATAACATCTGGACTTGAAAAGGAGAATAAAGTGGAGAATCTGATTAAAAGATAGTGTTTAACATAAAATGCTGGACATGAGGTCATCAGACCTTAAGTAAAGATAAAAGAAAGTTCTAGAAATTGTGAAATTAAGTACATGTAGGAGACTATTACAAAGTACTTTGGAGGCATTTGAGTGAAATTAGGAGTTTTGGAAGTTTGAACTCAACCCTTTATTTTAGTAAAACAATGTATTTGACATGACTTCATTTGTTCCTAAATGAGCATTTGTTGCATGTAAAATCTGAAAGTCTTTTTTATTCAGGAGCTATTTTAAAATGTACTCATTGAATTTGCTTTTATATGTTTTTAATTGTTTTACAAATGGACATGCATGCTGCTAAACTCATTTCTCCTAAACCAATTTATGGGAAACAGACATACATTGAGGAGAGCAAACCATCCACATTATTAGTAACACAAGGAAAGTTAATTTGTTTTCTGGTTTTAGTGTTCTCCACCGTGCTGAACAGACAGAGAAAGCAATAGATTTCAGAAGGAATCTAGGGGGAAAAGGGAAGGGAAACAAAGAATTAGCTAGGATAAAGCTCGGGGCACGTGCAACTTTATCTCGATGAGCCATATCTGCTGAGCCGTTGTTACTAGCAGTTTCTGGTTCTTCTGACGCTTCCTTTGTACCCACTTTGTGAACTTCTGGAAAGTCAGAGTTCATGTAGACACCACTGGTCTTCGTGTGTTAGCTTATTTTTAAACATGATGCGAATGTTTGTAGGTGAAGATCGAGTGCTCTGATCTGTTGTAAGAAATAACCCTAAACTGGGAAGAAGCAAGAAGAGGAGCATTTTGCAGGCTGGTCCGGAGTGGGAGGTGTGGATTCTGGAAGCCTGGGTGACAATTCCATCCTCATTTACCTCCCGGCTCTGTGAATCAATCTCCTTAAGCCACAGTTTCCTCAACCGCCAAGGAAGACTAACACACCATGCGAACCTCATAATGTTGTTGCGCGAATCCACGGAATCCACTTCAACCCTGAGTCCGGAGTTTGACACATTTGTTGGCTGCTCCAGTTGCATGCTCCCAACACTCTCGCACCGATTTATATTCCACCCCCGGAGATGCTCTCCATTCCGTACCAGAAATAACTTCTCCCATGCAGTCTTTAAGTGTGCTTCTTACTCTGCATCTGGCTTTCTCGAAAAAAAAAAAAATGTTATCTTCCTTTACATTTCTGCTTTTGAATCTATTTAGCAGCGCGAGAGAACTCACAGCAAATTGCTTGCCAGTTATTAATATAATCTTGTTTCAGTGTCGTCTTCACTCATAAATTAAGATATAGTTGAAGTCTAAAACAACACAAGGTGTGGAGAAAACTAGTTTGTTTTATTAAGACTATTCGTAAAGAATGTCTCCTACGGGGGGCTCTCTGGTGTTCAGATGATAGATGCACTTTTATTAGTTTTTACTTTGTATTATAGTCTTGTTTCGAAAAGAAGGCAACTATTATAAGAGTATATTTTATCTATTTCTGATGCCTTTTTTCTTCTTTCATAGATCTGTTGGGGGGAAAAAAAAAAGCCCTTTTAATATCCTGGAGAAGATTCTCTTGCCTTGTGATGAAGGGCAGCTCCCTTCCACTGCTAAGTGCCTGATTCTATTCCACCATCAGTAAACAAACACAGATATTCTGCCTGCTCTTCATCTTCTGTTGGTGGACTGATATTCCCTGTAGTGGATTTTCCATATCCTATTTTGTTCTTTTATTAAAAAATGAGTTAAGGATTCATTCTTGCAAAATTGTGTAATTCTGTTCCTCTGCAACATTAGCTAGCCATAAGTCTGGAATTTACGGTGGCCTTTATTCTTCCTTCTACCCACATCATCACCCGTTCATGTTCAAATGCTCAAAGAGACCCACTCCGGACTCTCCTTGGGGAATGCCGCCTCCTTGCCTCACTGTTGAAATGTTCCCATCAGCCTTGACAGAGACAAGCCCAAGGGAGTGGAGGCGCCTGCAAGGGGTTGCTCTGTCCTGATCTTCAGGTATCATCTTGTCTACAAATGCCGTTACTGCGATCCTTGTGTTCTGGTACACAGCTGTTTGCAACGTGTGGTTATTTGAGGACAGTTCAGCAACCCTTTGTGATGAGGCTGATGATACAGAAGCGGCAGCTGAAGGTCTTCCCGTCTGTCTGCGGCAATGACTGTGGGACAAGCTCCTTGCACTTCTTCACCCTGCTCATTTGCAGCCCTGGAGAATTAAAAAAAAAAGGGGGGGGGCGGCAAAAAGAGAAAAGCAAACATCTGTAGGACTCTTCTGACACACAAGGATGTGTTTGAACATCGTAGTAGCATTTGGAAGGGCCTGTTCCATTTGACAGAATTTGCAAATCACATTTTTCCCCCTCAGAATAACTTCTAGTGTGGAAAGGCTTCCATATGCTACAAGTTGTTCTCATCATTTTGCTGAAGGGGAAACACAAAGGAGAGAGCCATCGCCGAGTCTGTGACTTGCACAAAGCATCGAGCACGCCTCATGGCCGTCTCCCGTTGGGTCTGAGACCAGACGCACCGGACTCATAGGTCACACTCCCTGCTGAGTCCTGGTAGGTAGCTTCTCTCTCTAAAAGATCACCTCAGTACAAATTCATTAATAATTCTGCAACTTATTACGATATCAAATGCTTCTCAGTGCATTTATCAGTGAAAACAAATTCAGCTCTTCAGTATATCACAGCCAGAAAGCTCCACGTTCTGACAGCGTTGCTTTTGCACAGCCTGGCGGAGAAAAACCTCTCTGTTCGCCTGCTTGTGCCAGAGTCCATTTCGCTAATCATGTTAGTAAGAAAGCTTCGAGGTGCAGAGTCAACAAGGGCCTCAATTTCAGGCAAGTTTTGTGTCCCCTGCCTTTCGCTTCAGAAAAATGGTCTTGATCCACTGGGGTAAAGATGGAGGAGTTGTACCGTGAATGCAAAAATTCATCACAAGTGCTGATTTATGAAAGTATGTCAAAGTATGGATGTTGGGGTCAAAGTATGATAAGGAGCTGATTCTTCCCTCAATGTTCAGGGCTCCAAAATACTGATATTCCTCAGTTCGTTTACTATCTCGACAAAGATTTATTGAGCATCTACTATGTGCTGGGCCAGAAATACCCGATGAGGTCATGGGCCCATAAATTGAAGAGCTTATATTCCAAAGGAAAAAATTAGAAAAGCAAATACATAATGACATGTCATATAACAAACAGTAACTGCCCTCCAGGACAGAGGTCAGAGTGGCTAATTCTGCTTGAGGAATCAAGAAAGGTTCATGGAGGGAATGACATTGGAGCTCAGTCTGAAGGAGAGACGGCATTTTTCCAGGTGCAACATTGAGGGTAAATGTTTTGGTCAGAGGGAAGAGCACACGCAAAGGTGTATGCGGTGTGGTGTCTTCAGGGAACAGAGAAAGGATGAGTCATTAGAGCAGAAGGTCCCAGGATACCCAGCCTGAACACGGGTCTGCCACAGTAAGGACCATTCATCGAAAAGGACCAGTGGAGATCATTACTCAGAAAAGCAACATCACTGCGATTTTTATCGTAGAAAAGTGCATACAGAAGCAACATGAAGAATGAAGCAGGAGGGCGGGACAATAGGTAGCTGACCAATCAGGAGGCGATGTAAACCTAAGTTAAGTTTCCCATAGGCCAGTTTATCCCAGCTGTCTGTGGTTTGTTTTTAAAGAACGTGGTAACACTGGCAGACGATATAAATTCTTTATTATGAATCATCACGGTAAACATGAGACTACCCAAATTTTCTTCTTTTAAAGGTAAGAATCCATTTCCTTCTCTCAATTCTCTTCCATTGCAATAACACACAAATTAAGAAACCGTATTTTAAATAGCTTGTTGTAGGTCTTGAAAAATAAGGACCTTTGCTGTTAATGTGGAGTATTTTGTTTTGTTTTGTTTTGTTTTATTTAAACAATTTTTATTGCTGGAGCCAATAGTTGGGGACTTAGAAGCCCCATCTCACTGGCAAAGCTGAAGATAGAGTTTTTGAATCTGACACTTCATTCTGGAGACTCAATTCAGCGGGCGAGTTGGTAAGTGTCTTTGTGTCCCTTGGGCAGTTTAATGGGTTCTCTTTCAGGCTTGGGCCTATCGTTTCTTCCCTTCCAGAACTTCACCTCTTTCCCGCATGTGTTGTCCTGTTGACTTGGTGAGACAGAGCATGAGGGTGTTAGAGGGGAGGGGGGTGAGTGGTGGTTTAGCCCGGTGATGGGTATTAAGGAGGGCACATACTGCATGGAGCACTGGGTGTTATGCGGAAACAATGAAACGTGGATCACTACATCAAAAACTAATGAGGTATTGTATGGTGACTAACATAACATAATAAAATAAAATTAAAAAATAAATAAAATAACAACAACAACAAAAAGAAATTCTTAAAGGGAAAAAGAAAGGAGCAACTGGCCTTTTTTCTTAACCGAATCTCATGACTCACATCCAAAATGATGAGTTTCGAAACAAATACAATAAGGCTCATCTCCCCGAGCATTTTTGCATTTGAATGTTGAATTGTCTGACTATTGCCCTAACTTAGGCTAAAAACCAAACCAGACCAAAGAAAAACCTTGGCTATAACTTCTGAAACCCAGGTGAACTTGTGGGGGAAATGAAAAGCTCTCAGACCCTGAGAAGGCATTTTTTACTTGTTTTTGAGCCAGGTCCCAGCATTTGGGATGCGATTAAATTCTCTGAACCTTGGTGTGCTATTGAGCGAGGCAGGTCCCCATTGTTCCTGGCCGGGGCGTGCCCACGGGAGAAGTGCAACATGAAGCATCAGAATGATGAGAGATACAGACTTCAAGGGAAGGAGAAAGAGCTGAATAGCACTCTTTGTTTTCAAAGCACATGGTACCGGGATGAGCCATTTCATAGGCACCATCCTATGGCCCTCTCAGGGCCTTGGCAGAGGAGGGCAACTCCGTGCTCCATCCCCAGGCTGCAAAGGAAGGTTCCTGGCAGGTGGACAGGCAGCGTGGGGCCACACCCCTCGGGCTCTCCCTAATGCCTCCTTACAATGAACTCTTTGACGGGGGCTATGTGCTCGTGACAAATCTAGCTCAGACACTGAAAATGAGAGCAGGTGGATTCTGCAAGACCACGTGAAGCCCGAGGCAAATGGGTCTTCCTGTGAAAGACAAGGTCATGCAGGTGGCAGTGGCTCTGATGGGGCTTAACTCATTTTCCTCCTTTGCTCTTTGTCCTTCCCACTCGTGCCCCTGAGATAACCTGAGGGAAGCAAAGCAAGATCCATGCCCCAGTGCATGGAACGGAAAGAAAACGGACAAACCTATGGCACCTGGAAAAGATCATGTAGGCTCGACCCGCTGTTTGTGGACTCCCCAAGTTCGCCTAACGAGAACACTTCAGGCTAAGTTCTCAGCAGATGTGACAGGATTCGGCCACACGATTCTCATTAACGGGCCTGGGAATCCTGCTGTGGAAACCCCAGCCCTGTGCTGAGAATTGTCTCCATTGTTTCATAACCCCTGAAGTCATAAACGGTTGTTATGTAAATGTCGTGTTGCTTAATTCCCAATATACCTTTATTCTCTCTAATCTTCTGCTAGATGAGTATGTGCACATCCAGTTCCTGCAGATCTTGCTCACCAGGAAAGCGCACAACCGGTGCTGAGGGAGATCTGAAGGTTAATATCTATTTCTCTCCTCTGTGCTTAGGGAGTCGGGAAGGCAGGTTGCACCATTAAGTGCCTATGCGGTGGCCCACCATAGATTCCTGATGCAGGCAGGTGTTGCTCAGAATTGCCTTTCTAATAAAACCATCACCGAAATGGGCAGAGAGATAGAGAGGGGAATAGAAACCCGTTCACAGAACTGTCTCAGTACCATGCCCGAGAGAAATGAATATGCCATTGCCAGATAAAGATGTCACACAAACAGAAAGGAGGAAGCGTGCCTGCTGCAAGCTCTCCTGTTCCTAAATTGCGATTTGCCAGCAAAGACCCAAACACTGACAGCTGCTTCTGGATCAGAGCCCAGCTGAGGGTTTCAGCATCCAGCACACTCTTCCCCTGAGTTCCCCACGTGCGAAAGGGGATCGCTGCAAAGAGGCGAAGGCATGCAACCTGGAAGCGTCAGCTGAGACGACCTGGGAACCCAGACACCTGTTGATGGGGACAAATGAGCCCTCCGGGTAGAGTTTGCCACTTGTTCTAGAGGGTTGGAATTAGATCTTAGGTTGTTGCAAGTGGTGAGGTTGGAGAACAACGTGCCAAATTTGCCCCACCTCCTGCAAAAATAGAAAAAATGAATCATGCGTGCTGAGCCTAACAAAAGCCTGTCCCTTGTTATAGAATATCTGAGCTGCAAGGGGTCCTGAGGGTCCTGTGGTTCCAAGCCTCATTTTACAGGTGGGAAACAGAATCGGAGATGATGTGTGACCTACTCAGAGTTGTCCAGCCTTAGATGCACCGGCAGAAATGACCCTCGGTTCACACCCCAGCATTCTTTCCAGGAACCTAGACACGAGGCATTATTAAATGCCTTTGATTAACCCATAATTGATCGATCTAATTCTCAAGTTTGGATGTAAATAAAGCTCTTTTGGTACAGTCTTTTATTTGATCTTATTTTACTGGATCAGTAAATTGGTGGATTATAGAATCTTTTGGATATCTTTTTCTCTTTGGCTCTATATTTCTTTTATGAATACATTTTAATCCTGACAAAAGGAAATACTGTAGGTAAACGTTTGCATAATGAATGCATTTCCATTTGTCAAAAAGTAGTTTGAATAATTTAAATAGGAAACTTAATTTCATTACTCTGATAAAATTTGAATTTCCTATGATGTAAGTTCTTTGAGCAGATTTTGGCCCACATTGGGCTGTGGGAAGACGCTGTTATGAAGAATAATTGAGATGAAATAATCAAGAGGAACAGGAAAACAGGAAAATGCTAGAGTATTTTGGTGCTCAATAAATGTTGGTGATTTTTGATTACTCGTAGAAATGAGCTATGTAGTCATACTTACGAAAAGGCAGGATTTGTCCCAAGAGATTTCTAGCTTTGATCAATTTGTCATGTATTTGCCATTCTCATGCCCCTCTGTACTCAGACACACACACACACACAACACAATTTTTCCCAAGGTCTGCAAGTAGGTTCTACAAAAACCTTTGTCATAGGAACAGAGTGAAGACAAGGGAGAGGGGGCCAGGATCATTCAGGCTGAGGTCTTCTTCCTCTGTGCTTTTGTATTTTCCCATGTGCCAACTCAAGAAATGAATAACCACCTTTCTTTCTGAAGCTTAAAAGGAGAGAAACTTCATTACTCTGTGGCAAGAGTGATGTAATGCAGCATTTGGGGGATTTTCAGGCAGGAGAATAAATCTAGGGCCTATCACAGTGCTTTGCAGTCATTAATTAGTCAATTCATATTTGCTTATTTTGTTTGGTATGCTTCAGCCAAGTCATAACTTTGTCTTTGGGCATGCCAGCTTCCAAGAGCCATGGGAAGGGCAGGGTCCAAATGATAAGCAAAGGAGGTATTGTTTTTGCCGGGTAAGGAACCCCTTCGTGGTTCCCAACAGCCTCTTTTGTTTTTCTAAATCTCACACTTTGCAAGAGCTGGGTCACTGTCTCATTGATGATGACTCAGCAGCCAAAGCTACACGCACAATCACTAAGGGATGACTTGCCCCAGGCTTTGGACACTCTTACTGCCTGACATAGCACTTTCTTTTCTTTTTCTCTCTTTTTGGTATAGCCTATCTTCCCAGAATTTTCTTTCCTCCATTTGTTGCCCACACTCTAATTCAATGAGAACCAACACTTCTAATAGATTCTGAGTTGCTGAATTTTTCAGTATTGCTATTACTTGTCCTTGACTTACTTTACAAATTACATACAATTAATTAAAGCATTTTCTAGTCCCAAAGCTACTTCAAAAGCGTACATATTAAGTAGGCTCAGCTGAAGAAAGCAACATTACGTGTGATTTTAGCGTTTTGGGTTTCATGGAGTTTATGTCTTTTGCTTTGAAACCTTATCGCAATACAGCTGAAGATTCTCATTTTTTCTTATTATTTATCTCTGCATTTATCTCGTTAAAAACTCTACCTGCTTATGTCCCCGTCCCCAAAACTTCAAGTCATATCCCCCATCACAAACTGGATCATAGGCATAAACATAAAACATAAAACTTCTAGAAGAAAATAGAAGAGAAAATCCTATGACCTTGAGTTATACAAAGATTTCTTGGATACAGTACCAAAATCACTATTCATCAAATAACAAGCTAATAAATGAGACTTTATCAAAGTTAAAACATTTTGCTCTGCAAAAGACCCTATTGAGAGAATGAAAAGACAAGCCGCAGACTAAGAGAAAATATTTGCAAATTATCTGATAAAGGACTTACATCCAGAATATGCAAAGCACTTTCAAAACTCGATGATGAGAACAAATAATCCCCTTCTGAAAAATGAACAAAAGTTTTGAACAGACATTTCACCAAGAAGATATATGGATGCAAATAGGCACATAAAAAATGTTCAGCAGGGGCGCCTGGGTGGCTCAGTCAGTTAAGCGCCTGCCTTTGGCTCGGGTCATGATCCCAGGGTCCTGGGAGTGAGCCCCGCGTCGGGCTCCCTGCTCAGCGGGGAATCTGCTTGTCCCTCTCCCTCTGCCCCTGCTTGTGTTCCCTCTCTCTCTGTCTCTCTCTCTCTCTGTCAAATAAATAAATAAAATCTTTAAAAAATGCTCAGCAGCATTAATCATTAGGGAACTGCAAATAAAATCAAAATGACATACTACTATACACCTATTAGAATGGCTAAAATGTTCAAAAACTGACTATACCCAAGTGTGAAGATATGGAGCAACAAGAACTTTGTAAAGTGGTCCAACCACACTGGAAAATAGTCCAGCAGCTTCTTACAAAGTTAAACACATACCTATTGTATAATCAAGCCATTGGTATTTACGCAAGATAAATGAAAGCATGTCTGTTTCAAAACTTGTATGTTAATGCTTATAGAACCTTTATTTGAAATAGAACAAGACTGGAAACACAAATGTTCATTGACAAATGAACTGAAAAATAGTGTTATGTCCATACAGTGGAATACTACTCAGCGCTAAAAAGGAATAAACAATTATACAAAACAGCATGAATGAATCGCAAAATAATTATGCCCAGGGAAAAACACCATACCAAAAAATAGCATATGCCATATGATTCCAATTATTCACAATTCTAGAAAATGTAAAATAATCCGTAATGATAGAAACCAGATCAGCCAGGAGGAAGAGGGGATAAGAAGGGTTGGAAGAAGAGATTATAAAGAAGCATGGGAAAACTTTTGGAGGTGACCGCTGTGTTCATTTTCTTAATTGTAGTGAGTTTCCTAAGTATATATAGATGTTAAAACTTAGCACATTAATACTATACATGTGGGTAACTTATTCTATGTCAGTTATACCATAATAAACCTGCTAAAAATAAAAACATGGCAAAAAAATGTTCTATTCGCTTAGGAAGTGAATCTGATGAAAGGATGTGTGAGGAAATCTTAGCTAAAAGCAGGTGGCTCTCCCTGCCGCTTAGGCCATGAAGGACCCTTATGCAGGTGAGTGAAAATCCGAGAAGGTGGGAGACTCGTCCCAGGTGCCCAGACCCTGGTTGGGATCCTCAAACCCTGAGTCCAGTGATTGCTCTTAAAAATTATTTAGATGTGGCAGATGGAGTGTAAAAATTATAAAGTAGGCTCCTTTCCTCCCCCTGTTCTTTGTGTCTCAGCCTTTGGCTTCAGCCAGTCCTCTTCCTGGGGATTGCACGAACCCTCTCACTGTGCTGGAGTTTCTTTCTTCACTTTTCAAGCCGTGGATTGGCTATCAGTAGATCAGTCCATATCAGGTTAACAAGCAAAAAGCTGCCCCATTGGCTCTCAAGTGCTCGCTGGCCCTCCTTATCTTTAAAAGCCTTTTAAACTTCATGTAGACACACAATCCTGAGGCAGGAGGGAAACGTTTTGGATTAAACAATCCAGCACAGTTTGTAAACACTTGCCTTATATAGTTGCTGGTATTTTGCATGCAGTACAGCTACCCCTTTGTCCTATAAAAGGGACAAAAATACCCCCGGGATTAGAATAGCTTTAAAAGTTCATCAGTTTCTCCGTTGTCTTCTTCAACTTCTTCTTCTTTCTTCTTCTTCTTCCTTCTTCTCCTTCTTCCTTCTTCTCTTTCTTCTTCTCCTCCTTCTCCTTCTCCTTCTTCTCCTTCTCCTTCTTCTTCTTGGTACAGCAACAGTTTCTTTAGGGGAAGTTCGCTTTTTACCTTCTGTGGCCTCTGAAAAGTACATTTTTCTGTTTTCATGTTTTTCACTCTCCTTATCATCTTCTCTGGCGAGATATATTACAGTGAAAACCTTTTCTAGACTGTGAACGAAAAATGATCCCCTGAATGGTCCCTGAGTATTAAGATTGCTATCAAAAGGTGTGAAAACATTGTTTTTGGCTGGGAACAAACGAGTGCGCAATCTCGGCTGTGGCTTCCGCAGCGGATGGGTATGCGCTATCAGAAACGAGTGTGACAGAGGGACTTTGGAATGAAAGCAGTGATCACGCAGCCCCTTGCATGTAATGGCAGTGCTCCTGGCTTGCGAGTAGAGCAAACATGCCAGGAACTGCTTTCTGAGCAGTAGGAAGAACTTGGCTCCTCGGGACCTGGGACAGCATCCTGGGGTGTGATCCCATCCGGGGTGTGACCTGTGTGGTTCGGGAGAGCTAATGGGCCCACAATAAACCAGACCTTCGACCCGAGTCTCATTCACCAGCAAGAGGCTCTTGGCACTTGAGCTGACCACCGGTAGACAGAATGGAGCAGGGTTGAGATTGCTACAACTCAGCCTCCCCGGATGACAACGGGACATAGGAACTACTCGTGTCCTTGACAGTAGCACTTATGGGAGACTTCTGACTGCAGCTATTTCTTTTCCTTTTACTGTGCTTGATGCAATCAGAAATGCAATGTTTTCGCACGGCCAGCGCAAGTTGGTGGTAATGAATAGATACAATTAAGATTTCCACTTTTCTTTTGTAATTGTTTAAAGCATTGGAAGGGGTCTGGGGAGAATTTGATTAACCTGCTTCTGGCATTTAGCTGCAGTTCTCTGGGTCTAGACTGGTCCCGGATTTTCTTGCGTGCCGCTTTCCAGAGGGCTATGGCTTTACACTGAATCTTTCTTTTGAAAACAGTAGGATTTGGGCTCCGTTCCAGGTATATGCAAGTATTTATTATTAGTTCTCGTAATCATAATCACTATAAACATTAATGCATTTTAACAATCTGGCAGCCAGTATCTTAAATCCCCAGGAATCTTAGTTAAATCCCAAAGAAAACTTTGTAACAGTTGTTTGGGTAGCATTTACAAGCAGGGAAAGACCAGTTTTCCAGTTTCAAAACAGCCTGATTGATAGCTCAGGATTGAACTAGCGTTTTGGTCCCCCCGGCCTTTAGACTGTTGCATCATATGAACACACAAAGAAGATGTAATTGGGGCACGTATAATCCAAATACCTCCCGGCAGGATTTTTTATGAAGGGCCATAACCTGGAAAAGAGGCATGTGATTGCAACAGAGTCAACGTGTTTGTTTGTTGAGGGGTCTGCCAAGTGCACAGGCCATTTGAATTTCATGGATTCATAGCACTGGGCCTTCGATGACTCCTCTGCTATCAGAGGTCACCCACTCTTGGTTCAATCAACTTTCTGTTGACAAAAAAAAAAAAAAAAAAAAGCCCCGAAAGCTTCTTGGATCTTAACAGCTCTTTACAAAACAAATTATTATGATTTAAGTATGAATGATTCAGAAACATATGGATTAAATTTCCTTTCACATACATGTGGGTTCGAATATTAAAGGGGAAAATGCCTTGGAAACCTGTGTTTGGGGTTTTATCCAGTCTCTTGTATTGGACTTGTGGCTTTAAACACATGGGATGGGAAGAGTAGGCTGGAAACCACCAAGCAGTAACAAGCAAGCACTCCTTCTCTGAGTCCATCGCACACAGAGATGCTTCATGATGTCAATTAGCCATCACATAGAGTTGACGGTTCTCTAAGGGACACAGACCTCTCAAGGGCAAGGACTGATTCTTTGAATCTCTATAGCACAATACAGTGTGTGCTACATATTAGGAGAGCAAAAAACATCTGGATGATATGGATCCACAAACACATGGATTAATTAATCAACTTGAACCCACTTTGCCTGGCCTTTCCCCATCTGAGCTTTTTTTTTTTTTATTATTGACAGAAAGAGAGAGAGAGCGCGTGTGCACTAGCAGAAGGAACAGCAGACTCCCTGCTGAGCACAGAGCCTGATGTGGGACTTGATCCCAGGACCCTGGGAATCATGACCTGAGATGAAGGCAGACGCTTATCCACTGAGCCACCCAGGCACTCCTCCCCACCTGAGCTTTTGCTGCAGGTTGGTTCAATCTCAGTAAGCTGTAGATGGTAGAGGCACTAGCTCATCAGGGGCCATCCCACAGGGTTTCAAAACTTTCAAAAAACCACCCTCAGGATTGAATTCCCGGTGGGTGACTCTCACTATGTTTTCAGTTGTCAGTTGTCTGAGACTATTTTTTTCTTCCCCCAACAGTCTGGGTTTGGTAAAACTCAGAACATGTTTTCCCAAGAACATCCCCCCACAATCTAAACCCATGTATATTTTAAGGGAAATTTAATCCGTGTGCCCCTCAGTTCATTCGCACAGATCGTCAACATGCTTTTTAGTAAGAGTTATTGTGAGATTTTTGTGTAAATATTTTTTGTCATATAACTATAAAGTTGTATTTTCTCAGTAATATCTGGGGCTGGCTATGCTAACTGCCTACGCTCCAGTCTCCATTCTTCCTTCCTGATTGAATCTCAGTTCTGTTTGGAGACTGGGAAGCCATATGTTCTAGACACCTCCTTCCCAGGCTGGGCAGGGGTGGGAGCAGAGTGCGCTGAGGGGCTGGGATTTATTAGGCTAAGCAATGATGTAAATTTCTTCCCCGGTGATCAGTTTGAGCACAGGCACATGACCATCTCCTGGACAAACATCTGCAACATTTTCTTTACTCTTAAATGTGACTGGAGTCTTCCTGCCTCTGAACGTTGTCTAAGAGGACATGGTCCTTGGACTTGCTACAGCCATGGTGAAACCAAGAGAGGAAAGACAAGAGAAGCCAACTCGGAACCCCGACATTCTTGGGCTTCTGCATTTACCAACACTGGAACCAAACTGCCTCAAGACATCTTGCCAAGTGAAATAACAAATCCCAGTATCTTTTAAGCCGTGATTAGACAAATATTTTATTGCTCACTGCCGAATGCTTTGCAACCAAATACAACACATAAACTCTGATTTCAGAATTTCTGGATTGGTATGAAAACCTTTAGAACACACTTGATATGAAATTCTTCACTCCGTGGCAAAACTTAGGTAACATTTTGTAGTTACCAGCCTTGTGGGATTTCCTGGGAATTAAAAATTAATCTTAAATAAATATAAACAGTGGAGGTTTCTGTGTGTGGGTTAACCCTTTCCTCATTTGCATGTGTTGAATTCCTGGTTTTATTTTTCTCAAAGAAAATTGTGAATTAGTGTAATAAAGACAAATTCTTTGATCCCTCACACTTTCCTGAATTTGAATCGGGCTGCTATTAATTCCTAAACAAGCACTTGAAGAAATAAGTTGAACTGTTTAAAGTATATTACTTAAAATTATGAAAAGAATTAATACAAGTTAATCCCTCCTGTCTTCTTTGATGCCTTTTTCTAAGCCCCATTTCCAAATGCTCTGATTTTTTAGGATCTGCTTCTATACTTGCTTATTGACCATCAGTTAAGACAGAGTCATTTGAAATAGTGGTACAGATTTTGGGAAAACAAAAATCAAAATTAGGGTCTTTCCTTGATTAAATTATGAGCTGCATAAGACACAGATCTAATTCAATTATTCTCTACAATATATAAGGCGCAGAACCTTGCGGGAGAGCGATCAGTGCAAAATAAGACACCCAGCTATAGGGTGAGTCGTTTTCAAATATAAAATCCTGGACTGTGAGAGGTTAGAAGGACCAATGGAGGTAAACTCATCTAGTGGGTTTTCAAAATGTGCCTGTCTGTGGTCTAGGCCATAACTGCACTCTCCTTGGTGAGTTGGCCATTTTATTCATGATGCCAAGTTCCCACAAGGGAGGTCACTAGTGAGTAACACCAAACAGATGTCGCTGTGTGTGGTTCAGGCAACACCTATCAGAAGAAGTACAGTGTTGGGATTCCTTTCAAATCGTGAAGCAGTCCTTGAAGAGCAGGATTTGATTAAGTCGCGAAGAAGAGCAGGGAATATCATGAAGGATGGGATAGCACGAGAAAAGTCACTTAATGCAAAAGCAGCCTTAAGTGTGAGCAGAGGCTTGTGCTGGGTGAGAGTAAAGGTGGGAAGGGCAGACACGGCTGGATTCTGAAGCAGGTTAGCCCTAGTGAGCTCTATTGATTCTCAGCCTTTGGGTGAACCAGTTAAACTGTGGATTCTGGGATTACGATGCACGTAGGGATCACCTGGATGTCTTGTGAAAAATGCAGATTCTCAGTGAATGGTACCGGGGGAGCCAAGAGTCTGCATTTCTAAGATGCCCCCACGTGAGATCTCCTGCTGCTGGTCCCTGGAAACACCGACTGGTTAACATCAGGGCCGATGTCGCAGAATCTAGCCAGGAGTTAGGAATGCTCTTGAATTAATAGTGACGATGGCAAGGGAGTAAAGTTTGAGAGGACTGGAGGATGAAAATCTCAGTATTACTGGAAAAAAAAAATGACAGCACTTTGTTTTCCTAAGTTAGCAGTCTGTTGCGCATTCCTGGAGTGAATTTGTGTTGCATGCTGTGTGGTTGAAGCCCACGGAGTCCAGGGGGTGAATCTCGTTTCTGCGATCTCCAGGTTCGTGCTTCCTGTATTTCCAATCTGCTGACTGTGGCTAATAATTTTCTCTCTGTACAGCTGGTGGGATTGATTATACTGATTTATGTGTTCACCAGGCACCCACCACCAGGCACTGTTATTGTTGTAATTGTTGCTGTTGTTATTTATGAATCCTACAAATCACGTGAAAAGAATTTCTAAATATCCCCAAGGAGAGTGGATAACTGCATTCCTCAAGATACCTTTATTTCCATAGAAAGCAGGTTAGCCTCTGCTGATCGTCTTGGGGAAACCGTTAGGTGATGATATCAAACAGGATTTCCTTGTAACTGGAAGAATCTAATTACTTCCATGTGTAGGTCTGATGAGGTGAAAAAAAAAACCATTTATGGATCCGAACCACTTGCAAATGGCCGGGGCTGTAATACCTAATTCCCACAAGTAAATACATGGCATAAAACTTCCAAGTGATGAAGCTTTGAGTCAGTTAGGAAGGCCCCACTGCTCACAAGGGACATAAATGTGCTATCACAGTCATTTAAATGAGTTATTTAATCCCATTCTTCTGTCTGTGAAAACTACATTCATCTTCACGCACCCTCTTAATCCCACACCCACCCCCCTCAGGCAACTCACCCTCCCAACCACACACACACACACACACACACACACACACACACTCACAGTGCTCGCACCATGAATGAGAGCTGGAAGGGACCTTGGAAATTATTACGGCAATGACTTCATTTCATAAATGAGAAGATGGAGGCATTTAGATTTCACGTGTTCACAACTCACACAGAGGGTTCCAGTGTCCTCATGTTTCCTCAGGTAAGAATCGAAGAAAAATCTATGAAGAGAGGAAATCACACCACCTTCTATGATTCCTCTTAGGGAAGCCATTTTTCTGGTGTGTATTTTTGGTCCTATGATGAAGCAGGCAGTATGGCGCAGTGGTTAAGGGTGTGAATTCTGGCTGAGGCTACCTGTTTCCTGTCCAGCTCTATTTCTTGCTGGTCATATAAGCCGGGACAGGTACTTAACCACTGACCCTCAGTAACCTCATCTTCCAAATGGGGTTCATAATATAGTCCCACTTCGCAGAGTTGGTTTTCCAGTTAAGTTGGTTGATAGATATTGGGAGCTTGGAGTAAATACCTGGCCCATCATGGTCTTTCCGCATCTGGGCATTTCTTTGGTTTAAGCAAACTGAATACACTTTTTCACTGAGGTTTGGCTATCAGTCCAGTGATTCTTGTTCTCTTTGTTCCAATATGTGGTTGAAATAGCAAAGATCACTGCATGATAGATGTCATAGAGCATTCTTCAAATGACCAGAAAATCAAAATGCAACCATAATGTAAATAATGGGCAAACTTTTCATTGGGAAACATTTGGCAGAGGGCAAATGCTATATTTAAGGAAATAGTTTGATGTAAAAATGTTTTTAGATACTATCAACAAAAACCAACTTGCATAATCCCACTTGCCTGCTTCATTATATTCCTATTGTTAGTCTTACATCAAAAGCTAGATCTGATCTAGATTAAAAAACAAAAAATGTTTTCTGAGTCTGCTTTCCACTATCCCCAGCAAAATCTATCTCAATATTCAAAACTCGTGAAAACAGTGAAAAGAAAAATGTCAGCATAATCCATTCGAGCTAAGAGTGCTTGAGGATTTTGTGGCCAGTCCTTCCGGAGAAAATTGCACAGGCACGGTGCTCCTTTATTTTGCATTTTTAACCACCCGAAAAGTATCCCGCATGGTACTGGGGAGCCCTGTCCTGGACTGGGCACATTTCCATGGAGGGAGGTCTCCTAAGCTGAGCTCATCTACAGCGACCCCTCCACTCATGCTGTCAGCCATGTTGTGGTAGGTTGAGAAGGAGGCTAGAAGTTGAGTTGATAACTATGAAAGCTGGCAATCAAAAGGCTGCATGATTATTCGCAAATACTTTCTTCTTCATAAGTTTCTACCATCTGGCATGCTGCACAGTAGAATGAAAACAGTTTTTTAGCAAAAATTGAATAATTAGAGAAGAAAACCTCCCTCTCTCACCAGATTGGTGAAAAATCCTCCACAGGATTAAGTCTGATGTTCAGGCAAAAGATACCCTGCTTTGCTTTGATTTCAGATCAGTTTCTGATATTACCTCTTAAATCAGATTCTCAAATGTTGTTCAGTAAAGTCCAAAGGGGTTACAAAAATACAAGTGAAGGGTCATAACTGTTTAGTTTCTTACCCCCTAAAGAACGGCCACCCATCGACCCAATGGTCCAAGGTTGCTTCTTTTCATTCAAGCAAGGCCTGGCTCTTGGGAATCTAGCAATTTGGGGGAGGACCGACAGGCAGAAAATTCTGTTGTTTCTCTCAGAAGCCAAGGATGTGTGCTTTTTAGGCAGGAAGACCATTTTTAGGTTTTCCTTCATAACTGATTTTTCCTGCCTCCAGGGTAAATTTCCCAACCCTGTTATCTGTGGCTGCTGGAAAACGGGCACATTATTCATTCATTTATTCGTTGGGTCTGAGCCAAACAAACATGGTCTCTACCCCATGATGTTTCTAATCTATTAGGAAAATAGATAATAATCACAAAATACACAAACATATTTTAAAATTAGAAGAGTGATAAAAGCTCCAAAAAGGAAGTACAGCATAATATAAGAATTTTAAGTAGTGTGATTGAATTTAGGCGATGTGGTAGAGGGGCATGAAGAAAAGGTTTACCCCTGCCCTCCTCCCTCCTATGATGTGACTTACAAAACTTTGGATAATGAATCCACCTGCTTTTTAGGAATGCTATAGAAATACCTCTTATTAATATGTATCATCGGTGTGTAGGTTATGAAGCAAGAAGTTCATTCAACAAATGTTTTTTAAATCCCCTACTTGCCAGGAATTATTCTAGGTGCTAGAGATGACATGGTCAGCCAAACAGACAAAACTGCACGGAGCTTACGTTCAGGAAGAGGAGACAGAAAATGAGGCAGATAAAGAAATAAGATGGAAAGTATGCTGGAAGGTGAAATATGCCTAGAAGAAGAACAGAAAGGGAGAGGAGGACAGGGAGTGAGCAAGAGGAGGAGGGAGGGGTGCTGGAATGTCAGATGAGATGTCCAGGGAATGCCTCACTGAGTAGGTGACGCTTGAATACAAACCTAAACGTTGGGAGGGAGAGCCTTGTTTGTATCTGGAATCGGGACACGCCATGAGGCTAGAGATTTGGCCGAGGCCAGATTAGGGAAGGCCTGTTGGCTCCTGTTCAGCCCCTCCGATCCCCTGGGAAAGACACAATCAGACTGCCATTTTAGAAATTCTGCTCTGGCTCTTGTGCAGGGGGCAGATAGGACAGTGACAAGGAAATTGAGAGAGATCAATAAGGAGAGCTCTGAAATATTCTAGGCAAGATAAGGTAGTAGCTGGGCTGGATTCCAGCAATGGAGACGAACGGACACAAAGGAGTTTAAGATGTTGTTGGAGGGAGAAAGCACAGGACTGGGGGCCCTGCTGACACAGAGGCCTGGGGGTCGGGCACACCTGCTGCTTGTGTTTGGTCCAGCCTGGTACCAAGATGGCTGTTTGGCCTCAGGATTTTTCCACGTGGTACGGTTCTTAGGGCTAGCAAATGTATATATTTTGACACTTTAGCGAAAAGTTATTGCAAGTGGTTTTCAACCAGGTACACGCTCCACAGGGAGATGTCTGCAAATGTGGCCTGGCTGCAATGGAAGGTTTAAAAGCACACCTGTAGAAAGGTTAAACACAAAGAGTCTCTGTAAGGGCTGGAGCTCCACGCTGTCATGAGATGTTCATAGCACGCAAGGCGGTAGAGATCTAGACTCTCTGGCTCAGTTGGACGAGGCAGGAGGCACAAATATATACGCAGGGGAGCCTGCCAAAGGTTTATTGGCATTAAAAGAACTCGACTTCCCCTGCTCCAACTGGAACGGCTAATGCAGAGAGTTCTTCCAGCAGTTTTTAAATATGTGCTCATAAGGCTCACAAAAACTAAAAGGAAAGTTGAAGCTTCTTGGTTTGGACCAAATCTCTTTACCGTCAGGAGCCCCAGACCCAGCTATAGCCCAAATGTCCTAGGATTGGACCATGAGCAGTAGGCCACCTCTCCAGGGACAGCGACACTTTCGATAAAGCTATATAGCTTTTGTTCTTAGACTCAGCAGGCATGGTGCTCATTCAGTCCCCAGGGGAAAAGTCCTACCCAAACCCGGGCATCTAACATGAGCCCTGTGGGCCCACCGGGGCCCAGCTGAGATAACTGAGCAGCACACGAGGAAGCTCATTGTCTGATTCACCTGGGCTAGATTGGTAATGACTGACCACTGCTCTGTCCAGGTGCTGAGCACCTTAGCTGGTAGGTTTGCTCAAACAGCTGAAACTGAAGGCGAAGATTAATTATTATGTAACATGTGGCACCTAAGATTAACTCCACTACTATCAAGAGAATGGGAAGAAGAGGTTGTGATATATTTATAAGCTGGAATTCAAGATGGCCATTAAAAATAAGTAAAGAAAAAAAAAAGTAGGGGCACCAGGGTAGTTGAGTGTCTGACACTTGATCTCAGCTCAGGTCTTGATCTTAGGGTCATGAGTTCGAGCCCCAGGTTGGGCTCCATGGAGCCTACATATAAATAAATAAATAAATAAATAAATAAATAAATAAATAAATAAATAAATAAATAAATAAATAAATAAATGTAAATAAATAAATAAATGTAGGTTTAAAAAAATAGTGACCTGGGGGAAAAATCAGGTTATCATCTCTGGGATTGGCCCATTTTCAAATAAAATCACATCCACACACACACACACACACACACACACAGACAAAGAGACAGAGACAGAGAGACATCCAGAGACAGAGACACAGAGAGAGAAATGACTAGGACACACACCTAAGTAGTTATTCCTGTTTTGAAGGATAGAGGTAGAATTTTCTTCTCTTTAATAATCTATATTTTCTGAAGCTTTTATATTGAACTTCTATTACCTTATCATAAGAAATGGTACACAAATTTACCTCATAAAACTGGGACATTATAAAAGATAATTACAAAAAGCAAAAAAGAGAAATATGTTTATACATCTCCCCATTTTATATTCAGAACCCGAGCACGAATGCTCTTAACTCACTCCTTTTGTTAATAAAACATTGACATGGTCCATCCATGACTGTTTTCTGTTCATGAGGTCCATCACTGAAGACACAAACACTTCTCCCTCAGAAAAGGTATCTATCACTCCCTTGGGGACAGTCTTCCTAGCACTTGTCCAGAAGTTTTTATTTTCATCTAAAACTATACGGGAAAGTTTGCTGAGATATAAAACCCTGAAGATCAAAAAAAGAGTATCTCAAGTGGGTAGTCTCTGAAATGTGAGCGTCAACACAGACCCATTCCTGCTTTCCATACGTGAGCCTGTGCCCTCCCTAGGAAGGGGCAGGGAGGGAGATCCTGGTCCCCACACTGAAAGGGACCAGGGGGCGCAGGACAGATCCAACATTCAGAAGGATGGACTGGCAAGATCTCACTTACAACCCTTCCAACCCTGAAATGGATATGCATCCAGATTATTACTCATGAGACTATAGAATCAGAGAGGGGATCATAAAAATGGTCTAGTCAGATCTCCTCATTTTTAAGATGAGAGTATGTGAACTCCGTGAGGTTAGGTCACTTTCCCATGGTCCCATTATTGCCAGTGGCAGCAGCAGTGAAGTCACAAAGTCTTATATATTGTTTATTTTAAAATGGACTGAACAATACATAAATGGCGTCTAAGGAGTTCCTACAGCCAACATTCTTACAGACAGAGCATTCAAGGGAATAAAAGCTCCCAAAGTTAATAAACAAGTGGAATGCAGGGACAGGATGGTTTAAATATGGTTTTAAAAAGAGAACAAAGATTAGGATGAGTCAGACACTTACTCCTGAGCTGTATATGGGGAAAATTTTTTACTCCTCTTGGGAAGATTTGTGGCCATATCAGAATAGACAATATACATTGTGATTACCTCAAGTTCTATGTGTGTGTAAAATACTATTATGCACATGTACCCCAGTGTTTCTCAAGGTAACTTTTTCTGATCGCTTAATTCATAATCATCAGATACGGGCCAGAACATTCGTGATTCCTGGGATCCACCCAGGATCTACGAAATTAGAATCCTTAAGGGTTATTTTTGAGTATCTAGAATTTTTGCCAGCTCCTTGAGTGATCCTAATGAGCATGAAGCTTGTGAACCACTGATAGAATCATGCAATCCACGTATAATGTTTGATTCTTCCCATTTTACTCATTCATATTCAAACAGGTGGAATCAGGTTTTCTGAGGATGAAATGATTTGAACCCTTTGCCTTGCACACCAAACTCCTCACTTCATCACCATATTTATTCCTGGACAGAAGCTATCACTGATTGAATCTTCTACACATAAATTATACCTCCAGTTCTCATACAAGGCCACAGCCAGAGCTCACGTCATACTGCCATATCTCTTTTCCAACTTAGAGCTCTCTATCAACTTTGAAACTTTCAATCTTTCCTCACAGCCAGCCCTGTTCCAAGACTTGCAATATCATCGTTCCCTCCTTCCCATTCTCATTGCCACTAACCTAATTCAAACCCTCCTTCATCCCATCTAAACAATTCATGGCCTTGTAAGGAGTACCTGTCTCCGTCGCTCTTCCAGTGATGACATTGGCCAAGTGAGTCTTCCCAAAGGCCTATCATGTTTCTCCCGTTCACATAAGGTTTTGATAGCTCATTCCTCTGAGAGCAGCAAACAGAATTAAGACTAAAACCATTGACCTGGATTTCGGGCCCTCTCTCTGCCTGATCCCAACCTAAATTTGCAGCCTTGATTTCATTGCTTCCCTACTTGTATCACACATTGCCTGCTGATGTGCCTTTCCTTCCACTGTTAGAATAACAAGAACTTCTTCCCTCATTTCTACTAGTCAAACTCTTAGCCATTGTTTTGGACCTCCTTCAAAAGACACCTCATCTGTAAGGCCTTTATTATTTTCTCCAGTTTATCCTTCTGCAATTCTCTGTACAGTCTCTGCTTTTTGTTTTACTCCAAACTTTTACATTTATCCTTATAAAAGTTATTTTGATAATTGTCTCATCATCTGTAACAACCGAATCAGCATGTTTGCTCCATAACTTTCTCTGAATTAATCTTATGTTAAAGTAATATTTCTGGGTGACTTGTTCTCCTTTCCCAGGATATCTGGAAATTTCTGACACGTGGGATAAGTTTGACTTCCACTAACAACGTGAGAAAAAGTTTTGTGGATGCCAATTGTTTTGTGCTGGCCTCAGCATAGCGATAGTAATACTATCTGCTAGAAATGCCTGGGGGCACTCACCTGGGCCCTGGTGAGCTTCCCACAGACATCTCCAAACCAATGTTATGACTGGACCGACCCTTGTGGTTCTTATTATGATTGCAAGACTCCCTTCAGCAACAACCATCAGGAAACTTAGAAAAAATAAAGGTTTATTACTTAGAAGGCCTGGAAATTATGCAGCACACCTGGGGCCACACAATGAGGTGCAGGTAGAGAGAGCACACACAACTTGCACAAGGGCCTTGGTGCTGGGCCTAGGGTCTTGCAGGCCCACTATCTAATGGTGAATTTAAAACATAAGAGTGGGAGCCTAAAGCAGGGGGAAGACAGGCGGCCCAAATGGCCAGTTAACAAAATTAACCAAGCTCTCTGAAACAAGGAGCCTCAATTGGAGAGGTGGATAGCCATTTTTGAGGTGGATGCTGCTTTGAAATGGATGCCTTGGCAATCAAATCTTAAGTCAGTCACTTGCATTACAAAAACAAAACACAAAACAAAACAAACAACAACAACAACAAACTGACAGGACTTACACTGTAGACTTAGTATATAATGCACACATCAAACATTGGGGCACACTACACACAGTAGTCCAGCCTTTAAAATGTGTCCTTATAGATGAAGCCATGAAATTACCTTAGCTTTGAAACCCAAGCAACAGTGTCCCGTGGGACTCCACTGCAGAACTGACTTTGGTTATCTCTGAGATCATGCCTTCAGGTGGGTTACTCACTCATTCCTAGAATTAGCCCTAAAACTCAGCATCCAGAAGGGCAGAAAACCTTGGATCTGACCTAGTAGAGCAGAGGAACTGGTTCATGACTTGCAGCATGATGGCCTCCTTCTGGGAATGTGACTGGCTTTTGAGTTCAAGCATAACATCAGTGAAGCCTTCTTTATTTTGTTGGAAATTGCTTCCTTTCCTTTTCTTTTTTATAACTTTTTTTTTTCAGATGTCATTGACAAATCTCATTTGTTTTCACCCTAGAGAGCTACTTTCTGGGATCCTTAAAGTTTTTCACCTCTCCACCACCGTTCTGGTTCTTCAAGGATTTCTCTCTATTTGACATTACCCGGGGAAAGGCTCTTGGCACCCTTTCTAGACTGGCAGCTTTATGAAGGGAGGGGCCACATTTTTCTGAGGTTCCTATCCACTACAGAGTAGAGCAGTGTGTTAGGATATATTTGCTCTCAGTATATACAAAGCAAATTCTTAACCAAAAGCTCTGAAGTTCAATGTCATGTGAAGATAAAATAGAATAATACATGTAAAGTGCCCAATAGAGGGCAAGGAGTAAGTGGCAAATGGCATCTAAAAAACAGACAGCGTTGTTGGCCCAATGCCCTTCTACCCCATGCAGCAAGCATATTGATCCAAGCATCTTGCTTTTCTCTTTCTAGTGGCTTAAATTGAAAGCCAGCCCTTTGTGGTTTTTCTTTAAATTTTATTTTATTTAAATTCAATTAATTAGCATGTAGTGTATTATTAGTTTCAGAGATAGAGTTCAGTGATTCATCAGTTGCATACAAACCCAGTGCTCATTACATCAAGTGCCCTCCTTAATGCCCATCACCTAGTTACTCCATCCCCCACCACCTCCTCTCTAGCAACCCTCGTTTGTTTCCTAGAGTTAAGAGTCTCTTATGGTTTGTCTCCCTCTCTGATTTCATCTTATTTTATTTTTCCCCATTCAGTTTTGTTTCTTAAATTCCACAGATGAGTGAAATCATGTGATAATTGTCTTTCTCTGATTTTTTGTTTCGCATAATACCCTCTAGTTCCATCCACGTCATTGCAAATGGTAAGATTTCATTTTTTGATGGCTGAGTAATATTCCATCATATATATACACCACATCTTCTTTATCCATTCATCTGTCGATGGACATGGGGGCTCTCTCCATATTTTGGCTATTGTGGACATTGCTGCTATAAACACTGGGGTGCAGATGCTCCTTCAGATCACTATGTTTGTATCCTTTGGGTAAATACCTAGTATTGCAGTTGCTGGCTCATAGGGTAGCGCTATTTTTAACTTTTTGAAGAACCTCCATACTGCTTTCCAGAGTGGCGGCACCGGCTTGAAAGCCGGCCCTTTGATTCCTTTGGTTACACGTCCTAGGGATTCCAATGACTTTAGAGTCACATACTCACTGGCAGGCCTGCGGCTTGTGGGGGGGCATGGCAGTCTTTTAGGTGAACATACTAATAGGACACAGCTGTGAGCAGCAAGTTACTGCTACATACAGCTTTTGCTGTGCTGAATACACAGAGGCTGGACAGACAGAGGGGAGTGCCATTAGACACGTTAAGAAAAAGTTGCGTGGGGAAGCCAAATAGTTTATATTCGCTATTGTCAGACATGCCATTGGATAAAGTTTTTAAGAAAAACTTACTCCTTTCCAAGAAGTAAATCCTGTAAGTACTAGTGTCAAGTATGCTGGCTCTTTTGTATGCAGTTTTGATTTTAACTAACTCTGAGAGAATATTATTTGCCCTTAAAAACTTTTCTTTCTATATAAGCTTAGAAAATTAGGTAGCTGCTGCCAGAAGGATTTTGAACATCCATCCTCAAGAATTTTCATGGGGAACTGCTCAGAATTCAAGATTTGAATACTTATTTCTTAATCAAAACATGTGGGCAGAATATACATTTCTTCAATGACCTTACGATAGCACATCAACAACAAAATTCTTACTTTTAAATAGAATGACATCTGAGCACAGTAAAATCTCATGGGTCCAATCATCTCCAGTGAACACAACACTCACAATCTCAAAAGAAACACGAAAGAATACCAAATTCATTGGTGCTGTGTTTATCCTTATAACACAATATGCAATATGTTTTTGTAGACCATCTGCATTAGCTACGCATTATGGATTCAGCTGGCTCAGTCTCCTTTTGGTGCAATGATGTCATCTTTATCTGACCCAAGACAAAAGAGGTAGCATGGCCTGTGGTTAAGAGCATGAGCTCTGGATCTGATTTGCTGCCATTCAATTCCAGCCTTGACTTTTCCAACTTGTAGGAGCCCACCAAGTTATCCAGTGTTTCTGTACCTCCTCTTCGCCATCCATAAAATGAAGATGATGGTGATAATACCTGGCTCACAAAGGTTGTTATATGATAAATAATAAGATGGAGCAGTGAGTAGATTTCATGAGTGGCCCTAACCCACTGAAGGATTTCTAGAGAAGCCTCGCTGTGGAGACAACGGAGGAATTAAATCTTGAATGAGTAGTTGAGGGAGAGGGTGATCCAAGCACCAAAGTAGTAGCACTTGGGGAAACAGCTAGAAAAGTATGGTGTGATCTGGAGAGTGCTGAAAGATGGTGTGCTGAAGGAGACTGCCCAGCCAGGTCTTAAAGACTCACGTTAGCCATATTATGGAACTTCATCAGTTTTCTGAAGACAATCGAGTCATCCGAGTGCTCTGAGCAGGAGTAGCCACCTCGATGGTAACATGTTTTTTGTAATTCATGACCATGAGCCTCATGTGAAACCACACCTGGCTACCTTGTACACTTCTCCCATTTGTTAGGCCTCTATATTTTATTTCCTCCTCCCCGCAAACTTCCAGCACCCTCCCCCTCCATGTTCACTCAGCACTGACAATCTTGCTTTCTACTTTACTGGGAAAATAGAAGCAATGGGGAGAGAACTTCTACAAGCTCCTTTGCATCTGCTCCCCTACACTATTTGAAGCTTTATTCTCCATTTCTCTTCTGTTTGCCTAGATGAACTGTCCATGTCCCTGGATTAAACTGTCCTCTCCATTGGTGCACTCAATGCCATCCTCCCTCATTTACTCGAGGACCTGTCTCCAGGCTTTTCTTCTGCCTCTCCTGTGTCAGCAATCTTCCCCTCTCAGGCTATTTCAGACTATATAAACTGCCTCTTATTTCTCTACCTCCTAAAGAAAATGTACTCTTGACCCTACTTCACACTCCATCTGTTGCCCTACTTCTGGCCTTCCTTTTGCGAAGAAAGTCCTTGAAAGAGTTGTCTGTTGCTGTATCCAATTTCTCTCCTCCATCTCTCTTTCAAACCTAGTCCAGTTGGGCTATCACCCTAACCACTCCTTTGAAACTTCTTTTACCAAGGGGACTGATGACTTCCACTTTATTAAATCCAATCAATTACCCTCCATCACCCTCATTTTAGGCGACCTATAAGCAGAATTTGATGCACTGGATGACTGTCTCCTCCTTGAAACTGTCTTTCCTTGGCTTCCAGAATGTGTATTTGCCTGCTTTTCCTCCTTCCTCTACAGAATCCGCTTCCCAGTTTTTGTCGGTTTCTCCTTGTCGTCCGACATCTTCAGGATGGAGTGCCCAACCTTTGCACTTTCTTCTGTCTGTATAACCACACTCGTAGTAATCTCACTCTTGTTCCAGTTACTCCAACATTCATATCTTCAGCCTAGAATTCTCCCCTGAACTCTAGAGTCATATATGCAACTGCCTACTTGATGTCTCCTTTGGTTATTTGATAACATTTCAAATTCAAAATACCCCCAGGGGAACTCCTGATCCACTCTCAAACCTGTTCCCTCCTTAGACTTCTCTGTCTGGATCGCAGACAACTCCATTCTCCAGTTGCTCAGACCGGAAAGTTTAGTCATCTTTGATTCCTCTCTTCGTTCACACGCTACATCAAAACCTTAGCACATCCCTTTGATTCCACTTTTTAAAAAATTCCCAGAGTCCAGCCTCTTTGCAGCCTGCCCTTCCTCTCGTTTCTTCCCCTTTCCTTGCTCTACTTTTCTGCTACGCATTGAATAGCTTATGAGAAAGCTTATAACATACTTGTTTTATGTGCTGACTATCTCCCTCGCGAGTCCTAATTTGTTTTGGTCTCTCCTGAAACCAAAGGTGTTCTTTGATTCTTTGATTACATTTTGGCACTCCAATGGCCTGTTTCTCCTGAGGCTCACCTTGCACAGTGTAGACATTCACTAGATATTTGCTGAATGTCTGTGCAGAATGTGTGCTTTCCATTTGTTTTCTTGTGCATTTCCCAGTGATGCCCAGAATTGTGCTGACCTTTGTGTGTGGCTTCAATACACAAGTCAGTGAATTTAGGATGAGGTCCATTTTTCTTACATTCTTTCCCTGGCTTATAGTTGATAGTTTGGTATTTATTATTTTTTGAGTCAAGTTTACATAACTTTCTTCTAAATTCATTTCCGTTTGCCCACACTGAAGCATCTCTAGCCCTCTCCTTACCACCCACATAGCTTTGCGGTTGTGGCCATTGCTGGTTTGGCAAATGTGTGAACTAAATATCATTTTCAGAACTGGAAATTCCATTGTGTGTTCCATCATCAAGATCTCATACTAAAAAACAATGATTTCAGCTCTAGAGAACTCTGTCATTTCCATTGTCATATTCAGAATATTTTCTACATGTCCTTTACCATTTGTTGTCTTCAAATAAAAGAGTTCCCTATACATAATAAAAAACATACCTCTCTATATTAACTAAAGTTTCAAATACATAAATCCTTTCTATATCTTAAGCTTAGGCTTTGGTGTTCTATATGTTTTGTTATTGTAAATAAGACTGTTTCCTCCCAACTGTGCTATTTACTGGTCAAGGAATTGGAGAGAAATCTATATAGATCAGCCAGCCAACTATGAGGAGTCAACCATTGGAAGAGACATTGAGTCAGTAGAGTGGCTCCTGAACCACTAAACTATTGTTGCAGCCACTGAAAAAAGCAGCATTGTGGTGAGGACTGGCTGCTCTTCAATACACACTGACTGATACAGCTTCACAAAAACCCTAGAGTCCAGGTAACCTGAGGCTTTTTCTGGTCCTCAAGGAACCTAACAGGCAAAATAAGTGGCCATCTCATTTACTTATCTTACTCATGCTAATGTTTGGTTCGTTTGTTTTTCACATTATTCTATTAGCTTTTCTACGTAGACAACCATTCTGTCTGGGAGTAGTAATACATTTGTTGTCTCTTTTCTAATACTTGCAGTTTTATTTGGGTTTTCTGTCAAATAAAGTGTGGTAAATGAATATTTTTTTTCTCCCCTGGCTTTATGATAGCATTTTAAATATTTTATCACTAATTTCTTAGTTGGATGTGGGTTTGACATACATATTCTTTATCATGCTATAGATGTATTTTTATGTTCCCAATTGACTATTAAAAAAAATTTATGTTAAACTTGACCAAATGCCTTCTCAGTATCAATTAAGATACTCATATACTTTTCTCTATTGACCGAGTAATATGATTAATTAAATTAACCAAAATCTCATTATTAATTTCCTTTGCCTTCTTGCATAAATCCTATTTGACTTGGGGGTATTTCACTTTTAAAATTAATTAAAAGCAATTTAGCTAGACTTGGATTTTTTTATAATAGACATAATGCTTGTGTTCATAAGTAAAATTACCTTCAGTTTTTTGTTGTTGTTGTTTTTTAGTGCATGTTACATTTTTCATGTGTCTGTATCATGTCTCTGCTAGTATAAAAAATGAGTTGTAATGTGACTCTTGTCTTAAATTTTGTGCTCTTACACAATTAACAAAACACTGGAATATTTTTCCCATGAACATTTCAAAGAACTTGCCTATCCTTCTATGTAATGGGTAAATAGAGTCTTTCCAGAGGAGAAGGAAAAATTGAGTAGTAAGAAGATTTCAAACTTGTATTTATGTGATTGTTTTCTTAGGCTTTCTACTTATTCTTGCATGACATTTGTTTTTATATGTTGTGATTTTCTTTTTTTAAAAAAGATTTTATTTATTTGACAAAGAGAGAGAGAGCGAGAGAGCACAAGCAGGGGAAACAGCAGAGGAGGAGAGCTAAGCAGGCACTCCACTGAGCAGGGAGCCCGATGCGGGGCTTGATCCCAGCACCGTGGGATCATGACCCAACTGACTGAGCCAGCCAGGAGCCCCTATATGTTGTGATTTTCAACTTCATTAGCAATCACTGCATTGAAAATTAGCCACATTGACAAAATTAGCAAATTTTTAACATGGGAATGAATGCCTTTTGTAGATGAAAGTTGTACAAAAGGGGTACCTATATGAGGTGCTGTGGCATTGTTGATTTTTTTTTTAAAGATTTTTATTTATTTATTCATGAGAGACAGAGAGAGAGAGAGGCAGAGGGAGAAGCAGGCTCCCAAGGAGCAGAGAGCCTGATGCGGGACTCGATCCCAGGACCCTGGGATCATGACCTGAGCCGAAGGCAGACGCTTAACCATCTGAGCCACCCAGGCGCCCTGGCATTGTTAATTTTTACAATTTTTCTGAAATTTTTTTTTGCAATTTTATAAAAACCTTAAAACCATCACATTCTCTGACCAAGTAATCCCATTTTTAGAATGTCTACCAAGGAAATTTTTCACAAACAGCAAACAAAGATTGATGTATAATTATTTCCATCCTAGTGTCATCACATTAATTACTGGAAACAACTCAAATACCTAATATAGGAATGCTGAGTGAATTATGGGTTATCCATAGAATACAATATTATGCTGATTGTTAATGATGTTTATGAAGAGCTTTCAATGACATGAGGAGACTCAAATAAATAATGTTAATTATAAAAAATAAGATACAAATTGCATATGCAGTATAATCTCAACTTTAAAAAATATGCATGACATAAAAGAAGCTTGGAAAATTTTAAATAAAATATTAATGAGTAGAAAAAGTAACTTCTTTCTCAATGTCTTAATTTTTTTTTTCAGTTTTTAAGTACCAAAAATAATGAACAAATATATATTTTATTTAAAAAGTTTTCTTGCTCTCTTCATGGGACATAGTGTCCTGTGCCTTCCCATCCTATGGGTACCCTCTTGCTGGTGCTATAGAGGTTGGAATTTGCCCCCAGTTGGTTTCATAGAGAGTACACATTCCAATGCTGCCTTTTGGTCATGAGTGCCTTCTAACAATTCATTGTGATTGCTCAAATTGACTTCAATCTCCAACTCATTTTATCCATTACTTTATTCATTACATCCCATGCTGGGTGTGCACTGTGCCCCACCAGGGCCATCATGGGCTAGATGTAAGTCTTATTCTTTCCCTGGACCTCAGGACAGCTCATCTGCAAAATGAGTGTGTTGACCTCTCAGGTGTTCCCCTGCTGTCTATAGCTTTCTCTGAGACTTTTCCCTTGCTTCTGAAACCGCACCCTCCATTTCCATGTGTACACCTCTGGATCACATCAGCCTCTAGAGTCAATCTTCCTCTCAGTGTGTGATCTCCGCTTCCTTGAAGGAGGCCATTGTTCTACTGGTGAAAGCTTTATTCTCGGTGGCTTTGGAAAGCAAAACTGGGATTTGTCATATTTCACATTAACAGAAGGGAGGACTTTCTAAAAATTAAAGCTGTGGAAAATAAAAAGAATAATTCAACATATAAAGGCTGGGGGCAAGGACCAGGAGATGACAGAATTTTGCATTGGATGGGAAGATAAAATCAATACATCCTGAGGTTTATTTTCCAGATGGGCTCCCTCTCCTGCCTACCTCAGTGACTCAAAGGGGATCCGGAGAGGTGACCTATGAAGAAAGAGCTTTGTCACTGTGTCGTCAATCACTGTTGTCGCCAAGTGGGGAGACAAAGCCTGAGGGAATCCTTCAGAGAGAGAGAAGGTAGAGAGAAGGGATTCTTATTTTTACCTGGCCAGTACCATAGAAGGACAGGATAAAGTTCCGAGGAGAGAAGATTTGCAAAGAGAGTCCAGCAACCAGAAGCACAAATGTTAATCCCACTTTTTAAGGTCACAAGGAAGGAAGACAGTCAGACTGGCCTAATTGGCAGGATCTTCTTGTGAGGGTGGAGAGAAATGAGAAAGACCAGAATCCAACCAAACAGGGGATTTTAAGTGGTGAGTCTAGGAACATCCTGAGAAACTAGGATGGTTGGACATCTACCCAAGATGTGGGCAGAACAGTAGCTGCTGCCCAGACCATGAGACATGACTGGGGAACCTGAAGAATTTTCTGGATCTACTGACTGAGATCATCTGATTGCCCTCTCTACAGCATCTCCCCTAATAATACGTCAATGCCAATATATGCATATACATTCACACGCACATTTTTCACACATATACATGCATACATACATACCTAGATATGTATTCCAATATGTATTCCAATGTGGGGCAGTGGCTATAATGATAAGAGCTTGGACTCTGGAGCCAGACTATTTAGGTTTATAGCTCAGCTATTCCACTTCCCATCGGTGTCACCTCAGGCAAGCTAATTAACCTCTCTGGTCCTCCATTTCCTCATCTGGAAAATGGAGAAAATAATTCTAAACTTAGATTCGTTGTGAAATTTAAGTGAGATAGTTGATGTAAAGTACACTTAGAATAGTGCCTGACATAGACTATAATAAACGTTCAATAAATTTCAACCATCAACTGTTAATTCCTTTTTTTTTTGCTCTCCCCTTATACTGGCCCAGCTAATCTCTGGCCTCTGCTTCTTCCTGTGTGTCTCACATCCTCTACCCTTGCCCTTAACAGGCAACCCTCTACAGGTCAAATTCCTATCCAGTTAATCATCACCATCTCTGCTGGGCCAAGCTTTGGCACAGACCCCCTCAAAGGACAACTGCTTAGTCCATAGATTGGGCACACTTTTTGCCCAGTCAGCACTGTTAATAATAATTGTTAAAGCTTATAAAGCATACTAGCAAGAGTAGCAGGGTCAGGTGGTAGCAGCTGGGCGACCTCAAGTTTTCTCCAATGAACCTGTATGTCATTACATTTGTAATTAAGGGAAAGGTTATCTTAAAAATAGGTCATTTTAAAAATAGTATGTGTAGACTATGACCCTGCCTATTATGAAAGCCCTGGGTTCAGGAGCTTCACAAGTCAGTCGTCTGTCCCTAGAAAAAGCCAGCGTTTCCTGATGGCAGAAGTGAGAGCCTGTTGCTGGAAGCCAACCTCCTTGCGGCTGAACTGTTTGCTTAGTGTTGAGCTGGGGCCTTGGCAAACGGCCTGGTAGCTCCCATCCTCTCTTCCATTATGGGCCCCAAATCCAGCATGGGAGACATTTACGTGTCTTTTGCACTCCAGAGGTAATTAGCTTCTCAGATACAGGAGCTGTGCTCCGTAAAGTGCCCGGCCCATGGGAGGCACAGTGACACCCACGAAGGTCCCAGGGGGCACTTCTCAAGGTGGGCTTCCCAATCCTTCCCTTTATTCATCCAGTCATTTATATTCATTCAAATGTTCCTGCTTCGTGCTCATTCCTAGGTGTATAAGAGAGTCTTGGACTTTGTTCTCAGGGAGTTTACTGCGGATAAGCCTGGATATGTAATTCAAAAGGAAGAACAAAGATCAAAAGCCAACTAAGTGCTCTAGCTATCCAAGGACCCCTAAGCACTCCTGTCTAACTGTCATGGGTTGTAGACTTGGTAGCAAGTCTCCAACACTGAGACCTGGAAGTAAAAAAAGCAAAAGGAGTCTGTTATCCTTCATTAACTGAAACCTAGAAGAAATTGCCCACTGCAATTCAGAGGCTGCTGGGGAAAGGAGCTGGGGCTAGTGGGGGGAGGGGGTGGCTGGGCAGTGGCCGGGCAGGATTCACAGTTGAGAAATAAACCATCATGCATCACGACCCAATAGGAGTTTAACCAGTGCTCGAATCTGATTGGCTAATGTCAAGTTTCAGTCCTGCCATTTAATTAGAGCAGAATCTCCCCGATAAATTCGGGTAATTGACACTTTCTCTCCCAAATGCTCGTCCATTGAAATGACTGTCCAAAGAAGAGCAAGAAACTATGATAAAAAAGAAACGCAAATGTGTCACTGCCCCGATCAAGGCTCTGACACAAATATTTACACTGCATTTTACATTTTTTTTAACGCCCATTATTCTGAAAGGGATTTTATAGTTTTTCTGACATATGCCAAAGCAGGTTTTTACATTTTGCAAGTATGCAAATAGCAAATGGAATAAGAAATTCATGCAGATACTTCCCCAGATTTTCAAATGCAGAACATCATGTTATGCTGGTTCCAGAAGTTATAATTGCACTTAAAAGTCCTGCCTTGGTGTGGCATTCAGGGGCTTTGGGGACTCTGTACACTAATTCATGTCTGACTTTCACAGATCTGTAATCAGCCCTATTCATAAGAATTGGCTTATAGAAAACACATTTGTTCTTCGGAAGAAGCAGTGACTAGTGATGACTTCAAGAGTACCTTTTGGGTCCTGTAGAAGCTCAGTAAATAGATGGCACTCTAACCATACACTGGAATTTCTGCCCCCGTCCCAAATCTCCCCTCCTGCTTTCTGAGAACTCTGTCCTGTGTTAATGTGCGCAAGGCAATATCTCCTCTGGGCCGGGACCTATTGTCTTTGCCTCCCTCCTTCCTCCTTTCCCTGGAATCTCTTAGTAATCTAGCCGAAGTGGCAAACTTTCAGGAATGCCCCCTTTAGGAGTCTCACAAAATGTGTAAGCTTGTATCATTCCTTTCTTCTTATAAATAAAGGAAAGCTCTTTATAGACCTGGAAACATTTCCTTTCAAACAAAAGCAATCAAGTACTCCCAGGGCTGGGCCAGAGAGATTCATTCCTCATCCTCCTGAGACCAGAATGGTGAAAGGCATGAGTGTCTCCCCTTCAAAGAGTTCCAAGAACCTTGTTCTGAAGGACACTCCTTCCAGAATGCGCAGAACAAGGCAGACAGTAGCTCAAGCTCCTGTGTCATTCTGGTTAATCCAGGACATCTGGTCACCCCATGTGGGAACTGTAGTCTGTGTGCCCTCCAGTGTAATCAGGAGGGCATGTCCTACACGTGGGAGAGCTGGCTGCCATGGAAATAAAGCCAATTAGAAGAGACTATTGTGATAAATCTCGTTCACTGGCCGTGTTTGCTTTAGAAAGCAATTACAGCCAAATTCATAATCTTCCGTCTCTATAAAATGATTTTCAAGACAGGCAAACGTTCAACCTAAACTTTTAGATGTTTCTTTCTTGCTTTATGATTAGTAGGAGTACTTAACCTAGCAGTTCTGGATGGCCTGTTGCGCTGATTTACAATTACTGCAGCAATATTTTGTGGTGGTAAGACACGTTCCCCTTGAAGCCCTAGAGAAAGGATTGAGCCCCAGGAATCCTCACAGTTGGGCAGTGGCCCAAGGGCAATGTGGCTGTTGTAAACCTATTGCCTGGAGTGGTGCTTTTAAAAGATTGTTAACCTGGGAAATAGAAGACTTGCATTCTCATTCTTGTCCCCGTTAACTGGCTCCAAGATTTTAAGTTAGCTCAAAGTCTCAATTTCCTTACTCTTAAAATCATAGAGCTTTAGAAACTGTAAGGAACCTTGCTGGGTGTGTGTGTGTGGGGGGCAGGTAATGTAGTTCAGCTTTAGCTACTTCTTTTTCTAGATTATAAAAGTAATACTTGCTGTATCTAACTCCCAAGCTGAGAAAATCAACCAAAGTTTAACCTGTTTTGGAGAGTCTGGGGTTGCACAGACTATTAGACAAATAAAAGAAATAAAAGTGATGACTATTACTTACACTTTAAGTGAGAAAATCCTTCAAGGTTCAGCCTAAGTACATATCCCTAAATAATATTATTTTTATTATCATTAAAAATACCCACATTTGCCTGAGGGTTCTAGAGGGGAGGGGGTGGGGGGATGGGTTAGCCTGGTGATGGGTATTAAAGAGGGCACGTTCTGCATGGAGCACTGGGTGTTATACACAAACAATGAATCATGGAACACTGCATCAAAAACTAATGATGTAATGTATGGTGATTAAAATAACATAATAATAAAAAAATACCCACGTTTGCTAGATATGGATACTTTTTATTGCCCCCAAATATCCAAATTTCACAAAGGGATGATTTTCTTTTCTCTCTGTCCAGACAATTAGTCACATGTCCTCTCAAACCAAGGCAGAATTTCCTAAACAGTACTCTAAAGTTGTACAGAAGATCCTCTGCAAAACTTCCAAACCACTTATATCAGAGCATACTGGTTGTGTAGTTAAGTAAAAAGCAATCACCTCTATTTCTACTTTACATTTAGCCACGGTTCAGCTTTGCAATGCACACAGACCTCCTGAAGCAGAAGCTTTATTTCTCAATACAACTTTTTGCTTTAAGTTGTAACGTAGCCTGGATTCCCCCTAAAAGTTGAGACGAGTAGTTTACTTGACAGTGTTTTCTTTGAGGATGTGATCTCAGGGAACAGGATGAGGGGTCGGGGAGGATAACAGAAGGAGGGAAAGCCAATTCTGGGGTGCACGATCAAGCTGGCTGTCCCCTGAGGCTGGTGCTCAGTCTTGGGACCTTCTAAGGAGCCTTATGAAATGTGTGCCCCGGGACAAACGGGGAGAGTATTTATCCACTGGATCTCTGAACTTCAGGGTTGTATGGGCTTGAGTACCAAATCACATCCTGCAGGTGCCCCTTGCCACAACTTCAGCAAAGCTCCAGGGCAAAGAGTCTTGGCCCATCCAGATTGCACCTGAACAAAGCTGAGTGAAGCCTATGCAGAAATGATCACTGAGGCAGTGGCTGGTTTAAGAAGTGGAGCTGAGGGGGTTCAAGACACATACATGATGTATCTGATACTCGTGAAAGTCCAACCAAAGTATACATGGTCGTTTCTTCACTGAGAACTAGTCTTTGGAAGTCTCTGATTCACATGCTGACCAAGATTCCCTTAATAAGTCAAACAACCCAAGGTTTGTTGGGTTGTCCTGGGTACCCCTTTGCACAACATAGGAAAATTGTGTATTTATCCATTGGCCAAAGGAGTATTCTGGGGCAATTTTCCATGGGGGGAAGTTTAAAGAGCTTTTGCATAAAGTAGGTAAATTTTACTTCAGCATATCTCTGTGTCACTTTAGGCAAGAGAAGAGTCTCGCCATATGGATACTTGGTGTCACACTGTAAGACCAGGACACCTTTGCACAGCTTCATTCAGTTCAGACTGGAAGCATTGCCAAGTTTTACAGCTGACCTAATAAGCATAAGGCAGAGCTGAGTGGACAATGAGAATGATTTACTGAAGATAATTCCTAGGGTGGTGATTCTCAAAGTGTAGTCCTTGTACTGACTGGCAAGTTCGGCACCTATGTGAGGACTTGTTAAAAATGCAAATTCTCAGTTCCCACCCAGCATCCTGGGAAAAACTGAGCCAGCAGAGTCTAGGGCTTCCAAGGAGATGAAGTGTGTGGAGGTAGGGTACAGGGAAGCAGTAGGGAGAGAAGAGGATGGAAAGATATCAAGGAAAGAGCATGAATTGTAAAGAAGCTTGGATTTTATCCTGAGACCCAGGAGGAACCATTCAAGTATTTCGGCAGGAACCACCTCTCGGTCTGTCTGTCAGATCCTCCTTCTCACCCGGGACACAAATGTGGGCAATCCTGAGAGCTCAGCCTAGCTATCTCATCCAACTCAATGGCTTTAAATGTTGACCAAGTGCTGACAGCCCCTGAATCTATCTATTCAAAGCTGCCTCTTGCCCAGATTTCCAGATTGGCATCTTCACTGGAACGTCTAAAAGAGGTTTCAAACTCAACCTGACAGGAGTGGAACACTTGATTATTTCCCCCCTCGATCTTGTGTCTTATTCAATCTTTCCTCAGCTCAGTAAATGGCAACACCATCTACCCAGTTTTTCAGTCAAAAATCTAGGACATGTTCAAGAGTCTTCACTTCTCTCATCACCTACATCCAAGTCTTAAGAATATCCTGTCAATTCAGCAAGTTTTGTTGGCTCTACCTCCATAAAATATCCTGAAGCTTTCCACTTCTTTCCAGTCCTACTTTCTTGATGGCAAGATGGCTTCCAACAGCTCGAAGCCCATTGTGTGGTCAATTCTCTCAGCAACATTTAGTCTTTCCCACAAAGCCCTGTGCTGGGTTTGATTTGCTTTGACTGGGTTTTATGTTCATTCATGAACCAAAGACTATGGCAATCCTGGGTCACAAGCCCATCTTGGCAGCCAGAGGTGGAGACAGTTTCCCTCAAACCACACAGTGGCTAGGGGTGGAAGGGGCTGTGGAGAGAGTGGTGATGGTGGGAACTGTGGGGGTAGATAGTCGCCTAAGAAAATGGGGGTGTTACAAAAAGAAGCGTAATGGACACTGGGCAAGTGGACGAGATTTCCACTAGAGTGGCGAACCAAGAAACCACTGAATGATGAAAAGTGAAGGAGTTTCTTTTTGAAATGTGCTTGAATATTGTATTTTTGTGAAGTATTGGCATTTCATTTCTAAGAGTTTAAATTTAAATCAAAATCATTTTACATGCCCTGGGCACTCATTCACCAACATTATAATTAGTTTCTGGCTGCTTGTGACATTGGGCTGGATAGTCTAATCCCAGCGGCTGTGATTTCCACCTTCTAGTAAAATGTGAGTCTCATGCAAAGTGTTTAAGTATCTGAACTAACACTGATCTATCACATACACTAGAATAAAGGATTTATATATTTTCTATTCAACACATGACCTTATATACAGTATATAAGGATCACATAGGACATACATAATGATAATTTTTGGAGGCAGTGTTAGAGGGGTGTGTCCGTGGCACAAGGGCAAAGCCAAAGACTTAAAAGTAGAGTCCATACAGACATTGCCATAAATAATATAGAAAAGCAGAACTCCATTTTTTTTCTACTGTCAAGGTTTTGAAAGCCCTTAAAAAAAGACAAATGTAATGCTGGCATGGAATAAGAACGTCAGCAGGCTGTGTGCGCTGTCCTCTCTGAGTGGTCAGCACGTGCAGCCACGTGTTCTGTGTCCGTGGAAAGATCTGGCACATCTCCTTGTCTTCTAAGCAGAGAGAAAGAAAAAAGAAAAGTGCTTTCCCAAAAGGACTCCCTTCTTTTTCCATAACACGTAATCTTGGTCCTAAATAAAGGCTTTTGATTCTGAGACGTCTTCTTCCTCTGCTTGTTGGCATCATGGGACTTGATGCCTGCCATTCTGACCTGGCACCTGTCTGCATTTTGGTGTGGCTGCCACAATTCTAGGCAAACATATTCTATTTTAGGGGGAGAATTAAATTAGGGATGGGGAGAAACCATAAGAAGCAGCCATCACTCTCCATGCGTGCCTGCACACATTTGCGCACACATGCTCGCACACCCACCCACAGACACACTGGTTGCGTGCTCCCAACCTGAAAAACTTCTGGAGGGAAGCTGAAAGCATACAGTTACAGACTGAGGAGAGAGTTAAAGATAATGCTTATTCTCCTCTCTCTGCAGATCTTATCTGCCCAAAGGTGTAGAAACTATTTCTTTTGCTTAAATAATGAGAAAATGGCTATATTTAGACAAAACAGCTAGCTTATCACAACAAAAAAGAGCACCTGAAAGACTGAAGAGAGAAACAAATCCAAAAGCAAACAAACTGATATCTCTTCAACCACAAAGCGCTTAATCCTGAAGCCCTTTGACAGCTTTATTGGATTTTCTTACAAAGATCACAATAGTTACACTTGCAATTAGCTTTTGAAATTAATTTGGAGCTCTACACTTAGAAGTTGGCTGTATCATGTTTTGCTTTTTGTTACCCCACTCTCTGTGCCCTCTCCCTTGTTTGGATTTCCACGTTTTTCTTCTTTTCTTTTGGAAGATTCCAAACTCACTACTTTATCATATCTCGAGGGCTCAGAATCCAAAACTCCGTGGAAGATTCTGTTGACAGCGGAGCTCACTAATGTGACAAAGTCACCCATACAAGGATGTTGTCGAGGATGCAAAAGAATCCCACTGGATAAACGCTTAAGCCTCTTCTGTTTTGTTTTGCTACTCTTCCAAGGCAAGATGCCTGGGCTTTTCTTTCTCAAAAAGTGCGAGGAAAGTGGACTTGACCTTTGTAGACTGTTTTAAATTTTAGGCTCTGTTTGTCAGCTGCTAGCGACCTCACCAAAGCAGGGAACTGAGAAACAAAGAGAGTGAAACTGGAAATGCCGCCTGAAAAGGAAGCATTTATCTCATCACAATAGTCCCTTGTCTTTCCTGAATTTGGATTGGGTATCTGGTTTAGTGTCCAGACACACTAACCACGGACACCTGACTTTTTCAAGGACAAAATGGTGTGGGGGTGGGTGGTGCTGGCAAAGGTGTCTTAGAGTCCAAGTGTGATTGGATGGGACTGCTATGATGACTTTTGTCATAGAAATCTGGGCAAGCAAGGGCTAGAGATCCTCCATCCAGAGAGCTTCAAGAATCCACTCCTAGGATGACTTGGTCTCCCCTTTCAGCCCCACCCAAAGGATTCTCTCACTGAAATGCATACGGCAAGAGACGTTCCAAAAATACTTATGAAAAGATGTATTGTATTGTGCCTGGCCTTGAAAAAAAAGTTTGCATTCAAGATTTATAGTAAAAGAAATAGGAGTTGTTTTCATTTTTCTTTTCATTTACAATCCCCCTGAAACTCCAGAACTGGAACAATTGAAACAATTAGCTGCCTCCTGTTTATCATTATAGGAGCATCATCATAATCCTTTGGCTGTGCCAGGACTGTTTTCTGGAGCAGTATATCCCTGAGTGAGGCCCAACTACTGTACAGAAGGACTGAAATCTGAAAACTACTTAGAATAACATTTCAGGGCCTCACTGCTGCTTGATCTGTTTCTTTTTAGCTTGTCCTAGAAACAGCGAGGCACTGCCACATTTGTAAGGTGGGGCGGGTGGGGGATAACATCTAAATTCCTCGTGTATCTCAGAAATCTAAATTAAAACATTGAGGAAGCAGTTACTAGGTTGTTCTGACAAAGATAACAAGGCTGTGAGGATTGGATTTAGAAATGAGCATTGCAGGACTCTCTCGGTTGTATCCAATCTGGAATGTCACACTCCGACATACAAGTAGTTAGGACAAACTTAAATAGCCAGACCCCATAAAAGAAAAAAGTAGCATTGCACATTATTATGAGCTGTAGGGCTTGGGACCATTATTACAGAATGCCATACCATTCTGTTTCAATTAAGGAACACAAATAGATCACAATAAAAAATTGTTCAATAGGTTTGGAATCACTCTATATAGTCATAACAAAGCTACCACACTGTTTAATCGCCCGTTGAGAACCATTTGGTAATGACTAACAGAGAAAGAGGATGAAGGGCCTCCTTCCCGACATTCTGAAAACCACTTGGAGTCCCATTCTCTTCTGATACATACCCCTACAGTTAAGAAGATGTAGTAGAAGGGACAGAAGGAGCCCAGGGTCATAGGCAGGCTCGCAGCAGATGGCCAGGAGACCAAGGCCATGGACTCCATCCCCTTGCTACCCCCCTGGAGAACCAGCATCAAGATAAGCAAGTCTCAGTCCTCCTGTCCTTGTGGTTCGAGGGCACCCCCCTATCTCAATGTGATATCCCTAGTCCACAGTCTGGTGGAGGGAAAGTCTCCACAGAGGCTGTTGCCCTGGCAGGTTGGCTCACACACAGACCTTGAGGGGGCTGGGAGATCCCTTTGCTTTGGAAAGAATAGTCAGGGTCCCCCCTGGAAGCCACCCAACACGGCTTGGGCAGAGCTGATCAGACAGATCCTGAAATTTCCATTACATCAATATCATCATTGTTAGAACAAAGCATGGAACACTCATCTGTTTTACAGAATGTATTTGTGCTGCTCATTCTGCCTTTATTAAGCAGGCTGCGTGGTCCGGGCGAGCATATCCCCAGGAAACATTTCCCTGATAACTTAGGAGCCTTCAAGTCTGCAGGGTGTTGCTCTAGTTTTAACAAAGAAGTGAGTGTTGGTGCTTCAAATAAAAGTTATTTTTTGCCCTCCTATAATTGAGGTTGGGTGAATTTCCAATGCACTTTTTCCTTTCTTTCTTTTCTTTTAAAGGTGTTTATTCATTTTCTTCTATTATAACTGAAGATCATTTTTTTTTGTGGGATTTCTCTTGTTCACTTTCCTCTCTACCTTCCCGAGGATTATAAAAACCCCCAGATTTGTTTTACTGCTGTGAGCATAAAAAAGCAGCACGTTTGCATTTTGAACAGAGCAGAGATTAAGGCGCTGGCAGCCTTGAAATAGCTCTTTCTCAACTTCCATTCCCATGAGGTTATCCACATCAACGTGCTGTGAGGACAGGGCCAGTGTGATGAAATGTATTTGTTGGGTCTCTTTGGTGCCAGAGTTTTTGCCAACAATCTGATCTACCTGATAGGGGGACTATTTCAGAAACGTCCGGTCAGTAGAGCAGACCCAGGGCCCTCAGACCTTCAAGCAAAGCAGTGAGAACTGAAACCACAGCCAGAAAGGACTTTAGTTTTCTCTTTTTTGCCTTTAAAAACAGGCATGTGAGAATGAGGAAATAAACAGAGTGTATAAAGTGGGAGTTTTTATTTCGGTATTAAGTCCTCTTTGGATCCCAATTTAAAATCCTGCTAGGGTTCTGATATTCCTGCCAGTGTTTTAGCAGTCACTCAGATCCATATACCAGGGACTGCTTCGAGGAATCTCTAACAAGAATAGAACGTGCAAAAAAGTGCAAAAGGGGGTATTAGAAAGGTTTTTCAAACAAGGCACCCCCTAAAATGTACCTAACGTGGACAAGGAAAAGCAACAATAATAAAGTGACTAAAAGGCAAACATTAGAAGGTAATCCTAATTTACCTGAAAATGCTTTGCTGTGCCAAGAAATGGTAAAATCTGTTTTCCTTACCTTTTCATTCCCCGCCTTAAAATTCCTTGGTTCTGAGATTTGTGTATAAGTCCAAAATATGCCAAAATAAAATCAGCATGTATTTAGATTGTTAGGTCCATAACCATTTACAGCTTTGCTCAGATCCTATGATAATCTTGTTGGGTTAAAACATCCTGTGCCAGAGGTCTTGAATTGAGATGACAGGTGTGCAGGCAGGTTGGGAAGCTGATGATGACCCTTCTTGACCTTTTAAGATTAGCACTGAGAGAGAACAGTCAAATATTCATGAAGGATGAATGGTTTCGAGGGGTGTGTGTGTGTGTGTGTGTGTGTGTGTGTGTATGTAAGGGGGTGGAGGAAGGAGGAGGGTATGGGCATAGGTAGGACGGGGAGACAAGAAGACCAGGCATTATTATGTGGCTACCTGACCTTGCCCAGATAGAAACTTTGAATTCAACTGTAAAATCTCAAAGAATTCACAGATGCCAATATAAATGATGCCCCGCTACAGTTTTTCCTCCTGTCTCAAATATAAAAGCAGTCTTAAAATAAGTCACAGAAGGCTCTGGGGTCTGGAACAGGGAAATGTATTGGCCTTGATAATGATTCCTGCATACGAGTCTGAAATTTTTGGCCAACGAATTACAGAGCTCAGAATTCCACCCAGTTCCATGTAACCCTGAGATAGTCCACCAGCATTTTGGACTGTTAGCTCATTTCCCATCCTCCTGAAAATGGGGGAAAGATCAGTGCGTGAAGGGAAAGGATTAAGGTGGATAAGACACAGAAACAAGTATAAAAAGTGGAAAAAAACATGCAGATCACACAAGAGGTATGAATTCTACTACCAGGTAATTCTGAATCAGGAAATAGTACCAACATGAAGAGTGTCTCCAGAGTACGTTTATGGACCAGGCACTTTGAGTTTCCGATGGAGTATTCATTCCACTTTGACACTGGAAAGTGAAGCTCAGAGAGCAACTTGCTTAAATCCACACACTTGTCAGTAGAACATTTCATTAATTTACGTATTCATTCATGAGCAAATGGCTATTGAGCACCTACAATTTTACACTGCCCCGTGGCGGACATGTAAGAAAGAACAAAAACGTTCGTGTCTTATTCTCAAGGGGCTTGTAGTCTAGTAGGCAAAGAACCATTAATCTAATACTCACATGGATAACTGTTCAATTGAAAATTCAGGGCACTCTCCGAAGGAAAGAACCCGTTCCTGGAAGGGCAGGTAACAGATGAATAGCACGGGAGAAGGACTGGATGGGTGGTCATCAGGGGAGGCTTCGTCAAAGATGTGATCTTGATCTGGAGTCTAAGAGATGAAAAGGAACTAAGTAGGCAAAGGGGATAGTGTGTGTGTGTGTGTACGCATGTGTGTGTGTGCATGGGCACATGCATGGTGCAGACGACACAGAGAGGGTTTCAAGAAGAAGAAACACAGGTGCAAAGGCCCAGAGCTCTAGGGCAGCTGGAATGCAGGAGTCAAACGAAAGGCCTAGAAGATGACATGGAAACATGGAAGCTTTGCAGAGGCCCTTACAGATGTGAATGAGTTGTGGTTTCTGCACTAAGGTCCTCATCCCAACTCCAGACTTCAGAGCCTGGGCCTTTTCAGGTCTATTTCTGAGAGTGGGCTCCTCAACCTGCTCCCCATCCTACCTGTCCTATACACATTCTCCTTGCTTCTCTGACACAGTCCAAAGCACCAAGCGTACCCCTTTCCTGCTGTTACTTTCCCCAAGTACAGGTGATGGAACAGAGTGGCTAATTGGTTTTGGAGTCAGGTGGGTCAAGAATCAACTCGTCGGTTGGCTAGTTAATAGGTCTGTGAATTTGAGCAAGTTCCCTGGCCTATAAAAGCTCTGGTTATAGTTATGTCAAAGGTTTGATGTGGGGAAAAAAGGAGATGATTCTTACAAAGGACTCAGGCTCACACCTACTGAGGTTTATAAGAAATGCCTGCCCTTCCTGTGTGTATAAATGAGAAATTTGCAGGTCCTGACCCAGACATCAGCTGCATTCCATAGACCTCTGCCCCATCGGGAGTGAGGCCCCTTGCAGTTCTCCCTCTGGTTCAAGTTTAAAAGCAGCCTCGACCTCTCCTCAGGTTAGTGAGCTATATACTTTTTATATACAAAATCCATTCATCCAGAAATATAGTCGTTATAACTAAAATGCATTAATCCAGAAATATACTTGTTTTTCCAAAACCTTCTGGGAGGAGGACATCAACAAGTTTGCGGGAATTTAGCAATAATGAATCAAGGAATCAATAGATTACAGAAAAATAATTTGAGCTCTTAGCCATGTGCCCAGTGGCCCTCCATACAACACAAAAAGAACACTCTGTGTGTGCCTCAGGGTATTCCCAGGCTCAATAAGGATTTTTTAAAAATCTGTAAATTATGGAACATCAGAAAAATATTAAAGAAAATTCCAAATAGTTATTTTCAATAGCAGAAAATGGGTAAATAAAAGACCATAAAATTTCTGAAAAAGAAAGTCTAACATAGAGATGGCTTCTTGGAGAAGATTAGACCTTCAAAGAGGGTTAAGGTCTAATACAGTTAAAAAATATATAGCATTATCATCAATGCAAAGCTGGTGAGTTAAGTCTTAACTCTCTCAGTCAAATACTAATTTGACCTTAAGCAAATGATTTCCATGATCCGAATTTCCTTATCCATAGAACAGAGAAAAGTATCCATTAATAAATAAGAAAACATAAGAATATCCGGCACATTAATGAGTGGATGTTATTATTTCATTTTACATTTAACATCTAGAGCAAGCAATGTGTGTTCAAGTCCTAATGCCAATCCCAGCTGCTACGGGACAGTGGGCAAGTTACCTGGCCTATCTTAGCTTCCGTTCCTACACGTCCAAGTCTGAGAGAATTACGCCTGTCCTCCACAGCAGATCAGAGGTAATACACAGAGGTAAGTGCACAGTAAACATCCCATCACGGTAGCTGCTCGATTGTTTTTATTATGTTTGTCATTGCTATTATTACCATTATTATTTGCTAATGGTAGATAGGTGGAAGGAAAGCAAAGAGAGACAGTGGGAGAAAAATACCAGCAAAAGCCAAACACCTGGAATGAAATAAAGAAACAGTTTTAATGGAAGAGAGAGTCTGGATCTGGAAACGGTGACGCAGTTGACATAGGAAGTCAGATTAAGAATTGAATTCAGGGGTGCCTGGGTGGCACAGTCCATTAAGCGTCTGACTTTTGATTTTGGCTTGGGTCATGATCTCAGGGTCATGAGATTGAGGCCCACGTCAGGCTCTGCGATCAGCGGGGAGTCTCCTTGGGATTCTCTCTCTCCCTCTGCCCTTCCCTCTACCTCCCCCCTCACTGCATGAGCACGTGTGAGCTCTCTTTCTCTCTCTAAAGTAAATAAATAAATCTTAAAAAAAAAAAAAAGAAGAATTGAATTCAGGGAGCCATTACAGGCCCCGATGTGTCCATGCAATCTTGAAAACTTTCTAGAGATTTTCAGGAAAGAGAAGTCCACTGCCTTTTTTAGTAATTCATCATACTTCTTACGCCACCTAGGATTTTAGGATTTTCTTCTCTTGCTGTCATAGTATGATTCCATTTTTTCCACTTTTACTGCAATATAACTGACATATAATACTTGATATATAAACTTACATAAACATATGTTTAAGGTGCACAGCATACAATGATTTGATATACGTATAGATTGTGAAATCATCCCCACAATGGGTTTAGCTAACCCCTCACCTCAGAATCTAATTCTTCATTCTACTTCTGTGCAGGTGGAGAGGAATTAACAAACGTGCCTTGGGGAATACACTGTATATTCTAAAATATCATATTTATTTATATTATTGTCCATTTTTAATAGCTATGTCATTGTTAAATTGGTCAAAGTTGAGTACTGCTGAGCCCCCCAAAATCACGATGACATTGAGCACCCACTGTGTGTCAGGTGCTCCGCACACAATAGGGCTGATTATATTTTCATCTTACATATGATAACATGACTTTAAAGAGGTGAAATAACTTTTCCCTTCACATCCGAATTTACCTGCAAAGTTCTGCCAATTCCTAGAGAGAATTCCCATTGGGTTTCTGTGGTTATCAGTCAATATCCCCTTTAAAGGGGGCTGCTGGTGGTGTGTAAGCAGGGACAAATGAATTCATTTACTCCTATGTTTCTTCACCCAATCATTTTTGTTTCCCACTCTCCCTGTTTAGTAGTATTTCCTGCCTGCTAACCATATACTGGTCTCAATTAGCCCCAACTAGACTTGAAGAAAAAAAAAGATATTCATGGAAAGAAGGTTCAAATAGTGAAATCGATCCCATTCCCAAAGCAATGTGTACCACAGACTGTTAATTGGTGAGAAGATCTATCAACTGTTTACACCTATGGTCACATGAAAATCCACTTTCAGGTTATGATTAAAAAATTAAAATGAATATTTCTCAATCTCTAAGAGTCTCTCCCACCAGGAACAGAGTTTTTGCAAATGGATGGGCAACTTTGTGAGTCTGAGGCCAAGTCTGCAAGGGGAATGGCAAACACCAAAGCCTGCAAAGACAGCCCGCCGACAGCAAGGAGCCAAGTGGGGGGCCTCGACTCTTTGGACTCCATATGTGACTCTGTACATCAAACATATACACACATCCTCCTCACTTCCATACAGAAATGGGCTCTCACTTTTTTTTTGTTGTTGTTCTTTGAAACATATTCTTGAGAACATTTTGGTTTCCCTTTTTGACTTTTGCTCAAGATATGGCTACAGAAAATCATTTCTTTACCACAAGGTAAACAGGGCAAAGAGCAGCATGGGCCACAATGAAAAGGTGTACGCATCACCCCCTCCCATCACCACCAAGGCACACCTGACATTTATGTTTGTACAAACCCAGAATAAAAGCATTACAGCACAGTAAAAATGATGCTTTGTGTGCTTGTCTCTGTCACGAACACCCTGACAGACATAATCCCCGCTCCATATTATGACCATGGTGCTCCTTCATTATGATCCTTCATCTAAAATACTTTTCTCCTACTAGAAGAAAACTCTGGGACTAGGAAATGTGAAGAAAATTCAAGATGGCAGATTGGACACTCATCAGAACCTAAAGTTTTCAATACAAACACAAATCATTGACTGAATGCTTTAAAAGACACACTGTGGACCAGGACCAGAGACCAAACTCACATCAAGAAGCAGGGATTAAAGGTCAGAAGGAACTTAGACCAGAGCATTGTGCTTAGTGCTAGGGTCTTACAGGCACAGGGGGACAGGGGCTGAATACCCACTATGTGGCAGGCACTCCATCTGAATCCATGAGTGGGAACCAAGCTGCCTCTTCTGTATGAAGACTGGAGGAGTTCCCATATGCAAGAAAAGAAGCAGATTTGCCACTTAAAGCTAAGACTCACCATGTATAATTAGAGGCCTGAATTTTTGTAATCCCTGTGGCAGGAGAGTCTAAAATCCAGTTTCAAGCCACATACCTTACAGAGCTAAGGTGGAAGCAGAATTAAAGCCATCCCATGAACTGGGAAAAATTCCCACAGATGGACTCAAAAACGAGAATTACAAAGCAAATGAGGCAGTCTAACAGTATAAAAAGATCAATAGATCCATCAAACAAAAATTTACACATAAAAACAGATGTCATGGGAAATTTTCCATTTCATAAAATAAATAGGGTGTTCTTCAAGAAATGAGAAGTGGAATAATACCCTTTACAAAAGAAAAAAGAAAAAAAAGATGATGGGGTAAGCACCGGACAATTAGCTTTTTTGATTGTAATATAAGCACCTGACATCAGGCTTTGGATGGCCAAGGCATGCACATCAAAGGCATCCATCTCAAATAAAGACAGTACCAGCTCCAGGACTAGAGGAAGAGCCAGGCTGCCCCACTCTTCAAGTTCCCTGACCATTTGACCACTTGCTTTTCTCTTTCTGAGTTTTATTTCCTGCTCTTATGTTTTAAATTCACTAATTTCCCTAAAACCCCTAACCACCCCCCCCACCTTCAGCCCCAGTAAACACAGAACCCCAGGCAGCACCCACCCTGTGACCCTGTCCTGTGGTCCGGGCTGTGCATGTACCCTCCAGGATTTGGGAGTAATAATCTTGCAGTCACAGTAAGAACCAAAGGGCCAGGTGAGCACCCCAGACATTTCCAGCCAACAGCATCACTATCATCAGTATTGATAGGCTGAGAGTAACCCCAAACACAGGGACATGTGTATATACCAAAAAAATAAACGGAAGTGTCATTAGGTGAGTTAAACTGATCAGTGAACAAGGATGAAGACACATTTTTAAGGTGGAACACAGGACTAAGAAGATCACAGAAAGCATTTTAGAATGATGAAGTTTTGGAAACATGGGGAGAAGGCAAAACACAGAGGAGAGATCAAGCAGTTCCAGCTTCATACAGATTCAGAAAGAAAGAATAAAGAGGATGGTCGAGAGACAGTGTTCAAATAAATAATGGCTCAGAATCTTCCAGAACTAAAAATGAAAGCCCTGATGTTTTCCGTTCATGGATAGTTGGGAGGTTTAGGAAAAAGCAGAAACAAAAACAAAAACACCAAACTGTTCAGAGTCAACATAGTGAAAAGACATAATCCTGAGATAAAGAGAAAATCCTAAAAGCTAATAGAAAAGATAACTTACAAAGAAATGATATCAATTGATGATTCTCAATAGTAGCTGTATGTAACCTAAGACAATAGAATACTAGCTTCAAGGTATTGAGGGAAAATATAATTACAATTTACATTATGTAATGTACAAACATCATTCATAGAAAAGTAAAAATTAAAAATATTTCAAACCTAGAATAGTTTACTATTTATGAAGAACAGTGACTTTAGAAGGAAATTGGTAACTGGTAAACAAAATGCATAATTTCTGAAGTGGGGGAAGGGGAGATCGGAAGAACACAGAAAATTTGATAAAAATGTAATCCATCCATCAGAATTTCAACAAATACAAAAAGTAAAGCAAGAAGAAAATCATAAACATAAAGCATAAGATATGATCGAAACAGTAAATAAATATCAATAGCATAATAACTGGGGTCTCTCAATTAAAAGACAGAGGACATTTTTAAAAATCCAGTTCTAAGTATTTATGAGCTACTCCTTTCAAAATATAAAATGGTTGCCTAGAAATACAAGGAAAAATATATCTCACATAAATACCTACTCCCAAAAAAGGCACTATAACAGTGTTAATATAATTTTCATATTAATATAAGCAATGTTAATATAAGTCAAAGGAGAATTTAGGCTAAAACAATCACTTTGGGGGGGGCGGAGCAAGATGGTGGAGGAGTAGGAGACCTGGATTTCGTCTCCTCTCAGGAATTCAGCTGGATAGGGATCAAACCATTCTGAACACCTGCAAACTCAACAGGAGATCGAAGAAAAGAATAGCAACAACTCTCTCATCAGAAAAGCGACCACTTTCTGGAAGGTAGGACGTGCAGAGAAGTGAATCCGAGGCGATATTCGGGAGGATAGATGGCGGGGGAGGGGCCTCCGTCGGCCGCTTCTGGCAAGTGACAGCCACGGAGCACAATATTGGAACTCTTAGAAGTCTACTCCGCTGAGGGACATCACTCCGGTGGCTAAGTGGGGGGTGGAACCCTTGTGGGACAGTGTGGTCTCAGGACCC
>NC_138380.1:84512417-84646895 GCF_054177405.1 Leptonychotes weddellii
AGCCTGGTGATGGGTATTGAGGAGGGCACGTTCTGCATGGAGCACTGGGTGTTATGCACAAACAATGAATCATGGAACACTACATCTAAAACTAATGATGTAATGTATGGGGATTAACATAACAATAAAAAAGTTTTTAAAAAAATCACTTTGGGCATCTTTCTTTCGTGGTTTTCTCATCTGTAAAATGGAGATAACAATATCCAGTACCTCGGGGCACCTGGGTCAGTGAACAGTGTGCCATGCAGTTATGGACTCCTATTACCATCACTATGATTATTGTTGTTAGTGTTGTTATTATTACTAAAGAATAATAAAGAGAAATTAATGCAGATCAATGTAGAAAATCCAAAAAGTTGAAAACCAAACAACATGATTTTTGGTGATGATGGGGAAAAATGTACACTCATGCCGGTTTTTTTTTTTTAAATGAATAGTACTTTCACATGGTTTAAAACTCAAAACAATATAAAATATAATAGAGAAATCTCACTCCTGTCTCTGCCCACTGACTTATTTCATACCCCATCCCCAATTGTAGGTAACCACTTTTATTGGTTTACTTGTTAAAAAAAAAAAAAAAAAACTTCTGTATGCAGAAACCAGTAAGTACATGTTCTTATTTTCCTCTTTCCTACACAAAAACTAACATACACTATTTCTGTGCTTTGCCTTTTTAAAATGTATCCTAGAGACATTTTCCAATGTTAGTACACAAAGAATCATTTGAGTTTTTGTAGCTGTATAATATTCAACTTTGTGAATACACCAAAATTGTTTAACCTGTTTCCTGTTGATGGATCATTGGGTAGATTACCCATCTAGTCTTTCGATGTCATCATCAACGCTGTAGTAAATAATCTTGCTCATACATCATGAAATATGCGTAGGAACACCTGCAGGACAAATTCTCAGGCGTGGGATCACTGGGGCGAAAAGTAAGTGCATTTGTTCTTTTAGTAGCAATTGACGATTCTCCTTCTGTCACAGTTGGCCATTTTGCAAGTCATCTGCAGTGTATCTCATTTAAATTGGCATAGGTGATTTGGAGAACATTTTTTGGTCATCTAATAAGAATGAGTATCTAAATTTCTAAAGAAATTCTCAAATATGAGCATGAGATGTGTAAAGGTTCACTGAAGCATGATTTGTAATAATGTTCATCTGGATGGACATAGAAAAACAAAATGTGATATATTAACACACAGACTAAGAGATAGCAGTTGAAAGAAAGAAATTAAAGCTATTTATAACAACAAGGCTAGATCAACCCATGATGTTCAGTGAGAAAAGGGAAGCTACCCAATTATACATACAACGTCATATTATTCATGAAGGTTAAAAATACACACAAAAATACTCAAAATTGTTTATGGATATGCATATTTAGACATGTATATGAAAGTATAAAGAAGACAGAGATCCACAACTTCTTCTTCTCTGGACTGGACGTGAAGCTGTTAGTGGTGAAGAAAGGGGACCAGGGCATGGTCAGCAGTGGACACAATTTGTTATGATTATGTTTTTATGGGTAGAAGCAAATAAGACAAATCATTAAAGGTTAACTGTGGATGTGGTGATATGAATATTTGTTTTCTTATTTTTGTCCTTTTCTCTATACTTCATGTTCTAAAATATTTATTGAAGAGAGATATGAATGAAACCCTGAATTTCAGTTAAGCTAAATACTAGTTTCTGTGCAACATTTCTTACTCAAGATCTCTGCCTCCCTCCCCCCTTCCTTCCTATCTTTCCTCCCTCCCTCGTTTTTCTTTCTTTCTCTTTCTTTCTTTTTCTTTTTCTTTCTTCTTTCTTTCTTTCTTCTTTTTCTTCCTTCCTTCTTTCTTTCTTTCTTTTCTTTCTTTCTTTCTTTCTTCTTTTTCTTCCTTCCTTCTTTCTTTCTTTTCTTTCTTTCTTTCTTTCTTTCTTTCTTTCTTTCTTTCTTTCTATCAGTAAATGAGCACGAGGATCTCAAAGCGCAAATAAAACTGCCCAGTAGAGGGAAGGCTAGGTTCCAAATATTCGAGTGTTTTCTGGGTTTTAACTGCTCATTGCCCATTCCATTTTAGAGTAAAGTATCAGTAAGGAAGGAGCTTAATGAGCCAATAAATGGTCACACTTCAGTCTCTGGATGACCACCTATTTCTGGACAGGAATAGGAGAGAATCAAACTGATGTCTTTCCGACATTTTTTTCTCTAAAAAAGGGGATAACCCAGGATTTGTTGTTGTGATGGAAATTATGAGTAACTTACATGCTAGTTTTTGAACTACTGAATCCTCTGAGATTTGTTTCGGGAAACCACAGGAATGGCAAAAACCATATAATGTCAATAATTAATAGTCACAGAGCACAGGCTGTGTGCCCATCGCTGTTCTGGGCACTCTACAGGCATGAATGCATTTAATTCCCTGTGAGAAAGGCTTTATTTCAATGTTAACACCCCAGAGGAAAGTGATGCGCTAGGTCAGACAGCAAGGAAAACCAGAGCCAGGCTAGGAAGGTAGGTGTAGCTGACATCTGAGTCCTATACCAAGCAAAGCAAGAACTGCTCCCCAACCACATCAACACTGCCCAGCCCACACTCCTTTCCGGGATGGCCCTGAGAAGCACTAGAATCTTCTTCATGTTATGAGAGAGCTACCCTCTTCCTCCATCTCATAAGATGCAACCTAAGGAATTGGGAAATGACTATTTCTTCCTTTTTTAATCCCAAAGGCCTAAGTAACCTTAATGTTTCTGTCTTCTGAAAAGCCACAAGAAGAAGAAAAACAAATCTGGGATCAGAACATCTCCATGGTTGTGGGGAAGGCACTGGCTATGCCCTGGGTCGGTCCTGGCTCCAGGTCAAGAAGTAACCAGTTGCAGCAGCAGGGGCCCTCAGGGGGAGGGCAGGGCAGGGGACATTCACCCCAAAGCTGCGGAGCAGGGTTGGGGGAGGCCCTACCTGACAAGGGAGACTGGCTGGAGCAGGGTGTGGTTCCTTAGAGGCCAGGTACCCTGCTGAGCCTCCAGAGAGGAAAGGTGGGGAAGTGTTTTAAAATAAGGCAAAGTGATGAGTCTCCAGGAGAATGTCACAGCCTTGTTCTCTGCCTGGTTCCTCTTCTGAAGAGTATTGTCCTGTGAGCTGGTTCTCAGGCTTAGGGACTGCAAGTTCAATGCATCGTGATGAAACAAGAGGCCTGAGGCAACAAAAGAAAACTCCACTTGCCATGTGTGTGCCGCTCTGCATTCCATTCTCCTCCCAGCCTTGTTCTTTCCCATGTGCATGCCCTTCTAGAAGCAGGGGTTGTGTCTCCCTTATTGTGGAACCCACGAGTGATTAGCAGAATGCATAGGGGGAGCTAGCTCTGCATTGATGTTTGCATAAACACCAATTAAATGAATTCATCCTAAGCAAATGTTCCCAAATGTAGGGGGACAAGGCCATCTAGACGAGAAAAATCCTGTGATTTTAAGAAACTGAGACTGGTTTTTCTTTGGAGCCAGTGGCAAACAGGCCTCTGTGGGAGCAACAGAAGCAAGGATAATAGCCAAACAGTATATGAAAAGATGCTAATCATCAGGGAAATGAAAGTCAAAACTCCAGTGAGATATCACCTCACACCTGTTAGAATGGCCAGTATCAGTAGGACGGGAGATAACAAGTGTTGGCAAGGATGTGGAGAAATTGGAACCCCTCTGCACTGTTGGTGGAATGGAGTTTGGTGCAACCACGATGGAAAACATTATGGAGATACCTCAAAAAAGTAAAAATAGAACTACTGTATGATACAGCAATCCCACTTCTCGGTGTATATGTAAAGGAAACAAAATCCCTATCTCAGAAAGATATCTTTTGTACCCGCATGTTCATTGCAGCATTATTCACAATAGCCAAGACACGGAAACAACCTAAGTGTCCACCAATAGATAAATGGATGAAGATGTGTGTGTGTGTGTGAGAGAGAGAGAGAGAGAGAGAATGGAATATTATTCAGTCTTTAAAAAAGAGGAAATCTTGATATATATGATAATGTAAATGAACCCAGAGGACATTAGGATAAGTGAAATCCAGTCACAGAAGGACAAATACCACATTTTCACTTACAAGAGGTATCTAAAATAGTCAAATTCATAGAAAGAGAAACTAGAATGATGCTTTTTGGAGGCTGGGGAGGGGAGAGGAAAATGGGATTGCTTTTCAACTGGTATAAAGTTTCAGTTATACAAGATGAATAAGTTCTAGAGATCTGCTGTACAACATGGCACCTATAAACTATATTATACCTATAATTGTTAGTACTGTATATCTAAAAATTTGTTAAGTGGGTAGATCTCATTTGAAATGTTCTTGCCACAATTTTTAGAAAAAGGCAGGTAAGTGGGAAATTTACTGGTCATCATTCTCTACACATTTTGTGTACCATTCTATACCACAATACATGCACCTGTAGAAAAATACACATTTTCGAGTTGTGAATCTGGTGATAGCTTCAAATTGAAGAGATGGCTCACATAAAAAGCTGAGAAGTTATAAGTGGTCACATTTCTGTGTTTAGTGTCTGATGGACTCTGTTTGGTACTCATGTTTTTTACTTATTTATAAGTTGAAATATCCACCCCTCAGAAGACCATATAATATTTATTCATTAATTTATTCACCCAATATCGCTTGAAATATTCATTGTGTTCCAGGTACCAGGTGCATGTAACAGGTGCTGGAGATGTGGCTATTGATAAGCCCCATCCTGAGACTTTGGTTCGAGGACAGACAAACATAATGCCTGTGTGAAGGAGTGCTATCGAGCAGACACCTGATGAAATTAAACAGTGGGTCTCGTGAAGCTCTGAGAAAGATCCATCCAGGCAGAAGGACTGATACATATGAAGATCCTGTGGGAATGCACTGGCTTATTTGAGGAACAGCAGGGCAAGCAGGGCTGGAGCAATGATTAAGAACACAGGGGTAGGGAGGCTGGGTCTGAAGGGCAGGTAGGAATCACAGGTAGGTTGTGGTAAGGCATTTCCATTTTATGCCAAGAATAATGGGAAGCCACTGGACGGTTGTGAGCAGGAAGAAATGCTTTCTGGGTTATATTTTAGAATGCAGGAGAGGCAGGCAGTGACCAATCATGCATTTATCATCCATTTTTCCTTCACTTATTCTCTCTGTAAATATGTATTGAGTACTTTCTATGCACTCAGCTATAAACTAGCTAATGATGGGGCCAAATCAAATGGTTTTTGTGGTCCTGTTTCCTTACCTATAAAATCCTTCCTACTGTCAAACTTCTGTTTCTGGGAAGAGGCAGCAGGCTCTCTGGCCTGAGTTATCCGTGTCTGAGATATGTCTGCTTTGGAGTTGTGTCATATCAACACAATTTTTGGAAACCTGCCCATTCATTTGGAGGTGCACAAAAGACATCAGGTCCTGGGGCTATATTTGCATAATATAGTATAAACTCAGAGGTCCAGGCCAGTTTGGATCTATAAAAAGAATGTAGCTGAGCTCTGAGTCATATGAAGATGAAAGTAGAGTTGTCTATAAGGGCGCAGGAGTTAGAGAGAATATTAAGTGCAGATAAATATTTATCTTCTGTGGATAGATAAAGAGCAGCAGAAAAAGAAAGTCTACCTGAGAGTATTATATTCGAAGTAGAGGTAAAATATTCTTGACGATGAAATTATGGGCAGAACTTGAAGTAAAAATGACAGACCTGTGGCCCTTGTATAAAGTGATATTGCTCTTTGCATTCTGCCCCACACCTATGGTGCACATCAACCAGTGCAGCCACCTTCTGTTTCAAAGGCAGCGTACTCTCAGCCCCAGGGAGCCATGCCAGACAGTGTGGGACTGCAGTGTCGTTACACCCAATGACCGGGGAGCACAGCATCCCTCTGGTATGGAGCGGTTTTGCCAGTTAGGTTGACCACAAGCCACTGGCTTCAGTGATGCCATTCTGTAACCAAAGGCATATTTTTAAAAAGAAAAGAAACAAGTCATTGGAATAAGGGAGTCAGTAAGCACATGGGCTTTGGAGAAAGGCAGCCTGGTGTGTTTAATCCCTGCCCGCACCACTGTGGGAAAGCTCTCAACCTCTCTGGGTCCTGGTTTTCTCATCTGTAAAATGGGACAATGACACAACCTTCTCAAAGATCTTCGTACAGTGTTTAGCAAATGCTCTTTAGATATAAGCTACCATCATACAGAATTAGTCATAATGTTAGAGAAGAATGGATGCTTTTCTGCTGAGCCAAGGGACTGTAGCTACATGGTGTCCCACACAATTACAGAGTCTGGTCCCTTCACTGATTAGAAGAAACAATGTTTTAGCCCTTCTGTGGGCACGATTTAACTCTCCGCTTTCAGAGCCTGGGACGTCTGCAGGCTGTCTCCTAAGAAATCGATCAGGGAAGCATTTATTACCTCAGGGTATTTTCCATGGTTCTGGGTCTAGCCCAAACCATCCAGACAGAGACACCTAACTTTGTAGACATTCTGATGATGTATCTACTTCTTTAGTGCAGAGTCACCTTAAGCAAGCTGACAAGACTGATGTATACACCAGAATGCCACAGACAGAGGTATTCTTGTAATCTGTATGACTCCATACGTATGTATGATTTCCTCTTTGTATTATTTATCTCACTGTAACAACACAGCAATGGGAACGGAGTGCCAACAAACTGACTTAAATGCAAATGATGCTACAAGCATTTCCATTTCCAAGTCTTCAGGGTCAGTGCACTGTGACTCTGGGGGCTGAGTCTCACAGGTAGAAAGAGCATAATCAGAGAGAGATTTTGGCTGAACATGGAATCAAACAAAGAAGAATAATTTGAATGGAATGTTTGAAAGGGTCAACCTAATCCATTTCACCACAGGGTGGGACCTGCCAAAGGTATAGCAATCATTGAACTCCATTGGTTACAATACCCCACCTCTCTCCCCACATGTGGGGTAGTCTTGCCAACAGGACTGGAATCTTTGGAGTCCTTTGGTTGCTATCCTATCTCCACACTTATTCCTCCAACAAGCACTGTGTTTTTTAGTAACTCGCTCTTTGCTGCTCCATTCCCTCATCACCCCCTCTGGATAGACTTGTTTTCTGTTTAGTCATATTAATACCAGGAGTCAGGTAAAGAGTTAATGAGGATGCGGACAAGGCAACATTTTTTCTTTTAGATATTTATACAATCTCTAAATCATTTTATGTTCTTTTTTTTTTTTTTTCTGATGGCAGTTTAATTCCAGTTGTTTCCAAGTGACTGCAAGAGGATTTGTAGAGATCCTCAAGTACTGACAATAAAAACTAATCTCTCTGGAGTCTTCCTACATTTTTTTTTCCTCTTTCATTTTCTTCTCACATCCTCTTGACATCCTTCTTCTTCTTCCAAATCTCAAGTGGCACGAGGTCACAGTCCTCTACAAGACTGGAAGTGAGAAAGAAACCTTTGCCCCTTCTTAAACCCCTTCTCACCCACATGTATCACAATAACCTCCCCGAGGAAGTGGCAAGAATAGGGCAGCTAATGTTCCTCAAAGAAGCAAGTGTCATTTAGAGTTTTGCTTTGGACAACAACAACAAAAAAAAAAAACACAAAAAAAAAACAAACAAAAAAAACCACCTGAATTTAGGATTGAGATCCCAGCCTTATGCTGGCAAACTTTGCATTATCAAGCTGATAGATGATTTAATCATGCAAGAATGGAGGAGGGCCACAAAGATATCTGTACATGCTCGTAAGAGTTCTGCTGATCCCAAAGAGAATGAAGTTTGTGTCAGAGGACATGCAAAGTCATCACAAATATACGTCACATCTGTGTTTCCAGCTTAATTGCTCATGGCTAAATGGAAAATAATAGAAATGAGCTTTTGTTTACACAAAGCATGAAACTTTGTCCTGGGAACTTTTGTCCTCCAAAGAATTCCCAGCAATGTGGACTTTGGAAGGTGACTGACTGTGTGGAGTTTTAACAGGAAGAGTAAAGAGAATCAATTAAGAGGCTAAGAAAATTTCACAGTGCCAGTGGATATTAGTGATTTCCTCTTTGTAGTATCAAAGATGGAGGAGACAGTACTGCTCAAGTGAGGAAACAGATGCATTTTCCATGCTGTCAGTGTCTTCCCTTTCGAAGGTGGCCACAATTTGTGGTCCAGGTAAATCCAGCCAAAGATCACATTGCTGGGGTGCCTTGGTGGCTCAGTTAAGTGACTGCCTTCGGCTCAGGTCATGATCCTGGAGCTCCCTGCTCGGCAGAGAGTCTGCTTCTCCCTCTGACCCTCCACCCTCTCATGCTCTCACTCTCTCTCATTCTCTCTTTCTCTCAAATAAATAAAATCTTTAAAAAAAAAAAGGTCACATTGCTCAGCTCACTACAGTGCCAGGGAACGCCGTCCTGCTGAAAGCCAGGGTCTTCTGGAAAACTTCATTTCTCAGCATTATACTGTACTGTTGTTTTTGGAAAATGATGTAATGAATCTACTGAAATAACAGCCTCTGTCAATGCAATTGTGTCTATGAAATCATCTAGCTGCTCTAATGAACATAAACTTTGGGCCATACTCATTAAGAGTAAGGTTACCAAGTGGATATTTAGAGGTGTCCCCGGGTCAAACCCGTGGCTGCCTATTCTCATTTTCCCCTGACACACTTGATCATTTTCTTTCCCACATACCCTTCATTTTAGGATCTGCTTCCAACTTGCTTGAAACTGCTTGGAGCATTTTGCCTTTCTTTTTCTCCTGCAGATTTCTTAGTAAACCCTTCCTAAGCTCCTTTCCCTCATTGCTTCTGTCTGTTAGCCTTCTGCCTACTTTCCTCTTCCATCAATAGCCACAAATGTTTGTGCCCTCCAAGTAAGTCAAATCAACCATCTACCAATCATTGGGGCACAAAAGTGCTCTCTTCATGTTGCCAGAGATTTATTTAGCTTAATTCGTTGTTTGATTCTTATGGTTTACATGCCATCTTACGATCTAGTCATGTACCTCGAGTTCACAAAAAAGAAAAAAAAATTCAAAATGAGGTATTTAGAAAACAGGTGCAGGGGGGTTGGGATCAGTCAGAGATAAGTCTTGTTAAAGATAAAAAGGAAGCACATTAAAAATTTTAAGAGTTGATTTGAGCAAAAATGGATTAAAATTGGGCAGCACCAAACCACAAATGGTTAGGAGCCTCCCACCAAAGGGAGCTGGAGGAAAGATTTTATACAGAAGAGGCAGAAGCAACGCAAGAAAACTATTTGATTGACTATATAGCACAAGCGTTTGTCTTATTTGTGAAAGTGCAATTGGCTGTTTGTGATTGGTTGTCCTTAGGTTTTGATTTCTTAACCTTGAGGCATTTAAGGCTTAGCTTTTAGTTTGCTTACATAGGTTACTAAGTCATTAAAGCCACTTCAATCTAATGGCCTCCTTCTATAATTGATTTAAAAATCCCCCTCTTTTGGTCATCCTCTCATACGTGAGATTGACCAAGAATTTGGTATTAGTGACATTCTTGGTTGCCATCAGGGTGAAGTTGTTCTTGTGTTATCATGAAACTCGTAGGTTATGATGTCAGATCCGTGGAAGAATTTTTTCTGTTCATCTCATTGTTCATCTTGTTTCTCTTTCTCTAAGCACAGTGAGATCATCTAATGTCCTGCTGAGAGCCATGAACATGTACTTAAGACCCTTGAGAGAAGACAGCACACCAGGGAGATTATGGTGATGACTCTCAGGAGGATAAAGCCAAGAGACTAAAGTATGTGCCTTAGTCAGGGCCCTCAAGAACGAAACCAGCTGGTGTAAAATAAATCAAAGAATGTACCCAAAGGGGCATCAACCTGTTTTAGCCAAGTGAACTGTTTTCCAATGTCTTGTATTTACTACAATACCAGAGGTGTTGGTCCAGTTAAAGCAGGTGTTTGCTATGGCACAGTCTCCTCCTTGTTCAGCCAATAAATAATCTAAAGCAATTCTATGATCTAAAACCACCTTAGCAAGAAAGCCTAGGGGCTTCTGTTGTGGAGCTATGGCCTTGGGAGTTTATTTAGCAAGAGTTGCCAGGGTTAAGGAATGGTGTCTTCTCATGCATTAATAGAGAATAAAAGCAAAGAGCAAAAGAGCACAAGGAATAGAAACTTCATATTGGAGATAAGGAATTGATCCATGATCTTGGGAGAGCCATCCACTTCAAAGTGTTGCCTGCTTCTGGGGAGAAACCTCCCTAGTCAATTTTAATTTTAGATCTCCAGCTGGTGTGTAGTTCCAAAAGTCTAGAGGAACCTTTCTAATTGGGAGATGTGGACCCAAGGTTCAAGGCCCTGTAGTTTGGCTGCCATCTGGGTAGTGTCCCATGTATGGTCCTTTCCTACAAGGTTTAAGGGCAGTCTTTGTTCTTAGTGATTCCAAGTCAGAAAGGTTAGTAAAAATTGGAAATAATTACTTTGGTGGGTCATAGCCAGATATTTGAGAAAATTAGAATAATTCAGAATCCAGTCCAGTTTACAAGTATATAACAAAACCTCAATGACACTGAACAGGACTAGAATTTAATACCCACAAGGGTGTGCTAGAGTTTCCCACTGAAATGTAATTTTTCTCTCTATAGTTACACCCATTTCTATCAAGGTTAATCAAAGCCAGACTAATTTGCTTGCAAAATAAGTTTAGTTTCATTAAATTTGACCTATTTACATAAGAGCAGCAAGAATAGTGACTGGCCATATAGATTCTTTTTAAGGTAGTTTTGTTGGAATTTTTCATAAGGAATTCAAGACTGGACTTTTAAACGTCTAAGAAGAGAAGCCAAAGGCTGGCCATCAGATTTTTTCCTAGAATATCTATAGATTTGGGTGAATTCCTCTCTTTCTCAGGTCCTCCAATATTTTAATGTTCCTGAGTCTGCCAGGAAGTGACTTTTATTACTCACCTGGTAAAGCTTGGAACCCTTTAAGCAAGATACCAGGTGGTTTTTCTAAGAGGCTTTATTGGTTCCATAAAGTCAACCTTAGTTCCTTAAAACTGTCTGGTCACATCTGATTATACGCACATCATTCTTAAAGGCGACATTCTAGTCAAAGCCTTAGTAATGTAACCAATATTTCTGATTGTGTCCTGTTATAAGGAGAACAGATTCTTACTAAACATTTGCAAATTGCCATGAAAATAAGAATACTCAATAAGTTTCTGGAGGGATCACGTAGAGAGAAAAAGTAAATGTTTCAATTTTGTTTACAAAAGTGTATTTTTACCAAATTGCTATAAGTCATAGATAGTTTAAAAAAAAGAGAAAAAGGTTTCCTTAAACCTAGAAAATCAAAACATTAAAGAACCATCAATTTTTCAAACAGAGACACTAAAAATTATAATCATCTTCATCAGTTCATTCAATCTCATGTTATTAATTTTTGTTCTGCTTGAATACAGCTTTTCTGTTAGAGTTCTGGAAATTCCTACCAGTTGTTCAATGGTATAATCTCAAAGTCATCAAAACCTGGATTTTAGAGTACTTGTCAGGGTCTTTCTATGAATCTCTCTGAAGACAAAGAACTTGCAAAGTAAAACAGTAAGTGTAGAGAACAAAAAGACAAATGGCCATGGTTGAAGATCTAATGAGAGTTCATTTGATAAGAAATGTAGTTATTTCTGTGGCATACAACAATTTAAGGTAATCATTAGACAATGAGGGTACTGACCAGTTACTATGAACATAAGTTTCTGGAATGCCTACATTAGTAACGAATGTCCGTACATACATAACTTAAGAAGGTTTATCATCACTTCTTATTTGCTAATGCCGCCCATGTAATTTAACATGACAAATAAATCGAATTAGCTTAACAACTCCTTTATATCCCCAATCCTTTGAGATTTTTCAGGGACCTTTGGCAAACCTCAAAGTTAGTTTCAGGTCAAAAAGCTCCAATTAGAATTTTATTTTTAGAAAGTTGTCAAAATGTCAAAAAGTTTGAACATTTGATTAAATAAGATCACGGATCATTGTGAAATAATGCTTAATTATCTATTTAACCAAAGTGACAATAGAAGATTATAAAGGCAAATAAAGAAGATTACATGGTTGTGAACAAAACTGAGCTTTTTTAATACTAGGAAGACTAGTTTTCCCAAGTAATCAAAGACCTGGCAAAAACAAATGAGGCACAGGAAATTATTTTGGTAAGACACAAAATCTTTGCTTTCCAGGCAGATTACCCAAAACGTAGGGGGAAAACCTTTCATAATACCTTATCAAGAGCAGACCAAAAGGCCAAGAACACTTTGTATTTTTAACAGAAAGGAAACCAAATTCTAATTTTGTACCAGTGTACTTTTGATATTTTGGCTCACTCTTCCAAACTTAAATAAACCCTTTCTTTTCATAGCCAGCTTGACCATACATCAAAGTTCCTACCCAGTGGTCCTTTTCCACAGACCTTCTACAACCTTTTGTAGCCACTCAGGTTTTGTGCTAAATTTTTCTCTTTCTCATTCTGGAACAACCTGTCATTCTACTTTAGTACAAATTACTCTTTTTCCCTCAACAAAAACAAGTCCTCCATACATTTTCTTTTTTTTTTTTTTAAAGATTTTATTTATTTATTTGAGAGAGAGAATGAGAGAGAGAGAGCATGGGGGGGGAGGGTCAGAGGGAGAAGCAGACTCCCTGCTGAGCAGGGAGCCCAATGTGGGACTCGATCCCGGGCCTCCAGGATCATGACCTGAGCGGAAGGTAGTCACTTAACTGACTGAGCCACCAAGGCGCCCCCTCCATACATTTTTTTATTCAAAAAACACATCCTACTTACCTTACCCGCTTTTCATACACAGCTATTTCCTTTCACCCTTATTATTTCCGGTAGTTTTCATTACATATATTGATTACAATTCTCAACCCTTAGAAATTTTAATGTGAATGTTCCTAGTGAAAACTAAGAAAGAAGCAATGGTGGAACTGTGAGTTGGCAAATTTATAAGTACATCCCATAATTTCTAGAAGCATATTCTTCTTCATAGTAAATCTTTCAATGTGGCACAAGACACATTTATTAATGACCCAAATATCTTTAGTTCCTCTGTAATAAGAAGCCAAAAGTAGATAAGCCTATGTTCAGTAACTAATGTTTTAGTGTTTTATCTCATTTAGAAACTGATCTAGATATTCAATGAAAAGCGATCACTTAATTTAGTATAACTTTAAGGTTTCAAGTTACCAAAAAAGTTTGGAAACTATTTTGAAGGTGACATAACATAAAACACAATTATTGTTGAAAAGTTCATTCATAAATTTTTATCTTGCTTACATCTATTTAGCTGTTCTTTTTAAAAACAGTTTCCTGAGGCACCTGGGTGGCTCAGGGAGTTAAGTGTCTGCCTTTGGCTCAGGTCGTGATCCCAGAGTCCCAGGATCGAGCCCCACATCGGGCTCCCTGCTCAGCAAGGAGTCTGCTTTTTCCTCTCTCTCTGCTCCTCCCCCTGCTCGTGCTCTCTCACTCACTCTCTCAAAGAAATAAATAAAATCTAAAAAAAACACAATTTTCCAGGAGGCTCAGTTGGTTAAGCAGTTGATTAATGCTCAGGTCATGATCTCAGGATTGTAAGATTGAGCCCCACATTGGGATTCTCTCTCTCCCTCTTCCTCCTGCCCCTCCCCCAATAAATAAATAGGTCTTTAACATTTTCCATAGAATTTATTTTATTTTTTTATGCTGTGCCTTTTATTCACACGACTTATTCATTCCATAACTGGAAGCTTGTATCTCCCATTCCTCTTCACACATTTATCACATCCTCTTACCCTCCACTCCTCTGGCAACCATCAGTTTGTTCTCTGTATTTATGGGTCTGATTCTACTTTTTGTTTGTTTATTCATTTGATTTTTTTTTTAGATTCCACATATGACTGAAATCATATGATATTTATCTTTCTCAATCTGATTTTACTTAACACAATACCCTCTATGTCCATCCATGTTGTTGCAAATGACATGATCTCATCCTTTTTTATGGCTGTACAATATCCCATTGTGGTATATATCATGACTTTCTTACCCACTCCTCTATCACTGGAATCTATGTTGCTTCCATATCTTGGCTATTGTAAATAATGCTGCAAAACATACAGGGGTGCATATATCTTTTCGAATTAGTGTTCTCATTTTCTTTGGGTAAATACCCAGCAGTAGAATTATTGGATCATATGGTAGTTCTATTTTTAAGTTTTTGAGGAAACTCCGTACTGTTTTCCACAGTGGCTGCACCAATTTACATTCCTACCAATGGTGTAAAAGTGTTCCTTTTTCTACACATCCTCATCAACACTTGTTATTTCCTGTCTTTTTTATTTTAGCTGTTCTGACAGGTATAAATTGTATCTTATTGTCATTTTGATTTGCATTTCCCTGATTAGTTATGTTGAGCATCTCTTCATGGGTCTGTTGTCCATCTGTATGTCTTCTTTGGGAAAATGTCCATTCAGGTCCTCTGCCCATTTTTTAATTGGATTGTTTGGGGTATTTTAGTGTTAATTTATCTGTTCTTAATGATTACATTTTAGCTAACTCATGAAAATTTCACTATACACTAAACAGCTAACCATGATCTTAGGTTATTTTTTTACTGACAAATTTTACAACAGATAACATAAGCATATGAGACTTAGTAAACCCATGTAGAATAAAATCTGTATGTGTGCATTATATTTAATGTTGATAACTCTGAAGACATGCTTGTTTTAATTAAACCAACAAAATTTACACTAGCTTTTATTTACCAAAGATTTTCCTAGATGATGTTAACTTGAAAAATATTTGGGTTAGTTTCCATTTTTCTGAGAGAATACTTAATTTATATAAGCACTTAATTTTCTTTAATCCAATTAAAGAGCTCTTTCACAAATTAAGTCTGGCAATACCATCTGGAAGTACAAAAGTCGCACATCTATGACATACATATATAGACATACATAAACATTCAGGTAGATACAAACAGAGATTTTTAGCTTTTATTTTAAAATTTTAGCCATGCAACAGATATGATAAGTATAAAACTAGTAATATATAAACTATATATTTATATATTACTATATATTTACATAATATTTTATATAAACTATATATTTACTAGTTTTATATTACTATATAAACTAGTAATAGTTTACAAAAGAAGAGCTGGACTCGGGGCGCCTGGGTGGCTCAGTTGGTTAAGCGACTGCCTTCGGCTCAGGTCATGATCCTGGAGTCCCTGGATCGAGTCCCGCATCGGGAGCAGGGAGCCTGCTTCTCCCTCTGACCCTCCCCCCTCTCATGTGCTCTCTCTCTCTCTCATTCTGTCTCAAATAAATAAATAAAATCTTTAAAAAAAAAAAAGAAGAGTTGGACTCAAATTGTGTTTCTGGCATATGGAATAAGTTTACCTGCTTAGACGGCTTAGACTTTTTACTAATAATTGTGGAGAAGACTTCAAAGATTTTTCATTCACTTAGTTTCCAATAGCTTCTTATTTTCAAATAAAAATGATCTCCTTGAAGTTTGCATTTTCACCCAAAGAGATCACTCTGGGTCCCTACAGAAGACCAGGTAGAACATTTACATCTCAAAGGCACAGAGAAAGGACATGTTTTCTCCAAGAAGTTTTGTTTCCAGTGTCTTGATCTTTTACAATATCTGCAAGTATTTTGAGATGAAAAGGGAGGGCTTGAGGATTAATAAAAAGGACAGGTGGGCTTTGAACATTTATGTTCTTATAAAGACTAGATCTGTAAGACAACTGCAGTTGCTTTTAATTCCTCAAAAAACAGGGTTGTGACTAAAACGATATAAAGGGGCTCATCTGTCCATCTAACTACATTATCTTCAATTTGCATCTTTAGATCAGAGAGAAGATTTCCAATAGGATGTAAATCAAAAAATTGCTATGTCCATCTTATCTTAGGTGAGAAGGTCTAAAAAATAATCCCTATCAGGCTCTGAAGATCAACTTCCAATTTGGCCAACCTCTGATCATAGAACTCATTTAAAAAATCCTTTCAAATATTTTATTATCAGGTTTTAGCCTGGACAAACAGTAAAAATTCCTGAAAGTCTTGAACTCTTTCTTTTTTCTTTTTATTTTAAACCAAAGGAATACCTATGAAGTGAATTGAAGCCAAAACCAGTAAGTCTTTTATGGCTTGACTACAGACACAAGAGATATTCCTAATGAGGGTGCAAAAGACAGCCCTACCAAGATCCAGAATCACTTCAAAGATCACCAAGAGAAAGAAAGATTTTTGGCAATTCCCGTGAGAGCTGCCAGTAGTGAGTAGAATGCTAACTGAAAATCATATTCTTAGGGCCCCAACATGATGGTTGCACGACCTTCACATGCAAGAACTAATAACCTACATGCCCCAGACAGAAAGAAAGCCAAGTCAGTGCTAAGGACATAAAATGAGACAAACAATAAAGCTGTCCCTGGGAGAGGAAGGGTTGATAATCAGTGGGTAACCCAAAACCAAATTCACAATAGTCTTAATTTGGAAAGGAAGGGACAATGTGAAATTTTACCTCCCTCTCCTGACTGGGCACTACAAATAGAGATTCAGGAATCTGAGTCACCCTCCACTGGCTTCTGTTGATTTTCCCAGGATCCCATCTGCAGGTTCCAGAGTGAGTGGGTATCTTAGTGGTCCCATCTGCATGGCCAGAAACCATAGGGGAAGAAAAATAATTTTTTCTCTACGTTTCTGAGTTTTTGGTTGAGACCCTTTTCTCTCCAATCCATCTCATAAATGGATAATCTTATCTAGGTTAAAAGTTTTCCACTGTGGCAACAGTAATTCAGGATTATGTTTGGTAAGATTAGCTCATTTGTTCAAACACAGGTGTGGACCCATAATTTATATACATAAAGTTAACCAGAATCCCAGATGGAGGAGTCCCAGATTCTTTGCATTTCAAGGAACGCTTTTCCTTTCTCCTTTAAAAAACAAACAAACAAGAAAAAAAACCACACAAACACAAAACTTCCCCTGAGGCTTCCCACTGGACCTAGTCCAGTTTAAGTTGGCCCCAGTCTGACTCTGGACCCAGTCTGGTAAAAGAAATGTTCTAAAATAAAGTCTGAGAGCTTATGATGCAAAAGATATGGAACTGGGATACCTGAGGGGGACTTACCTGGGACTTCCAGATGCAGAGAAAATTAGTGAGCACCATGGACTAAGTGGGTACCTATCCCTGCCCATTGCTTGTTGCTCCTGGAGACCTTCAGATCCCTCTTCTGACACCAGAACTGTTAAAAGATAAGCAGAGGCATATTAAAAATTTTAAGTTGTTTTGAGCAAAACTGACTTAAACTGGGCAGCACCAAACCAGAAGTGATTAGGAGCCCTCCACCAACAGGAGCCTTGTATAGAGAAGAGGCAGAGGCAAAGCAGGGAAATTATTTGATTGGCTATAATTTATGTCGTTGACTTATTTGTTAAATCCAGTTGGCTGTTTGTGATTGGTTGTCTTTAGGTTTTGATTTCTTAACCTTGAGGCATTTCAGATATAGGTTTTAGTTTACTAAGGCATTAAAGCTACCTCAGCCTAATGATCTCCTTGTTAATTAATTTAACAGTATGGATCTTCAGTAAGCCTGTTCCTTCATAAAAATAAAAACAAAAGGCAAACACAAAAAATAGTGGGTTTGGCAATAATGACCTCAAAATTATGAGGGTGAGATGTTACATATATAAACTTATCTAGTATATACCTGGCACACAGCAAATGCTCAGAAAATAGATTTCACCCCAATTTCCCCTCCCCCAAGTATCCACTCATCAGCACATTCAACAGATATCTTACATTTTTAAAGTGTTGACTACAGGGGCACCTGGGTAGCTCAGTTGGGTAAGCATCCGACTCTTGATTTTGGCTCAGTTCATGATCTTAGGGTTGTGAGATCTGGCCTGGAGTCAGGCTCCGAGCTCAGAGTGGCATCTGCTTGAGATTCTCTCCCTCTCCTTCTACCCCTCCCCCAGCTCCCCTTCTCTCTCTCTCCCTAAAATAAATAAATCTTTAAAGTGCTGAGTATATGATTCACAAGTCCTATTTTGTGCATTTTGGTCATTCCATAACTGGAATGACATTAGTCATAATGTCCCAAAGAAAGCTGTAATTTCACAGGAGAAAGCAGCAAGGGATGCTAGGCCTAGGCTGGGTGGAAATGCATTTGGTATCCCCTCCTGTTGTTCTCACCCCATCCCCAGATCCCACTGCATTCTGCTTTACTGCTTTACTTGCTTTATTGGGGGATGTGGGGAAGAGCAGTGGGGCATGCGGGATTAGGAGTTTCCTGGAAGATAATTTAAATCTTGTCCACAGAGAGACTTCAGACAATGAATAATAATAATAATTTATAATTTGCTGCATCTTACTCCCACTTCTATGGTTTTAATAATGCATTCCATCATATAATCACCACCACCCTGTGAGGCAGATACTCTGAATATGCCCATGTTAGGTAGGTAGGCAGGTCGGAAAGGAAACAGAGGTAAGTCACATGGTGATACTTAAACTCAGGCAGTAAGACAGTTGAAAACTCCTTGTCTTACTGTCTTGAATGTCAGGTAAGGAGTGGAGTCAGAGAGGGGCTGACAGAAGCTAAATTATAATGGCATTCCGAAGGAATGTGGAGGACAATTCTATCCTGGGGGGAAGGGACGAGGGGTGATTAGCTATGGCTGGCCATGGGGCCTGGAGCTGGGAGGACAGTCACTCTAGTTGGTATTTGGGTACATCATATTTGCCTACAGGCTGACCCAGCTCACCAACCCTCAACCCCACAGTACAAAACCTAGGTTGGCAGAGGATGTTTGATGGAGCCCTGAATCTGGCCAGGATGCTGGGGGTCCTGTTTTAAGTGTAGTGGGTTGTCCAGCTGTGGCCCCACCAGCCAAGTTTGAGAAAACCTGCTTCCTCCCACCCACACTTTACATCTTCAGGTGTTTTCATCTCTGTCAAATTAGCATAGGGAATACATTCTCTTACTGTTTGACTTTGTATTCCCTGTTTGCTGGGAAGTGAGAATATTTTTCTATATGTTTACCAAATGATTTTATTTCTTCTCTGAATTGCCTGCTTATATCTTCTGCCCATGTTTTCATTTTTTTCCTCCTGTCCTTTTTGCCTTTTTCTTATCTGAAGGAATTTTTTAAAATATATAATTCTGGATAATAATCCAGAACATGTTGCAGCTTGTTATATATGTTGTAAACACTTCCTCCCTGCTGCTCATTTATATTTCAACCAATTCAAGGTGTCCTGTGTTGTATAAAAGTTCCCTAAAAAAAACATTCACTCATGTGAGCAAGAATATATCATTTATTGGCAGTACAACTTGTAATCAGGGGAAGAAGCTAAAGCAACCTGAATTTGCTTCAGCAGTGGGGCTGTCTACTTAAATTATACACATCCATTCTGTGGCTTGCTTCATAGCACTTAAAAGGGACGAGTGAATCTACTTTAATAATATATAAATATCCTCCAAATGTACTGTTGTGTAAAAAGGCAAGTTACAGAATGAACACTTGATATTTACTGTTTATGAAAAGTACACATAAACAAGTAACAATACTAATATTTTCTATGAATAGATAGATGATAGATATAGATAGATGATATATAGATATAGATATATTCTCAATCTCAGAGAGATTGAGAACAGAGCCTGGAGATATACCTTTCTTTCTTTCTTTCTTTCTTTGAGTATAAATATACTCCTATGAGAATAGTTTTTGGATATATATATATGTGTGTGTATATATATATATACACACACACAAAAATAAATAAATAAATAAATAAAAACCATGGTTACCTCAGTGGAGAAGGGAAAGATGCAAGACTTGAGGGGTAATAAGGGCTTCTGCCTTATCTATAATATTTTAAAAAGTTACAAGAATATTGTTCATGAACTTTGCGAAAATTAAAAAAAAAAAGAGGAAAGGAGTGAAATAAATCAGATAGAGAAAGACGGATACTGTATAACATGGAATCACTTATACATGCAATTTTAAAAAGCCGAACTCATAGAAACAGAGAATAGAATGGTGGCTACCAGAGACTAGGGAGTGGGGAAAATGGGGAGATGCTGGTCAAAGGGTCTAAACTTCCAGTCATAAGATGTGTAAATTCTGGGGATATAATGTACAGCATGGTTACCACAGTAACCATACCATACTGTATTGTATACTTCAAAATTACTAAGAAAGTAGATCTTAAATGTTCTCACCATATACACACAGAAAAGGTAACTAAGAGAGGTGACGAATGCCTTAACTAATCCTATTGTGGTAATCATTCCAGTGTGTACATGTATCACATCATCATATTGTATGCCTTAAATGATCACAATGTTATAGTCAATTACATGTCAATAAAGAAAAAGAAAACAAGAGAGGGGAAGGCATTCCCCTATTAGTGGTAGAAAAGTTAGAAGAGGAAACTCAATCCGGGCACCAGTCAGGGGCTAAGGGTGTTAGTAATAACGCATAAATAACATCAAGAAACTGCAAACACTTGCCCTTGCACTTGCCATGGAGCCCAGCACTGTTCTAACCATTTTAAAGTTTCATTATTTCCAACAGACACACACCCAGGCCCCAGAGCCTACCTTCTACCATGAATCCTCATCAGAGAGTTTTCTCTTGAAATTCTCTGCATCTCTAAAGTCTAGCGTTGTTTGCAGCTTCCGGCTTTGGGCTTCCAGTTTCCGCGAGCCGGTTTGGGACTGTAGGGCCACCTGACCGGAAGAGCCCGTGGGACTGGAGAATTGGGAGGGCTGCACTTCCATTCTGCCTGACCATGGCTGCTTCCCCACCTTCCTGCTTCTACCCAGGCGCTGCCACGCAGACTGCCCAGTTCTGGCCCGGGCATGGAGACATTCTACCCCATGCAATTCCTTCTGAGTCTGTGCCACCTTGAGAAAAGGAGATGGCTTCTCACAGTCCCTGACTAGCGGGCTAGCACATTCTGTTTGCAAATTCCACAATTCAAATTTATTTTTCTCATTTTACCAAAACCTTTCAAGACCAATGGAAATGCAGTAATAACCTTTTCAAGAGGAAGGTGGAAGGGCAGTCAACATATCTTGAGCCCTTCCTTTGATACTGTGTTGGGCACATTGTATAAGTTATAACTCTATTAGCTGATACAGTCTTTACTCCTGGTTACAAGAGGAAGAAGTAAAGGAAACCTGGTTGAAGTTTACTTTTCCACTACTCAACATGGTGTCACACCTGTTACAGGTCCTTGCCCACTCCTGTTGTAAAATACTATGGTTGAGATTGCTGAGGATTCTGATTTCAGAATTCCCTTCTTAGACCCTCCCTAGCTCTGCAGAGCAAAGGGGAAGCAGGGGAGTGTGCAGCAACCTTGTTTCCAACCAGGATTTCCCTAAGCACCTTCTCCAGATTTTTGCAGACAGAACTTTATATGCATCACTGTATCCTGCATACCACAGGTTATTAAGGGGGAAATGGAAAACCTCCAAGGCTGACTCCAGTTGGAGGAACAGCAGAAGTAGGAGTAACAAGAGGAATAATCTATAGGTAAGGAAAGCCTGGGTCCAGTGAACCAACTCTACTCTTAGCTGTATCGGTGTCCTTAGGCAAGTTACTTCACCTCTCTGAGCTTTTGCTTCCTCGTTAGAAAAATGGAGATAATATTAACCCCAAAGTATAGACTGATAAGAATTTTACATGCGGTATTGCATGTGAAACCATATTTTATTCTGCCAGGAAGTAGGAACTTAGTATCTCCCACCACTCCTTCCCCACTAAGTTTTGAAAGCTGATAAGAAAGATGCCTTATGAATAAAGTGATCATATAATTTCTCACCCAAACCAGAATATTTTTGAGGCAGAAAAGGGCCGTTCTTAATAAACACATGAGGACAACACACATAAATTGAAACGTCCCAGGAGAACAAGTCACACAGGCAGTTAGAGAAATTTAAGATCCAAAAATGCCACAGGGCTTAGCTGCCCAATGTGTCCAGAAGCTTCTAAGAGTAGACTTGGAAGGCAAACAAAGTCCACAGATTAAGAGAAACAGACATGCTGCCTTAGAGGTAAATAGGGGCTAAGAAAGAGAAGAATTTAGTTTGGTCCTGGAGCATAATTGAGTTAGTGTTAGGAAGAGAAACTGGAGACAGGAAGAAGGAAAGAAGGGCCCGAAGAATCCAGATCTGAAATGAAACTACATACCTACAATATGTCTCTGCATTTTGGAGTTCATTATAATATAATAACCCATGTGCTTACATTCCAGACAGCTGGTTATGTTTTATACTGTTGATGACTCATCTTAAAAGGGGGATATAAAGCAGAAATATTAAGAGATCAAGGTTTACAGAACCAGAATGAAAAGTTCAGGAAGCCCTACTCATTCAGCAGTAGAGAGTTGCCTTTGCTGGATCTGCCAGATTTCATCCTAGAGATTCCTACCATATAACATTAAGACCCTGGGCAGCAAGGGGCCGGGCAATTCTCTTGAATTGTAATATGGCAATCCTCCACCAAGAGTGGTTTTCCCTGGCAGTCTGTGGTCTAGCAGCTTTATATGTGTGTGCTCTGTGCATGATGTAGTCCAGTCCCCTTAACCAAAAGGAGCCGTCAGAATGTTCCCCTCCACCCCACAGCGTACATGTGGGCAAATGGAGGGCTTAGAACAGGGAGAAGAAAGCAGGGCTGGCTCCACCCTCTCAGCTCATGCAGAGAAGACTAAAAGCAGCAAAACGGGCCCTTCACTATGGAGATGATTTTTTAAAAAGGTCAAAGAGACAAAACTCACTTTAACGCAACCCATTTTTTCAAGACAAGCAAAAATGAAACAAGGGAGAATTCAAGTCTAAAACACATTAAATTTCAAGCAGTTGAGGCTAGTTCCAAAAATTACAAGGAGATACAGCCTAAATAATGAAAAATTATGGAGGAGAATCTCCCCTACCCAACTTCTGTGTCAATGCAGTAGGATTTTCTAAAAATGAAAAGTTGATTTTTGAGGATTGTCTATTGGGGCAACATATCTGCAGCAATATGTTTTGCTTGTTTTAAGAGTAAGTTTCTTCTAGGGCACCTGGGTTGCTCAGCCATTAAGCATCTGCCTTCAGCTCATGTCATGATCCCAGGCTCCTGGGATCGAGCCCCGCATCAGTCTCCCTGCTCAGCGGGAAGCCTGTTTCTCCCTCTCTCACTCCCCTTGCTTGTGTTCCCTCTCTCGCTGCGTCTCTGTCAAATAAATAAATAAAAATCTTTAAAAAAAGAGTAAATTTCTTCTAAAACTTTTATTTAATGTGTGTTAGAAAAATGTGAGTATGAATATATATATAATATATATATGTGTGCGTGTGTGTGTGTGTGTGTAGACATACCACACACACTTTCTCTCTCTCTCTTACATGCAGGATGTCCATAAAGCCTGAAAACATTTTTTTTCAACAATTAAATATCTTTGACAACATGATGCATATTCATCTATCTTTCCAAACTTTAGGGACATCCTGTAGATCTAACACCATTTTCATTATTTTTATTCTAATTTTCTATTTTGTATTTGACCCCAACCTTGGCATTTGTGACTTTGGCAAGCACGGTGCTTTCTTGGAAAGAAACTCCTCTGTATAGTCCAGAGATGACATCAGTATTGTCAAATAAATCTTTCACAGTTTTGAGGCTGAATCCTTTATTTGTGGTATTTTTCATGATCTACACACAACACACACATGCACACATGCACACACACAGAGCCGTGTCCTTTTTAATCATTCTTATTCACTGGCTTCTTTCTTTATATTTACTTATAGCTACAATTAATTGTGTCTCTGTCATGCCGAACAGTGTGCTAGAAATCTCACACATATTCTCTAATTTTTATGAGAACACTGAAAGATATTATCATTTTCCAGTTGAATTCAAAAGTTTGAGATTTTCTTCATGTTCTTGCTGTCTTTGTGGCACTGATCCATCCAGTCACCAAATCCTGTTGGTTCTTCCTACTAATCATTGAGTAAATCCATCCCATCCTCTCCATCACTGCTTTTTGGAAGCCCCATGTCTGCGTACATTTGCAATGACCTTCTAAGTGGTCTAGGCCTCTGGCCTTACCTTCATCGAGCTATCCTCTGCCAGGGGGATGTTCTTAGAATGTAACTGTTTTAGTATCACTAACTTACTTGAAATCCTCCCCTCTCATTGCCTAAAAGACAAAATCCTGCAATGTGCCATACAAAATCCCCCATGACTGAATTCTGGATTATATTTTTCCAGTGTTTCTCCCCATTCTCTAATTTACACATTAGTCTTCTGAGATAAAGAACTCCCCCAAGCCTGCCATTCTTTCTTCCTTCTTAAATTGTATATGCTATTCCCTCTTCTGATGCTCTCCTCCATCTCCTCTGCCTGCCTTTCTTTTAAATATTTCTTAAGATAGTTCAGTCTACCTTCTGTCTTGATCTTTTTAGTCTGAGGAGGAGAGAAGTTCTTGTGACAGAATAAAGAGAAGACACTAGTCTAAATTACATACTCTCACTTTATGGGTATAAAACTGACCCAGAATCTGTACCATTAAGTATCATAATAAATTCTAGAAAATAATGGTTCTATAGGCTAAATTTCTGTCACCAGCAATAGATGACTAGTTCCTCAAGGATAAAATTGTGGCTGTAGCAGCCAGTTTCTGAGATGGCCCCTGATAATCCCCACTGCCTGTACAGCACCTGGTGTAGATCCCTCCATCACGACCTCATGATAGCAGGGTTGGTCTGAGACAAAGAGAAAATAGCAGAAGTACTATTATGTGATATTGAGGCTTCTACTTTGTTCTCTCTCTCCATCTCTGTCTCTCACTCTTTTGTCATGTGCTCTGGGAGAAGCCAGCTACATGTCATGCCGCCCTAAAGAGAGTTCCACCTGGCAAGGATTTGAGGTCTCCTCCCAATGGCCGCATGAGGGAGCCATTTTGGAAGTAAGTCCTGCAGCCCCAGTCAAACCTTCAGATGACAGCAGCCTGGCCAGCATCCTGACTGCAACTTTATGAGAGACCCTGAGCCAGAACCACCCAGTTCAGCTCTTCCTAGATTTCTGATGCTCAGATGTTGTGTAAGGCAGTAATACTTATTGATGTTTTACATCATTAATTTTGGGAGTAATTTGCTTTGATACATTGGCTAACAAATACGGCACCCCAATCTGATGACCATGTCTTTCACACACAGTGAATCTACCTCAGGGACCTGTTCTGGGAAGGGGCTGGGGCCTGGAAAAGCTTAGGAGCCACTAACCTAAATGTAAAGACAGCTGCTGCTATCTGGTTGAAACTTCTGATTATAATCTAGTGTCAGAAACATAGTTATAGATAGATACCATTTCAGGAAAAAATTAAAAAGGAGGAAACAGCTTTTTATAAATGTAGTTGCCAGAGGCAGGGTTGAGTGAGCTCAAGTGTGCAGATTTTGGCTGCCGGAGCTCAAATCTTTGTACTTACTCATCATGTGACTGGGAGCAAGGTCCTCAATCTCTGTTGCCTTGTCCGTAAATTGGTAATAAAGAATGAGGGCGGATACTTTCCCAAAGGAGGAATCTGTGACATTGTTGGGGGGAAATAACATCTCACTAGAGGCAGTCCCACTCTAGAATTTGTGGGCTTATCTACCACACTATGCTGTCTTTTAGTAAGAATATCATGCACTTTGTGTCAAGACTTAACCCAGAGCCTGCAACATGATCATCATTTAACCAATGTCAGTGCTTTATTTAACCCAGTAGCTCATTCCCAGCCCTGAAAACCATGTGGTTCTTTAGTTTCTCTTAGGATAGGTTGGCTGTCCTTCTTTAGGATTGTTCAGGAAAGATCCGGACTAAGTAAGGCAGGGAGATGAGTAGAGACAAGGTGGCACCTTCCTCTCCACAATTTATTTCCACTTCAAAAGTTAGAGTTCTCTATCTTTGGAAGTGTCCTTGAGGCCCTACTACTTAAGAATCCTTTCTACCAAAGCATTTTTGATTTCTTTTTTCTCCCTTTTTTACCAGTTCATCCAGAAGAGGGGTCAACTGCATTGGCTCCCAAAAAAGGAAGCCTGAAGATGAGATGAGAGAATTGATTTTGTACAAAGCAAAACTAAACAGCAAAATTCAAGGTCATCTATATTGGACACAAACACAGGAAATAGTGATGTTTTATACAAGTTACAGTTTGGCCTGGCCTTAAGTTACTCAACACATGCAGCCGTCTGTTGATAACCAACCAAGTAAAAAATGTTTCAACATCACTTCAGAAACGTTTTCAATATTTTTATCCCCCAAATTTGTTTCTCACTGATTTTGTTCCTTCTGATGTATTGCAATGCTATGGTGAAAAGTTCTGGATTTGACATACTGAAAACTACATGTGCATTTTAAATGTTCACATTCTGTTACTCATTATAGATAAATCATTGTGTCCCTTTGTCACAAAGTAACTTCTGTTTCAATGGGCCAGTTCCTGTATTGGCAGGAAGTGGGAGAGATGGAAAGGCAGCTGTCTGGATCAACAAGAAGACTCTGGCATTTGCCAACTTACAGAAGGGCATTCCCTTCTTGGATTTCATTATTTGGGGACATCTTATCTAGTTCTGCCACTCATGTGATTGTTGATTTAGAATTATGAAAAGATGGGAATCTGAAGGTGCTGCTTGGAGGGATTACAGCATGACCTTGATTATGGCAGGCTTTCCATTCAGAGGTTTTAGAATTACCACATGGTATGATCCCAGAAATAAGGGAGAATTGTAAAAGTGAGCTGGTTTAACTGCTGTTCCACCCACTACAGGTTCTCAGTAAAAGTCTTCAATTGTCACCCTAGGGGAAATATGGTTCCAGAAGAGCTGGCTTCCTACATGCTGTAGAAACTGTTTACTTCTCTTTTCCTTCCTTTGTGTCTCAAAACTCACCAATTCCACAGAGACTCAAGAAAGAATGCTTAAAATGAGAGTAAATATTTTTACACATGTGGACTTTTAGAAAAGAAAAAAAAAGGCAATAATACCTTGTTCGGCTGCTACTATACTCATAGACTCTTCTCAACTGTTTAATGGAATACAGTATTTGATTAGTTCAAAATATCCCCATCTGGGGTGCCAAAAGGCCACTGAATAGTTATAGTGCAAAAGCCCCAAATCTCTATGTTGAAAATTCTAAAATACACCAATTTACTTATATTTGATGATTCTCATTATTGTGAAGGAGATGAAATGTCTTCTTTAAACAGGTTTAAGCCTTTTCAACAAAGCTAGTTTAATCACCAAGTGTTTGGGCTCAGGCAAGACCCATTGGTCAGTTAAAAATTTAGTGATAAAATCTAGCCCCTATCTGATTATGAAGGCTGAAGTAAGGTCAGCCTAGTAAGGTCAATAGGCCTCCTTGACGGTCATTAGGAGAGCAAATAGGTAGTCCAGGAGTGATTAAAATTGAAAGAATAAAAAAGGATATAGGAAACCTGGGGAAAAAATTAAAGTGGACAGGTAAGAAATTACAGCATCATTTCCTGGTAATATGCCCTAATAATAATAATAATAGGTTTCCCACATTTAGTAGCAAATCTTAGCCCCGTGTATTGTTTATTGAACCACTTTCAGGCTAGAAAATGACTCTAAACTATAGAAAATTGGCTGGGTAGATGATGTATAAGGTGCAGTTTTGGGGTAACAATGCTTCTATGGAACATGTGCTGAGGAGACCAAATCAGGTGTGTTGGGTTCAAGTCTGAGTCCCCAGTTTTAAGAAGGATATTGACAAATAACTGTTAATCTCATGGAAGGTAGTTAGCATAATGAGGAGATTGGAAAAAGAATTGAAGAAGCTAGGAATGTTTGCCCTGGAGAGGAGATACAGGAAGCATGACCGCTCTCTACACCTGGAGGGAAGCAGTCATGGACAAGAAAGGGGAGCCTGCGTCTGAGTCGCTCCAAACGGCGGAACCAGGGGCAGAAGGTCAACACTGCATGAACTGACTTCTCAGCTCCATGTAGGGGTCCATTTTCCGATAATTAGGACTGCTGGCTATCAAAGCATACTGCCTCTTTAAGGAGTGACAGAAAACAGTAGCCAATAGATGATGGATGGGCCCTATAGAAGCAATTCTTGGATCAGGTAAAAAAGTCAATAGATCAAAGGTTTCCCAACTATGCTTTGTTGAATCCCTCCCCTCAGGGTACTAAAAACTGAGTGGCACAGGTGAAATGGACCCTACAACCCTGCTGCTTCCACAAAGCAATGGCTCCTTTATATGTTGTCGATACTATACTTCCATGCAAAGCAGAGCCTGCACAAGGATCCCATGGCCCAATAAAGCATTTTGAAGATCAGCAGCTTTCAAGCTGAGCTCCTGCACAGGAGCTCAAAACCAACGGGGCTGCTTGCTTCTGCAGAGCCATTTGATGCTATCTGTGTCACATAGTGGGTCTGAGTAAACTTCACTTGTATAAACTCTACACAGCTAAAATGTTTAAGCCACTCTCCTTGTTCACTTGCAAAATCTGGTTGAATTTTTAGATTTCCAGGATTTTGCATTGCACTACTGACTCTAATCTCATCATTTTTAACTAACCCTAGTTATTTAAAAAAAAATAATTTACTATTTCTGACATTGAAGCAAATTCTTTGAGGTAAACTGACATTTCAGGAAATTGCAGAATTGAGTCTAGGCCGATAAGTTGAAATTTGCTATAGGTCACGGTGTAAATCTTGGGCAGATGCTAGGACAGTAATAAAAACAAAATAAGACTACTCATTTGTGTAGTGTTTTTTATAATTTATAGAAGATCTTAACTTGCATTATATCTGATTTCCAGAACAACCCACTGAAGAAGCTAGGACAGATAAAATTATTCGATTGTTCAAGTGAGTAAACTGAAGTATAGCAATATTTACACATTTTGTAAAATTTCACATAAGTAGTAATTTATGAATATGTTCCTCAAAACTAGGTTTTTGGACACTTGGTGTATTGAATTTTCTATAACCTATAACCTTAGTTAGTCAATCTTATAGCAATAGCTGAAAACTCTAATAGAGTTTTTTTAATACTTTGATTTAAACTACAGCTTAACATTTTTGCATAAAAAATAATATCCTAAGAGTACATTCTCTCTTCTGAAGGTCAGATATTTTTAGGCCTTTTTGCAATCTAGATCTTCACAAGAATGAATCACAATTTTAAAGAGATCTGGTATTTTCTGGACTTCTGCTATCAGAATTTCAGCTTTTGGCCTTGTAGTCAAGTTCTGTTTTTAATTCCTAATATTCCATTAGCCTCGATGGTGTCACTAAAACAAAGCAAAGCAAAGCTTTGCCAGAAACACTGTGTAAAGTGAAACTGCCATTAACACCTTGGGAATATTTGAAATCTACCTTTTTAAATGGGTCAGAGAACAGAGGGTCCTGATTTTTAACTCCAATATATTGTTCAGGGCACACCCTTGGCAAAATCTGAGCCAAATAACCAATGACCACTTGTCATCATGGAGTAATTCTTTACAAGTGGGCAATGATCTGTGCCTATCTGTTGTGAGAAAGATACCACCAGAAGAGCAAATTTAGAACTAATCTACTTTTGGATGTCTTGGCTTTGACATTTCTTTCATAATATCAGAGGAGTTTAAAGGAAATATTGTACAATGATCAAATAGATGTCCACAAAATGAATGACATAAGAGGAGATAGTTGACCCTTTCATTTCCAATTTCAAAATAAATCAATTCCCAAAGAAATTTTACTATGAGGGAAAAATAAAATCATCATCATTAACATCATAAAACTTGCCTCAGTGTTGTAAGTTAGGGAAGAGTGCCTCCCAAGCGATGGAAAATTCCAAGAATTTCTACTAGATGTCTTACAGATGGAATCGAGTTTTAAAAGGACACTGAGGACTGATATGAAACACCTCCCCTGAAAGCCAAGAAAACAATGTGGCTTCTTAAGAAGACAGCAGAGATTGTGGAACACTTCTTAGTTTAAAGAGCAGCGTCTGGTATTGGGATCAGGTACTGACATGTATATTTAGAAATATACATTATATGTAGTAGTAATAATTGAAGAATTTTACTTGCATTTCTAGACATTGGTTTGTGGTCATTCTTCTACTGATAACCAGTAGATTCTTAAAAAAAAAAAAGCTTCTTAATAACAAATGGAAAAAGTTCAGCTTTATATTGAAGAAATCTGAAAGACACCATCTTAATCAAGTGAAAAAAAATGGAGATCATCAATAATGGGAAAAATCAAAATTGTGAGGCTCCTGATAAGATGTAATAAGATATTCTTTTTTTTTTAAAGATTTTATTTTTATTTATTTGAGAGAGAGAGAATGAGAGACAGAGAGCATGAGAGGGAGGAGGGTCAGAGGGAGAAGCAGACTCCCTGCCGAGCAGAGAGCCCGATGCGGGACTCGATCCCGGGACTCCAGGATCATGACCTGAGCTGAAGGCAGTCACTTAACCAACTGAGCCACCCAGGCACCCCTGTAATAAGATATTCTAAGATAAATTTAATGACATGGAAGTGAAAGCACAAAGAGGTATTTGTGTATCAAGAGTGGCTCTTGACAAAAAGATCTGAAGTTGAACTGAAAAATAAATGTGCTTAAGTAGACAAGAAATTTTTTTAAAAGAAGCAGAACTGAGTGTTGTAGAGTGGATACCATTTGCTCTATGAAATATAATAAAACATAATATAGTGCTGCAATTATTATAATCCTGTGATATTGGTTCTAGAAGCAATCAGTGGAAGAGAATTGAAAACTTAGAACCTTAGCTTCCTCTTTACAGATCTATGGATCTCTATTCATCCAGATCTAGATCTAAATAGATAGGTAATAGATAATTCTCAAATTTTTGTTCTTAGGACCTCTTAAGGACCTCAAGAGGTTTTGTTTAAGTGTGTTACATATATTGTTATTTAATGTATTAGAAATTAAAGTTGAGAATCTAAAATACTTGGTTATTAATTTTAAAATAATAAAACTTAAGCCCATCACATGTTAACAAATATTTTATGAAAAAACCTATATTTTACAAAAAATTAATGACAAAAATGAATTAATATTTTTACAAATCTTTTTAAAATAAAACAAAAAAAAGCCAGATGACTCCTCATACTTGCTTGTACATTTCATCTTTTACAATAGCAAACATCTTGTGATAGAATAAAGCAGACAAGAAAAATAATGTCTTAATAAGATTATGAAACTAGTTTTAATGTCCTTAGACTACACTTTGAGACTCTGTGGTGTATAGTATGGGGAATAAAATATAGTATACTAATGTGTATTTTTTGCATATTATATATTTTGTGTATCAATTGAAGATTATACTAAGCATAGTCAACATTTTGCATTAATCCTAGATATTTAATTTTGTAAAATCTTAAATATTTAATGACTTAAGCAAATTAGAACCTTTTTACTTATCAATTCTTCCTCCAAACATAGTATTTATATTTTATTCTTATTCCTTAGAAAATGGTGAAAGGAGCTTGTGAGTCATCATTCCAAGCTGAACAAACTGAAAAATCAACAACTCTTCTTAGATCCACCAGAGAAGTGAGATCACAGGGCAAACTGCTAACTTTCAAATTGGAGAGACAAAAAGGTGAATAATATAATCAAAATATACCAGAGCAGGAATCCATGAACAAACCTTCACTGGAACCAGTGTCAGGGTAAGAAAAGCTAAATGTAATTGATGAATTGCTAGAGGTTCAGTGTGGACACATAAGAGAGATTAAAAAACTCCAAGGGATCCCAGTCAAGTTAGTGAGTTTTGCTTTTAGGAACTCAACCAGGTTTTCACAGTGAATATCAGGGAAAAATCTTGTCAGGCCTATGGTAGGAAGAGAGGAAAAGGAACCATCTTGATACATGCCAGAACATTCTATTCTACTTAATGAAGCCTACCGTAAAGAGAAACTATTTTACCAGAGACTAAACTCTTGGAAATTTATCAGAACATAACTGACCCAAGGGAAGGGAGACTCTAACCCTCCACATAGAGAAGGGAAATATACAACTCCAGCTCTTGCTAGCCATCCTATCCCGTCTCAGGGGGAGGGGGACTGAGAAACACTTGTAAAGTTTATAGTCCAGAGAAACAGTCTCACTAAAAGACTAAGACCTAATCATAGGGCTGTAGAACACTTCTCTTCCCTCACTACTTTCCATTTTATTACTTAAGTCCTGTTTATTGTATTTCCTTTCCCCCAGCACATCATGTCTATTTATCAAGAAAAAAATTTCAAGGCATACTAAAAGACAAAATACACAGTTTGAAGAGACAAAGCAAGCATCAGAACTAGACTCAGACATGGCAGGGATGTTGGAATTATCAACCTGGCAATTTAAAACAACTGTGATTAGTATATGCTAAGGGCTCTAATTGATAAAGTAGACAGCATGCAAGTACAGATGGGTAATGTAAGCAGAGAAATGTAAATTCTGAAAAAGAGTGAAAAGAAATTCTAGAGATGAAAAACACTGTAACAGAAATGAAGAATGCCTTTTGGTGGGCTCATTAGTAAAGCTGATATGGCTGAGGAAAGAATCTGTGAGCTTGAGGATACGTCAATGGAAACTTTCAAAATGGAAATGCAGAGATAAAAGACTGAAAAAACAGACAGAATATCTAAGAACTGTGGAAAACTATAAAAAATAACATAGGCATAATTAGAATACTAGAAAGAGAAGAAAGGAACAGAAGCAATAGTAGAAGCTACAATGACTGAGAATTTCTTCAAGTTAATGTCAAACACCAAACCACAGATCTATGAAGCTCAGAGAATAGCAAACACAATAAATACCAAAACAAACAAACATCTACATAGAGGTTATCATGTTACAACTGCAAAAAAAAAAGAAAATCAAAGATAAAGAAAAATTTTGCAAGAAGCCAGAGGGAAAACACTTATTTTTAAAGGAGCAATGATAAGAATTATATCCAACTTTTCAGAAGTCATGAAAGCAAGAAGAGAATGGAGAAAAATAGTTGAAATCTTGAGAGGGAAGGGGGGGGACAAAAAATACCAACCTAGAATTCTGTACCCTGAGAAATCATCCACAAAAAGTGAAGGAGAAAAGCTTTACAAACAAACAAACAAACAAACAAAGAGGGAATTTGGTTCCAGTAAACCTGCACTGCAAGAAAAGTTGAAAGAAAATCTTTAGAGAAAAAAAAATATGTAGGTCAGAAACTAGTATCTACATAAAGGAGGAGCATTGAATTTGAAATAAGTGAAGCTAAAATAAACACTTATTTTTCTTATTTTTAATTGATCTAATGGATAACAGTTTGTTTCACATAATAATGGCAACAGTGTATTTGATATATATGCTCATGAATATTTATGTATAAATGAAATGAATAAAAGGAACAGTATAAGGGACAGGAAGGAAAAAATAGGATTACTTTGTTATTACAAGGTACCTGCACTACCTGTGAAGTAATACAGTGTTATTTGTAAGTAGACTCATATTAGTTGTAAATTTATCTTTCAAACTGTAGGGCAATCACTTAAAAAAAAGAAAAAAAAAAGTATAATTGCTATAGTAAGAAAAGACAAAATGAAATTATATAAAATGCCCAATTAAAACCTCAAAAAATAGAAAAAAGTGGAAGACAAATATAGAAACAAAGAACAATGCCAACAATTAGAAAACGGTAAAAATATGGTAGATACTAATCCATCTGTATCAATAATCCCTTTAAAATTCAATGGCTTAGGGGCACCTGGGTGGCTCGGTTGGTTAAGCATTGGACTCTTGGTTTCATTCAGCTCAGGTCATAATCTCATGGTCATGAGATCAAGTCCCAGGTGGGGTTCTGAGCTCAGTGGGGAGTCTGCTTGAAGACTCTCTTCCTCTGCCCCTCACCCAATGCATATGCTGTCTCTCTCTCTCTCAAATAAATAAATAAATAAATAAATAAATAAATAAATAAATCTTAAAAAAAAGTCAATGGCCTAAATGCTATTAAAATAAAGAGATTAAAATAAAGAGATTGTCAGATTGGATCAAAAAAATAAGACAACCATATTTTGTCTACAAGAAACACACTTCGAATATGAAGGCATATATAGATTAAAAGTAAAAGGATAAAGGAAGATATACCATGTTAACATTAATCAAAAGAAAGCAGAAGTAACTTATTTTCAGAGAGAGAAAACTTTGGGGCAAGGGAAGTTATCAAAGATAAAGAGCATTGCATAATAATAAAGGGGTCAATTCTCCCAGAAGACTGAGCAATCCAAAATGTGAATGTACCTAACAACAAAACATCAAAACATGTGAGGCTAAAACTATTAAAACGGCAAGGAAAAATAGATCAATCCAAAATTATAGCTGGAGACTTCAACACCCCTCTATCAAAAATTGGACAAAGCAAGCAGGCAGAAAATCAGTAAAGATGTAGTTGAACTTGACAGCACAATCAACTGAATATAATTCTCATCTATTGACTATTTCATCCAAAAACAGCAGAATACACATGCTTCTCAAGCTCACATTTGACATTCACCAAGATAGATTATATTCTGCACCATAAAATACATCTTGATTCATTTAAATTTAAAAGAACAGAAATCATGATCTGCTCAATCAGACCACAAAGGAATTAAACTAGAAATCAATAACAGAAAGATAACTGGAAAATCCCTCAATACTTGGAGATTGAACAAAAACTTCTTAATAATAAATGTTAAGGGAGAAGTCTCCAGAGAAATTTAAAAATACTTTAATCTAAATAAAAATTAAAATATAACATCAAATTTGAGGAATGCAGCAAAAGCAATGGCTAGAGGAAAGTTTATGGCATAGAATGCATGTATTAGAAAAGAAGAATTTAAAATCTAAATTTCCACCTTAGGAAACTAGAAAAAGAAAAACAAATTAAATACGAAGAAGAAGAAAAGAAAGAATAAAAATTAAGCAGAAATCAATGAAATTGAAAGCAGGAAATAAATAGAGAAAAATCAATGAAACCCAATGCTGGTTCTATGAAAGGATCAGTCAAATCAATAAGCTTCTAGCCAAGTTAACTGAGAAAAAAGAAAGAAGACACAAATTACTGTTATCAGAAATGAAAGAGGGGACATCACTACAGATCCCATGGACATTAAAAGGATATAAAAGAATATTATGAACAATTCTGTGCCCACAAATTTAATAACCTAGACAAAATGGACAAATTCCTTGAAAGATACAAGCTGCCAAACTTACACAAAAATAAATAAGACAATTTGAATCGGACTGTATCTATTAAAGAGATTGAATCAGTAATCAATAAGCTTTCAAAACAGAAAGCACTGGGTCCAGACAGGTTCACTAATGAATTCAACTGAACATTTAAGAAAGAAATTGTACCAGTTCTCTGGAATCTCTTCCAGAAGATAGAAGCAGGGGCAATGCTTGCTAACTCATTTTATGAGGATAGTAATTCTATTCTCACTACCCTAATACCAAACCAGACAAAGAGACTGCAAAAATTAATCCTACAAACAAATATCTTTCATGGACATAAATGTAAAATTCCTCAACAAAATATCACCAAATCAAATTCAACAACTTATAAAAATAATTATACACCATGATAAAGTGAGATTTATCCCTGGTATGCAAGGCTGGCTCAACACTAAAAAATCACTTAATGTAATCCATCACATCAATAAGCTAAAGGGGAAAAAAATTATATGATCATATTAATAGATGCAGTAAAAGCATTTGACAAAATTCAACACTCATTTATGATAATACCTCTCAACAAACTAGGAATAGAAGAGACCTTCCTCAACTTGATAAAGAACATCTACAAAAGACCTACAGCTAACATCATACTTAAAGCTGAGAAACTTGAGGCTTCCCCACTAAGATTAGGAACAAGGCAAGGATGTCCTCTCCCACCACTGCTTTACAATATTCTACTAGTAGTCCTAGCTAATGCAACAAGACAAGAAAAAGAAATAAAAGATACACAGATTGGGAAAGGAGAAATAGAACTGTCTATGTTTCCAGATGATATGATAAGCTATGTAGAAAATCCAAAAGATTGGCAAAAAAACCTCCTGCTATTGTAAGTGATTATAGCACAGCTGCAGTATATAAGGTTAATATAAAAAAATATTCACTTTCCTACATACCAGCAATGAACAAGTAGAATTTGAAATTAAAATCACAGTGCCATTTACATAGCATCTCTCCTCCCAAAATAAAATACTTAGGTATAAATATAATAAAATGTGTGCAAGACCTATTAGAAATCTCAAAACTCTGATGATAAGCTTTCAAAACAGAAATCACTGGGTCCAGACAGGTTCACTGATGAATTATTCTGATGATAAAAGTCAAAGAACTAAATAAATGGAAAGATATAACATGTTCACAGATGGGAAGATTCAATATTGTCAAGATGTCAGATGTCAGTTCTTCCCAAACTGACCTATAGATTCAACATAATACTATTCAAAATTCCAGCAATTTATTCTGTCAATATTGACAAAATGATTTTTCATTTTGCTTTTTGTCCCTTGCATTTTCTTCTACTGAACGTCTTTCATCACTTTTACTGAGGACAATATGGTGGCTGTGTTTTACATCATCATCATGCCCATGTCGAACCTTCTGGTCTACATCCTGAGACGTGAAAATGAAGAATGCCATGAAGAATGTGGACCAAGTGGTTGTTCAGCAGAAAAAGGAGAGACAGATGGGATTGGTACAGCCTCAGTTTTGCCAGTTTCCTAAAGGGTTGCTGGGAATAAGTCAGTCATCATCCCTTAAATCCTATCACACAAAGAAACAATGTAATACAGCATAAAGAGCTTTGGATTTGAAGTCTAAAGACCTAGGTTTGAGGCTTACTCTACCAATTACTAGTAGTTTGACTTTTTACAAAGAGATTTTCCCTTGAAAACCTACTCAATACCTTGAGTAGATTAAATCTTTACACAGAGAAATTTGACACCCAAACAGTCTGTTTCATAGTTCTGAGTTCTGTTGCCTGTGTCTGAGCAACAGCCTCTAAGTGCTGTGGTATGTCAGGCATATATATTCTAATAAAGGACACTAAAGACAGCAATGACAAAAAGACAGTGTACTATTGGTGAAAGAATAGACAAATAGGTCAATGGAATAGAATAGAGAGCCTGGATATAGACCCCCATAAATATATTCAACTGATTTTTGGCAAAGGAACAAAGGCATTACAGTGGAGTAAAGATTCTCTTTCCACAAATGGTGCTTGAACAACTGATATCACATGCAAAAAGATGCACCTACATATAGAACTCAGACCCTTCTCAAAAACTAACTCAAACTGGATCATAGATCGCAATGCAGACTGTAAAACTGTAAAACTTTTAGAAGATAATATAGGAAAAAAATCTAGATGTTCTTGGATTTGGTGACGACCTTTTCAATACAGCACCAAAGGCACAATCCATGAGACAAATAATTGATAAGCTGGATGTCATTAAAATAAAAAAAAAAACTTCTATTCTGCAAAGGACACTCCCAAAAGAATGAGAAGACAAGCCACATACTGTGAGAAAATATTTCAAAAGACATATCTGATAAAGAACTGCTATCCGAAATACATGAAGAGCTCTTAAAATTTAACAGTAAGAAAACAAATGGCCTGATCAAAAAATGAGCCAAAGGCCTGAAAAGACACCTCAACAGAGAAGATATATAGATGTCATATTAGCATATGAAAAGATGTTTAACATCTTACACATCAGGGAATTGCAAAGTAAAATAAGTTACCATTACACACCTACAAAATGGCAAATATCCAACACTGACAATACTAAATGCTGGTGAGGGTGTGAAGCAACAGGAACTTTTGTTCACTGCTGGTGGGAATGAAAAATCTTACAGCCCACTTGGAAGACACTTTGGCTGTTTCTTACAAAACCAAACATACTCTTACCATACAATCCAGCAATCATGCTCCTTGGTATTTACCCAAAAGAGTTGAAAATTGATGTCCACACAAAAACCAGCACGTGGATGTTTAAGGAAATTTATTAATAATTACCAAAACTTGGAAGCCACCAAAATGTCTCAGTAGGTGAATGGATAAAGAGAGGTACATCTAGACAATAAAATATTATTCAGCAATAAAACTAATGGGCTATCAAGTAATGAAAATGCATAAGAAACCTTAAACGCATATTATGACATGAAAGAAGCCAATCTGAAAAAGCTGTATGATACTAACTATATGACATTCTGGAAAAGGCAAAACCATGGAGACAGTAAAAATATCAGTGATTTCTGGGGAGGAGCGGGGATGATAGGGCAAATAGAATTTTTAGGGCAGTGAAACTACTCTATATGGTACTATAATGGTGGATACATGTCATTATACATTTGTCCAAACCCATAAAATGTACAACACTAAGAGTGAACCCCAATGTCAACTATGGACTTTGGGTCATGTAGTTTCATCGGTTGTAATAAATGCACCTCTCCAGTGGGGGATTTCCATGGTGCAGGCTATGCATGTGTTGGGGAAGGGGGTATGTGGGAAATTTCTGCACCTTCCACTCAATTTTGCTGTGAACCTAAAACAGGTCTACAAAAATAAAGTCTATTTAAAAATGGTAAAAAAAAAAAAAACCAATAAAAACACTACAATTTATATACAAATTTTTTACTTACTCAGAAGTACTCCTGAAAGTAGACAAAAGAAGAGAATGGCAAAGTCTTCTGAGAAAAGACTAGTAATAACTGTTTGATGTTTCTATAATTTTGTTTCAACTTCTTTGTTTTTAACTGGACATTTGAAATATCTCTTGCTCAGGACTCAAAGATCTTTGTCCAATAAGCTTTCGAATTTTTTTTCAGCTTATAATAAGCTAAGCTCTGAATGGGGTCTCCTTAGGATCAACACACTTTGTCCACATTTGCTGATGGCCCATCATGGCCACAACAACTGTCTTGCTAGTTTAGCAGATGGTATCATCACCACAAAACTTATTCTACAAATAGCAGCTAGAATCATGTTTATATCTACGATGATTAAATAATCACTTTAGAACAGTTTGGTTTTTTTAATGTTTCTGAAGTTTACAGGCTCAGATGTACTATCACCCAATTTATGCATTTTATTTATGCCAATAATGGTGTTTAAAATCAAGAGAGAAAGAACAGGTTTCCATAAGTAATGCCCAGAGTATTAGTTTTTAATTGTTGCATGACTAATTACCACAAATTCAGCAGCTTAAAATGAGACACATTTATTATCTCTCAGTTTCCAGGGATCAGGAGTCTGGGCACTGGTTAGCCCAGTGAAATGTCAATGGCTCACAAAGTTGTCATCAAGGTTTTGGTTGGGTTGTGTTCTCCTCTGGAGGCTTCCCTGGGGAAGAACTATCTTCCACACTTACTCAGGTTGTTGGCAGAATTCTTTATAGCTATGAAACTGAGGGATCCAGCTCCTTGATGCTGTCCACTGGAGGCCACTCTAGCTCGTAGGCTACCTGCAATTTCCTACCATGTGGGCTTTTTTAGGTGGCTGCTTACTTTATCAAGCCAGCAAAATCTCTAGAGTGAGTTGGCTAGCATGACAGACCCTTATAAAATGTAAGGTGATCATGGGAGTGACCATCACCTTTGCCATATTCTGTTGGCTATAAGCAAGTCACAGGTCCAGCTGTACTTAAGGGGACAGGATTACACCAAAATGTGAGCCCAGCAGGTGGGGATGATGGGGGCCACCTTAGAGTCTGTCTTTCATATCTAGTGCACTTCAGAACTGTCCTTCATATCTAGTGCACTTCAGAAGTCTGTCCTTCATATCTAGTGCACTTCACAACTAAATGCCAAACACTTTAGTAAGTTTTTGCTGAATCAAGTAATTGATGTAAAATTATATTTATATTTATGATATAATATTATATTCTTTTTTTTCTTTTTATAATATTATATTCTTAATATACCATTCGCCAAAACAAACAAATGTCTTAAAAAGTTAAACATAAAGATCATTAAAAAACTACTAAAAATATAATAAGCTATTTATATAATTGTGAGTTTGGGAAGACCATTAAAAATGAACAGCTCTATTAGGACACAATGAAAAGACTGATGGATGGATTTAAATAAACACTGTAAACATCTCTAAATGCCACAGACAATATTGCAACCTATGTGACAAAGTGTTAATATCTTTTTTTTTTTAGATTTTATTTATTTATTTGACAGAGAAAGACACAGTGAGAGAGGGAACACAAATGGGGAGTGGGAGAGGGAGAAGCAGACTCCCTGCCGAGCAGGGAGCCCTATGCGGGACTCGATCCTGGGACTCCAGGATCATGACCTGAGCTTGAAGGCAGTCGCTTAACCAACTGAGCCACCCAGGAGCCCCAAAGTGTTAATATCTTAAAATATAAAGGACAGCAACAAATCAATGAGAAGGAAACATCAATGAAAACAAAACCAAACACAAGCCATATACAAATAAATCATAAAAGAAGAAATATAAGTGCCTAATAAACAGGACTCACATTCAAAATCACTAGTGTCAAGGAAAGGCAAATTAAATCAAGGAAATATGCTTTTTTTGACTTCATGATAAACAAAGATTAAAAAGACCAGTAATACTTCATTTTGGCTAGAAATTCTTATCTCAAAGAAGAGTTCATTATTACTGTCTTTTCTAGGGGTAATTTCATCATTTACCAAACAGTTATAGTTTTCAGCTCTGTGCCAGGCCATCTCTTAGGACACAATTTATCAATGTATTTATATCAATAAACTTTATAACATGCAAATACTTTTACTCCCCAAATTCCACTTCTGAAAACTTATCCTAAGGCACAAGTCAGGACTAGTCGTGAAACATGCTCATCTAGGTTTGGCTTTTGGTCACTAAATATTGGAAACCATCTAAGGAATACCTGGTTAAATAAATCAGAGTAGAGCTATACATTGAAACTTCATGTTATAAGCGGTGATGTAGTAGCAATATGTTTACTGATTTTGAAATATGTTTGCAATATATTAACTGAAAAACTTGGGGCACAAAAAATATTTACAATATTATAGACAAAGTCACCATAATGTTGAGAGTGATTTCTTGATGGCAAGATTCCTGGTGATTCTTTTCCCCAATGTTATGTTTTCTCCGTATTTTCTAATTTTTCTCTGAAAACCATATTAGCTATAATTTAAAAAATTAGTATCTTTAAAACAAAGCAAACATATAACATGAATAATTGTGTTTCTATTTGTCAAGTAGATTGATAAATCTGTATCACCTTGCTTACTTCTGGATTTAGTTATGTGGTTGGTTAACACCAGACTGGTAAATCTTCAATGTAGATTATGTTAAGATTTAATTATTTATCCCGAGTGATAAAAGCAGGCTAATTATAAAAGCTACCTAAATTAAAATTAGATAGCATTTATGTGTTTAACTGATCAAATTTATTTGGGGCATATGTCTCCTATGATGAGATTTAAATGTAAGTTTTCTACATCAGCAATTTACTGATTAACCAATTAGAAGTTTTTAAAATCCACTGTCTATAGCAAATAGGAGTGATTGGAAATGCTGATGAATGTATGACTTAGCTTTAGAAATAAGTTGTCTTTATTCCAACATATCCCTCCTGGCGATATGGTGGAGAATTTCTAAAGAGCAAATCTGAAGTTAAACCACCATTAAACAGTCTTTGTTGCTATGATGATGCCCAACTTTTATTGCATCGTCAGACAATAACAGCTACACTGTCTGAGAACGTTGTGAACTTGCTCTTGTGACTTTAGAGAGCTTTCTGTGCTGCAGACACCATTTATAGGGTTCTTTCTTTTGTAAGTCTTGGTTTAGCTAATTTTCAAACCACAAGGAAGAAGGAATTTTTAGTAATAATGCAATATAAATGGCATGACTTATGTTCTTTATTTCAATACGGTAGGAACTAGGCGTGGGTCAGGCCAGCCCCGTCCTTGGATCCCTCAAATATCTTGAACTGCAGCTCATATGTGTTGGGTTTGGCACAACCTGCAAGACCCTGGGCCAGGCCCTGTTTCCTCTTTGATTTTTAAGCCCCTGTGTATTTCAAGGGAAACTTAATCCATATGTTTCTGATTCATTTACACTTAACTCATCAAAATGTTGTCTTGAAGGAGCTATTTGATATCCAACAAATCTTTGGAGCCCTTTTCTAGAGGACTTTGAAAATCTTTATTTTGATCCCCATAGAACAGAAAGTTAGAGTTACTCTTTCAGTGTGTGCGTAAGCATGTGTGTGTTTCAACAAGCAAATTTGGTCACCCTACGGCATGAGTTCAATCTGAAACTAACAATAAGATGTCAGCCTGGAATTTTAACATGCTCTAATGTCCTATCTACTAATTAGAGCCTCTTGTGGGGGGAGGGAGAGAGTCTCACTCTGATCTAAACTAGTCCCAAGTCCATGGAAATGTTCACCATCTGTTAGCAATATAGGACCTAGATGTGGCTGACTGTCACTGCCCTGTTTTTGGTTTCCAATTCACACTGAACTATTTAAAATTATTTTATTGTTATCATGGGTTCTTGTTTAAACCTCTGATGTCTTGGGTTAAAATGTTATGCCCTAACCTTAGCGAAGAACGAAGAAATGAAACTGCCAGAGTCTGATAATTATCTTGCCAATATCCTGGGTTAAGACTGCTTAACTAGCTTAATTTATACCCTCAGAATCGACCAGATTGTTGGTTTTAAATTCTCTTTCACTAAACCCTTTCACTGTTCATGGAAGTGGTTCATGTTCCTTTCTCCAAAAATATGACAAGCTGAGATGGTATTTTCTGCCATTCAAATCAGTGAAAGAGAAGCTGATGTCAGAAAGGAAAAAGCACTTATGTTACTATCTCCTAAGTGACAAGCACTTTATATATTTATGCATCTAATATCCAACAAGACTTGATTAAGGGCCCATTAAATCCCAGTATGGGAGGCCCTGTGATAGGCTGGGGAAAAGAGATGAAAGTCCTCAGTGTGCCAGGGGCTAGTGAGATGGAACAGAGATGCTGCTAACTGCATGGAAAGGGTCATATCCCCTGATCGTAAGAGCTGCCAGTTATTGGACACTAACTGTGTGTGAGATATTCCAACAAGTTCCTTCTATGTGTCATCTCACTGAATCCTTACAAAAACACTGTTGCTTGCCCTTTTGTAAAGATTGGAAAGCCGGCCATGCTGGCCTTTGGGGACAGGTGATATTAGTCTAGAGCTGGCAGTCTCAGCCTCCATAATCTATGACTGTCATTTCCATGTCACTTATTGGGTTGACTGGATTAAGCCAGTTACAGTAGGTGTCCATTTTTACTCAGTCTCTTAGTTTCAGCTCAGGTCATTATCTCGTGCTCGGCGTGGAGTCTGCTCAAGAGTCTCTCTCCCTCTTCTTCCCCCTCTGCTCCTCCCCACCCCCTCTCTCAAAAATAAATAAGTAAATAAATCTTAAAAATAAAATAAAATAAAAATAAGTAAAATTATCCATGAGTTGAGTATGTGACTCTCCAATAGATAAAAAGGCTGAGATGCAAAGGTTAAGAGTCTTCTTCAAGGTCACATAGCCAGTGAGTGGCAGAGCTAAGATTTTAACCTTCATCTGTCTGGCTGTAAAGCTGGAAAACTTTTCACACCATGTCATGTCGTCTTGCATTCTCTACTCAAATCCCCTTCCACTGTGTTAATTTTGCTACGGAATGAATTCACATCAGAATGGGTTAGTAAACATAGCCTCCCTTTGGCTAGCCTGTTTCACAATTCAGAAAATAAAAGTTGAACTGTTACAAACATTTTCATCTTTTGTTTTCATTGAACTCATTTGCCAAGACCTCAAGATGGACTCACATAGACCTTTTAAGGGCCCATTCTTTCTGTGGCTGTTAGTCATCTGTCTGGTGTCCCTGGTCATCTGTGTTTGGATTGGGAGGTGTCTTTTTCGGTTCATTTCATTTTGCATTCCTATCACCTGAACACAGAAATTTCCAGAGTCCCTTGAAAAAACACACCATTGGTAAAAGTTGAGACCTCACGGAGGTTATTAAATAGCACAGGCGAATTCTGCCTTTTCAGTATGGGGTATGTAAAGGGAAGTCTATAGGGGGAAATGGTAACCCGAGGTACCTGAGCAAGGGTGATGACAAGCTCTGGGGAAGAACCCAACATTTCATCCCATCCAATCTTGAGTAATACTGGAGTGCCTTGACATATTCCTGGCACAGCTCGGGGAGCCTTCTCCCCTACCTTGACATGCTTATGTGCAAATAAATGCAAGCATTGCCCAAGTATAATAATCACAGAGAGTTCTGTGTAATGAGGAAAATTGCCTGTAAATATCTGACAGCTGATTTAGGCTCCATTTGAAGTGGTATGAAAATCAACATGTTCCATGAACTTAGCCTTGCGTCAGAGTCTCCTAGAGTAAAAACTATTCCGGAGTTAGAAGCAGGGCACTTTGGGAAGCTCTGTTAACCACTTCAGGGCCTGGAGGTGAATGAAAAAGCTAGCTAGATACATGGCATTCTCGTAGCTACTGCCAAAGCACCCTCTCAAGACAGTGCTTTTTCATTTTCCCTTTTACTCTGGGCCACAGTCACTAAGAAAAATGGATCCTCAGTAAAACATCTGACTATGAGAACAAGCAAAACGCAGCCTTTTCCTCGTCCTCCACAGACACTCCTGGGCCTCCTAGTTCTGGTCTGGGAGCAATGAGGAACGTTCTCTAAATAGCAGTAATTAGCAATAATTGCTGCACATCTTCACTTTCTTGTCTCCTTTAAGTCTCCGACACTAAACTCTTTCCACAAGAGTTTCAGAAGGCTAGAGGAAATTGCTCCTTTTCTTGCCCCATCCCCTCTCCCTGCCATCTTGCAGACACTTAGCCTTCCCCACCTCCTTTCTTGTCTTTATGAAAGGGGTGCACTTTCTGTGTGACTTAATCCTCTGTCTATGTGCTCTTCACTCTACAGCTTAAAATTTCTTGGGAACATTGCTTAAACCCTTCATTCTTCACCTCCTTTCTTTGAAAAACAACAACGAAATCATTGGAGTCAACCCTCCCATTCCCTGTAGCTGTTCTTGCTCTTACCCTATCTCTCTTCCTTTTCTTTAAGTTGTGCTTCTTGAAATGGTCAGAACACTAAATGCTTTCTCTGCTCCCTTGTCCCCAGCCCCTCCACTCAGCTGAATCAGCATGGCCAACATCTCTGTGAGTTTTCCTCTTCCTGGGTACAAGGAAAGGTTTTCATTTCTAGCCTGGGTTGCCATCCTTGTGGCCCATCATCCTTGCAGGCGCTCCCTGGAGAAGGTCTTATTCTGTGACTTCTGCCACATATGGTCTCACAGTGTCCCCCTCATCCTTCTAGCCCCCTTTCCAGATCCCCTCTGTGGATTTGAATCCCCTTCTTAAGGGGCCTCAATCATTTGTGCACTTCAGAATCACCTGGGTACTTGTAAAGCATGCAGATTCCTGCTATCTCCCTCAGTCTCTGACTGGATATAAATGGATATAAGCATTATATATACAATCAGATGTATATTTGGAAAGAATAAATACACCCACACAACTTTGGAGGTTTGCCCAGGACCATACTTTTTAAACAAGCACTCCAGTTGATTGTGATGCTAGAGACCTCAGTGTCACACTTGGACAAACTGTTTGAAAATGGATGGCCTCAAATTTCATCTTTGGTTCACGGTCTTCCTGGGAGTAACCCCTTCATGCTTATGCATGACTTCTACTCCTACCTCCCACGGTATCTCCCCAATCTTTATTTTCAACTTAGACCTCTCTCTTTCTCTGTACTGTATTTCTCTCTCTCTCTTTCTTTTTTTCTTTCTCCAGGTAGTAACTTTGAGAGTCTGTGTGTGTTTTACTGAAGTATATTTGACACACAATGTTATATTAGTTTCTGGTGTCTCTCTCTGTCTCTATTCTTTCTAGATTTAGAGGTTCACCTTCCTACTTGGTATCTCTAAATGGATGTTACACAAGATACTAAAACTTAAAGTAACCAACACTGATCTCATTGCCTCTCAACCCAAACAACCAAATCAAGCAAAATAAAAACCCACACAAACAAGCAAAAGCCCAGCTATGTTTCAGGCTTTTATTAATGCCTTAATCATCAGTTAGTAATGACCTTCATCATATTACCTTATAACTCAAGCCTGAAGGCTTTCATTCCCACAGCCAATGGATCTCAAGACCTCTTGATTCTATTTCTGTGACAACTCTTAATCACCTTGCTTTGCTAACATCCATACCTCTTTACCAGGTGGTTGTGTTTACAACAATTTCCCAATTGTTCTCCCTACATTTGCTCTCACCCTTCAGTCCATCCTCTACCATCAAAGTGACCTTTCTAAATGGAAATCTGATCACACCATTCCCTTACTGAAACAGAGGCTCCTGCAGACTGATGTTGGAATTCCTTAGGCTTCTGCGGCCCCTTCTATGCAACCTTGTCCTAGTTTGCCATTCTCCCAAGCTCATCCCATACTCCAAACTTTCTAGCTCTTTTAGAGAACTCTCATGTTTCCCTGCTTCCCACAGGCTATTCCATCAAGCTGGAATGGCATTTTCTACTATGTTTTCCCAGGCTCTCTCTAATAACCAATAATGATGATGATGATGATGATGATAAATAACATTTAATGAATGCTTACTGGTACAATTCACTGTTCTATATACTTCTTATTTAACCTTCCCCATCTTTGAGTTTAAAAGTTTTATCATCCGGGCGCCTGGGTGGCTCAGTTGGTTAAGTGACTGCCTTCGGCTCAGGTCATGATCCTGGAGTCCCAGGATCGAGTCCCGCATCGGGCTCCCTGCTCGGCAGGGAGTCTGCTTCTCTCTCTGACCCTCCTCCCTCTCCTGCTCTCTGTCTCTCATTCTCTCCCTCTCAAATAAATAAATAAAATCTTTAAAAAAAAATAAAAAAATAAAAGTTTTATCATCCTGATTTTACTAAAAGGAAATTTAGCACAGAAAACTTAATTTGCCTGAGATGACACAATTAGTAAATGGTGAAGCCAGAATTCAAACCCCAGTAGATGGGTCCAAAACCCATCCACTTAAGCATGACCGTGATCATTTCCTCCCAGGAGCTTTTCCCAATTGTTTTTCCCACCCCTGCCCAGCATCTGTCTTCCTCTGTGCCTCTACTTCTGTGACACCTTTCTCTGGCTCTGTCTTTGAGCTTACCTCGCTCTGCCTGTAGCTAACTGATACATCTACCTTCCCCCCAAGCCAGGACTCTGATTTCCTTAAGAGCATGACCTATGCTATTTATTTTGTATCCCCAGAGCCTGGCATCATTTATGTTTATAACAGAGAATTAAATTCTGTGACTGAACAAAGAAGATGGAGAGAGAAGAGGAGAGAAAGAGAAAGCTGATTTACTCATCTTCAGGCCCTCATACAATACCGTGTACAATATTGCCTCAAAAACACATGTTGATGTGAATTAAAATGTACAGTAGTCTCGTGAATTCTTGTAATAAAGTGATGCTGATAATTTGACTATGAATCAATGAGCAGAATAGCCAGGTCTTCCCTAAGGAAAGTAGGAGAGGGAGAGGAAGAGAGAGATGGAGGAAAAGAGGACGGGAGTGAGCAAGGCCCCATGCCCTATTTATCTTTGTATGTTCACAGTATTTCTCACAAAACTGCACACACCATCTCTTCAAACAATTGGAAATAACTATTCAAAACATTGTACTTAGGGGTGCCTGGGTGGCTCAGTCGTTAAGCGTCTGCCTTTGGCTCAGGTCATGATCTCAGAGTCCTGGGATCGAGTCCCACATCGGGCTCCCTGCTCCACGGGAGGCCTGCTTCTCCCTTTCCCACCCCTCCTGCTTATATTCCCTCTCTTGCTGTGTCTCTCTCTGTCAAATAAATAAAATCTTTAAAAAAAAAACAACAAAAAACTTGTACTTACATTTGAACATACCGTATTAGCTACGCACATATATTTTTTCAATGGGAATTCATTCATTCACTTATTCATTGAAACATGACTTCTTTTTGGCAGCTATCTTTGCTTAAAACTACTGACTTAATAGGTGGGATCTAAACATATACATAACATTATTCTCTTCCACCAAAAGCATAATGTGTTTTATGCTGAAGCCCTAGTCTATCATTAGTCTTTTTTCTTACTTCTTCCTTTTTTGACCATCTCTTCCATTAGTTAATCATTCATTCCTTTCCTCAACCAATTTATGCTGAGTACCCCTCTGTGCCAGGCTTCAGCATACATTGCTGAGCAAAGAAAGCTGATCTCTGTCCTCACAGGGTCCTTCTGACTTACGATCTACCTTTTAGAAAATGAAAACAGTCAATAAGTAAATATCTGAATATATATCATCTAAAACCAAGAAAGTGTATGATGGAGACCCCAAAGTTGGTAACTAAACTCATCATCTGTCCCATTCATTTGCATTTATTAGCAACTGTTGCCTTGAATAATTATTTAAACTGTTCTGTGAGGACCTGCTTTTTTTTTCTCAACCTCATTGCACACATCTTCAGCACAGACAGGAGCTTTGGTTTCCCTGTAGTTGGTGGAGTAAATATATTAATTAGACTTTGTGAAGAAAGTGGCCCTTCAGTTGTTCCTGGAAAACAGGTAAATTTGGCTAGTGAAAATCAGGCATAAGCATTCTGTGCTGGGAAAATAATGTGAGCAAAGACATAGAGACAAACATTTCCTGGTCTGTTTTAATATCGTAGCAAAGACAGTGTTACATGTTTACCAAACTGTTGGCTTTTCTCCTGATTTCACAGGTGGTCATCACTCCTCAGCCCACCTTTTCCCCTAAGTGGGACAAAGTGAGTGCCTTTTGGTCAGTGGAGTACACGCAAAGTGAGGTACAATTATTCTAAGTCTAGTCATAGGACGTTCCATATGATCTTCTACATTCTTGTGTCCCTCATTATCTACCAGTCAGGTAGAGATGCTCCAGATGAAGATTCTGGATGCTCTAGGATCATGGAACCATGGGATGGAATGCCACTAGGGTCTCTGCATGACCATGTGGAAGGCCATTCTTTGGACATACAATTGGACTACGATGAGAGTAAATACTAAAATTTTTGAGTTAAGTATTGAGATTTGAAGTTGTAAACTTACTATACCAGTTATTCTATTCTGACTAATATGAAGAACCACTCTTATGTACCATATTCTTCGATGGAGATGGTCTGTAAGAAAATAAACAGATTTCATTTAAATAACAGTTTTAATACTACTAGCTGCCTGCCATGAGACTGTTAAACTGATTTTAACATTTTAACATTGAAGACCAAAGATGGCTACAAAGAAACACAGAGATATGATCTCCACAATGACAACTGTGGCTCTAGCAGAGTTTCTCTCACATAGTTAGTGCCCAGCAAATATTCCTTATGAGAAAAGAAGTATAGATGACCATCTAGACAAAGGATTTGATGGAATGCTGAGGTCATTCGTACAGGAATGGGAATTCAAATGCCAGTCAGGATTGCTCCAGACCACGAGACATCCTAGTCAGCTGCAAAGGCCACCCGGCATGAGGGCCAGAGCTGACTGCCTGCTGAACCACCCGTACGTTCATCAAAAGTCACTCTTTGTCTTTGGCCAACTCTCACACAATTCAAGCCCTCATTCTAACATATTTTCAAAGGATTATAATGTTATGTATTATAAGAAGTTTCACAAATTATTTAAATATGAGTATGACATAGACTAAGCTGGGACATTTTCTCAGATGGATTGGGTTCAGCTTGGTGGCACAGAAAGTTAATGAGAGTAGTTTGCCCAAATAGGTGCTATTTTCCTTATATAATAAGAAGTCTGGAGGTTAGCCTCCCAGGGCTGGTACAGTGGCTCTGTGGTGTCATCAGGGTCCCCAAAGCCTTCTGTCATTCTGCTACTTCATGCTCAGCATGCAGTTATCAGCCATACAACTCTTGCCCCATGTTTGCACAATAATTGCCCCCTGTCCAGCTTCATATGTGCACTCCAGAAGAAATAAATAAGATAAAAAAGGAATGTCCATCAACCAATGAATGGATAAAGAAGATGTGGTATATATACACAATGGAATATTACTCAGCAATCAAAAAGAATGAAATCTTGCCATTTGCAATGAAGTGGATAGAGCTAGAGAGTATTAGGTTAAGTGAAATAAGTCACCCAGAGAAAGATGGAGGCCATATGATTTCACTCATATGGGGGATTTAAGGGGAAAAATAGATCATAGGGGGGAAAAAAAGAATGAGGGAAACTAAGAAACAGACTCTGAACTATAAAGAACAAATCAATGGTTACCAGAGGGGAGGGAGTCAAAGGATGTTTTAAATAGATGATGGGGATTAAGGTGGGCACTTGTTGTGAGGAGTACCTGGTATTGTATGCAAGTGTGGAATGACTATATTGTAAACCTGAAAATAATATTATGTTGTATGTTAACTAAACTGGAATTTAAACAAAAACTTTACAAAAAAATGAGTAACCCTTTTCAAGAGTGCAAGAACTTTCCAGGACCTCAATTAGATTTTAGCTGAAGTCTTATTGGTGAAACCTTTGATATGTGGATACTCTAGCTTCAGTGAACTCTGGGAAGTTATAGTTTATCTGGGCACATTGCCTACCAAATAAAATTGAGTTTCTGTTACTAAAAAACAAGACAACAATAGATATTGAGTAAGTAACTAAGAGAGTCTGTGAGAGACCCATTCATTCATTTATTGAGTGTGGAGATATAATTGCAAACTAAAACAGAAATGACCTGTCTTCAAGAGGCTTATATCTCCTGGGGGAAAACTAAGCACATTAATGAATACACTATAATATACTGAAATGAGTGCCTCAGAGAAAGAATATGATCCCATAAGTATGTATAAAAAATCTACCTCATCTAGAATGGAACATTAAGGAATATTTCTTGGAAGAACAAATAAGTTGAAATCTAAAAGACTAGTAAATGGGGCACCTAGATGGCTCAGTTGGTTAAGAGTCTGCCTTCAGCTCAGGTCATGGCCCTGGAATCCTGGGTTTGAGCCCCATATCGGGGCTCCCTGCTCAGCAGGGAGTCTGCTTCTCCCTCTCTCTCTGCCTGCAGCTCCCCCTGCTTGTGTGCGCTGTCTCTCTCTATATCAAATAAATGAATAAAATCTTTAAAAAAATAAAAAATAAAAATAAATAAATAAATAAATAGTAAAGTTTAAGTATATAGCAAAGTGTATGGGGTGTATGTATATGTATATGGAGAGAACTTCCAGACAAAGTGGAGGTATATGAAAAAATTTTCACATGGAAGGAAGAGAATCACAAATCTAAGAAATTGAATACAAATATATATGGCTATAGGTCAGAGGAAGAATGGATGGTGATATGAGAAAGTGCTAGAGAAGCATTGTAAGGCTTTACAGGGGAAGCTATCTAGGGATTTGAAGCAGGAGGATGAAATGACCATATTTATACTGTGAAAGATCACTCTACCTGCAGTGTGAAGGGTCAGCAGAATGAGCAAGTGACTGAGAGTGAGCAGTTAGAGGGGTCCAGGTGAGAGAAATGACAACTTGGACAGGGTGTCGGCCATGGAGACAGAAATTATATAGAGCATTCATTATAGGCTATCAGGAGGCAATATGAATGGAATGTGTTGATAAATTAGAAAGGAAACTTAAAAAAAAAAACAAAAAACCCAACATCATAGATTAAAATCCATGAGACAAAAGGAGATTTATTTTATTTATTTATTTTTAAAGATTTTATTTTTTGACAGAGAGAGCACAAGCAGAGGGAGAGAGAGGGAGAAGCAGGCTCCTCGCCGAGCAAGGAGCCCAATGTGGGACTTGATCCCAGGACCCTGGGATCATGACCCCAGCCAAAGGCAGCTGCTTGACCGACTGAGCCACCCAGGCATCCCAAGGAGATTTATTTTAAAAAAAGAAGGAGAAAAATATTCTGAAAACAAGAAAGAGCTCTTGAGATTTAAAAATATGATGATGACAGACATTAAAGCATTTAAAGGAAGTGTAGAAAATAAAAATTGGGAAAATCTTTAAAAAATTAAACAAAAAGATAGAGATGGAAAGTAGGAGAGAAAAAGAAAAAAAAATAGGTTGTGCTGTTTAACTTTATGCGTCAACTTGCCTGGGCCACAGGATACCAGGACATTTGGTCAAACGTTACTCTGGGTGTGTCTGTGAGCATGTTTCTGGATGAAATTAACATTTGAATCTGTAGAATGAGTAAAGCCTGGTTGCCCTCCCAGCCAATTAAAGACCCAAATGGAACAAGAAGGCTGAGTAAGAGGGAACTCCTCCTGTATGACTACCTTGAGCTGGGACATTGGTATTTTCTTGCCTTTGGATTCCAGTGGAAACATTGGCTCTTCTTGGGTCTGGATCCTTCTGGTTTTCAGACTAGAACTTCCACCATCTGCTTTCCTGGTTCTCAGGCCTTTGGACTCAGACTGGAACTACACTGTCGGCTCTTCTGGGTCTCCAGCATGCCAAAGGCAGGTCTTGAGACTTCTCAGCCTCCACAGTCACTTAAACCAATTCCTTAAACTATATATATATTATATACATATAATATACATGTTATATAGTTATAAAACATATATGTATATATACATATAGTAAACATATATATGCATGTATGTGTGTATGTATGTATATATGTATACATGTACATAGGCACATCCTTTTGTTCTGTTTCTCTGGAGAATGCTGACTAATACAGAGGCCATAGCTATATTACCTGAATAACAAGAGTTCCATACAGAGCAAATATAGAAAAAATAGAGAATATTGTCAAAGAAATAATGTAAGAAAAATTCCCAGTAACCAAACATGAGTTCCTAAATTTAAAGAACCAGATAGTGCCCAACAAAATGAATGAAAGCAGAACCACACTAAGATCTTTTGGGAGAATTCGAAACACCAGGGATTAAAAGAAGATCTTAAAGCTTCCAGAAAGAAGGGAAAAATGAAAAAGATAAGAAAAACAGGCTACAGCCCAAGTATCAGAGATCAGAATGATGCCATACTGGTCAGAAGTCACAGCAAAAACTAGAAGGTATCAAATTCATGCCTTATAAATTCTGAAAGAATGGGTGGTGCTTTTAGTACAACTTGACATTTAAAGTAGACACAGGAATTGCTTTAAGAAAATAGTTTTAAATAAACAAATAGAAACAATTATATCTTTATCAAAATTAGGAACATGGATACCTTAGATGTCCTCAGCAAGAGCTTTTTCACCACTACTGGGGCTAAAACTAAATGAGAATAAATTGAGGAGTGAGTGGGGTAAAGAAATGTAACCCATTATTATAGACAAGGGAGAGTTAGCTAATTAACTAATTAGTATGGGGAAATTCCAAGCATGTTTCATGTCAGTAGAAACAATTCATTCAAGAAGGACAGTTAGATGTACAGCACAAGGTAGAAGTTATTGATAGCATGTAGCTAGATTAAGTCGCCTTGATGGGGACAAAGGATAGCCCCATCTAATGTAGAAGGGAAGAAATGGAGCTTGAAGCAGACCTTGGTGGATTTCAGTTTGGGCAACATGTTAAAAGAGTTCTATCAGAGTAAAGAAGGTTTGAAAGTGGGGAACATGACCTGGGTGATGTATGGAATAGTTGAATCACTGTATTATAAACCTGAAACTAATATAAGGTATATGTTAACTAACTAGAATTAAAATAAAAGCCTAAACAATAAAGCTGGGCATATGAGGACCAAGAAGCCATGGATTCACAGAGCAGATGAGCATCTTTCCAAGACCTCTGCTTCAATCTTGAACTTGATCTATTACCATAAAACTGTAATTCTCTCACACTGATTTTTTGTGGACAGGGTTTGAAGCCAGGGCTTCCTCTTAATAAAGGGTAAAGAACAATTTAAAGAAGTGGGTCTTTCCCTGTTTGGGTTCATAAGAGAAAATTTGAGCATGTACAGCAAACTTTGATGGTGAGCTTTTTCTGGGCAAAATTCAAGACATGGTCTTGAATTTTTGTGTATTGAGCACTGTTCCTGTGAAAGAAAAATATATGCAAAAGGACCTCCACAGGCTGAAGGATCTGTAAGACTGAAGAAAAAGGCTGAGAAGTCCACCTTGACAAGAAACGGTTTATTAAGGGGACTTATGACAGAGGGGTCTTGCGTTGCCTCAGGAGGAGTAGATCTCCACAACCCCCCCTCCCTTAAGACCTACTTAGAGACTGGAGCCACATGCTGACAGACCACCCAGGCAGAGAAGTTTGAGAGGTGTCATAGTCCTATCACCAGAGCAAATCAAGGACACTGTGCCTTGAATGTGTACTTAAGGGTGCGGTTAAACAAAAAGAAAGAAGGGGGGAGGGGACTGCTTTCAAGAAGGCTTCAGGTCACAGAGCAATCACCATGGAAGATTGTCCAAGATGGCATTAGTATGGTTAACACAGGCACCTAACATTCTGAAACACAGTAACTGCTTAATAAATTTATCTTATCTTGAATGAGTGAGAAAATGAATGATTTTCATTAGATTTCATTTGATGAATAGCTTCTTTTGTCTCCTTTTTGGCAAAGCCCTAGGATCTTCCTTACTTGGGTAACTGAAAATTTGGCCAGATATTGCTAAAAACAATAGGTAAATGGAGAGTTAGAGATAAATAACTCTAAGAATTTAAGACAGAGATTTCCAGGATGCACACTCTGTAAAGAGAGATTCCTCGTCCATACTAAACATGTATCAGACACATTAACCATGTTGCTGAATGTCCCAGGGTCACAACTGCTTATGTTTAGTCCAGTTCATTTGGTTTCCAGTTAAACAGGGTAAAAATATTTATTATAGTGGCTAAAGATTTATGAAGCAAAACCAATTCTGGGTTTTTAGGCAACAGAAAAGACTAATGGTGCAAATATTTAAATAGATACTTTACTTTTTAAAATCACCTTTGTCTTGATTTAGAATGCATTATTGATTATTTTATTGATTTGCTCCTATGTTGAAATTAATGTGTATTTCCTGACCCACTGAAAGTATTTTGGGTATCAAGAAGAAGCCAGGCTAGAAGTAGATATACCTTTTGAAATATATATTGGAGTATTCCAAACCAATATCCTTTTTTAAAAAAATGTATTTATTTATTTTAGAGAGAGAGAGAGAACATGAATGGGAGGGGCAGAGGGAGAGGGAGAGAATCTCAAGCAGACTCTGGGCTGAGTGCAGAGCTTGATGCAGGGCTCAATCCCACGACCCTGAGACCAGGACCTGAGCTGAAACCAAGATTCGGATGCTCAACCAACTGCACCACCCCAGCGCCTCCAAACTAATGTCCTTATTTTAAGTAATTCCAAACATCCAAAGAATTCAGTTTACTTTTTCTCTCGTAATCTAATTTTCTGTAATAAATTGTGTCAAACATCTGAGCTGAAATGAGTCAGTGTTTAGATTCCTTGGTCACAAAAGCAGGTAAAGGATCTTTCCAAAGTTGTAAGTAAAATTAAGAATGTGGTAAGTGGGGCATGGTGGCATGGGAGGGAGGACTGAGGGATAAGAAAAACAATACTCAGATCCCTTCAAGGTCTACCACATGAATGGGGAGAAGATGCCCAGGGGTGGCCACAAAAACCCAGTAGACATGATGGCTCTCTGCACAATACAGAAATACTGGTCATATCTGACGTAAAAATTCTCATAGGATATTTCAGCTGGGAATGACATGGTGGAAGGAGAGGGACATTGCAGTTCCAAGGCTGGATGTTGACATCAGGATGAGGCTGGTCGAGGAATATGATGTGAGTGGGTGAAGCTGAAATGGGAGGGCCAGCATATGGGAACATGACTGTCTAATTACTGACTTTGGGGACTATTCCACGGAATGTAAGATGGGTGGTCACAATAAACCCAAGCTAAAGAGACTCCAGAGGCATGGAAAGGAGGGAGAGAACCTGGTAAGACTGAACCCCACACAGTCACATTCATCCCCTGGCATTAATTACTCTCATAGGAGCATGTTTGTAAGAGTGGTACTAGTTTCACACTTGTCATGTTTGTGAGTAGTGGGGCTGAGGCTCTGAACGAGATTCTTCTTTAAGCCTCTGAGCTTTCATGTTCTTTGCTTTATTTTTTTCCAGCCTAGGACTGAAGATGTGTTGAAGATGACTGTCTTTCTACAGAAAAGTGACTCTCTGAAGAGGAATTCACTGATCTCAGCCAAACCAAGAAGGCCATTAATTAATTAATTAATTAATTTTTTAAAAGATTATTTATTTATTTATTTATTTATTTATTTATTTATTTATTTATTAGAGAGTGAGCAGGAGAGAAACAGCATGAGAGGGGAGAGGGTCAGAGGGAGAAGCAGGCTCCCCGCTGAGCCGGGAGCCCGATGTGGGACTCGATCCCAGGACCCTGGGATCATGACCTGAGCTGAAGACAGTCGCTTAACCAACTGAGCCACCCAGGCGCCAGAAGGCCATTAATTTATACCATAAAACGGACAGCCAGAGAATGCAAGAAGTGGCACTGTTCTGCTCAGAAGCTCCTTGCAAGTGTAAACAAAACTCTTGGTTGTTGCTGGCGACTGGCTGTTTTTCAGAATCTGACCAAGTTTTAGAATGGAAACAATCAAGCAGTGATGTCAATGACCCCATGGGGTCTAAACATCTTTTCTAACCTTATTTCCACCCATCACATGGCTCTATCTATATAATGGAGAATATATATATATATATATATATATATATATATATATATATATATATATATATATGATTCCTGAGAAAATAAGTGAAACAAAGTTCAAAGGCATTGGCACCCTGATGGATAAAAGATAGATTAATTATTTGGTGTATGTGTGGGTCTTTACTTTCTACTATGCCACAAAGGCCCACACTTTGGTGGAGACTTTTCATACATAACCCTTGCTTTGTGGTTCCTTGGCCTCACAAAGGTCCTCCAGAGCCACCAACATACTCATCAAACTCCATAACTTCTCAGAGTTCCCTGCCCTGGATTTGCTGTCACTGACAGTGGAGTCTATGTTACAGAAGCCTGAGGTTGTAGCTAATTCTCATATGTCATTAGAAAGAAGATTAAAAAAATAGTCTTTGACCTTCAAGTAGAAAGTTAACAAACACAAACATAAAAAAGATGACAATAATGGAAATACTTTAAAGGGGCGATAGCCTAGCAACTAATAACCAATAAGGGAGAATTGCAACTGAATTTATTTAATGTTCAAAGATTGCAACTGGCTAATTTTTCCTTTTTTGATAGTTGGTACTCTTCAGTGTGATGGCTTTTTGTAGACACCCACATGCAGCTTCTAGAAGCAGTAGATATGTTTAGATACATCAGCAGACACATAGCTTTATATCCTTACAGAGTGAACCCAACTTGTCATAGGGTGCCCAGACATCTCAGTTTGCCTGGGTCAGTCCCACTTCATATCTGTTGTCCCAGTTGAATTGATAAATAAGGTGGTCACTCTTCCTTAGTCACCACATCACATTGATTTTCTTCGAGGTCCTCAAACCTCTATGTTCTAGATAAGGTTATCACAGGAGGAAGACAATATGAGCTGACCATGATAGCTGTCTCAAACACCTGAACACTATAGTATCACTTTAGTGGATTATACAAAACGGATTCCAGGTCATTATCAGGAAAAAAAAATCTATCAATAGGACCTGATCAAAAAGGAAAAGGGGTATTCTGGTAGGTAGTGAGTGTCTCACTTCTGAAAGCATTCAAGCAGAAGGCTGGAAGACCATCAGTGAGGAATGCCACTGAGGGGTGCTCTGCAGCAGTTGAGAGTTTTGGTTGGATCACTGGCTACCAAACTATTTTAAGGTACATAAGAACCCATTGGGGAGCTCAAATAAGCAGGCCTCACCTTTGGAGACTGCCTCATTGGGCTGGTGTGGGTTCCAGGAATATGTATTCTTCTTACAAAAATTATAAAAATAAAATAAAATATTTAAAAATGTGAAAAAATATAGGGAAGTTAAGATGGCCTGAAATCTCACCTACCATCAACATTTAATGACCATCCTTCCATACATCACTACATATATATCCCTCACATATAAATAGTTTTACATAAACTAAATCATACCAGGAAAGCAGCTTCACTATCACTGATATTATTCGTGGGTTTTTTTTTCCTCTTACTTATCCTTATTCCACCTGACTGTAATCAGTGTTAAAAACCTGATATATACACTTATAAATCTATCCCCATGTCCATGTAATCATATACAAAAGAACATACATTATACATATGCATATAAGTAATGGTTTTGTCTTTATTTTTCAAAATGGGATTGTATGATGCCCACTTCTTGACTTCTTCCTTTTTTTCGCACCTAATGCATGAAAAACTACCAAATCAACAGGTATTGATTTCATTGATTTCATTCATTCTATTTAATGTCTTGAATACGTCCCATGGTATGAACGTCCCCCAAGTTATTTATTTATTCTCCTATTTTTGAGCATTCACTTTGTAGTTCTTTTGGCACTACCCATAATCCTGCAATTAACATCTTTGTACTAATATTTTTAATATCTGCTTTAGTTTCTATGAAATAGATTCCCAAGGTTGGTATTATTGGGTGAAAGATTTCATGTGCTTTTACTCTTTTTCTTTTTTTTTTTTTTAAAGATTTTATTTATTTATTTGACAGAGAGAGACACAACGAGAGAGGGAACACAAGCAGAGGGAGTGTGAGAGGGAGAAGCAGGCTTCCCGTTGAGCAGGGAGCCCAACACAGGGCTCGATCCCAGGACCCTGGGATCATGACCTGAGCCAAAGGCAGACGCTTAACGACTGAGCCACCCAGGCACCCCATGTGTGCTTTTACTCTTACTAGGCACTTCCAGATTGCTCTCCTATCCACCAGCAAATGGATGAATGGACCCAATAGAATGGGTTCCCACTCTTTTTCATATTTGCCAGTTTGGTGGGTGAGAAATGATATTTTATGGCTACTCTACTTTTCACTTTTCTGACCTGCAATGAAGTTGAGCATCTTTTCATATGTTTATTGGTCTTTGGATTTGCTATTTGGAAAGAGCCTATTCATAATCTTTGCTCACTTTTGGGTTGTTTGTAAGAGTTCTTTATATATTATAGACATAAATCCTTTATCTGCCATATGTGTTGAAAATATTTTTCTCGGTTTATAGTTTGTATTTTAGCTTTGTTTATGGTTTCTTTTGCACCATTTAAAATGTATTTATATTTAACTATGTTTATCTTTTTTGCTCTTTTAGTCATGACTCAACAGTGAGTCTTGTCACTGTGATGGAGAACCATTAGTCTAGGAGATCTCAAAGTTTCCTTCATGCTCTTAATTTTATGACTGTAAGTCGGAGAAACCACAGAGTTTTTCTATCTCCCAAATTCAAATGCCATGGAGTGAGATTTGCCATCAGATTTTATGGCACGTAACAAGAAAGTCTAATGAGAAGGTATGTAACTCATGAATAAGCAGAATATCTGTAAAACTTTAATATAACTTCAAGAACTCCAGTCAAGTGCCATATTATCAGAATCATACAGGAGATTTTTCTCAAGAGAAGAAAAAACAACCACTACTGACCATTGAGTTGGCCCTGCATTGTTGGGGATATTCGTGACCAGGTGCTCCTTCATTCTAGCACTTTCTTCAGGCTTGCTAGGGCCATGTTGGCACAAAAAAAAAATTTTTTTTTTTTTGCTCATAATGCCCAATACCCAGCATGAAAGGTGTTTACCTCAAAAGGAAAGTCTGATGTGAATGAAAACCAGCAAATGGAATCCTAGCTCTGGATTTTTTTTTTTTCCCTGAAGAAGCCTAGAAGGTATTAGTTGCCAGATTTTCATCTTTGGCGGAAAACATGCAAGGCTTAATTGATTCCTGCAGAATCTCTTAAGCTGATGAAAGGGATATGTCTCAGAGAAACTTACTTGTTGGCTGTTTTACATGCATGTGCACGCACACACACAGAGACACATCACTGCCCTGAGACTTTACAGCTAGGTTCCCGAGCGCACTGATTTCCTCAACCAAGTATGAGTCATCAGTTTTCTAGACCCCTGTCCCTCAGGATAATTGAGACAACTGTTGGCCACCTCCTTAGCTATCTATCTAACCCATCCTTAAAGTGATCTGTTTACTTTAACAAGTGCAATGAAATATAAAAGTAGGACCCTTCTGCTAAAGTTATTTAGTGGTTTGCTTTGGGAACCTGATCTCTTTCTGTCTCTGTCTCTGTCTCTGTCTCTGCCTCTGCCTCTTTCCACGTATATAGGGTTGCTATGGGGACTTGTATAGGGTAAAGGCTTTCTAAGCACTATATCAACGTCTATGTCTAGTTTATGTACTTTTACCTCATGTTGTCTCCATGTATTTAAACCTATGTGCCCTACAAATGGGTAGTGAGTGCTCACTGTTTGTTTAAGTGACTGTGCCAGGTGCCCCAATTTCAGAGTTCCTACATACAAAAGGATTTTCACCCAACCTGGAATAGTCCATATCTCTGCCTTCCTGGCCCTCACAGGGAAGCAGCTAAGTGTTGCCTTAGGAATTCACAAGCCCAGGCAGATGCTAAGACCACGTGCAGGTTCCCAGCCCCAGTTGGGTCTGCAGTACCCAGCCGTCCTCTTCTATGATCACCTTCCTCTGTCATCCCAAATCGCCCTTCCCAAGTGTCCAGCACTGTCCTCCAACATCTCAGACATGGGGACCCTCCGTGTTGTGATGCCCACAAATGGACACCCCCCATTTAACACTTTCTGTGCTGCCTCAAGGAAGGAAGTACCCCACCTCTCAACCAAAACTCTACCCTCTATCTGTGCCATGGACTTCCCTTCTCCTCTGCTGCCTTAACCTATTAATTATTGTGCTATCTTTCCCTGTCTTAGATCTTGCATTGGCCAGTCCTGTCAGTCCTTTCCCATCAGCTAATAAACAAGGGCTGCTCTCTCCCAAGTGTGAAAAGTGCACTTGGTCTTTCTCTTACAGGCACTCTCTGTTTTCCTTGAAAGAACAGATTGCTCTTGCTATCTCCCTTTTATCTCCCCACTAACAGCCCTCCCCCATTTATTTCTGTCCTTCTCAAAGTAGTTTGTGTTTACTAAAGAACTTCTGTCACATCAGAAGGATATTTTCCTGGTTCTTATCTTACTCAACCTCTCCACAGCAACTGACCCACCATTTCATTCATGAGATGTTTTCCTATTTGGGGTCTGGGACCTCTTTCTCTCTCCTTAGGTTCCCTTGCAAGCTCTCTTGACTTTTTTTTTTTTTTTTTAGGATCCTGCATAGCCTCTTCTTTCCTTCAAGTGTCTAGTGTGTAGCATCTCATACAATTCTGCCTTCAGTCTTGAATCTTCATAAGTTCTCTCTGGGTGACTTAATTCATTATATAAGCTTTCAACGGTTACCTATATCTATTTGGTTTCCAAATGTATGCTACTTAAGAGACATAGGATACTTCAAAAGTTCCCATCCTAAAAGGAAATTATCATCTCTCTCCTGCTAAATCTACACCTCCCTACATTTTTCCCACTTGATAACTGGTGGTGTAGGTTGCCCAGGTATCTTGGGAGGTATCTTGGGAGGCATCCTGAGCACCTCCTGCTTTCTCAGCCTCCACCCTCCCATGAACTGTACTCTTCCCACTGACCTCTGTTTGGTCACTATCTTCAAATTTGCTCCACTGTTGCCAATCCGGTTTAGGTGGAGTTATCTAGTGCTGACTCTTACAACACCTTCTGTAAATGACCACCATACATATATCCATGGATCAATTCCTTCCACACATGCTCTTGATGGGATGATCATCCTAAAATGGAAATTTTATCATGTGACCTAGCTGCTTAAATCCCTTCAGGAGGACCCTGATCCCACAGGATCTTCCTTTAGAGTACTTGCCTTGGGACAATATGCCACTCCTTGCCACTCGATGACCTGTCCCTTATGCTTCAGCCATGAAGATCTGCTGGTAATTCCCAACCTTTCAAGGTCTTTCTCCCCTTTTGACTGTGATATTCTAAAGTCTTGAGTATCCTTTGATTTTTTTTTTTGTAGAGGGATTGAATGAATGCATATATATGCAAATGAACATTTATTTATGCAAAGCAGATTCATTTTTCCTTAAAAACTTTGTTGTTTGTCTTTCCATAGGTAGAAAAGGGTTGTCTGGACCTCTGGACTCTCTATAGTCCGACTGTGCCTAGGAATAACTGACAGTGTCATCAAAGCAGCTTTTTAAAGAAGGTTGAAGGAGATGCACAAGATGGTGAGTTATAGTGAGTCATTTAGAGTAGTTCTAAATATTGATCATCCAGTAAACTCATACCTCTTCTCCTACTCCCTGTGTCACCCTCTCTCCCCTTTCAGTTTCTTTCTTTCTCCATGCTTCCTCCTATAACCACCCAGTCTTAGTTGGAAGATGTACTAGGTTTGTAAGTAAATTTAGCTCTTTCACATTTTCCAAATAAACTTCAGAGATTTTTTCTTGTATTGTCATGAAAAGAAGCCCTTTAAAAATAGTTTGTTCACTTGCACAATATCCCCATCTTCAGCCAATGACTATGTACCTTCCCTGCCTCTGCTGAATTTTCTTCTCTTCTTTGCCCACTCAGCCACCCCCACCACACACCTCCTCACCCATCCTCCCAACACATGAAAGGAAAGATTTTTATCTCTTAACAATAAGATCAATGATTTGCAAGGCTGGGAAGTCCTCTGCGAATGCAGGGTAGATGAAAGATGCTAGTGACAATTTGGGTGCTGATATTCTCATCAGCTCTCCATGAAGCTGAGCCAAGGGAAGTCCTAAAGGATGGAGGGATGGGCTCAAGCATGGCTGAGAGCCAGTACAAACACCAATAAGAAGGACAAAGCTTTGGCCTTTCTAAAAAGGCAAATAAGCTATAAGAAAACCTAGAAAAGCTCTGCAACTCATGCGCCATTTTTTATAAATAACAAAAGAGCTACTGAATGTGGCATGCCTCTGATGTGTCAGGTAATGTTCAGCACTATATACACTATAAGATTTAACACTTCAGTTTGCAAAAAAAAAAAAAAGGGTAATATCTGAAAAAGAAAGAAGTTGGAAGTAAGTGCTAAGATCCTCCAATGGGATCCCAACATTTCTGAGATAAAAACCAAATTCTCGTCTCTTACCCTCCACACCAGCTACCCTACATTTTGACCCCAGTGAGTCATTGGCACATGTACTTACCACATACCTCTGGGTCTTCACACATACCATTCCAATGCCTGGAATGTTCCACTGATTCACATTTGTCCTACAAGATAAAGCAGTAGTCCCTTATTTTGAACCATAGATTGATTGTCAAGGTGAACTTCAGTCCTATTTTCCTTTGACTTTATTTTATTCCTAGCTGCATTATATCAATGACCATATTGTATGTTACTCATTTGACTGCCTTCAAATCTTCCTTGCCAGGCCACATACTCATTAAGTCTAAGAATGTGTCTCTTTACCTAGTAGGCAAATGTCCAATAAATATTTATTGAGAGAATGGACAAACAAGTGAATAAACAGATGTTTCTGGGGGTAGAGGGAATCCTTCCTCCCTTCTTGCACACAGTTCTTCTTATTCCTGTGAATGTTCCATTGTGGTCCTGTCCTTGTAAGGGGTTTTCAGCTGGACCTGCCCTGAGCAAACCTGGGATGTCATGACCACCTTGGCATTAAGCTTGCTATTGACACATAAGGCTGTGACAGCATGCTCCATTTCAAAGAGCAAGTGGTAGCAGGACTGATTTATGCCTTCTTGATGGGAAGCTGCTGAAGGTCAAAAGCTTGGCTGGTGCAAACACGTCCCTAGATCACAAACTCAGCTGTGTTTCTCTTGCTGGAGAGAGTGAAGTCCAATGGATCTCAAATGGAAAATGAGAATATACCCTGCCTATTTACAGAAAATACTGATAGATGGGGAATCCCCGATTCTAAATTTCATGGGGAAACTGACTGGAAAATTTAAGAGTAAAATTTACTGACAAGGTATTTTGTGGCTGCCAGAAACACTGGAAAACAGAAGAATAGACTCAAAAACTAGAAAATAAGAAAGGACAGTTGGATCCCGGGACCAGATCAGGCCACTGAGCCAGTCCAGAATCTCCTGCTGTTGCTTCCTCTAACACAGAAAGCTCCAGCTTGCAATGTCCTTGGCCATGACAATTGACTGCAGGCACCACTTCTTCTGGAAATCAGAAATGGCTGCCACCACCCATAACAATTTCTACCCTGTCGCTCCCTCATTGTGTCAGTAGCTCCAGATGCAAAATACCACGGGTGTATCCAATTTGCATATCCATATCCTAATTGCAACGTGGAGTGAGAAAGGGTGATGCTGCCTTTGCAGTTTCTATAGTGGAAGGTGAGTTCAGCTTCATCAAACATGGAATCTCTCACACATAAGGTGGAGAGTCAAAATAATGACAAATATCCACTAAATGCCCCAAGCCTGTCTTCACATGTTAATGGTTTCATGAAGGAAGTAAGGTTATTTCCTGCTTACAGTTTTTAATGTCACCTCACATCATAAAAATAAGAAAACCACACCATTAAAAAAAAAAGAAATCTTTTATTGAGCATGTGTTTCTATGAAGCACAAGGATGAGTTAGGCTTACTCTTACCTACTAAAAACCTATAAATATGGAAATTAAATGTTTATACAAAAGATTAGGAAATAAGTTGTAAGTGCCACTTGAGTGGGATAGTTCAGAGCGATGAGCCACCTTCCTGAACTGAGATCGTCAGAAAAGACATCACAAGAGGAAGTAATAATACGGAGCTGGATTTCTAGTCTTTTTCCACTTTTATCCTATATTTATCCTCCTTATTTTGTGATTTTCAGGTCTTTGTTAATATCAACTACTGTGCTTGGAGTATCCTTTTCTGTCTTCTCTACTTACCTGAACTCTAATGTAATTTTTCAAAGCTCAACTCCAGAAAAAAAGAGTATGTGTGTACATGTGTTTGTGCGTGTGTTAGAAAACAGACACAGGAAGAGATTTATACAAAACAAAGTGATCTCAGCTGCAGGGGAAGAATTCTGTTTCTTTGTCTACACTTGGAAGCAGGTTAATGGCTGAACCACTTTGAAATCTGAACCACTTTGAACTGTTACCCAAACCATCATCCCGCATCTCCAATGACTTACTGTGTCTTTCCAATTGGATTTCGTTAAACTTATGATGCCATATTCATCATCTTCTCTGCCCTACAACTTCTTGTTAACAGAAGCTCCTGTCCTCAGCTTTGAAGACTTTAGATTATCGTTGACTTATTCTTCCCCTGGGACCAGTAAGTGATCGCATTCTGCTTTCTTCACAAGGCCTCATGTCCTTCACCTCTTCCCTCTCTGTTGTACCTTCACTGTTCACACTGATTTCAGTGGTTTCCTTGACCCCAGCCTCCCTTTTCTGGTACACACTCTACAGGATTTTACAGGTTAACCTTCCCTAAATATTTATTTCAAAGCTTGTTCTTCTGCTTAAGGAAACTATTGGCTTGCTATTTCCTGCTTAATTAGACTAAATTCCTTTGCCATGCTTCTAGAAATTCTTTGTTGTTGAAGCACGCAAACTCTTCAGTGCCATGTCATAGAACTCTCCAAATGCAGATTCTGATAGTGTCCTGATGAACTTGCCATGCTCTTGATTTATTTTCATTTTAGGATTAAAAGTACTTAAAGACAAAAAATCCAGTCTGTGTCTCATTTCTACTCATCTAGGTCACTCTATTCTCCAAGCCTCTTCACAGCACACTTTCTCCATTTGAGATAATTTCCCATCTCTGGGCATTCTGAATTATAACCATCCTGAAATGCCCTGCATCAGGACCTACTCATTAATCAGCCCCTTCTCTGAATGTCTATGATACTGACAATTTATACTATGGGATTTAACATTTAAATATTGTTCTATTTTATTGATCTGGTCATTGACTCAAAAGTGTTATTCTTGGCTCCCTACCTAGGGTTTATGCTCCTTGAGTTTAGAAATTATGCTTCCTATCTGAATATTACTTCCAGTGCTCAATTTAGCCCTGACAGAGAACATTATGGATGATCAGTAAATATTTACTGATTGATTCCAGATCCTATACAGAGCTCAGTTTTTATCATGGGTGTCTTAGTTATAAAATACAAAACAATTCACCTTTTTAGTGATCATAACATGACTGCAGCTTTCTTGAATACAATCTTACACATGCCTGGCTTTTGCATTTAACATTTTAAAAAGCCATCTTTCAGATTAGAGAAAGGAACAGGCTTCTGATCTCAACAACCTCAAATGCTGGGTCCTGAAATTCAAGGAGTGCTAATTCCTGGCTCTCTGACAATTCCATCAACTTGGCAATTATTCAAAATATCTTCAGTCATGAACTCATTCCTGATACACAGGCAGTCACATCACAGAAGGTTTAAAGTACCCAGATGCCCCCAGCATTCCAAATATCTGTTCTGGAATGTCTCTCAGAGACTCCATCTTATAATTGCTCTAGCCCTCTTGCTGGAGCAGACCTGTCAACAAATATGGACTTGATTCAGCAAGGCAAATTTCATGCCGCTTATGTCACTCACACACTCAACTGGGTCCCTCTTTCTTGGAAATCGTCTGTTTCTAAGAAAATGCACATCTTTCCTCAACTACTTTTTTTGTATCCTCTGGAAATTAAGATGGCTTTCCTTGACTCGTTGTGACTCTGCTGGTCTCTGGCTTCCTCAGAGAAGAAAGCCAGGAAGCTGGAAACTACAGAGTGAATAATTTTGGTTCAAGTTTACCTCCTCTGAATGACTACAGAGTAACCGGGATAGTAGCAAATGATGAAATGAATAAGTAATCATGAGTATTTGTAGGGGACTCTTTCCTTGGCAAAGTGAATTTTCATGTTTTTCTTTTTCAAAGAATTGCATCATGTGAGAAAAATTTGTGTAGAACCTCAAAATCACACTTCATACAGTTATTTATTTCTATAGAATTTTAAAAGTTGGCTCAAGACTAAAGTTTTTGTTTTCTCTTAGTTTTCTATCAGAGGAATTTGTCATTTTAGTTGTTTTCACTAGTTATTCCAAGTTAGGCATCCCTAACTTTTTGGTGATAGCCATTGAAATTATTTGAATTGTGTCTAGGAAAAAAAAAATAGTCAACTGATACGGTTTCATAGCTGTTCCATGACAGTTACCAAGAGAAAAAAATACGTGATTGTACACTCCACTGATCAGACTCTATTAGGTATATAGAGAGGTCATGGTTCCATTGGACTCAGCACAGTCAGATCTATGGTTCTAATCCATTAATCCAAGGAATATGCACAAAACAGAAGAGCAAGATGGCAGAATTTCGGGCGATTGGATGAGGTACAAAGAAGGAATCACTTAAGGGAAGAGATGGAAAATGGCCAAAGGTAACTTTCTGCCAAAGATGATTTTAAGTCTTCCATAGGGAAAAGGGGCTAAACATTCTCTATGTGGCTCCAGAGCTAGCCAATATTGGAATGGACCATGTGAGCCAGAGAACTTTCCATCACCAGAGAGATTCAAGGGGACAATGAATCAGTCTCCACAAACAACACAGGAAAGGATTCTCCTGGCTCTGTGGGAGACTAAGTGGCCACCAGGTTACATTCAATCAAATTCCTCTTCAGAGGTAGGATTTTGCAAATCTGTGAGTAGCTGAAAAAAGTTAATTCTTCTCATGGGAAGTAGCCTTTACAAATACTGCCTTTACTTTGAACTCTGGGTGACAGAGCTGCAAGTTCTCCAGACAGTCTTCTCCAAAGAAAATCCTAATTTCAGGAGAGCAGCATAGAAAAACAAGGAGAGGAGAGTCATTTTAGCCAAGATCTAGCTGAGCTGGGCTGGCCAGAACAGAAAGAAACAAATGTTTCAGTAGATCAGTGAAGCATCCATTTTCCTTATGTATTAGAATAATGGTGATTTCATTTCCTAGCCAGTTATATATTTTCATGATATCTCAAAAAGGCACAACTGGTTCTGCTTCTACATGAAGGTCCTGCTCCATTCGATTATCAGGTAAGTAAGTGCCTCCTAGTCCAATGCTTTCCATAGCAATATAGCATGAAGACTCTTCCAGATACTTTGCATGCATTTCAAAATTTAATCAGGAACCCTCAGAGGCTGGTTTGTTTGTTTGTTTGTTTGTTTATAACAGACAGGAAAACTAAGTCAACACAATTATTGATTAGGATAATTCAATGCAGCCACATTAAAAAAACTATATTCAAATATTTAAAAATTATATATTTTTTAACATTGATATATTTACATTAACAAGTAATATAAACCAGGCAACTCAAGTCTTTCTCTATGCTGTAAGTTCCTGGGTAATACAAATGATATAACATTTTAATGATTTGTTTTAGTAGGCTTGGTCACTCTGCCATATATCTGAGACCCTGGGGTCAGAGGGTCAAAGAGTTCAAGTGATGTCACATAATTCTGTGTGGCAGGCTAAGACTCTACACCCCTGTTACTACTCTCCTGCCCCAACATTGCCAACTACCATATTGCTTTTCAGGGCAGCTCTGTACGTAGGCTGTGATGCAGAGTGATGACAAATGGAGGCATCCCTTGGCATAGCTGAACATGCTGCTAAAAGTTAGGCTCATTTTCCTCATTGTAAGATGGTTTCCGGAGGTGCTAGAACCAGTCAGTACTCAAGGTATGAGTGTACCTTGCATGTGTTAGAGATGGAGTTCTATTACTTCCATCGACCAGGGAGGAGTGCCATGCTGGCTTTTTTCATTCCATTAGTAGAGTGACAATAGAATTTGTTGTCCAAACCATCACACTTTTGCACTAGAATAACAGATGGAAACACAGAGCCATCTCAGGTATATGGGAATGTATATTCACCATATCCACTGGCTTTGGAATATCCTCACGCTATTGGGGTCATTTTTTCTTCAGAGCTTTGCTCAGATATAACCATAGAAGAGCTGCTTGCTAGCACAATAGCCAATTTTGATTATCCAGATTTATTTAAAAAAAAAGATTGCTCTTTTTCCATCTGGGTAATTTCCTTTAAAATATTCTGTTTCTATAGTAATTATTCACATTTTCCCCCGAGTTTAATAGATGCTGTTGATATATTGATTTATTGGAGATTTAAGCATTGTGGGTCCACATCATTTTTTATTGCGAATGATCTTTCATATTTGGGGGAGATCTGTTGTTAAAAAAAAAAAACATTTTGTATCTGCTTTCAGTGTGCAGGCGGTTTCGCAGATTCTTAACTTGATCAACTCCCATGGTTTGATTTTCTTAAAGGGTTGTCATTCTCCTCCCACTCTAACCCCATCATCAGATTCTGGGTTTCACTTTAGACATCATAGCATGGGAATGTAGTGAATATGAAAATAAAGTATGGGGAGAAATAATTGTGAGAACAGTAGCAGCGTGATGGATGCTGGAGAGCAGGTAGGAAGAGAGTACAGTGGGTACTAGGGTAGCAGACACCGTTGGCTACCTCCTAGCACCCATCCCCTCTTCATCCTTCTAGCCCTGTGCTTACTTCAATTTAAATGAATTAAAATGAAATTAAATGGAAGATTTAATTTACCAGTTTACATTTCAACTACTCAATAGCCATATTGGCGAGTGGTTACCTTATTGGATGGTGGGATATAGAACACTTCCTTTAGGGTCAAAAATTCCATTTGATGGTGTTGTTCTGATTGAACCCTGCTTGCTCAATAGCACCCCTTTCCCTCACTGGCCGCATTATTCAGTGGAAGCTGACCCCAAGAGTGTCTCCCAATTAGTCCTAGCTAATGTTACTAAGCCCATTCCTTCTTGCCAGGGACTAGTTAAGGAACTCAGAGTAAGGCATCCAATGCATGCTATCCCCTCTGTGTGTATCTGATTGTCTAGAGGTGGTTAGGAACCTATGTCAGTCCAATTATACTAAATAAAAAGACATTTACTTCTGATTGAGGTAATGATTTTCCTCCCTCTGGATGGTCAGGAATAGGAAAGAATTTTGCCCTGTTCCTGCTGGCAATCAACTTATGACCAGGTGGAGAGCTAGCCTAAGGACCAAGGTGACACATGGAAGAGGGCAAGCAAGAGAGAGGCGGGAATGAAGTCAGATCACTGATTACATGAGGCCAGGAGCCAGCCGAACTTCTGGACTTCTCTCTCCTTCAGTGAGATGATAATACTTTTGTTGCTTAAGTCCATTTGAAACCAAGTCTTTCTTACTTGCAACTCAAAGCCCTTTAACTAATCCATCTATATCCTTGTCCTGTCTCTGTCATAAAATCATCGCAGGACCTTGAGTGACTCCTGCAACATCTCTGGGCCTTGATGTCTACAGGTTCCCTTTATAAGATCATTAAAACCTTGAAGACCTGCTCAAGATAAGCATCAGCAACAGGAAGCTGTGACAGCAATATCACTCACCAGAAGTCCTTAATGGCCCTGGTAGAGTGGAGTTCTGGCCACAGAGGCATGACCAAGCCATGCTACTAGACACAGAGCTTTGGGGTCCTCTCATTTGTCCACATGGATGCTGAATACATCTTGCTTTAGGGAGTGTTTATTTAAACACTGGTAGTTCACAATCTCCCGTGGTCTCTCTAAGATGTGTGCGCCATTAGCGCATTTCAATGTAAAGCTTCTGAATATGCCCCATCCAGTGTCCTCCTTCCCTTTTTCTGTTACCACATCAAATATATATTCTCAACTGATCAGTTAATGCTCTTGATTTTTCTCTCCAACAAGTGGAATTGACTGTCATCTGGCACTTCTAAAACCATGTTTCTACTTTCCCACCCTACTCCCAATGTGTTCATCCTCTGGTCCACATATCCCAATTTATTATCCATTGGTCATCAAAGCTAAGTGCCTGGAAATCATCCTTTATTCCTCTGCCCTGTTCATCCCTACATTCAGTGGGTGGTTAATGTTGTCCAGTTTACTTCCCAAATCTCTCTTGAATCCATTGACAGCCTCTAGCCTCTCTGCTGTTATTTTCGTTCATCTGGGTTATTACATCACCTCTTAAAAGATCTCCCTGTCAAAAACACAGATCCCCCACACTAGAACAGGTCTTCTAAGACCTGCATCTGATTATATTATTCCTTTGCTCAGACCCTTTAACAACTCCTGTTGCCTGCATGATCCATTCTAAACCTTCAGCCTCACCCAAGACCCTCTCAGCCCACTTCCTGCACAGACAGCCTTCTTTCCCACCATCCTGGCCACTTGTAGTACTGTAGGCATGTGTGGTCTTCCATCGACATGCTTCTGTACATGCTATTCACTCTGCCTGGAATCCCCTTCCTGTCCTGTCCATCTGCATCATGCCTCCCATCTGTCCATCAAGAGCCAGCTCTTCAAGGCTGCCTTCACCTTTCGCAGGCAAGCCGATCTCACCCTTGCTGTGATCCCAGTTCATTTCATGAGCGCTCTTGTCCGTCATCTCTCTATTAGGACAGCACTCCACAAAGCCAAAGCTCATGTTTTATAATCCTACACTGCCCCTCCTTTTACACTGCAACCAGTCCCCCATCTTTTTTCCCTTGTCTTATGGTACTTAGCACCTTCTCACATCCTATGTAATTTTATTCTGTCTCATGTTTGGTGTCTATGGTTTGTCCTTTTCACAAGGATAGGGATCTTTTTTTATTTCATTCACTGGTATATCCCAAGTGCCTAGAACAATGTCTGCCTCATAGTAACATCTGTTGAATAAACGAACACATCTTTGTATCTCTGGGACATGGCATAGTTCCTGCAAAACACTGAGTGCCCAAATAAATATTTGATGCTATCCAGTTTTTATACCATGCATAATAACAATAGCTAACTCTTACTGAGCTCTTGCCATGTGTTAAGTGATTTATACACACCATCTCATTACATCCTCAACCCTCTGGGGTGCCTGGTTTTGTCGTGTGTGTGTGTGTGTATGTGTGTGTAGGGGGGCTGGAGTTGTAGGTTACTCTCTTCCTTTATAAGAAATTTGAGGCTTTGAGATATTGAGTAACTTGTCTGAGGTAAATAACCAGTGGGGTTAAAGATTCAAGTATAAACTGTGGTATCAATACCACAGTCTCAAAAGGTAGATTGCTCCATCTCAGATTTAAAATTCACGTGTTTATTTTTCTTGTCATTACCTACTCTTCCAGTCTAGTATATTTTTTACTTCAAATAGAAGGTGATAGGAAAAGTCGACCTCTGGGCATAAGAAACAACAATAAGGCATTGTGTTGGACTTGTGTAGTTAGATACATTTCACAGTTACATATTTTGGATCAGAGTAAAAATGATGCTTATGGATTGCACGTTTATTGCTCTGGAAGGAATAAAGTTCTTTGGCATGCAGAGCGCTCAGGTTCAGCACCTGTCTCTAGCCTCCCCAAGAGGGTGGTGCTTCTACTTTAGCAGCTACAAATTACGCATCAACAGCGGGCTGTCTCCAACAACTCCAGCCCCCCTACACACACACACACACACACACACACACACACACAGCAAAACCAGGCACTCATGAAGACTTCACAGAGTCTACCCCAGAAAATCCTGCAGGAGCAAATTCCCCCTGCCAGCATTGGTAGTGGTAGTGGTGGTGGTATCATCATAATCATCTTAGTGTAATAATTTGCATTCTTCTTGGGCCTGTTGGATCACTACAGAGCGTGAGTTACCAGACCCAGAGTAAAGAATGTAACCATCTATCTTGCAATTCTAGTCATGTTTTACCTCACGAAACATTTTTAAAAATAAAATGTGGACTGTATATCTTCACTAGAAAATAAAATGAATTAAATATATTTTCTTTTTGTTGTCGTTGTTTTTTGAAGTTTTTTATTGTTATGTTAATCCCCATACATTACATCATTAGTTTTAGATGAAGTGTTCCATGATTCATTGTGCATAACACCCAGTGCTCCATGCAGAATGTGCCCTCTTTAATACCCATCACCAGGCTAACCCATCCTCCCACCCCCCTCCCCTCTAGAACCCTCAGTTTGTTTTTCAGAGTCCATTGTCTCTCATGGTTCGTCTACCCCTCCGATTTCCCCCGCTTCATTCTTCCCCTCCTGCTATCTTCTTCTTCTTCTTGCCATTTGCAACGACGTGGATGGAACTGGAGGGTATTATGCTGAGCGAAATAAGTCAAACAGAGAAAGACATGTATCATATGACCTCACTGATATGAGGAATTCTTAATCTCAGGAAACAAACTGAGGGTTGCTGGAGTGGGGGGTGGGGTGGGAGGGATGGGGTGACTGGGTGATAGACACTGGGGAGGGTATGTGCTCTGGTAAAATGAATTAAATATATTTTCTATTAACACATCATGAGGTTTCTTTTTTTCCATCTTAGTCAATGTTCTTCAAAAATTCCATCTTTGTTGGAGGCTCTATGTGTCATCTTAAAGATGTACCATTATTTATTTAACCATTCTATGTTGGACTTTGAAGCTGTTTCAAATTTTTCTATTATAAACTATGTTTCAATGACTATCTTTGCATATAAATTTTGCCTGTGTTAATTCTGAAGAGAGATTTCCAGGAAAAAAAAAAAAACATGGCTGAGTCTAAGGGTAACTGTTTTTAAGATATGTATTGCATATTGCCAAAATGCTTTCCATAAAGTTTATACTAATCTAAATTCCTGCCAACTGGTATGAGAATGATCATTGTAAGACCCTCTTGCTAGCACTGAACAGTAGCATTAAAAAAAAATTCTGGATAATTTTATAGGGGAGATCTCATTGGAGTTTTATTTGCATTTTTGTTACGAATGATGCGTTTGCAGTTGTTGCCTATTTGTAAAAACTTCATACTGTTTGTTTGGTATATTGTTTGTTCATGTCCTTTCCTCAATTTTACCAGAATTTGTATAAACGCTTTATTTATTAAAGATATCTTTGTGTAAAGTGAAATATCAGCTCTGGCCAAGTTTGCTGCCAATATTTTTTCTCAGTTTGCATTTAATGTTTAACTGCATTTATGGGTCTTTTTTTTGGCCATAAAATGATTTTAATTTCATGTAGTTAAACAAATTGATTTTCTACTTTTTTGCATGTTTTGAAGCTTGTAAATCCCTTCCCCTTTCCAAGATCAGTATTTGGATTTTTCAAGAATATTGAGTAGTGGTATGAGCTGGCGAGTTATAGCGAATCATTTTGGAGTACTTTCCAAATAACTGATCATCTGAAAGTCAAACTCATATTTTTCCATAATTGTACTTTGAATGTATTTATTTATTTTGCAGGCATTAAAAGCAGATTTTAGTACATCTCTTAGGCCTGCTAATGACATTCTCTTGATGGGGATGAGACAGGGGGGCACCGTGGGCTCTGGGGGGGGTTGGGCAGCGAAACCCTCTGTGGAGCTGGTGAAGAGCCCTCCTGCCCCCCGCCACCTTCCCTTTCAGCTTTCAAGATGTTGGGTGCGGAGTGGCCTCTGAGGCTCTGGCTTCCATCCCACCAGAGCCTTTAAGCCCTTTTTAAAAACACACGTCACAATGTCACAGACTCGAGATCTGGAGCTCTCTGCTGATTGGACTGTATCATTTCCAGTGTTATCAGAACAAAAAGGTCTAATTAGACTCCTGCTTATCAGCTGTTAAATTCTGCACAGGCTGTGTCAGAGCCACAAAAGCAGAGCTGACGTTCCCTGTGGGATCCCTGAATGGCATGCCAGTCCCTAGATGGGCCAGCCACACTGCAGTCAGTGAGAGTGGGCTTCCATGGGAAGTTCTTGGATCAGGCTAGTTTGTATGGTATGATTGTGAGTGTGCGCGGGGAGTGTGATTATATAAATGTGCATGCACACACATCCAGACAAACAGGGGAAGCGTGAGGGGGGATAAATGGAGAAAAATGACATATTAAAAGGCAGATCTCAGGCTCATAACAATGTGGTTACACCATAGAAACCCAGCTGCTCATTTAAACATCAACCCCTCTCTGCCTCTTTGAAATAGGGATGAATGGGGCTCAGCCCTCATAGGCAGGTGTAACTTTAGAGCCCAAGAGTCAGACATTTCTTCTGTACCACTCCATCAATCGCTTTAAGGTCATGCACCCACCTACAGAACCTAGGACAAGACAATGCCTGATGTTGGAGGAGGCAGGGCAATGCAGAAGCATTGAGATCTCTGCCTATACCTTACTCGCATGCTCTCCTTAAGCATTTAGTCTCTCAGTCCAGAAGTGTCCTCATGTACTGAAAATAAGATAACACACATCTAAATCTTATGAAGATGAATTTAGATCAGTAAAGTGTCTCGCATTTACTAAATATGAGTTTATTGGTCCTTTATAAATATTAGCTTCCCTAATATCATAGCCCTTTACAAAGGCTGGGTCTTCTGCTTTGTTTTGGTCTTATCATGCAAGTGTCCCTGGCAAATGGAGAGGTGACAAGAACTTTGGAAATCTTGTCTAATTAGGTCCCTCTAAGACAGGCGAGCTGAACCCCTTGGTGGCATCTGGCCAACTTCACCTTCTGATCAAGGGCACAGCTGCTGTTGGCAGTCAGGGATCGGACTTTGAGCAATCTAGGTTTGGAGCCCATTCCCCAACAAACCCATTTACACTCTCTTAAACAGATGGATAAAAGTCCTTCCTTGGAGCCATAGAAAATGGTGTGTTCCCTTTGAGATTAACAGGAAAAATTTGTTGCTAAATTTCTGGTGAACACTTCTCCACCAGGAAAGCTTTCTTCCCAAAAAGGGTCCTTAAGTTTACAAGGTGAGCATGGCAAAGGAGAAATCCAAGAGCCTTTGAAGTCTTAACCTGGCACTTCTTCCCGAAACCCTGAGCTCCCAAGGGCTTTCTTGTGTCTGTAGGCTCAGAGCATAGCAGAGCGCCAGCTCAATAACGTGTGCCAAAGGAATGAAGTACGGAAAGAATCAAGGTAAGGAGGAAGAGAGCAGGGCTAAAGAGGGATGAGGATCCGGAGAAGAAGGAAGAAGAGGGTGGGGGAGGGTCTGCTTTCCCAAAGGGGAAGTATAATCTCAAGAACAGGCTTATAGTGACCCAAAGCTGGAGTAGTGACGAAACAGACCATACTCTGTAGTAAAACCTCTTGAACGTCCCTTAAAAATAATATTTATGGGCAACTGGGTGGCCCAGTTGGTTGAACATCTGACTTTGGCTCAGGTCATGATCCCGGATTCCCAGGATCAAGTCCCACTTCGGGCTCCCTGCTCAGCAGGGAGCCTGCTTCTCCCTCTGTCCCTCACCCCACTCTCGTGCTCTCTCTATCTCTCACTCTCTCTCTTTCAAATAAATAAATAAAATCTTTTAAAAAAATAATATTTACTCCAGGGCCTGAGTTTCTCAGTTTCAGAAAAAGAGGGAAAGGAAAAAGTACGACAGCCATACTGTAGGACAGAGATGTGTCTTATATGCTTTTTGAACTCAGCAACTTCAAGACCAATTTTTCCGCACCCCCCCAAAATCTATCATTGTTATTACATTTCCCATCTCAGCAAATGATTATTTCAATATGTCATCACTCTTCTCAATGAAGTTCTTCAGTTTGTCTGTATTCTTTTAAGTCTTCCCTGGGTCCTTGTGTGCTTGTGTTCCAAATACTCCTCGGCTCCCCAAGCTCACAGGCTCGAGGAAGGAGAAAAAGAGGTGGGAAGGGGCAGAAAGGCTTCTCGGAAGACAATGCTCCGACTGAGGCAGCCCCCACCAAGCACGGTCACTGCAGGACACTCTGAGGGGTCACTAGACTTTCTAGAACTTCTCTGTGGGAGCTTTCTAGAACTTGCCTCCAAAGATAGGGCAAATCGGTCGCCCCACTGAATGATCCAGGGAAGAGATTGTTTTTGAAGGCATGCTTCTCCCATTTTCCTCCCAGGGAAGTCTTCAGCAGGACACTGGGGAGAGCAGTGGGGACAGGGTGAACTCTCCATCTCAGATTGGCCTTTGTAATTTACTGGCCTCACAATCTCTTTTCCTGAAATCTCCTGTGCTTATCTATAAAATGGTGGGAAGGGGGTGTTCACTGTTCTCCCCTCATGGAGCAGGCTCTGAATGTCATCCGAAGCCAGACCGGCGAGGCCCATCTCCCGGAGCCTGGCCCACCCAGTCACTGGGGAATGGCCAGCTCTGTCACACATCCCCCAGAAGCAGTGCACATCTCTGCCCGCTGCCCCACAGCCCCGCTTCCTGGCATCACAGTTTGAGTCGATGTTACCCTTCCATTTGCTTTTTCCCCGACCTCGCGCCCCTGGGATGAGTCATAACCTCTCATGCTTCATGTAGAGCCCAGAGCTTTTGGAGTTGACTCAAACTGCTGGCTGTGCCCTAGAAAGGCAGCCTTCCAGTGGCCCCGGCCCTCCTTCCCACCTCTGTGCTCTGGCACCATATGCATCCTCTCCCACAGATGCCACTTTAACCCAAACCAAGATTTTTCCCAGGAGATTTTTGTGACAATCTTAGCTTCCACCCCCACACTTTTTTTTTTCAGTTATTGTCAAAATTGTGCAAGATAGAGTGGGCCACCCTGCTCTCTCCATTGTATTGTTTTAACTATGGCATGATTTGAGGGTGGACCAATTTAAGAAAATTATTCCTTTTTCTACCCCAAAGCCTCTGAAACAGTAATGTAAACAAGGGGTTTTATTTATATACAAAAATAACAACATCAAAAGAACAAAAGACAGTATAGAAAAGCTGAGAACATGGCATTCAGAACAATTTGTATACAGGAAACATGACGCAAATATTATTTTTGCTCTAGCAAAAAAATTAACTCTACACCTACTTTTTGGCGGTAATAGATAATTAAGTTTCCTTATAAGGTTGTTTCAACTAATTTTTGCTTTTTCTCTTTATGATTTCTGACACTCCATACTTGAGCCTGGGTCTGGGTGTCTGTTCTTAATTATTCTCTTTACATCCCAGACATTTAGAAGCAGCGGGAACAAGAGTGTTTGGCTTGACAACCTACCTTAGTATCTCAAAAAGTACTAGGCTAAAATTTTGTTATAACATCTTGAGGAAAAAACCAATAGGTTCCACTGTCACGTCTCATTGTGTTGGCTTTGCAATATTTAGAGCAGACTTGAAGTCAAACCCCCAATTTTTCATTCCCCAGCTGTGGACCCTAAGAAGGATGTTTATTTCTGAGTTTTGGTTTCCTCATCAAAACAAGGAGTATAATAATACCTACCTTGAAGATTTTTTTGGGAATTAAATAATGTAATGTATATAAAGCATTTATTTTAGACATAAGCACACGATAAGCATAAAATTACTAGTAGCTATTATTTTTAAGTCTGACCAGTGTAATGTTATCCAGAGCTTTCCATGAAGACCTTGCTCAATAAGATAATGGGTGTAATTTATCCAAGTCTGATGAGCATGTTTTCATATGGTAACACTCGTCACCAGCTCCAACAGATTTACTCAGTTTATTTTTGAAGTTGGAATTCATATTCCAAGGAGCGAAGGAAGCTCTCTTTACCTTTATTTATATGTATGTGCCCAGCAAACCCTGGGCTCTGCTAACATGGAATGTGCCTGATGGCTCCTTCCTATTGGAACATTCTGCCATCTTCCTCACTCAGTCCTGGGTCACCTGTCGCAGGGGAAGACAGATATCTCATGCTTACCTGCACCTCTAATTTGCGTCTAAAGCATTGCTAATGTCACCCTTTTGCTGTTTTGCAATGGTGTTCCTTTTAGGTAATGCTACCACACACCTGTCTCAGAAGTTGGTCTGGTTAGTTAGATTAGGCAGAACAGACCAGGGCGGGTGCCTGCATTAGGTAGATCATGAAAGTGCAGCACAGATGCTGGAAGGAAGTCCCTTCTAGAGGCAGGACAGAGTGTCTAAAGGGGATGGCCAGAGCAGGCAGGTGGTGAACATTGCCATCAAGCCTAATGGAGGAAGGGGTGTCCTTGCAGGTGGGGTGAACACAGGATCAAGAGTCCAGGAGGAGGTGATACTCAGAAAATGGGCTGCCTTGGGATATTCCGTGATGGGGAGCACAGCCCAAAGCAAAGACTCGAGCAGGTCTCTACTCTTAAGAAGAGCTCCGGTCAGGACTGTGGTACTTCCCACTTGGGAAGGACTAGGATCATCATCAGAGATGGGCTTAGCAGAGAGTATAAGGAAGATATTTACTGCCAGAACCGGGAAAGTATGTGGTAACCAGGTCTCAGGATCAAGGCAAAAGGCCAGATATCAATATAGAAACTAAATATCACAGGTAGGCTACGGTCCCCTAAATCTATTTTGCTGAGGTTAGGGTTTTTTTTTTTTTTTTTTTTTAAAGATGTGAATGAGGTCTAGCTTCCAGGTTGAAGATCCCATCTAAGAAGAGGAAGATGGCAGACCAGGAGGAAAGCAGGATCTGCTAAGTAGAAACGGAATCTTTGGGCACCCAACTGTGCCATATTGGTATATAACTAACTCAAATAACAAAGTAAAATCAATATCAATACAATTATTGAAGAATGAATGCCTCTGTGTGTTCTGTCTTTCCAAATATAGGAAGATATTGATTAGATCAACTGTAGTCTACATTCTCTTCCTTCCATCTCTGCTTTATGCCGGGCAAGTAATCAAAGAGCCTATTCCAGTTAGGAATTGTATCCTCCCTACTCCACATCCCCAAACGTTATTTTATCATGCTAAAGTCCAATGGTAAGATCAAAAGCAGAATGCCTCCCACGCTGCACAGGAACCACCTTGCTTGGTGACTGCTGGGAATTGCACCTCGAGAAACCCCCACCCCCAGGGGTCGACACAGCTCCCCGGTGTGCCCCAGCTACCCCAAGGGACAGCAGAGCTCTCTGGCATCAGACAGCCCACCAACACAGAGCCTTTAAGATGCCCAGAAACCCTCAGGCCTCCTACAAGGAATAGAATCTTTCTGCTAAGGGCATTTCTGTCTGGCATTGTTTCGCGGACTTTTTTTTTTTCTGGTCACATTATGAATTAACCCATTTTGCTTGTGGAATCTTTCACAAAGGATGAAAACACCATGAATTCAACCACCAACTGTGATAATTAAATCCTTCCCTATGAAATTTTGTTGTCTCACACATTTTGCTGACCACAAGACCTTTTTGACAAACGGGTAGAGAAAACCTCTTCTGGGTGAGTGGCTGGCTGAGCAATACCTCTTACCATAGATGGTGCATCTGTGTGCTCATCTTTGGGGTGTTTTGATATTCTCCCCTCAGATCAGGGAGGGAAGAGGACAGGATGAGGCCTTTTGGGGCTAACTGCTGGTGCATTGGGGTGAATTCCATTTCAAAACATATACAGATGGCAGAGCTGAGTGCTGCTCACTGACATCTTATTTTGCACTTTTTCAGAAAAAGTGAATGCTGTACAGAAAAAAGAAGAAAGATAAAAGCAGCAACAGCAGAAGAAACCAAGAACTGATGGGAAAGGAGATAACTCTAGCATTTATGACGAGTCAATTGAGTAAGACACGCACAATTACTAAGTTGTGATCAGCAAAAATGTTTTTGAAAAGTTCCAGCAAAACTGTATGTGAAAGAAAGCAACTAACACGACTCAGCTAAACATGCCCACGTGAACTATAATTGGGCAATAAATGGAGTCACACAACATGCTATTATGCTCAGTTTATAAGGCACAGTCTCCACAAAAAGTAGCACAAATTACCATGATTTCTATTCTACCAGGCCCTTGGGTGGGTAAGTTATGAGCAGAGCTTAATATATAGCACTACTAAGCAAAGCATTGAAAAAGGCTGATTGAATTGTACTCAGCGCTCCCAGGTTTGGGAGAATTCTTTCCTTTAAGAGAAAATGAATGGGAGGGTGCCTGGGTGGCTCAGTTGGTTAAGCGACTGCTTTCAGCTCAGGTCATGATCCTGGAGTCCCGGGATCGAGTCCGCATCGGGCTCCCTGCTCAGCAGGGAGTCTGCTTCTCCCTCTCCCGCTCCCCCCTCTTGTGCTCTCTCTCAAATAAATAAATAAAATCTTTAAAAAAAAAAGAGAGAGAGAGAGAAAATGAATGGGTATGGCTGGTTCTTTTGCCTGGAGCTGGAAAAGAGGACATTATTTGGAGATTTTACCAACCCTTTGGTCCCCAGTCCTCATGCATCTGCCTTCTGCCGTCAGTCCCAGACCACAAGCTTTTAATTTTCCCTGAAGATTAAACCAATATTTACAAGTAAGCCTGCATTTATCCTAAAGACCCTTTACTGGAAACTACTGGTTTCAAGTAAATGTTAGATCTTGTTTAAGAACAGTTGCCCCTCCTTGGTGAGGCAGGCAGGAGGAAAAGCATACTGCCTCTCTGATAGGAGAACTGAGAAGAAAACTTTCTTCCACTCTATCCAATGGAGCAGACCTTTCCAGTGTGCTCATTGATTATTCGTTTTCTGGGATTTCTCATTCGCTATCCAAGCCAGTAATTCCTAAACTTTGGCAAAGGATCAATTCTGGTGGAGGTCTTCAGGAGGGTCAGACAAAGATGGAGGGAGTTTAACAAAAGATTAAAGAGAAACCTAGCTCTGATATAGGTTTGCTAATAAAGAAGGGATTTCATAGAAAGTATTCTCAGTATCAAAAAGCATATTGTTTCTGGGATGACTCGGTAAACCCTGTGTTCGCCTTCCTATTGCTTGTCACTGGAGAAAACAGACGTTCTTCATCTGTTTACTGCCAGCATGCTTCAACTCCAATAACAGAAATAGTGCAGAATATTCTCGTAAATTTCTAATGAGTTTCTAGCTCTTATTCAGTTTGAAATTTTGATAATCAGTGGAGTCTTTCACTGACGGAATCCAAATAATTTCAATAAGGGTCTGGACATACTTCACCCAACATCTACGGGAAAAGACCACAGGTCATGCATCATCAGTACAGATTGCTATAAGGCTATCCAAATGAGCCCAGGTGAACTCAATAAAGGCCCCCTAGCATTTCTGAGAAGAGATGGAGCATGTTAGCCAAATTCCAAGCGTGAGGGCAGAGAGAAGCCCAGGTTTAAGTATTCTCGATTGGAAGGTGGCTTTATTAAGGAAATAGGGTCCAGCCCAAACTTCAAAAGAAAAGCCTGGCTTAGGGCAATGGAAGAGCCCTGCACATCCTTCCATAGGCCTCACCGCCTACTTTTTGGGGGAAGACACAGCTGAGCATGAAATTGCAGACTTCAGCGTCCACTGTGACATGGTCTCTCCCAGCCAGGTTTAATGCTTCTAGACTATGAGTGTGATTAGCAAGTGGCAATTGCCCTTTGACCAGGGGAGACCCATTCCCTGAGGGCATGCAGGAGAGAAGAGGCCTGGTAGACCATGTAGCAAGGACTGGGAGAGCCCACACTGAGCTCTAGACCTCACTCTGGACTGGTGCAGTGTGTCTTCACCTTTGAAATAAGGGGTTGGATATGTGGTATTCCGATCATGTGATTGTGTGTTGTTTTGTTTTGTGTTTTTTAGGGGTTGGATCTTTTCTCAAAATAAGATTTTAGGAGGATCCATGTGAAACCAAACAGATAAAAAAACGCAGCTCAGGATGGAATTGGGAGAAGGACCTAGAGTCCTATCCACTCTAATGGTTTCAGCGTTGCTTAGAAACCACCAGAAGTGATTTCACAGAAGCCTAAACCCAGGACCAAGGTGATCTTCAAAGACCCTTTACACTCTGTACTTTGTTTTCCTAGCTTTATTGCCCTCTGAATTGCCATGCCATGAATTGCCTCTCTGGGTTTATTTCCTCATGAGCAAAATGGAAGGCCAATAGAAATAAATGATAAGAAAACTAAGCATGGAGATTGGAAGAATGGTTCCAATCCTGAGACTGCCGCTTGATGAGTGTGTGACCTGGAGAAAGTCACTTACTGTCTCTCCGCCTGAATTTATTCATCCTACAGTATGAACTGGGCAAGGTACTAGTGCAAACCAGGTATGACCACACTTATCTCTCACTATCAGCACTCCCACTACTACACTCAGGAACCAAATAAATTCGGAGATACGTGTAATGTAAAATTTCCTTGGAAATTTTGATCTGATCATTTAAATTTTTTATCTCAAAGAATTATCACCATTGTCTCAAATAATTTGTGTAATGGCTTACTCACTAAAAAGATGTGAAAGGGCTTCATAAGGCAAATTCTACCCAAATACTAATTATGTTGTATGCCAATTATTGAAGGAAAATGATATTTAGTGTCAACCTCTGTTGTAGGGCAAACTGTAGGTTATTCTGTGGGCATCTCTGTTGGCACAGAGGACAATTTCTGTTATAAATCCATGCCAGCTTATCAAATAGCCTGACTCCAAGTAACAGTAATTTTTTTTATGACCTATCCCACTAACTATGACTCTTCACAAAAATTGACTTTAATTTCAGAAAACAGTTCATGAAAGTCAATTGTCTGCAATAAAACATTTAATTAATTACCAAGTGAAAGCAGAAAGCTTGAGCTGATCCAGGAAATACAGAGAAGAATAAAACCAGACTCTTTGTAGTCAAGGAGCTTAAATTACAGTTCAGAAGCAGCATCAATGTAGCATGAGTCTGAGGTACCATGATGAGAGGCCAGCACCAGCTGCTAGGCCAGGTGCTGCTGTGACTCTTCCTTCAGGCTGGCACATCTGGAGGGCCGTCTCTCCAGTTAACAGACCTTACCCTTGACCTCAGGTTTGTCCACACGTAGATGAGAATCAGCCGTCCTATTGGCTCCCCATGCACAAGTGGCTGGTTACGCGGCAGGCTCAGCAATGAGCAGGCATAGTTCTTGGGTCTTGGTGCTTACAGTCTAACAGGGAAGAACAATCTTCCCTGCTGTATCAGGGCTGCTATAACAAATTACCACACTTAGTGGCTTAAAACAACAGAAATGTCTTCTCTCACAGTTGTGGAGACAGAAGTCCAAACCTCAAGAGGTCAGTAGGCCTGCGGTCTCTCTGAAGACTCCAGAGAAGAATCCTTCCCTGCCTCTTCCAGCTTCTGGTGGCTCCAGTGGTTCCTTGGGTTGGGGCTGCATTAACTCCAATCTCTGCCTCTGTCTTAACATGACCTTCATCTCTGTGGCTGTGGCTCAGATCTTCCTCTGCCTTTATCTTCTAAGGATACCTGTCATTGGATTTAGGGGAACCCCAATTCCAGGATGACCTCATCTATGTATTTTTAACATAATCACATCTGCAAGGACTCTTGTTCCAAATAAGGTCACCTTCACAGGTTCTGGGGATTAGGACATGGTCATAGCTTTTGAAGGACAACCATCCAACCCATACCATTTGTCTTGAAAGAGCTACAGAGGTGATAAGCGCTGAGATAGGATGGGATGTGGAAGCATCTCAGAAGGTGGCTGGCCTTGATGGTGATCAAAGGAGGCTCTCCTGTGGTCACGTTGGTTAAGGGCTGCAGGATAGCAGGAGGGGAAGTGCCGCGAAAGCACTGCAGGCTTAGGGAAGATAATGGGCTCAGGCTAGAGGAGGGAGCCGGGGAGGGAGAAAGGAATTGAGAAGAATCCAGGATGAATGGCACAGAAAGAGCAGAGCAGTAGATACTAAAGTTTTCCTAAGAGCAATGTGAATTCAAGGAAACATTTTTTTTAAAGATTTTATTTATTTATTTGAGACAGAGAGAATGAGAGAGAGAGCACATGAGAGGGGGGAGGGTCAGAGGGAGAAGCAGGCTCCCCGCTGAGCAGGGAGCCCGATGCGGGACTCGATCCAGGGACTCCAGGATCATGACCTGAGCCGAAGGCAGTCGCTTAACCAACTGAGCCACCCAGGCGCCCTCAAGGAAACATTTTAATAAGGGAAGAGAAAATTATAATTTGTGCTTTTAAAGTATCCTTCCAGCTGCAGTGTGGGGAGAATGGTTTGGCAGGAGGCGAGAGAAGGTTTGGGGAGATGCATTGCAGATGATTGCAGTATTCCAGGGAGCCATGTCAGGGGCCAAGATTACTGTGGAATCAATGGAAACAGATTTTATGTGGGCTTCTTTGATAGCTACAAAGGCAATAAAATGATCAGGGTTTTATCCTATGGAATTTGGGGGGTTAAGGGAAAGAAAAAGCTCAAGAATGGCAACCAAGTTTCTAACTTGAACAATGAGGTACAAGGTATTGATTTTTACTGATGCAGGAAACACGAGGGGAGCGGTCATTTGTTTCTTTGTTTGGGGCCAGGGACGAGAACGTCTAGTTTTTTTCTTTTACAATGAAGAAATGGCAGCACTCGGAGGTCATATGATTTAACCAGGATAAATAGAAAGTAGTAGCGGGGCCCAGACAAGAACTGAGAGCTAACCCCCAACACATTTTTTTCCCTGTGCATGGACCTGCCTGCCCTCCATTTTCTTACCCAAATCCACTCCCTTCTGTGCTTTTGTTTTGAGATTCAAGGATTTCTCTACATACAGAAAGCGGTGTTTATTCTGTATGAAGGATGTATTTGTTATATTCAGGATCTCAATCTTCCCTTAGAAGGTCAAATTTTCCTTTCTTGCCACCCGTGCTCAGAAAGATTTCTACCTTAATACAAGACTGAACAAGGGGATCTATAGGAGAAATTTCATATTACTATGACCAAGCGGAGCCAACGCTGAGCATACACTGTGGATATCTTTTCTTTGGGAATATTCTTCTGCTCAGGTGTTTCTATATCCCATGTCATCTCTCATATCTGCTTGTCCAGCTCTACCTCTTTCTCACCCACCTCTTCAATTCATTTTAAGGATTGCTACGTAGTCATTCATTTATGAAACCTCACTTGATATTTTATGGATTCTTCTTGTGAAATAAAGACATTAGAAGAGAGAGAATTGTCCTTACTTATAACAAAGGCAATAATAACATATGCTTGATCCTCAAAACATGTGGGGCTTTGTGTCCATTAAGCCTCATGTTTGGCTTTGATTCTTATCCAATGAAAACTGATTTATTTCTAAGTATTCTCTCCTGATAGTGCCAGTCATTATCTCATCCTGAAGTGACAGAATTTCTGAAAAGTATTGTCACTCTACATTCTTTTCTGAAGGGTCTGCAGTAGCCCTCACTCTCCAAGGAGTTTTAGAACAAAATGTGTGCCTATCCTCCAAGACTGAGTCATAAAAAATATGCTATTTGCAAACCCTACTGGAATTAGGAAAAGGGTAAATTGAGGAAGTATTATTTTATCTTTGGAAAAAGGTTCTATTACTTAGCTAATGATTGTCAGCATGCTTTAAAATCATCCACCTTGCCATTTGATTGCATTTGATGTGATGTTTTATTTTAAGAGGGCTCTGCTAAGAATAAGGTGGTAACTCTGACCAGAACACCAAGATTTATAATTTTGTAAATGCCTGAAGCCACTGCTATATAAAAATAGATGCCTTGTATTTACATTCATATCTTGATGGCCTTTATAACATTAGTAATGCAGGTTCTTGGTTGCCATTATATAATGCAGACAGGGGTAAGATGACCTGGAACAGCTTTTAAACCAAATTGTTTGGCTTGCCAGATCATTACCAAAAGCATAGGAAGATTTGAAAATTATATAGGACCTTGCAAAGCTGTGGCGCATGATCTCTGCCTTCTCTTGCCTGTATAGTCAGAGAGCGTTACTGATAACATAAACCAGACGTAGGACTGCCGTAGGCTGTAAATTTCTGCAGTTCCAGTCAGCCCGAGCAGTGGGAGAGAACACCAGGATGAAGGAAAGAGAATTACTGTTCAACTCGCATGTTTTGAAATAAGCCCACTTATGCCAACATTATTTCCTCCTACATAAAATAAAACAAATAAACAAAAGGTCTTGAGAGAATGAAGTAGAATTTTCTGTTTTGGTTTATTACAGAAATAGCAGAATTCCTGTAAGCTACATATGGCAAAAGGATAAATGTAATCTTTGCAGTCATAATACAGAGTAACATCAAAGATTATAACTAGAAGTTTTTTTTGTTTTTGTTTTTTTTTACCTAATGCCAATTATAGCTGTGTCCTCACGGATTATCTATTCACTGAACTAGAGTTAAAAGGTGCTACAGCTAGCTACTTCAAATGGGATCACCTCTCCTCAATGGCACCAATTGTCTCATGACCCTGCAGTTTCTTTGATTCTTTCAATTTTTATGACACTTTATCAAATTTCCTTTTGTACTATTATTTGGATTCATTGATGTATGTCTTAGTGATGTAGTGTCCACTGTGCCCAAGGCATCCCAAGGGAAACAAAAATCATTAAGACACCACACTGGTCCATAAGAAACTTACGATCTAAAAGAGAAGCTGTCACAAGAATACAAGTAAACTATGGGCAGAAAACTGAAAAATACAAGTGTTGTGTGCTTCACAGAAAGAAGATGGCTCCTGTATTGTGCACAGCAGGTAAATCTTTATGGAGAAAGTTAAGACTTGAAGTAGATCTAAAAAGGTGGAAACAGTTTGTGTTAAGTGGACACTGAGGGGGAGAAATGGGAATTCCATGCTCAGGAAATGGGCTGAGGCAAGGGCATGGCTGCGTGGAGATCTGGGGCAGGAGTGAGGCATAGGTAGTGGTCAGGCTTGGGTACAGTAGAGGAAAAAGGCAGGAGACTCATGGCCTCTGAAAAGGTTGTCTTGGGATCATACATTGTGGGGCATTCTGGAGCAGAGCAGGGCTGTGATGAGTAGCTGTGTCAATCAAGAGAGGAGGACTAAGGATTAACTAGAGCATCATCAGACAAAAACGTGGAGGAAGAAGTTAGCCAAGAGGACTCCTGAGCACAAAGGAAAGGGAGCCAAGTAATTTTGCATCTATGGCCTCAGAGCCAAGAAGAGGGAAGTTACTTTGGATGGGGCTCTGACATTCTGAGCCTCTGTAGCTAAGTGGGTCTTGTTACCATTAGGGAAAGAAGGGAAATCTGAGGTGGAGAAATGTTTGGATGTAAGCAAAGATGTGCATTGTTCTAGGCATTAATTTTGAAGTGCTAGTGATATGTTCAGGTGGGAATGTTCAAGAGGCAGTTGGAAATACAGGGAAGAAGAGGAGTCCTCTCCATTCTTTGGGGGCAAGAAGGAGCTCCATACCTTGGGGGCAAGAAGGAGCTCAGCACCACTTCCTAACTAATTTTCTAAAACCCTGTTTTCCTCTTGTCATCCTATGGCTGAAAACACTGTAGTAGCTCCCTCTTGCCTATGGAAATTCAAATGTTGAGCCTAGTATTCAGCCTCAATTACTTGGGCTCCAATTATCAACACTGCTTTATCTGCCTGGATTTCTCTTTTATTCCTCTCCAATGCATTTTCTTAGAACCAGGCCTGGGCTCACGCTGTCACCGCACAAGACTACCATGCCTCCATTTTTTTTCCAACTTCCCTGCTTTCAATTCCCATTTCTCTCCTCTGTGCCAAGAAAGTATGCCAACATGGAAATTGAAATAAAGCCTCTCTGTTTCACTCTCCTCTGTTATAGCTTGGAACTTATTTTAGCCTTAGACTGGGAATAGTTTGACTTCTCTGTCTTCCATGAAGATCTGGTCTAATGCGTTGGTAACCACCTAAGATGTGATCGCTGCAAAACACCAACTCCACCATCGGCCATGCCACTTTTCTAGGTTCATTCTTTTAGGTCATGAAGACTTTTCTGCTATGCCATCCAATATGGTAGCCATTACAGATCACAGAACGCTTTCCTCTGATGCTCTATGGTACAGTGCTGTTTTTCTGTGTTCCAAAGTTCCCTGTAGAATGCAAAAGCCCTTGTAAGAAGTTAAACCTTATTAACTACCCCTTGAAGGGAATCAGGAAGAACCTGTGAAAAAGAGACCCAAAATAAGAGTGAAAAATGGAGAGGCAGAGAGTAGAGAGGGGCAGCTAGAAAGAAGTGGCAGAAGGGACCTGAAGACTAACCTTACATGCTTTGCAATTGCACCTTCCACTGTCCTGGAGCCCTTTTGCTACAGGAGAAAGTAGCTATTTTGCAAACTTGAAGTGTTCATTTTTGTCTTTCATCCACCACCGTCACCACCAACACCACCACCATCATTGCTCTTGGGAGCAGTGTATCTCCTGACTTTCTTAGGAAGAATGACTTTGATATCTCCCCCGGGATCTGGGTTAAGCCCACAGATCCATCCGTAGGGGAAATTCAGAACCAAGATGGGATAGAAGGGAACAATGGTTCCTGGGCACTCTAGACATCAAGCTGTGACAAGCACTTGGCCCCCACACATGGCCCAGATAGACAGCAGTGAAGCCTCTGTGAGGGACATTTGTCCAAAGATATAGCTCCCATTACAGGTTCCCTAATGTCTGGGATTCAATATGGTTAATGCCTTGTTAACACCAGAAATTAACCAGCCAATAAGCCTTGACTTTGACCATCCTTTGCAGGGGCCAGGCTTAGGTGTGTGAGATAAGGAAAGGCTATGATGGAGATTTAAAGACATACTCTGAATGGCTCTGTTCTCCCCTCTATTTCATTCCTTCTACAATATTCTGCATGGAAGTCATGGGGGAAAAAACAACAACATTGAAAAGATTTTTGTCAGTATTTGGTCCCCTGCTCAGTCCTGTTATGTAAGACAGGGAAGCAAATGGCTCAGAATCATGCAAGTGGGCCCAGATCTCTGTGCAAAATGTGCAAAAGGATCTGAAATGTCTGAAAAGGCAAAAAGAGAAACAGTAGCTTCTGGAAGGGCACCTGCCCAGAGCTTTTCCCCACAGCCTACTTGGTCTAGTTTAAGAGGGCCAACTCAAGCAACTTCTTAGACCAGTGGTTCTCAAAATGTGGGTCCCAGACCAGCAGCATCAGAATCACTTGGGTACTTAGAAGTGCAAATTTTCAGACCCCACCCCAGGCTCCCTGAAGGAGCGACTCAAGAGTTCAACCATCTATGTTGTAAGCAGCCCTTCAGGTCATTCTGATGTGCACTAAGTTTTGGGACCCCTGACTAGACAGTGAAATTAGGACTCCTGCCTTTTCTTTTCTCTCTCTCTCCCCCTTTCTACCTTCACTCATCACCTCCCAAATCCCAGAGACTAGAGCTTCCACAGCACAAATGGCAGTAGCAATGGCAAAACTGGAAAGGTTCTTAGATTTGTCTGAGAATTAAGAAATAATACTGACTGGGGTGCCTGGGTGGCTCAGTTGGTTAAGCGGCTGCCTTCGGCTCAGGTCATGATCCCGGAGTCCCTGGATCGAATCCTGCATCGGGCTCCCTGCTCGGCAGGGAGTCTGCTTCTCCCTCTGACCCTCCCCCTTCTCATGTGCTCTCTCTCATTCTCTCTCTCTCAAATAAATAAATAAAATCTTTAAAAAAAAATTAAAAAAAAAGAAATAATACTGACTGAAAAAGGAGAAACCAGCTGAAAAAGCATTCCTCCCTAGCAGTCAATGGGTTCTAGTGATGTGCTTGTTCACACTACAGGGCAGTGGTGACAAGTACCAGCTCTGGGGCAAGAACCCTGGACTCAGACTTAGCTCTGCTTCCTACCAGTTGTGTGACACCAAGCAAGGCATTTAACTTCTCTCCGTGTATTTCCTCATCCGTGACACAAGGAGAAAAATACATCACCTCATGGGGTCACCATAAGGATTAAACATCTAAATAGATGTAAGATTTTTGAACAGTGCCTGACACAAAAGCACACTGAATTTTAGGACTAAGATCTCAAGACCACTGCCATTTATAATCAGGCAATGTCCTTAACTTTACTTGACTTGACCCACTCAACAAACCTTTGTTCAGAAATGTAAGATTGTGAAATGGCTGGGTTTTAGTGGTAGAAAGGAAGAAAGAAAGAAAGAAAGAAAGAAAGAAAGAAAGAAAGAAAGAAAGAAAGAAAGAAAGAAAGAAAGAAAGAAAGAAAGAAAGAAAGAAGAAAGAAGAAAGAAAGAAGAAAGAAGAAAGAAAGAAGAAAGAAAGAAAAAGAAGAAAGAAAGAAAGAAGAAATAAAGAAAGAAGAAAGAAAGAAGAAGAAAGAAAGAAGAAAGAAAGAAAGAAAGAAAGAAAGAAAGAAAGAAAGAAAGAAAGAAAGAAAGAAAGAAAGAAAGAGAAAGAAAGAAAGAAAGAATGAACCTGGGTGGCTCAGTTGGTTAAGCATCTGCCTTCAGCTCGGGTCATGATCCCAGGGTCCTGAGATTGAGCCCCGTGTCAGGCTCCCTGCTTGGAGGGGAGTTTGCTTCTCCCTCTCCCTTTGCTGCTCCCCCTGCTTGTGCACTCTCTCTCTCTGACAGATAAATAAATAAAATCTAAAAAAAAAAAAATAAAAAAAGAACCAGAGTATTACTGGGTATGTAAGACCCTTCTTAGAAATGAAGGTTCCTCCCTCTGTCCTGTCTCCCCAGGGTTTTCTCCAGAAAGCAGATTCACACCCTCCCCAGAAGGCACAAAAAAGGGGAAACAGAAATCTCAGGGGTGGGAGATCCAAGTGGGCCCTGCCTGCAAAGTCCACTGCAGGGCTGACTGGTTTCTAAAAGTTTGACTCAAGAAACCCAGCAGGGGCAGACTGAAGGAAGAAAGAGGAGGAGGCTGGGGCTGGGGACGACAGCTCTGCGTGGCTGCGCTCCAGGCAGGCTTCAGAAGGGAGCCACTGCTCCTTTGTCTGGACAATGCAGGCTGCAGGGCTGTAATCTGAGTGGGGCCAGGGCAGGCGCTGGGCCACACAATCAAAGGGCTCAGGCTCAGCAAGGCCAGTTCCCTTCAGCGTCAGCTTACTGTGTGACTCCCTGGGGTCCCACCAGAGGAATCAGATGGAAGGGAAAGAGCAAATGGAGACAGATTTTTGGAGACTTTGATTTCTAATCAATGGTTCCGAAAACTACCTGACTGCGACTCTGAATATGCTCCTGACAGCCGAAATTTTCTTAAAAATGCAACGCCCTAATCTCGATGGAACTTTCTTCTCGGGCCTCTTCTTCTTGCTAGCGTTGTCCCTTCGGCCTGGCATGTGGACTTCGGGACACAGTCCCATTTTAGACAAACTTAGCAGCAAACGCTCTAAAGATTCTTCACTCTAAAGATACACATTGGAGAAATATTTCATTTTGTTCTTTCTCGGATCTCCTACCTCTCGGGATAGAGTCTCTTTGAAACCCTTTTGAAAGATATTCTAATTACATGAGAGCAAATAGTTGAACCTGGAATAAAGAGTTTGTGAAAAGGCTACAAACATTAATTCTGCCTTCACAGAAGTTGGGGGCAAACCACGTGCTTACCCTCTGGCTGGCAAACACACCATTAATATTTCATTTGGGATTTTTCTCTATCAGGTTTTCTTTGTGTGGATACCAAACTACACTTCTTAAGCTAAACCACTTCAATAAATAGAAAGGAAGTTATCTCCCCTTTTTCCAATCCCCTACTAAATAGACATTTTTATAGCCTGTCTAATTTCATTCATTGTGTTATGGTTCTGGCAGAGATATCAGTGTCTGGAAAAATAAATTATTTAAAAACCAGTCTGAGACTGAATCAACACACATCAAAACCACCCATAAAATATGTCACTGTATTGCACAGTTTAAACCATTAGCTCAGAATTTTATGTCAAACAACTTAGTTCCCTCCTCGCTTCTATACATTGATGGGTGGCGATCAACTAAACTCAAAACCTCTGTTCTTTTTTTTTTTTTTTTTTTTTATTTATTTGAGAGAGACAGAGATAGTGAGAGAGAGCTCGAGCAGGAAGGAGGGGGGAGAAGCAGGCTTCCCGCGGAGCAGGGAGCCCGATGCGGGGCTCGATCCCAGGACCCCGGGATCATGACCTGAGCCGAAGGCAGAGGCTTAACCATCTGAGCCACCCAGGTGCCCCTCAAAACCTCTGTTCTAAAAATTAATGCCATGAGGCCTCTCGGCCTGTTAGAAGTCTCTAGGACACCACTGATATGGTGTAGTCATTTCCACAAACATGGAAACACTTCAGAAGTGTGTGGCCATACCATCCATACTATTCCCACGCCAAAACTGTCCTCTCATCAAGTCTTTCTTTTCTTTTTTTTTAATATTTTACTTATTTATTTGAGAGAAAGAGAGAGAGAATGAGCAGGGTAAGGGGCAGAAGGAGAAGCGGGATCCCGACTGAGCAGGGAGCCCCACATGGTGCTCGATCCCAGGACCCTGAGATCATGACCTGAGCCAAAGGCAGACGCTTAACCATCTGATCTTACCCAGTAGACCCTTATCTTCTCTCTCTGGAATTGTTCTCCCCACAACTAGCTTTGGGCCTCTCTTTACCCTCCATTCCATCAACCACTTACCAGCCTTAATCCTGTGAAGGGAAATCTGACCATGTCCTTCCCCTGCTCAGAACCGTGCCTTAGCCCTCAAGACAAAGTCTGCGCTTCTAAGCCTGTGGAATGAGGTGCTTCTCCTGGATGCCCTTTGCCTTTTCCGGCTCATCTCTCACCACTTCCTGCCTCTTATTTTAAAAATCAACCGAACTTCTGCCAGCCCGTAACTGGGCCATACTCTCTCTCCTCTGAGTTTTTCTGCATGTTCTACTTCCTACCTAGAAGAATCCTCTCTGTACCTGCCTTCTGCTTCAGTTGACTAAACTTTTTTTTTTGTCTCTTATTTTATTTAAATTCAATTAATTAACATATAGTGTATTATTAGTTTCAGGGGTAGAAGTCAGTGATTTATCAGTTGTATATAACACCCAGTGCTCATTACATCAAGTGCCCTCCTTGGGAGGATGGAGTAACTGGGTGATGGGCATTCAGCAGTTGACTAACTCTTAATCACCTTCAGCCTAAACGCCATGACTCCAGTAGGATATCCTTCAGTTCAAGAACAGGTCCCAGCCCCCAGCCATGGACAACACCCTGCCTCATGCATCTTACCACTTTTCACACTAGATTGTGTGTTTTCCAGCTTACCTACTGCTGTCTCCAGCTGGACCATGAACTCTGTATAAGTTGGGGTCACATTTCTCTTATTTAGTGTTGTATCCCTACCCCAATTTTGGAACTTGTTACACGTCAGAACTAGTCAAGTGCATGGTAGTTCATCGATGGCCTTTTTGTGACTTTTCTGTCTAGTGTTTCCATGTTGCTGCCTTTGCTTGCTGGCTCCAGAACAGTCCGATTTCACCATGCCTCCAGTGTGCTCAAGCAGAGGGAAGTGCCTAACTAGAGTGAGCTTGTATCTCCATTTGCCTAGGACAACAACAGCTTGTATTCAGTAGAACTGTTACTACCGCCCCCTTGCATTTTCAAATGGACCCCAGCTTGGAGGATACATTGTAAGGTGGTCAAATGCAGAGTCCAGGTGCATTCCTCAAACATTCAAACAAGTTTCAAGCTTCCCACAAAGCAGTGATGTGGGGGAAATTGAGTAAATAAATCTTTTGAATTAATTCATTTTCTAGGGCACCACAGTACCTTCTGAGAGGTGGTTTACACTTGTCTTTTGGTAGAATGTGCCGTATCTCATTCTAATTATAAATGCATATTTCAAACTCTCTCAAGTGCCTTGGATCTAAGAACATAGAATAAAACAGAAAAAGAGGTATAGGGTCAGAAGATACTCACCAAATCCTCAGAACTGTCTTAACACACCTGTCCTCTCATTTACCTTTGATGCAGAGCCCAGGAGACATTTGGTTTTATGTTTTCTGTATGTGAGTTTTGTTGTTACTATTGATTTAGAGGATTTTCTCTTTGTTTTAGCTCCCCTGACGCCTCCACCTTTGTCCTAGGAAACCCTTCCCAACCCCATAGGCTGCAATTGAGGAAAAATCTTTTAAAACAATTATCAAGATTGGCTGCCCACTGTGATCAAATTCATTAGATAATAGCTAAACTCTACATTTCACTTGGCGCACAATGTTTTACTCTATTTTCTCTCTCTTTCTTTCTCCAGTATTCACGTGGAAATAATGCCATAGTTGTCTAGGGGTAAATTTGAGGTGCTCTCTGAGGACCTGGCATATTTCGGTAAGCACAGGCAGAGAGATGGGAAAGGAGAGGACAGTAACTCCTTAAAAAAAAAAAATCTTTTTTTTTTTTTTTAACCAATAGCACTATTAGTGATTATCCAAAGGAACACTCATAAGGAAAACTTGGAAAAACCGAAAAAGCGTAAAGAGCGTTCTTTTTAAAAAATACACACATAATACTATACTCTGTGTACTCTAAAATTAGGGTCATAGTGAGTAAACACCTGTGTATGTTAAATTTCACATTAGAGAGAGTAATTTCTGATGGTGTTGAGTATTATTTTAGCAGCGTTTAGCGATCGAGGGTTTGTGTCAGAATTCATTGGAGATGTATGCAAAAACCCCAGCTCTGAGTCTTGCACCTGAATCAGAAACTCAGAAGGAGGGTGGGTGGGCCAAAGAGGTGAGTATTTTCAAAGACTGTCTTGGGTAATTTTGATGTACTACCCATTTTCTCAGTTTAAGAGCTGTTAGAAGCCATGACTAATACTGATACAGTAAGTAGTCCACGAATTATCAATATGGAGAATTTAACCAATTCCCTATTGCTGGACAGTTGGATTGTTGGATTTACTAGGTGCCAGGATTTAAGGATTTTTAAAGCTACAGATACACTGTATCCCAGAGTGTTGTAATAAGTTAAACACTATCTGGGAATGCCCACCTCATTAACTTCTTTAGACTTTTAAGATATGAAAACCTTTGTCAATACAACAGATAAATAATGGTTTTTCTCTATACATTTCAATTTATCTTGCTTTGTTTTCATGAAGGTTGTCTGACTTCCATGTGCTTATTGACCTTGATAGTGCATTGCCTCCCATTCTATTGAGTTTGTCTCCGTTTTTATTAATTTATAAGACCTCTTCATTTGTTGAAGATATTAACAGTCCTTTTTCTTCACATTTTTGTGACATGTATTATTCTTTTTTATCTTTTAATTTTGTCAGCTTGCTTTGATGTGAACAAATATAGGTTCCATGCAATCACATATGACATGACTCTCTTACTATTTCTTCCTTATAAACACTTTCCTCTTCCAAGGGTCAGTTAAATACTCCTTTTATTTTTTTTTCTCGTTTCTTCTATAGATCAATTCTATAATCCATCTGGGATCTATTTTCACGTATCACTTGAAGAAACCTAGCTTGTTTTTTTTCCAAAGGGTTTATCAACTTTTTCCAGAAGCACTTTAGTAAATAATTCATTTTACCCCCTTTAATTTTGTTTTAAAGATTTTATTTATTTATTTGAGAGAGGGAGCATGAGTGGGGGGGTGCAGGGAGAAGCAGGCTCTCCACTGAGCAGGGAGCCCAATGACCCAATGCGGGGCTCAATCCCAGGACCCTGGGATCATGACCTGAGCTGAAGGTAGACCCTTAACCAACTGAGCCACCCAGGCTCCCCTACCCCCTCTAATTTAAAATGCCACAATGACCATAATAAGATGTTTAGCTACAGAAGAGTCTTTTTTTATCATTTTCTCTTCTGTTCCATCGTAACTTCATGCTACATGTAAGTACTAAAAAATATACCTCTTCCCTCATTAGTTTTATTACTCAAAATTTTGAGTAAATCAAAATTAGAGCTGTTACTCAGCTCTAATCACTTTTTCAAGTTTTGAATATATTTTGATTCCATTTTCAGTTAGAATTGCATCCAGTTTATGAGAAATTAAGAGAAATTACATTTTTCAATAACTGGTATTCCTATGAAGGAAAATGTTGTATGTTTTCATTTATTCAATTCATGTTGTATGCCTCTAAGTAGAGTTTTTAGTTTTCCTCACATAGGTACTAAATCACTTTCTTAATTTTATTGACGTATGATTTATATTTTATCTGATATCTCTGAGTTTATTTTATTTAAGAAAATTTTGAACTAGGGAATAGAAAAACAATTTGGTTTTGTATATTTATTTGTAGCTCACCACCTTTCTAAATCATCACTCATCCTTTTCAGTTGACTTACTTATGTTTTATAGGTTTCAAACTATATCACCTATCAATAACATCAATATATTTTCTCCTTCTCAAACTTTATACTTCTTATGACTTGTTTTGTTTTGTTTTGTTTTGTTTTTGAATGACTAGACCTTTTATAAAAATCATGAGTAATAATGGTAATGGGAGGCATACATTTCTAAACTTTAATATCTTCAGTATTTCACCATAAGCATGAAGATTGGCCTAGAGTTTGTGATTGCTATAGTATTTTAAAAATCAGGTGAAGGAGGTCTTCTTTATCGTCCTAAGGAAATCATATATATGATCCTGCACTGCACTGATTTTATACCTTTATTTTGAGTTGCTTTTAGACTTATAGAAAAGTTGAAAAACAGTGTAAAGAATTTCCATATATCCCTCTCCCATACTCCGTCAATGCTCACATGTTACGTAACCACAGTACCAGGAAACTAACATTGGCACAACACCATTAACTAAAGACCTATTCAAATTTCACCAGGTGTTTTTTTTTTTTTAATTGATGTCTTTGTTGTTGCTGTTCCTTGATGTTATTCAGGATCCTACATCACATTAGTCTCAGGCAGTCTGTAAGAGTTTCTCAATCTTTCTTTCTTTTTTTTAAAGATTTTATTTATTTATTTGACAGAGAGAGACACAGTGAGAGCAGGATCACAAGTAGCGGGAGAGGGAGAGGGAGAAGCAGGCTTCCCGCGGAGCAGGGAGCCCGATGTGGGGCTTGATCCCAGGACCCTGGGATCATGACCTGAGCCGAAGGCAAACGCTTAACAACTGAGCCACCCAGGCGCCCCTCTTTGCCTTTCTTGACTGTGAAATCACTGAAGAGTATTTGATCAGTTATTCTGCCAAATATTGCCCCACTTGAGTGTGTCTAGTATCTTCACATGACTGAGATTATGCATGTTTGGTAGGAGTACCACAGGCGTGATGCAGTGACCTTCTCCATGCGTCACATCGCATCCCATTGCAGGGCTCCTGCGGATTAACGTGGTTTCTGCCAGGTTTTCTCTACTGTAAACTAGTTTTCCCTCCAGCTAACAAATAACTCGGCAGGGAGGCACGTGAGGCCGCACATCCTGTTCCCCTCAAACTTTCACCCATTGATTTTACCACCCATCAGTGAATCTTGACTGATAATATTTTTATTAGAAATGGATTTTGAGCTTTCCCAAATGCCCTTTTGAGATTGATCAGGACAATCATATGCTTTGTCAAGTTTAAAATATGTTGCTATTGACATTTGTATTAGAATTGCATTACATTTATAAGAAGCCATCCTATTAATCTGTGGTTTTGATTTGGGTGATAGATTTCTTCATTTTAACTTATTCTTTGAACAAACTCTACTGGTTATTTTTCCTTTAATATACTGTTGGATCTAACTTGTTAGCATTCAATTTAGCACTTTAACTAAAATTATTAGATTGTTCTATGGAATTCTGGTTTTATGCTTTCCTTTTTTCTTTCTTTCTTTCTTTCCTCTCTTTCTTTCTCTTTCCTACCTTCTTTCCTTCCCTCCCTCCTTCCTTCCTTCCTTCCTTCCTTCCTTTCTTACTAAATGCTTCATTGCCAGTGAGCCAAAAGCTAGAAAACTGGGAAAGACGTTGATACTGCAGAGGTGTGTGAGGATTTTCCAAGGGCTGCCCAGCTGTGGAGACTTTTCAATGGAACCCACTGCCACATTCTTTACTTTTCTATGATGTGTTTCCTAAAACTGCTGTACCTTGAATGGGCCTGGGGTAAAGGCCAGACTTCAGCCTAACCTCATGGCCACCCCCCTCCACAGTGTCCATCTCTCACTTTGCATAAGAAAGGCAGAGCTCTCATGGCACCTGGGGAGTCTCTGTCATTAAGCATCTGCCTTGGCTCAGCTCATGATCCCAGGGTCCTGGGATCCAGCCCTGCATCATTGCATCATCACATCATCGGGCTCCCTGCTCAGAGGGAAGCCTGCTTCTCCCTCTCCCACTCCCCCTGCTTGTGTTCCTGCTCTCGCTGCCTCTCTCTCTGTCAAATAAATAAAATCTTAAAAAAAAAAGAAAGGCAGAACTCTCATCAATCTGGAATGTTACTAGTAACATTGCTGTAAGGAATAGAAATCTTTAAAGAGAGTCAAATCTCCCGTCTCTAAAAAAGATTCAGAATTTTGCTGTAGGTGTTGAGAAAACTAACAATGCTGATGACTGAGTAACAAAGTCCTGTGTGGCTTCCAAATATCTTTTTCAACAAAATTGAAGGAGAACATAATGTAATTATTGATGTTAGATCATTAAAAATATAACTGAGAAGGAGTTCAAAGAATTAAGTGACATTTCCACAACCAAACTCTTTCCTTGCCCAATTACTATTTATATGACCCCAGTTTCTCAAAGATTACAACTGTCATAAAAGAAAATCAGGAATAGAAATGATAGCAAACCCTTGTCATATTCCAGGGATAAGTATTAGTCATCCACACATACATGAACTCCTAATGCCACACATCTGCTTAAGAGAGGCAGTCTGCATAACATTTTGCTTTTTATATTTCATAACTATCAAGATATATAATCTTTATCTTTGTGATCATTTGTCTACAGTTATAATTTATAGGAATTTTTTTACAGTTAAAATAACAGTTTTAAAATATAAAATAATGGGCATTTTTTGCAATGATATATGCTAGGTGATGAATAAATGCTCCCAAACATTAAAAAGTAATATAATAAAATATGTGAGGGAAGTGAAACACAAATACACAATTAGAGAGCAAAAGGAATGATGTGGAATTTCAAATTTATTTTAATTTATTTTTATTTGAGAGAGAAGGAGAGACAGAGAGAGAGAGCACTCTTCTTGCAGGGCGAGGGGCAAAGGGAGAGGGAGAGAAGTAGACTCCTCACTGAGGCTGGAGCTGAATGCAGGTATCTATCTCAGGACCCTGAGATCCTGACCTGAGCCAAAACCGACTCAGACATTCAACTGACTGAGCCACACAGGTGCCCCAATGTAATTTCAAATCTTAAAATGAGAGCTATTTTCCTTTATTTTAAGTGATTGCTAATGGTTGTCAGATTGCTATGATAGTTTATTGGATAATTTTATTGGTAATTTTGTTTTAAAATTATGATATTAACAATATTCCAGAAATTACACTCTTTAGTTGATTTAAAACTTGATGAAAATCATCTAATTTGAAATTAGGTTCAACTTTGAAATGTATAAGGATATATAGCAATATATATATATACATTTGTGTGTGTGTGTGTGTATTCTTTTATGGGTACACAACCAAAACTTGATAACCATTGAAACAACCATCTCCACTGTGAAGATTCAAATATATTTGAATGTTCACTAAAAATACCAATCAAAGAGGTTGTTTGCAAAGATTATCTATTTGAATGAAGTAATCTAACTATTCAGATAAAATGATTTATCTCCAGCCCACACAACAGCCTATTTATAATTTGTGTGCATTACGGGGTCTATCAACTCTGATTTCTGTAAAAAGCAATATATGTTTAGGGGCACCTGGGTGTCTCAGTCGGTTAACCATCTGACTCTTGATTTCAGCTCAGCTCATGATCTCAGGGTTGTGAGATCGAGCCCCGTGACAAACTCCGTATTAAGCTCAGAGTCTGCTTATCCCTCTCCCTCTGCTCCTCACCCCCACCCAGAATAGATAAAGTCTTCAAAAAAAAAAAAAGCAATATATGTTTCTCAGTTACAAGACATTGTGTAATGTCTGCTAATCCACAGGAGCTTGAGATGGCTAGTTAGCATTTTATAGTGGAAGGTAGTGTTTATGACTTAAAATACTGATTTGTGTTATGAATTTTATTTTATTTTATTTTTATTTCATTTTTTCAAAGATTTTATTTATTTGAGAGAGAGAGCATGAGCAGGGGGAACTGCAGAGGAAGAGGGAGAAGCAGACTCCCCACTGAGCAGGGAGCCTGATGTGAGCCTCAATCCCAGGATGCTGAGATCAAGACCTGAACTGAAGGGAGCTGCTTAACCAACTGAGCCACCCAGGCGCCCCTGTGTTATGAATTTTAAACCACTAATAAGAAATCTTGGGGGCGCCTGGGTGGTTCAGTCGTTAAGCGTCTGCCTTCGGCTCAGGTCATGATCTCAGGGTCCTGGGATCAAGTCCCACATCGGGCTCCCTGCTACTTGGGAGCCTACTTCTCCCTCTGCCTCTCTCTCTCTCTCTGTCTCTAATGAATAAATAAATAAAAATCTTTAAAAAAAAAAAAAGAAATCTTGGAGCGATTTTTGCCTCAATAGAGAGAAAGGTATTGGCATCTATAAAAATACTTTTGCAAAAACAAAATAATAACATTAAAAATACACAGGAGATTTCTGGCTTGGAATCCAGCATGTAAGGAGCTTAGAAACCATCATTCCATCCTCACAACAAGACAAAAACTGATAAAATGAAAACTAGCCGGTCTACTTAAATCCAACAAAAGATTGAGGTCACAGGACAAACTGCTGCCTGAAATTTGGAGGGCATACAGGTGAACACAGAAGAGGCCTAGGAACCACTGTCCACATCACAAGAGTAGGAAAACTTAAACTGACAAATTGCTAGGGGCTTGGTGTGGACAACCCTTCAGAAAGGGGGCTAATCTTAAGGGGATCCCCACACTATCATGACTTTTACTCTATCGTGAGCTCTACCACGTCCCAACAGTGAAACTCAGAGAAAAATCTCCTCCGGGACATAACTATTTCACTAGACCCTAATCCACTGAGGTTTGACCAGAGACTAACTGACCTAGGGGAAGGGAAATACTCAACTCTATCCCCTTCTAGATCCTGTCTCACCTAAGGGAGATGAAAAACTGAGGTCACAGTACAGAGGCTCAGGTTCAATCAAATTCTGAGTCCAAATCGCAGGACTATAGAATTCTTCCCCTCCCCACACACCTCACCAACACATCAATAGAGCTCCTGGACAATAACAGGGGATTACAAGTGAAAGAACAGTACTTCCCACACCTTACCTAAAAAGTCTCTATGGGAACCCAAAAACAATAGGGGAGAGAAAACAGTGGATAACAATGGAGATTTTTGTCTCTGGCATCTACAGCTACAGCAAATAATAAACACAGTCTAACTTACATCCAGGTAAACATAAAACTTCACACTAAAGGCCTATTTACCTCAGTTCCTGTTACCCAGCACGTCTTGCCCAGCTTTCAACAGAAAGAATGACAAGGCCTACTAAAACAAAATACAATTTGAAGAGACAGAACATGTGTCAGACCCAGACTCAGATACGGCAGACATGTTGGAAATGTCAGACTGGGAATTTAAAACAACTATGATTAATATCCTAAGGACTTCAGTGGAAAAAGTGAACAGTGTGCAAAAATACATGGGCAGAGAGATTTAAACTCTAAGAATGAATGACAAATGCTAGAAATCATAAACACTGTAATAGAAATGAAGACTGCCTTTGATGGACGCATTATAGACTGGACACGGCCAAGAGAAGAATAATCAGTGAGATTAAGGAGAGGTCAACAGAAATTTCCAAACTGGAAAAAAAATGGGAAAGACAGAAGAGACTATCTGGGACCATTATGAAAGTATAATAGACACATACCAGGAATACCGAAAGGAGAAGAAAGGTCAGGGAACTCAAGCAAGATAAATGTCACAAAATCTACCCCTAGATATATCATATTCAAACTGCCAATAATCAAAGATAACACGAAAATCTTGAGAGAAGCCTGAGGGAAAAAATACCTTATCTTTAGAGGAGCAAAGGTAAGAATTACATTGGACTTCTCTTTAGACACCATGCAAGCAAGAAGAGAGTGGACTGAAATGTTTAAAGTGTCCAAAGGGGAAAAAAAAAAAAAACACCAACCTGGAATTCTGTATCGGGTTAAATTATGCTTCAGAAGTAAAGCAGAGAAGCCCAGACAGATTATGGAGTCACATGTGTTAGGAATGTGGGTCTCTCTGCTAGGGACAAGGAGTAGGGAGTTAAGACAGCAAAGGTGATCTGAGGCTGCTACAGCATTTCTGTAAGTCTGTGGTGGCAAATGAGAATGACAAGCCTGTCCCTGAAGGCCGAGGCAAGGGCCTGGCAGTGGAAGCTGAAGCCCTGGGCAGGCGACCAGAGCCCTGCCCCTGAGGTGAAGGAAAGCCTATTGCATTTGACATGCTCAGTGGCAATTCCCTAGGTGTCAAAGCCCCATCTATTACTACAGCTCTAAGAAATCACCTCTCAGTCTACACACGCTGCTCTCCAGGGCAGGACACAACCTTGGAGGCCTCTGAGGACATGGAAGTGTGTCCTGCTGGGACACACTGGGACACACTCCTGCTGGGACACACTCCCATGTCCTCAAAGGCCCAGAAGCTCCATCCCCCATCTCAGCAACTTTGAACTTTTTTTTTTCAGACAGGGGTAAATCACCTTTCTTATTAATCTCCCCAAATCTTGGAGGAGCCTGTTGATGCTGCATTTACATAACTGAAGAGGGCTACTTACCTAACTTTTACCTAAAGATTTTCTTTCAGAGCCTGCACTGAGAAGAAGCCAGAACTTTCTCTGGGTTCAAGAAGGGCTGGGGAGTTGTAAGCTTCCTTTGTAATAAAGAATCAAACTCATTTTTGATGTGTGACTATTTCCCCCCCAGCTTTATTGAAGTATAATTGGTATAAAAACCTGCATATAATTAATGAATACAATTAGGTGAGTTTGTATATATGTACACACTCACGTGACCATCACCACAATCCAGGTAATAAATATATCTATCACCTCCAAAAAAAGGGAAGGATAAATAAAGACTTTCTCAGATAAACAAAAATGAAGGGAATTTGTTGTCAGTAGATCTTCCCTGCAAGAAATGTTAAAAGTTCTTCAGAAAGAAGGAAAATGGTATAGATCAGAGACTTAAACCTACAGAAAAGAAGGGCATTTTACAAGGAATAAATAAATACAAGATGAAAGTTTTAAGTTTCTTCTTTCTTATCCTTTATTTATATATTTGAGAGAGAGTGACAGAGAGAGAGCACGCACAGAGGGAGAGACAGAGGGAGAGGGAGAAACAGGCTCTGCACTGAGCAGGGAGCCTGATGCGGGGCTTGATCCCAGGACCCCAAAATCATGACCTGAGCCGAAGGCAGATGTTTAACCAACTGAGCCACCCAGGCACCCCGAATCTTTAATTTTCTTATTCTTAAGTGATCTAACAGATAACAGTTTGTTTCAAATAATAATAGCAACAATGTATTCAGTGATTATAGCCTAAAAATAAGTAAAATGAATGACAGCAATATTATAAAGCATGGATGGGGGGAATTTGAAATACTTTGTTAGAAGATACTTTAGTACCTATGAAGCCATTATTTACAAGTGGTCTTGGAATAGTTGTAAATGTATATTGTAAATTCTAGGGTAATCACTGAAAGAAAGTTTAAAAAATATAAATGCTATGCAAAAAGAGAAAAGGGGCTCCTGGGTGGTGCAGTCCATTGGGCTTCTGACTCCTGACTTCAGCTCAGGTCATGATCTCATGGTCATGAAATCAAGCCCCACGTTGGGCTCCGTGCTCAGGGCAGAGTCTGCTTGAGATTCTCTCTCCCTCTCCCTCTGTCCCTCCAGCTCATGCCCACAATCTCTTTCTCAAATACATAAATAAATCTTTAAAAAAAGAAAGAGAGGGGTGCCTGGGTGGCTCAGCCATGAAGCGTCTGCCTTCGGCTCAGGTCATGATCCCAGGTCCTGGGATCGAGCCCCGCATCGGGCTCCCTGCTCCACGGGAAGCCTGCCTCTCCCTCTCCCACTCCCCCTGCTTGTGTTCCCTCTCTCACTGTGTCTCTCTCTGTCAAATAAATAAATAAAATCTTTAAAAAAAATAAAAAGTAAAAAATAAAATAAAAAAAGAAAGAGAGAAGAGAAAATGAATCATATAAAAGGCTCGAAAGCAGAGAAGGCAAAATGAGTGGAAGATAAAGAAAAAGAAAAAGAACAGAGCAACAAGCAAAAAACAGTAACAAATATGGTAGATAGGAACACAAATATATCAATAATCATTTCAAGCATCAATGGTCTAAATAGATCAATTAAAAGACAAAGACTGTCAGAGAGGACCAAAAACCAAAATGCAATTATATGTTGTCTATATGAAACCCACTTTAAATATAAAGACATATATAGATTAAAAGTAAAGGTATAAAGAAAGATACACCATGGTAGCACTAATCAAAAGAAAGGTGGAGTAGTCTTTTTTTTTTTTTTTTTTTTAGAGAGAGAGCCCTGTGCATGCCCTAGATGGAGGAGGGGGAAAGGGAGAAAGAGAGAGAGAATCTTAAGCAGGCTCCATGCCTGATTTAGGGTGCGATCTCATGACCCAAAAGCCATGACTTGAGCCGAAATGAAGAGTTATTATGCTTAATCCACAGAGCCTCCCAGGAGCCCCTGGAGTAGACATTTTTATTTCAGACAAAGCACACTTCTGAGCAAGGGAAGTTATCTGGGATAAGGGAGTATTATATAATGAAAAAGGGGTCAATTCTCCAAGAAGACACATCAATTCTTCATATGTATGGCCCTAAGAACAGAGCATCAACACATATTAGACCAAAAGTGACAGATATGAAAAGGAGAAATAGATGAGTGCAAAATTATAGTTGGAGTCTTCGACACCCCTCTGTCAGAAGTGGACAGGTCCAGGGGCGCCTGGGTGGCTCAGTTGGTTAAGCGACTGCCTTCGGCTCAGGTCATGATCCTGGAGTCCCGGGATCGAGTCCCGCATCGGGCTCCCTGCTCAGCGGGGAGTCTGCTTCTCCCTCTGACCCTCCCCCTCTCATGCTCTCTGTCTCCCATTCTCTCTCTCAGATAAATAAATAAAAAATCTTTAAAAAAAAAAAAAAGAAGTGGACAGGTCCAGAAGGCAGGAAATCAGTAAGGACCTGGTTGAGTTCAACAACACCCTCAGTCAACTAGATATAACTGAGGTCATAGACAACTTCATCCAACAACAGCAGACACACATGGCTTCTCAAGCTTGCATAAGTTGTTCACCAAGACAGACCACATGCTGCACCATAAAACACATCTCAACAAATTTAACAAAATAAACATCATACTAACTATGCCCTCAGACCATAACAAAATTAAACTAAAGGTCCATCACAGAATGAGAACTAGGAAATCCCAAAATATTTGGAGATTAAATTATCACAATTTATTGTTGTCTTTCCACAGTAGGTCTTTTCTGGTTATTTCTCTCATCAAACCCAGCATTTTTGTGTCCTTTAAGATTTTATTTTTGTCTTATCCATCAGTATTTGCGATACAGTGCTTAGAACATTCTAGAATGTTATAAGTCCATGGTATATGTTAGGAAAATATCTGATAGCAGGGTGACCAAGATCAGGAGGGCTTTTTTTAAAAAAATAATTTTTTACCAATTCCATGTCAAAAATTACAGCTTTTAGCTTTGAGGAATATTTTCATTTACTGAGGGTTTTGGTTTGATGAGAAAACAGTATTTGCTCTTCAGCCCACTTTAGCTAGCTTACAGGACGCCAGAGTTTCTGCCAACTGGAGGGAATTAAAGCTCCCGGTAAGTCATCCAGGATCTCTGGGTGTCCTCTTCAGTGTGTGCATGAAAGATGACCAAGAGGGTCTAGATGATCCTCAGAGTTGGGAAACCAGTCCTCAAGACTCAAGTTCCACTTACCATTTGGACTGTCTAGAACGGATGTCCATAACTTTTGGTTTTGGGAACATGTCTCTCAAAGTCATACTAAATATTTGGGGCTTGGCAAAATCAAATACCAAACTAATTTTCCTTTGATTTTTGATACATGAGAATTTTGGTAGATATGAAATAATTATAATCTATGTGTTTTTTGATTAATTTAAAATAATTCATTCAAATGCTGTGTGCAAGAGAGACTTTAGGTCCAAGAAGCCTATTTAGCCTTTTGGTCTCTAATAAACTTTTCAAATTATCTTTTTTTTTTTTTTTAATTTTGGTTGTTAGACCAAAAAGTTGGCCAAGGCTAAAATACATGTAACTCAGACTTTAAGGGTTGGACTTGCATAAAACCCAGACACTTAGAAACATTTTCTCTCTTGTCTGAACTGCAGTGCTCAATCCACTTTGTGTTACAATGTCAGATCCTGGTCAGATTGGTGGCTAGGGAGTCTGATCAGTTCCTTCATAAAGACTGGAGGCCGGGTGCAGCTTCTCCACTGAATTTCATTCGTGTGTGGTTTCTGAGCAAAGAGCTAAGACAAAGAACATAACCAAGGGTGGGGACAATTGTTTTTCTCCCTAAAAATTGGTGATAGCAATTCTTCCTTTTGCATCCCAAGCCTCAGTTAGTTAGCAGTGGTTGGCTTTTAATAAAAATCCTGAACTACTTGCATCAGAGAAGTGATTGACAGGGTCCCGGTCAACATTAGTCTAGGGGCTGTCTTTATGGTCCTTTACCATTTAGGCTCCCTCAAGCTTATGCATTTGCCATGCCCCCTCCCCATCTGCAGTCCGTCAAATCTGCTTCAGCATTTGCCTTGGTGTCTGCTCCCTCCCAGCTGTACTCCCTGTATACCCCACTGTGATACTTGCGTTTTCTGGTTGTAGTTTGTTCCTTTGCCTTTCTCTCCTCTGACGTGTAAGGTCCTTGAGGCAGGCATTTACTTTTTTCCCCCTCTTACGTCCTCAAAGGTCTTTCAACATGTTTGGCATACGTATGTAAGTGATCTTTTATAGACAGTAACATGAAAAAAATGAAATGAAGATTTACGCTTTACGCAGTTCATTGTCTTCTTCACAAAAGGTCTCAGGTTTTACCACCCAAATCTCCCAATATATTTCTCCTGAAGCTATACCGAGGAACAATTCACTTAGCCCTGCATAGTATGTAAGCACCTCCTTGCTGCCCAGGTGCTGATGAGGCTGTGCTATAGAATGCAGGTATGACCTAAGTCAAGGACCACACAGTCCTGGCCATATATTCCTGGGAAACTAAGGTGTCTCGAATTCCTAAGATAAAAACATCTCCTGTAACTTCCTCTCATTCTATGATGGTGCAATTATGTTTTATTGTTATTGTGACCTACCATTAGCACTCTCTGGATTTCCCTGGCAACCACCTAGCATTGATACTTTAATGGCAAGAATGAGCTTCACCATCTGAGGAAAAGGGGAACGGTTTTTAGCTAGCCATCAGCTAGGGAATCTGGGCCAGTGGCTTTTTACTTGGCTGGCTCCAAATCGCCTCTTCCTTCCCTGAAACCACGGATCATCCTCTTGCAGCACTGCTCTATTCCATTCGGAGAAGGAAAGAAGAAAGAGTCTGTGAAAGCAGATACAACTCCTCAAATGATGCCTAATCCCATTTCAATCAGCTAGTGAGGCTGGTGGGTCACAAAACAGTGGTGCAGAGAGAGCCAAGTGGGAGGCGTCTGGCTCTTGGACATTGCAACAGGTTATGGATGGACCGTTTCCTCTTGTCTGGGAATTTTAACTAAAGCCTCAAGCTTAGCCTAATGGCTTTTTAAGTACCTCTGCATTCCAAGGGGAGGCACTAGATTAGCTACCCCCACAGGACCTGCTAAAGGGCATCTAAACCATCCTAAATCACCCCATCGTCTATAAAAGAGAACAGTGGGGTTTCAGTAGAGAGGAGGAGAAGCCATTTCTTTGACAAGAATCCAGAAGGATGCAGAGCATTGTGACATTTGCTTTTCGCTGCCTGTATCCCCCACGCTTTCATCCAAATAGTCTCTGGGGGCTGGATGCTTGCTGGGCACTGACGTATGCGGGTCTCCTGCCAAGGTAGAGTGAGAGGTCAGAGAGAGGGGCTCTCTCTTGGGGGCACATGTGCAGATAGAGACCAGACTGGCCCCAGCTTTACAGAAGCTGAGTCAGAGGTAGGCTCCGTTGATCCCAAGAGCAGAGGATAGCAGAGTCTAGTGCCGTGAGGATATATGAAATTTCCCCTGGACAGAGCAGGTGGGGGCTCGAACATGCTCAAGAGGGCTTTCTGTGCAACAAGGGGCATAAAAACAGGGACATCCTGAAGGGGACATGACTTCAGAAGTCACCAGCCACTGAGTATGTGTGGGGCAGGGGAAGGGGCAGCTCAGAGGAACTTACAAAAGATGGTACCACCAACAACACCGTGGCATGCAAAGGTCAAGGGAGGAATACAGAGGCCCCAGTTAAGAATAAAATCCTTTGGGGCGCCTGGGTGGCTCAGTCGTTGGGCGTCTGCCTTCGGCTCAGGTCGTGATCCCAGAGTCCTGGGATCGAGCCCCGCATTGGGCTCCCTGCACCGCGGGGAAGCCTGCTTCTCCCTCTCCTACTCCCCCTGCTTGTGTTCCCTCTCTCACTATGTCTCTCTCTGTCAAATAATAAATAAAATCTTTAAAAAAAAAAAAAAGAATAAAATCCTTTACCCGGTCACTCCAACCACCCACCTTTGTCTCCCATCCTCTATCTTACCAGAGCCAGAGGGTAGTAATGGAAGTTAGGAAAGAGAAATAACAGATTGTCTCCCCTCCCTACTGCGGGTGAAGAGCAGCTCAAATCCATCCTGAATTATGGAGAGGGATGAAGGTTTGAATGGAATGCAAGATTAATTTATAAAAATTCAGTTTGTACTGGATTTCATAAAACCAAAAGTAACTGGAGAGTGTCAATATCTTCGTTCAGTGCTGCCGAATCAATATGGAAGGGACGTGGACAAGACAGATTTGAAGGCAATGCTGGGAAAAAGCCATTTCCAGATTTTATACCACTGTGTTCAGCCTCTTTGATAAGCCAGTGATAGCCACGTCAATGGCTCAAACCTGGACCTTGAGCTTGAGTATGGGTCATCCTCAGAGAGGGGAGGATTAAGGGGAGCCCATGCGGTATCCAGTTTACTGGGCTACCATGTGTGGCATAGCAGAAACTGTGGGTGACCTGTCCATAGCCCCTTGTCACTTACCTCTACCCAACCAAGACTACTCACCTCCATGTCCAAAAGGTGTCTCTTTTTCTACAGAACATAATCCCACTGATATCAGAAGTTCCACAGTACACAAAACTAACGTAGAAGATTCATGGTCAAAAATGTAGGGAGATCTCTGGGCTAAATCGGTGATGGGGATTAAGGAGGGCACTTGTTGTGATGAGCATGGGGTGTTAGATGCAAGTGATGACTCACTAAATTCTACACCTGAAACCAATTTCACCATATATGTCAGTTAACTAGAATTTAAATAAAAACTTGAAATTGAAAAAAAAAAAACCCTCAGGTTTTATTGGATCAGGTTTCTCAGAACTTTTCCATAGCTTACTTAGTATTGAGAATCTGTAAACGAAGGATAAGTATGCAGAGTTTCCCAAACTTATTTGGCCCGAAAACCTTTTCTCCCAGAGAGAATCCAACGTGACCAGAATACGGTATTGCATACTTTGGGAAATTCTGCACTGGGGAATGTGATTAGGGCAGGAAGGTTCTTGCCCAGAAGGCTGTTGGGTTCTCCCTCCCTCCTTTCTGGGGCCTGCCTTTCTTCAATTAACATTATTTTTACCTAGCTGTATTTAGGGTCATTTTAAAGAGGATTAAACCATAAGACTCTAAGTAAAGTCCCCCAAATCACATAGCTGGTTAGTTGCAGAACAAGGAGTAGAACCCCAGCCGTGGGTTTTTTTTCCCCTCCTACCTGGCCACCTGGTTAATGCCTCACAGTTTTCAACACATGGTCCACACCCTTGATTCTGCAAGGAAGTGGAACAAAAGGAAAGACACATAGCTGGAGGAGAGTTTGTAGGTGTGATAGGAGGCCCCCAATTAAATTCCAGTAGGATGTGCTGCCTTAATATCTAGTGAGACCAGGAGGGCTCATCTAGCCCAAGTGCAAGTTCCTGGCCCACTTCTGCTCCAGCAGTTAAGGTCTTCTAGCCAAACCATGTTCCTTATCAAGGGGACCAGGCAGAGTTTCTACTTTCCCCTACGGAGTGGGTTTCGGTTCCCTGCCAATCTCACCCTCCTGATACCACAAAGCCTGCCTCCCGCAGGCCCTGGTTGTTCACTCTGTTCCTGATACAATCCCCATGTGACGCTGTGTGGCGTGCGGTGTCCTCCTCCCATGGGCTGTGGGTATATGTGACTAAGAAGCTGCAGTCCAGCTCATCTGCCCCGTGTCAGATGTCACGTGCCTGGCTCTCCCTGCAGCTGTGGAGGGAGAATCCCTCCCTCACCAACGGGGTAAACAGGAGGTGATTAAAACCGTGGGTTTGGATCACTACATCAAAAACGAATGATGTATTGTATGGTGACTAACATAACACAATAAAATAAAATAAAATAAATTTAAAAAAGCCCACGGGTTTGTACAATGTGCAGCCATTGTTTGAAACTGTGAATAAAAGTCATTCCTCCTGATGTACATAGAATTTGAAAAAGAAAACGTGTCTTGAGAACGTAGACTAAATCCATGCCTGCTTGCCTTCCCACACTGGCTTTAATATATACGCGAGAGAGTACTGGGCAGCTCTCTCCCAACCAGATGATGTTAATGACAAAAGTGATTTAAAATCCCGGTTTTGGAGTCAGACTGAATGGGACTGAAATCTCAGCTCTCTCACTTAGTAGATGTGCAGATTCTGACGGGTTAGATGCTCAGTCTCATTTTTGCCAACTGCACCCTGGGAAAACAGTAACAGCCACATGACAGAGTCATTCAGAAGAATAAGTAATATGCTGGTAATGATAAAGGCTCACTAACTGTTAGCAGGCTGTTGTTGGTACTTCTAGATGAAAAAAAAAGTGTCTTATAGAAAAGTAAATTTCTCTGCAAGAAGTAAACATGAAATCATTTCTTTTAAACCAACATGTGAATGAATTCACTGAAGCATGCCTTTATACTTGTAATACCTAATAAACATGGATTGTTTGACAGGGGAGGGAAGGATGAAGAAGGAACACTGTGTTTATACATGAAAACATAGCACTCCTGGAGATGCAGATAGATACAGATAAAGACATTCCGGTATAGATTCTGAGAGGAGTAGGTTGTTCCAAGCGGGACCTTGATAAACTCTTGTTTTTAGAGCTGTTGGAGGATAATGATTTCACTGGAATCTTCGGGGCAAAGAGGACAGAAGAGTAGGTATTATTTCATTGTGTGAGAGACAGCAAAGATTGTCCTCAGGTTCTTTAGAAACCATGTTAATAAAGAATGGGGGTGTGAATGGGGCGCCTGAGCGGTTCAGTCATTTGAGTGTCCGACTCTTGATTTCGGCTCAGGTCATGATCTCAGAGCTGTGAGATCAAGCCCCACGTTGGGCTCCGTGCTCAGAAGGGAGTCTGTTTAAGAATCTCTCTCCCTCTCCCTCTGCCCCTCACCCCTTCTCTTTTTCTCTCTCTCAAATAAGTAAATAAATCTTTAAAAAAAATGAATGGGGATTGGAATAAGACAAACTGGAGAGAAATCCAGCTCAAGCTACTTCTCAGGAAGTTTCTAGAACCAGAGTACAGGCTCCAGAAGCAGAACGTTGTGAAGGTAAAAAGGGGCAGGCATGGCAGGAACAGCTATATTCATGGTGGATACTTTAGAATGGAAACCACTGGGATATTGGAATGTGTCAGAAGTTGAGGTGAAGACTTCAAAACGGTGAGACATTAAATATAAGGCTGAGAAAGTATATGAACAGAAAAAGTAGCCAAAGTAGGGCAAAGAGTTTTCCTTTTTACCAAGAATCACCATTTGATGAAAATGAACAGAATCTATTTTCTCAAGCAAAACAGCAATATTATCACTTCTGAGAGAGACAGCAGAAAAGTGAAATTGGAATGACATGAGGGAATACTATTAACTAAAACTACTGTGATATAATGAAAAGAATTAATGAAATTCTTTCCATCTGACAGAGCTCAGACTTGTTCATCTCGAAGTTCTCTTCTCTAATATATGGGACACTGGCATTGGTCACGCTGCTCTCCATTAAATGGCTCATATTATCAGATAAACAGAACTGAAGTTAAGATTGTCATGGGAAAGTTCTCTCTGTCTGAAATACAAAGAACCATGTGGAAAAGCCATTCAAATCACAACTAGTCACCTGTGGGAAGACCAGACACTGAACTATTGATCTGCTGGGTTCTGATGGGTTCAGCCTTCTTGACGAAGCCACGGCAAGTTCATTGCCGATCCCACTCACCAGCTGTGTTTCCTACAGTGTATTCAGAATAAGACAGTGGGCTCCAGAATGTTCTTAGATCACTGGTATACCAATTACAATAAATGTTAAAAGGTTTTGCAATTCCTTCTGTTTCATCATTGTATCAGCTTTTAGGTATTCATTTGTGTGGTTTTTTTTTAATTATGACACCCATAAAAAGAAATGATTTCTCTTAGCAAGTGGCAATAAATCTAAAGAAGTGAAAAAATAGTTTTGTAATGTTTTTCTAAAAATTTTTGTCATTCCTTTTACAGAGATTCATACCAGCTTTTATCTTATTATTTAGTACTTATCTTGTACAACACCACAGAGCCCAAACACATTACAAATTGTAAGATTTTGGGAGTTCCCAAAAGACTTCAAAATCTGGTATGTTAAATACAATTTGATCATTGAATTATACTACTTCTTGAAAATTATATGCTGTGAATTTCAAATCATGACATGAACCTTTCAACTCCAGGCCTGGGTAACGATGTATTTTGTTAATAATTCACAAAATGGTGACTTGGAGTCTTGGAGAAATTTATTTATCTTTCAGAACACAAAACACAATCTGGACAGTAACTTGGCTATGACTGTTCCTAATCTGAAAAAAAATTTTATATTTATAATACATTATCTCCTCCCTCACCTCCTTTATCATGTCAAAGATCCAGAGGGCCCAAGAGGTCATGTATTTGATCATTCCCTCACTCAACAGACATCTATCAAACACCTACTGAGTGCCAGGCACTGGGACAGGCGTTACTAATACTCCTCTTGCCCTGAAGAATGATATGCTCATTGACTTGAGGTGGTCACCACTTAGTCAGGAAAGGTGATTCAGTGTGCTGGGCTCACTGTTATGAACCCAAGAGAAGGTGTGGTTAACTCTTTGTAGAAGAACCTAGGAAGATGACACAGAGGGGATGGTATTTAAATTGAGGGAGGAGAAAATTCACCAGTCAGAAAACAAGGGGAAAAGCACTAATTCCAAGCGGAGAAATCTGCATGTGTGATGCCTGGAAGTTTGAAGAGCCAAGCATTTAGGAGTGGATAAACTACAGGGTGCTTGTCAAGGGAGGGGAGGAAGGTCATAGGGTAGTACTAGAAAAGAAGGCAGGGATTACAATTCTGGCAGCTGTGAATAGGAATGTCCTTAGCTACCTAAATACCACAAGAAGAGCAGAGTAGGGGAGAGCCAAAAGGGCAAAGTGAGGTTTATTGGATTTGTTACACTGACTTTCAGATGATAAACACTTGTGTCCAGTAGATATGCACAATGAAGAAGAGAATCCAGGAACAGAAGGAATTATGGATGCAGAATCAGAGGTTGATGGTGTATACAGAGCAGTCAAAGCTGACACAGTAAACAAGGTCACCCATAAGTAATAGATGATACTTGAAGAAGATAGAGCCAAGGATGAAACTCTAGTGAATTCCAAAATTTAGACCATCTGGTTTACAATCATGAATGAGACATTTTGAACAAATAAAGTTCAGTGGTCTAAACCATTGTTTAGGCACCATGATTTAGGTAATCACCAATATATGACACTATTATCAATAAAATTGCTATCACTGATATTAGTGAAATATGATCCCAATAGGTTCATCAAAGATAACTTAATTATCTTCTTTTTATATAACAGCTGTGTTCCTAACATCTGTCAGATTTCCAGATCATTTGTTAATGGACATAGATATCCAGATATACAGACCTAGGTATATGGAGTTAACTCAGATATAGGTGTACATGTAGATACATGTAGATCCAGACTTAATTAAATTGTTAAAGATCTCACATGTTCTCTGTATCACCAGGAGTCGTCTCTTCTCAGGCCTTCATGTCCACCTCTCCACCTTGTGTTTTCAACCAGGTCACTTCCAGCTCATATTTGCCTCAACATTTCTGGCTTCGTTTACCCAGTGAGAGTGACTCATGCTATGGAAGGGATCTGTCAATTGCAATCGTGTGTCGGCACTGTAGCCATGTCATTCTGCCGTGGGGTGCTGACATTGACCCGCAAAAGAATTCCTCAGCGTATCTGCAAATTGAGCACCGGAAGCCTTCAATGCACCATTCTTTGGTTAGACTCACGCAACGTTAAAGTTAACGCAGGTCTCCACAGTCAGTTGCCCTGCAATTTCCATTAACTGTGCCATTTTGGATGATTTTATTGCCATGACCCTGAACTGAAAATGGAACAGATTTTATTTCACTCCTCTCCTCTCTTCTCCCCGCAGTGTGGTACGAGTCCATGGGCTTACGTCCCCACGCACATGGCCTAGGCAGATGTATATATGAGCCGTCACATAAAATCCCTGCATATTTACACAGTGTATTTGGATAACATACACACATAATAAAGCTTTCCATAGATACTTTTTCATTCTGTGTTCTCACTTCTAAGTGAGATGAAAATCAATGTGAGAGATCACTAGAATGTTTCACCCAGATGACATTATTGTCATACGTACCATACCATAATTCATACATTAATATGTAAAAATGACATTTTTTAATAAAATGTGTCACTTTAATTTAGAGCTGAAGGAGAAGACATAGGAAAATATTTTCCAATTCATTAGGCCACAGGCCCAAAGAAATAAATCCTTCTGATGAATCCTGTCATCACAGTGTAATTCCAACACTTCAATATTCTGAAATTAACCAGACCCATGCCACCCTCTACTTCACTATTTCAACCTAAAATGCTTCCAGAAAGTTCCCCAAGCGCTAGCTGTGAAATTACATTGTGCACTAATGGGAGTCGCTAGGCAGGGGGTAAAAGAGGGTGTTTCACAGTGTGTAACTGATTTTAGATAAGTGGTGAGCTCATGCAAAAGGAAGATGACTTGTTTCCTTTTCACATTTTACATAGCAAAGCAGCCAAGGTAATTTTACAAGCCAGGATCCAGCTGTCATTGCTGCAGTTGAGGACATACACAAGGAGGAACCCGCCGCTGTGGCCCCCAAGTGTCCTCTCGTGGCATTTATTTATTGTCTTTGGACGGGTTCTCTCCTTCATGGTGCCATCTGGCAGAGGTTTTTTTTTTTTTTTTTTTTAAAGATTTTATTTATTTATTTGACAGAGACAGAGATAGCGGGGGCAGGAACACAAGCAGCAGGAGGGGGAGAGGGAGAAGCAGGCCTCCCCCCGAGGAGGGAGCCCGATGTGGGACTCGATCCCAGGACCCTGGGATTATGACCTGAGCCGAAGGCAGACGCTCAACGACTGAGCCACCCAGGCGCCCCTGGCAGAGGTTTTTAAGGAAGCTGTTCATCCAGTCTCCATCGAGAGAAAAACAATAGCAACAACAATAAATTGGTCAATTGGCTGCCATTATTCTATTTTGATTCCTCAGCACTTCAAATGACACCCATTTCTGGCCAACAAAACACCCTCAGAGACGCTGGGGATTTTTCTTACTCGCACTGGTCTTTTAGAACCTGCCTGTTAACTATCTTCAAAAGACAGAGTCAGTGCTTTAAAACCAAAGGGCCCCCAGTCCTGCCATGGGGTAGAATATGTTCACTTGACTGTCAACATGTTCTTCCAAACCTCTTACGAATGTGTGATCTGGTGAAAAACTTAATTCATTTGTAAAGCTCTGGTTTCTAGAGAAAATCCAAGTCAGCACATACACATTTACATTTCCTAAGCACTTCTCCTTGCCAACAGTATTCACAGAGCACCTACTAAGGCTAATGACAGGGGGGACATCTGTGAACAAAGCCAATACACTTGTCCTCAGATTCGGTGATGAAGTAATTGGAGAAACCCTCTGTTAAAAACACCCAGAAATATTTCTTCCCTGTGGAGACTTATCAGATCTGTTAATATGCTATTGAGTACTACGTATCTAAGAAGGGAAGAAAAATCTATAGCTTTTCCCACATTTATTTTATTAAGGGCCTTTTTTTTTTTTTTCTAATGGGGACCATCCATTGGGTCTAGTTTTTTGGAACATACTGCTCCTTGTTGATCATGGATTTCACTCCTGTATATTGCTAGGTCTTTACCATGTTCATTTATTGATTATTCTACATTTAAGTCCATCAACCAGGAGGTTAGGATGTGGTCTAGGACTGTTATTCAGGAGACCTCATTTGCTATGGGCACTGCCTGAATTTTAAGCAGCATTGTTAACCAAATTTGTCATGTACATTTTCAATACTTCAGTACTTAAATATAAAAATAGCAAGTAAGATGATATTGAGGGCCATCTTCATACCTGTGTCAGGCACTGTGCTGAGTCCTTTTTGTGAATGACCCGATTCAAATCTTAAAACACTCACATGAGGCAGCAACTATTCTTACCTTCATTTTTGAGATAAGAACGTACAACACAGATAAGTAGCTTACCCAAGGCCACGAAGCCATTGTAAAGTGCATCTGAAATTTGCCCACAGCTAGACTGCCTCCAGGCCTGAGCTCCAGCTCGCCCTGCGAGGAAAAGTCACCTTTCAAATCATTGTATTTGCTGCTGACTTGGTATCATTGTAGATTACTAACCACCCATTTAGTCAAATTGTTCCCATTTGCTCAATAAACAACAGTTGTCTTTTAGGAAGAGCCTGTGTTACCGTTTGTTTTTCTAGTATTATTGAGTATGTAAAGTGAAATTCTTGTGACTTTTCTAACCACTGCTTTGCATACTTTTGTGTTTATCGAATATGTATTTCACATTGATCACACCGTCCTGGACTTTCTCTATTTTATCCAAGAGAATAGAGAGCAAGACATAGAAGATGCTGGTAGCAGAGAAGGGAGAGAGCAGAGCAGATAGGTAAAATTGTGTTCCTGTTTTAAAAAAGAAGAAACAAGGGAACAGGTAGATCTATGAATGACTGAGACAAGGTTGGAGAAGGAGGATTCATGGGGGGCAAGAAGGGTAGAAAAGGAAATGCTTCCCAAATTCACAGATAAAAAATGTGCTGACTGTGAAAAAAAAAAAAACCACTGTGGTGATTTCATACTTAATGGATGAAATTTGGCTGATAGAATGGATGTGTGCATATATATAATCATCGGGAATTTCACATAAATTGATAAATATAGGGGGACAATTAAAAATTAACAGGGAATAGTAACTACCTTAAAGTATTAGAGCAAGTGATAAGTTTCAATAAGTTTTTATCATGTGATTTTTCAGTCAGCATTATTCAAATATGAAAGGATGTGGAGATATTCTGTGTCTCAGAACATCAGTCCCATCAGTACTTACTCTTTGCTTCTTCCCTCCTGCATCAAATGGCTACTGAACATCTACTCGCTGTTGACTCAATACATGTTTATTGAAGCCTCACTCTGTGCCAGGTGAACCGCTAAGTGCAATGACTTATACAGAGGTGCATACGTTAGGGAGAGCAACAGAAGAGGTATGCAGGGTACTGGCTAGGAAATAGTAGGAACTATCTCACCATGCAGCATAGAGAAAAATTATCACAGGGTTTGAAGGTTTATTTGAATGTGGAAGAAAACAGGTTTGTTTGACCATGAGTGCAACCTTATGAATGTAGTTTCAGATGAAGGTTGATATGGCAATGAGTACCAGACAGACTGGAAGTGAGCTCTGCAAGGCTTCCGGAATCATCTACACTAAGATGAGGTTAGGGCTCAGACGATGAGAAAGAGAATAAAGAAAAGGGAGAAATTCAAGACTTGTTCCGTTTCTGAAAATCCAACAACCAAATACGCTGAGAACAAAAATAGGACTTGGAGAATTAAGTCCTGAGACGGAAGAGGAGAGAATTCATCAAAGAGCTGTCTGAGCACCGAGCCTAAAGGAACAGGACCTGATGGTCCAGCAACCGAGACACTTGGGAGAGTCACTTGGAGACTGGGTCCTGAGTTCTGTCTTAATCATGTTAGTGTAAGGAAACAGTGACACAAAAAGCAAACAAGCGCATCAGGCAAGAGCAGATGCATGTGCATCGCCCCGATGGGGAGACAAGGATGAAAAACCCTCAACCTTACACCAGCAGACAGATGGGTTTGGGCTGAGAGAGAGGTGAATCGAACCAAAGGGTTTTTCACCTTAATCTGAAAACGGTGTCCTTGAATCCAAACTCCCACACTTCTTGTCCGCTTTGCTTTTTTGGCTGATATGAACAGGTAGTTCTCTGTTTATTTTGCTTTAAGATTCTCTCCCCACCCACCCGTCTCCTATCCACTTCCTTACTTTTCCTTCAGCTGCCATCATAGCGGACCTCAGCCAGTGACTGGGTGCTCACTGCTGTTTGCTCTGGCACCTTCTACAACGCCAGGGAATTAGGCCATAGACATGTGCTCCTGATATCTCTGTGCTCTCCTCCCCTTCCCAGCCTCCCCTGTGGTTATGTGGGGGCCATGAAACTAGTTCTGGCAGGTGTGCCATGAGGAGCAAGAAGTGTCTAGGAGCGCCATTCTATTGTGTTGAGCTCAGTTGGTTAAGTGTCTGCCTTCAGCTCAGGTCATGATCCCAGGGTCCTGGGATCTAGCCCCTGCTGGACAGGGAGCTTGCTTCTCCTTTTCTCTCCACCTCTCCCCCCATTGGTGCTAGCTCTCTCTCTCACTCGCTTTTCCTCTCTCTCTAATAAATAAATAAAATCTTTTAAAAAAAGAAGAAGAAGCAAGAAGCCCAAGGCACTGTGTCTACTCCAAGCTTCTGTTTCCCTCCTATGACAACCTCAGGGGCCAGTATTCCAGATGGTGTCACTGCAAGATGGAGGCAAACACACATGACCCACACTGCACTTTGTGTAAGCAAGGAATAAACCACGGTTGGGCTAGGCCCCTGAAATTTGGGGAGTGATCTGTGGTGGCCACTAGTATTTTTTATGGCAAGTCACATCCCAACTGAGATGCACAGCCTGTTTCTGAGAGAGAAGGTAAAAAAGGGCTCAAGAGCAGAGTGAAGTTTCCATTGGGGGGCGCCGCTTGTCCTGCCTCTATTTAAATTTACCCCCTCAAAATTTTATCTTGTTTGTCCCCCAACCCTCAAGTCTTGAAGATGTGAGATACTTTATTAATAAGGTATTTTCTCAAGTAATGTTCTGTTTGGAACACGGTGTGGGGTAATTTACATAGGAAGTGCAGACCCCCCTCCTGGCTCAAGCACTTATCCCTCACTGGGCAGTAAGAAACCACCTGCTATTTATTATTACATATTCTGCTGTGCTCAGATGGTGTGCAAAGAACACGTGATAACCCTGAAGACATTTTACCTGTGAACATTATTTTGAGGCCCTCACATCAAACCGAAATGGATGTACACACTCCCATTTAACCATAATTGTGTTTTTCCATTCCATTGTGAACACTGGACCCTGCTCAGATAAAATTCAATACTTAATTATGTGGTGGACTTCTTTTGTTTTACACACTACTTTTATTTTTTTTTTGGTGGGGGGTTATTGATGGAGACTTTCTGTGTGTATGTGTGTTCTCCATAGAAACAGTTCTTTTTTAAGGGGAGTAAATATTGAGGATAAAGGAATCATTTGGAGACTTGAAGCCAGAAATGTCTGCTTAGAGTTAATCATATTTTCCTTCCCAACCCCCATAAATAGCTGAGGTTGCATAAGTGATGTGCAGTGTGATTAGAGTTTGCAGAGCCCAAGGCATAAGATATTTACAAAGTTTTGGCATGAAGCGCACTCTATGCTAACACTCTATACTTTTTCCCACACGAATCTGGGGAAAAGGGCATCTGGTTCCTTGTCTTGTCTGTGGTTGGGCTTCACTAGTCTGTGGGATTCCTACTCTGTTACAAGCCAAAGTCCGAAGATAGGACACACAAACAGCTCATTTCTTTCCATATTTAAGATCGATCATAACACCAGGTCTGTACAATCACACCTTTACAGTGGTTGAGTTGGTTTTTCAATTCTCAGCATAATCCAGTAAAATCATCCTTGTGGTTTAGATGGTTGAAGAACATACTTTGAGAAGGCAACTGAAAGCAAGGATCACTCAAAAGACGGTTGGTTTAGCCTCCAAAGGTAAATATGTAAGAAGCTCCTGATTTTGGCACCTACTGAGCTTAACAAGCTCTGGTAGTTGGGGACAGGGCAAGCTGCTGGAAACATCATAGACTTCCTGCAGCATGCAAGTGTTCTGAAGCACAAATTTTAGTTTAAAATGAAGTGTTTTGTTGTCAGAAATGTCCAGAATGATCAAAGTGGGCAAGATTCAAATCTAATGCAGTGGCAACATAGTTTTTGTTTAGAGAAAAGATGAGTAAGAGCTTCTTGAAAAAGCTGACTCAAGGAGTAAAAAGGGTTTTGCTTCTAGTTTCCATCAGTAAAATAATTGATCTCAAATGTACATACTACTTGCCCTCCAGAGGTTTGCTTTTCTATAGAGCAGCAATCTGGCCCACTTTGCTTCACCATCTTTTCAGCTGTCTTACATAGCTCTCCAAATCCATATGTCTACTAAGGGCCCCCCTTAGCTCCTGAGCTAATGTTTGTGGGGACTAAAGGGATTTGGCTCAGGATAAAATCGCACAGATAATGGTGGGTCAGCAGAGGGAGGGATGGAAAGAGAGAAACCAATGTTGTGGGCCTCAGTGTGTGCCAAGCAAAATACAAAGTGCTATATAAATCTTAGCTCCTTACTCCTCAAAAGAAAAGTCCCTTAAGAAGGGATGATTATGGTTGTTCCCCTTTTACTGATGAAGATCTAAGACTTTTGGGTGTTAATTAACTTTGTCATTAAGTAGAGGTGATAGGATGAGAACCAGACCCATTAGGCCCCAGGCTTTTTCTCTTCCCATAGCCTTGCTTCCCTGAGCACACATGTCTAACCACAGCTTTTGCACACTTGCATGCCAGTTCCCCACACCTTCCTTCTCTCCAGCACGCGCACACACACGCGTGCACGCGCACACGCATGCACACACAATTTCTGAAAGATTCAGAGACTCAGAATCCAGGCAAAGGGAAATCTCTGGTGCCTGGGTATCTTCTGCATAACTGTGTGTTTCCATGATTTCTTATTCATTTGAGATGTGGCTTAACTCCAGTATCCTCCAAGTCCTGGATCCTGCCAGAAACCTAAGCTGTAACGAGGGCCCTGCTCCCCAGCTATGGCTCCGGCCCCTCTCCTTTACCCGAAATCATCCTTCCACCTCAACCACTAGCAAGAGCCATGTCTGCTGGAAGGACTTTCCAACAACATCTGCTGCCCTTACCTGCCTTTGAAACTGTGTCCTAACCTGAGATTTCCCCCTTCCTTATCTTCCCATGTCCTATCTGTCAAACTGGGCTCCCAGATATTAATAATGACCAGAGTCTTTCATGAGATTAAAGGTGAGCCCAGAAAGATCACAAAGTCGAGCAGAGCACCTGACTGAATTGGATGTGACCCCAAGCTGACACCATGTGGAGCAGAAGGACTCAGCAGAGGCCTACCAACCTTGGTAATAACACTCAGTGCTAAATCATTGTTGTTTTTAGCTGCTAAATGTTGGGGTTGTTTGTACACTGAAATATACAACTGGGACAAGTGCATACCATGCACCTTGCATCCTGCTAGGACTCAATATATATTTATTTCCATAAATACTGGCAAAGACGTTGACTCCCATTGCTGATTATAAGGGTTCAAGAATAAACACTGTTGGGGAAGTTCTCTCCAATTGTCTAATTAACATTCCCCGCCCCCATCCTTGGAGCAGTTTCAGGGTAGCAGCTGACCTAGATTACGAAGGGTCAGGGCCGACCACGTGCTTCTTTTTTGGAAGCGTCTTCTGGGGATGGGGAGAGGTAACTTTCAATCCAGCTCCAGACAGAACGCTTCCCATTCTGGAGTGGGTTCAAGAGAAAAGCTGCTTCTGTGTTTTTTCCCTAATGACCTAACACTACGTTCTGTCTGAAGTGACATCATGCACAAGCCAGGTACTTCCCATAACCCGTTGTTTGCCTTCAAATATTTATAAAAACTCCACAATAGCCTGGCAGGACTTGGGCTTGGCAATGACTCTAGCTGGTGGTTAATATTCCTCATTCTAAACCACCCAGTTTAGTCTATAGATTTCAGTGAAAAGGACAAATAATTTCCCTGGGAGATTGTTAAAGAGGCAAGGCTTCCAATGACACAACCACATTCATTTTCAGAAAGAACAACCAAGAGTCATGTGTTAAAGTGAGTGTCTTTTTGTTCATGGAAGGTCTTCATTAAAGGTATATTTACTCTACTCTCTTTTGAACCAGCAAAAGCCCTTCTCTGGGTGCATTAGGGAGGCCTTTGGATTGCTCTCTCGCACCCCCAGGAAGCATTGAGATAAATTGCTAAGTCACTCTTCAGTGTATGATTTCTTGATGGCCTAGAGATCATTTGAGTCCCTACAGGTAGACAGCTGTTAACTATCCCTGAGCTTCTCTGGCTCCTGGAAATAAACCGAAGATGAAGGTGTTTGCAGCTGCAGTTGACAGAGCTGCCATCTGCTTAGCTCCCTGGAAGCTCCGAGCCAAGGACTTTGTGTCTAACTGCTTCACAGCAGAGTGGGCAGTTTTCTGTAGGGAGCTGGCTTGAAGGTCACCTCTTCCCCTCTCCAGAAGGCATTTCCAGAAAGAAAGCACAGAGCAGCCCTGACCCTTTGTCATCTATCTCAGCCACTGTTCTGAAACTGCTCCAAGGACAGAGGGGAATTAGGGAACTCAAGAGAGCTTCTCTTTGGCATGGTGGCAGCGTGACCCCTCACCCCTACAGGAAGCCCTCTCTCCCTTGCTGTGTACCCAGTGTGTGTCTTTCCCTTTGGGCAACCACCTCTCTCAGTTACACTTCCTTCTCCAATTCTCAAACAGAGGACACACGATAATAATAGGACACACAGGACACCGGACCATCTTACACTCTGCTTTTCCCCCTGAATTCTCATTGTTTGTGGTATGATTTTCACCGAGCGCATTCCATCTGCAGCCCAAGCAAACACAACCGTACTTTATCTCCATCTTCCAACTTCCAACTGGATGTCTCCTGCAAGACCACCTGCCTTTCCCAAATCAACATTCCTAAAGTCAGATCACTCGTATTTCTACCCAAATGATGGCTGACTCTCAATTTCCCTACCCGCTGATTCGAGTCTTTGAGTTTTGCCCTTGGACAGCCTCTAGGCTATTGACCCATCACTTCCCAAGCCCATTATTACAACAGAGACTAAAAACTCCATCATCTCAAATCTGAACATTTGCAATTGTTTTCTAGTTCTTCTTCCTGTCTTTATCGTTTTTGACCTTCTAAGGCACCCTATAAACTGTTCCTGGAGGTATCGTTCTAATGCAATTATTCCCGCTTTAAACCTCTGTTCAGAAATCTCGAATTGTTCCTCACATTCAATATAAATGATTCCACATTGGAATTTTTTTTTTTAAAGATTTTATTTATTTGAGAGAGAGAGTGAGAGAGAGAAAGAGCACAAGAGTGGGGAGCGGGAGAGGGAGAAGCAGACTCCCTGCTGAGCAGGTAGCCCGATGCAGGACTCAATCCCGGGACTCCAGGATCATGACCTGAGCCGAAGGCAGTCGCTTAACCAACTGAGCCACCCAGGCGCCCTCCGCATTGGAATTTAAGGTCTTCTACAACATGGCCCCTACATACCTGTCTGGCCTCACCTCCAGCCCATGTCTAGTATTTATATAGATAGCAGCCTGAGCCATTGTGTTGAGCAACCTGAGGGCACTACTGATAATGAACCTCGGTGTGAATAGTACTCTGTGGTGTGATGTAATGCGGAGAATCTGGTGGGAAAATGTCACATACACTTCTAGCTCCAGGCCTTTGTCTACTCTGGACCTCTCCTTCCTTTTACTTCTTTTCTGTCTTCATTTTCCCTTTATTTTGTCAAACTCCAACCCAGTGTTCTTTCTCTGGGAAGGCTTCTCCCATGGGCCCCAGGCTTTAGCCCAGAGACGGGTAGTAATTGATTGCTGAATTCATTCTTTGACACCTACCCTCCACCAGGCACTTGTTTCAATGTGGTCATTCTCCATGTGTGTGATCTCCTGCTGGGACCAGAAGAAAGGCTCCTAGATACCAGGAACTGCTCTGAAGTGATGTGTAACTTCATTGTTCATTGAGGATGATGCTTATGATGACAGTTTCTCATGTTTTTCTCAGACTAAGATCAGAGCTCTAAATATAAATTTTTTTACAATGTCTGAGCAGAAAGATTTGAAGAAAGAGAATGCATAACTTGTTCCTCACAACCAATGAAAATGCACATGGTAATATCAGCAAGCCAGTTTAGGGCTGTGGGAAATGTCCCTATGTCATACTGCGCTATGGCCCAGCTCTCTGTTGAAGTTCCCTCCTCCCCTGGCACTGCCTCTACACTCTCCTGCCTCTCTCTCCATTCCTCTCCCTTCATCTCCTTGTTTGGATAATCTTCCTTGTCTTGCATCTTACCCCCAGACCTTTCCTTTAGCCCTCCTCTTTTCTCTCTCCCCTTGCCCAAGGAGGGCGGTTCACAAGCCTGTATCCAGTAGATACACATTTCTTAAGGGCCAGACACACATCCTCTCCTATCAGCTAGAAACTTCTTCCTGCATGTTCTTTAGACACTTCCATCTCAACACCTTCCACTCTCTCCCCTTCCTCTGCCTCTGTCTTGGTTAATGGCAGGACCATCCTCTTTAGCTAAAAGCTCAGGTCATCATTTTCTTCTCCCTATGTCTCACTCCCAACACCAGTCTTGGTCCCCTGTAGGTTTTATCCCTTAAATATTTTCTCTCCTTTCAAATATTGCTGTTGTGTCTTGGTTCCAGTCCTTTGTTTTGTTTTGTTTTGTTTTTTGGTTTTTGTGGGTTTTTTTTGGTATGATGCAAAATTCATCATGTCACTTCCATTCGAAATCTATCAATGGCTCCCCACTATTCATGGAATAAAATTTATAGTCCTGCAAAATCTGGCTTCCATCTACTTTTTCAACTCTACCTCCATATCTACAAACCCTTAGCTAGAACCACACCAGACAAAATATTCCCTGAACATTCTGTTCATCTCTCACTTTTATGTCTTAGTGCATATGGTACCTTCTTTCTGGAATATATGCAAAATGTAATTTAAATGTGCTTTGACTTTGCTCTGAATTGTTATGTTAATGCAAACATTGAATGCGGATCTATACAGAAAAAAAAATACGTGTATGTGTGTAAACAAACCCAATTCTTATAGTTTCCCTTATCTTAGGAAAACAGACCTAGGGCTTAGTTTACTTCTTTACTCCTTAAATTAAGAATGTAACCACACTTGGCTACAATTCCTACTCTATGTATACTCAAATCCCTCAAAAAGCCAGTGGTGAATGATGCTGTTTCTTTGAAGACAGGTTCCAGATCCCTAATGAGACTATTAGAGGAAAATTTGGAGACACTTAACAGCTGATGAATTTCATATAAGAATTGGAGCATTTCCCTTCTGATCCAATCCATGACCACACCAGTCAGCTTTCTCTGCCATGAATTACCCCTGGGAGCAGGTTTATATCTGGATATAGAGGAAGATGAGATCTTTGCTGCTGACAGCCTAAGCCGCTAGGAGCTATGATTATTCAAACACAGAATAAGGAAAGTTCCCTTGGGAAGCCAGGCTGCTTTAGCAATAGACCAAGGCATTAGTGAGAAGGCAGTGTAGCCTGGTGGAAGCAGCCAGGGGTCTGAAGGCAGACACATCCAAGGTCACATCCGCTAAGAAGTCCTGTGACCTCTGGAGTTTACTTAACCCCGCTAAACTGAAGGTTCTTCATCTACCTCTTTTTCAGGAATAGGGTGGTGATTACATAAAAAAGAATGTGTAGCAAGTTTGTTTCTGAGATTTTCATTTGTATTTTCCCTGTGCATCTCCTCCCACACACATACACACTGACACACAATCCAATCTTTGGGTTTCCTTAAGTCAAGGACTTTTCATTGCCAAGAGAAGAACTCTTTGTCTCAGTAGAAACACTCCTATTCTTCATTGCTGAAGTTCACAGAGGAGATGCCAGTACAGGAGAGTAGAGGGGCACGGAAGGCAGAGAACGCTGGAGGCTGGCAGATGAAAGAGAAATCATGGACTTCCATGTGGCAGGGCCCCGGAGAGTCAGGAAGATGTCAGAGGGTGCCCCAAGAAAGGCTGTTCAAAACATAGAAGGGTTCTCAGCTTATCCAAACATTCCTGGGCCCCAGGCATATTGCCAAAACCCAGCATGGAAGGAACTGGAGGTATCGGGAGTAACCAGTGTAGCCTGAAGATTGAGGGGTCAAGGCAACTTGTACTACACAGGATAACCATAGTAATGGCTGAGAATAAATTTCCCTACCAAGCAGGCGGGCTGGTGACCTAATTTCAAGTGATTTGAAGAAAATTCTGAAACTACTGAAATAAATCATACTGGTAAGCCTTCCGTAGATGTTCACACCGCTCCTCCTCTCCATCACCTCTCTTCTGCTGCTCTGGACATGATGGCAGGTGCTCAGGTGGGGTCTGCCCACACCACCGCATCAGCCCAGACCTATTCTCCTAGAATGAATGTTCTTATCACAGATGAAATCCTTCTATCAATATCACAGTGAAATCTTATCATGCAAAATTCCTAAGACAACACACCACTCAAAAATCTCAGAAAGATAAGGGAGTAAAAATGCACAGCCATTCCCGGGTTCAGAGAACTTAACTTGCTTCTTTGGAGGGGAGACTTAAATCTCTGTTCACTTACTTGGGTATTTTGCCCCAGGCTTCTCTTCAAGGCAGCTGTCGTGAAGGCAAGACTTGGGGCAGGTGGGCAGAAGGACAACCTGGCTTTCCTTACTCACATTGTCCCTTTTAGTTCCAGATCAGAAGTCAGCAAACCATGGCCTGTGAGTCAACTCCAAGCAGGTGACATATTTTGTGAATGAAACTCATTGGAACACAACCATGTGCATGTGTTTGCCTATGGTTTATACTTTCTCAACATGACATAGACAGCAGGGTTGAATAGTTGTGACAGAGACAGTGTGGCCTACAAAATGAAAAATATTTACTGCCTGGTCCTTTACTGAAAAAGCTTGCTGACTCTTGTTCCAGATTGTGAATGTGGTGGGACTGGTCTTACAGATGGTGCAAGGCGACCCCAACAGCTGGGCAGGTGTTATCACTGTTCACCATTTTTGGAGTAGGACAGGTTTCAGTGTGGAAGGAAATATCCCTCTCTGTTCCTCTCTATTACACCCACTGCTAGGCCCTGTGCCCTCCTAAACTCATCCCCATGGAGTCATGGCAATTCCTTCTTCAATTCAACCAACGTTGTCTGTGTACATACTATGTGCCAAGTCCTATTAGATACGGTTGATACTGAAGTAAGTTAAGTATCAGACTGGCCTTGCTGCAAGGAGGCTATAATGGACTATCGGGAGATAAACATCAGAGAGATAATAACCTTTGTGATGCTTCAGGCCTCAGGCCACCTGACTGCAAAGCCTTACCCTGGAAGGTCTGCTTCTAAGCTTAGGATGGAGAGCAACTTTAGAAAGTTCCTTGGCAGGAGTTGACAGTTCTCCCCTAATGCAGATGATACCCAGAGAAGGAAAGAGATCTCCTGTCTCTTTGTCCAGTGTTCTCTCTCTCATCCATCTCAGGATGGGTGGATCTGTTTTACACCTGTTATCCCACATCATTATTTTTAATTGTTCCCCCATTTACTCCTCAAAAGAACTCTGACTTGAATGTATTAAGCCACATGGTCACTTTACTATAAAGCCTAGCCACCTATAAGGCATTAGTAAGACCAAGTTTGCTACTTCAGCAGTTCAAAATTTCATTTGGTTCATCCTACAGCACCCCTACCAAATTAAATACCTACCAATCTTTCTTCCCCCAAAGAAAGTCATCCTCTATGTGTTTCACTCATTGCACAGTTTAATTATCAAATAAATCCCCAAATGCCTAGAATTATCCCTGGCATATAGGAAAGAACAGTTAAGCTCACAATATAGGAGACTATTTATTGGTGTTAGTTGATGAAATGAAGACTCACGAAAATAGTCTTTACATGAAGGTCTGAAGTTAATAAATTGCACCTCCCTTGGGAAGCCTTATCTGACCTTCTCAGTACTGCCTCCCCCACAGCCCCCAGCATCCTCACACATGAGTCTTTTAGGGCTTGTCACATTTTACTAACTTACTTGTTTCTTGTCTGTCTCCGCTGGGGAACCTCAAACTTCTAGTTAGCACTAAGAACCCCAGGAGTTAGTATAGTGTCTCATTCCAAGTAGGTTTATAGGAACTTCTGCATAAAATATTTAGTCTGTTGACAAATTCCTGAGACATAAATAGCAATAATACTTCCAAAAAATTGAAGGAAAAAAAAGCCGCTATCACTGACATCATGATTATTGTTTTAACTTTTTTCTCCAATGGACAGTATTTGTCCCTGATAAAGTCACCTTCATGTAAGTCCTGCACTAGAGACTCACTGTTTGAAGGGGCAGCTAGACCGTTGTCTGAAGCAGCCAGGAACCATACACTTGACGAACAGGAAAAGAATCAGACCTAATTTCCCTTTAGAAAGGAAAATGGTACCAATCAACTGATCCCTGGTTATTAAGTAGATAGAATGAGGTAAAGAACTAAGTGTTGAAAGTTGAATTGCAGCTACTTGCCCATTGCTAACACCCCCTACCCTCACCCAACCTCTAAATAAGAGCCATTTAGGCAACAGGGTTTGTCTGGGCATTAATGAGGGTTCCTTAGTAGCTCTGAGTGTGAGACATTTGGCTGTCTCCTATGAACAGGCATTATGGAATATAAACTGGGAGCAGCAGCCCTTCCACTCCTGAAGCGAAGAGAAGAAACACTGTCAGAACAGAGAATTTGTTGGAGGAATCCAAGACAGGGTTGGCACATGTCCTCCCAAAATGTGTATAGCACAGAGGATGGATCCATTTTCAGGATGAGTCTTTTCAATCAGAAACAGCTGTTGATAGAAGAAATATGATCCACTCAGCTTTAATTAATAAGAAGGTGGTCAAAATTGGAAAGAATTTTGCTAGAAACTCAGAATGGATAGAGGCACACTGCAAATTATTACATAAAACGTTATCTGCACAGAGGTGATTTCCAGAAACCCATAAAGCCGAATTAGGGCAGGGAGGGAAGGAACCCCTTTTCCCTAAGAAGACTAATGGAAGACTGTGAAATAAAATTGTGAATTTAAAGGAGGTATTAAATCAGAAGAGACCCAATAGTGGGCATTCTCCTGTCCACAGACTGGTGTAGCAAAACAAAGGCATAGGGTGAATGGTTCCTCCCACATACATAAAATGTTTGCTATACACATGACTATCAGCTGACCAGAAAGCCCAAAAGCATTTATTGAATTAGTGGATCAAGGTTAAGTTGCCCACTTTTCAAACTACAGTATTTATTAGACTAGGTTCAACAACAATTAGAGAAAAAATGTGGCTTAAGCAAGTTAGAATTTTGTGGGTTTTGGTCACATCAAAGGAGTGACCTAGGGCTGCAGTTCAGGGCTGGCCTGGTGATTCGGCCCCACAAAAATTCCTTAGGGATCCAGGAGCCTTCCAGCTCACCTTTCTGCTATCTTTAGTATGGCATTCCCATCCTCATCAGCTGAGGTGGCAGCTAGAGCCACATTTCTAGCAGCAGGATGAGGGGCAAGAAGGAAAATGAACACTTATCATAGTCCAGCTCTGAGCTAGGATTCTATGTGTGCTCTTTCAGACCCCACCGCAGACCATACCCAGGCTGTCTGTGCTGGACAGGCCTCAATGCAGAAAAGCTGCCCTCCTCCAGCAGATTCCATGCACAGCCGGTGCATTACACTTCTCTGGAGCGGGTTGTAAGCAAGGACTCAGCCTCTCTGCCTCCACCTCCCTCCTTGGCCCAGGTGGGCAGTGCTCAAACTCATACCAGCTTCCTAGCCCTGGGCGCCTCCATGGAGAGGCTGCCTTGGTTAAGGTGTTTTTCCCCCACAAGGACTCAGTACCTGCCAATCCCAGTCATTCCCCTTATATTTCTTCCTGGGCCATCTGGCCCTCACTGCTGTGGTCTGTGGAGAAAATGAAGCTGTGGGGACCTGGTGTCTTTCTCTTTTCCCTCTTGCCTGCACGGTTGCAGTAAGTGGATTGATTGTCATTTTCAACATGGCTCATCCACTAACTGAACACTTTGACAACTGGCAGCACAGTTATGTGCCCGATGTCCCTCAAGGAAAGGTCCTAAGACTGCCTTCCAACTATTTTTCTTAATCCCAATGACCAGAACTTAGTCACATGGCCATAGTCAGCCACCAGGGAGGCTGCAAAATGTAGCCTATTTCTATTACTACAATCAAATATAGTGAGAGGAAGCTAGCAGTCTTTGCCACATCCTTATATGTTGTTGACTTATAAGAGTAGATGCAGAGAAATACCACATGATCTCACTTATATGTGGGCTCGAAAAAGAGAAAGCAAAGTCATAGATACAAGGGGACAGATAGGGAGTTGCCAGAGGTGGGGGCTTGGGGGTGGGCAAAACGGGTGAAGGCATTCAAAAAGTACAAACTTCCAGTCATATGATAAATAAGTCCTGGGGCCCTAATGTGTAGCCTGCAGTCATAGTGAGCAATACTCCAGTCTGTATTTGCAAGTTGCTAAGAGAGGAGATCTTAAAAGTTCTCATTAGAAGGAAAAAAAGTTGTCATTGTGCGGTGATAGGTGTTAATTAAACTTATTGCAGTAATCATGTCACGATGTATAAATGTATTGAATCATTACGTTGTACACCCAAAACTAACACAATGTTACATGTCAATTATAGAAGAAAGGAAAAAAGAGGGGGAGAAAGAAGAGGAGTAGATGGAGCATTGGGTGCAACACTGTAAGGAGACCAGGGTTTGAGTGTGTTACAAACTGACTGAATCACTTTGACGTTGGTTAGCTCTCTGCACCAGTCCCTGAGAGCCAAATGGCATACTTTGCCTTTAGGCTGTCTCTGAGGCAGTCTAGGGTCTGATATTTTTGCTTATTGGCCTTATTCATACTATTTTAAAGACATGACTGAAGATCTAAAGTTTTGCCACTCAAGTCTCATTTATGGGGATGCGGGACAGGAATAGGATTCACCATGGGGAAGACCCCCATTACAGTTGTATTTTGTTTTTCCAATTTTGAGCTTCTGTCAAGGTTATTAAGCTACTTGCCTGATTTCTCACCTCAGAGCAGTGGCTTTCACCTTCAAATTGTGACTGAATGCCTTTCAGTTAAAGAGGGTGCAAAACAGATTGCCAATGCTCAGTTATGGGAGACAGTGCAGCGTGAACCCTAAAATGACTATATGAGATTTGGAACTTGGACTTCAAAAGACACAGATGGCCAGCCAAATACAGAAAATGTAACCCTTAAAGTGAATAATTCATTAAGTAAGCAAAGATGGGAAGATGATGTGAAAACCTTCTTATCCACACAATACTATGAAATCACTTCAGGAAGGAGTTCTCAAATTTAAAATTGATTTGTGAACTTTAGCTAGACAAGATGTTAATTCAAATGACATGAAAGGCTATTCCACCATTCAGACATGTGCCTTGAATTATCCTCTGTTATTCTGCCATCTTTCATTTGAAAAGTTTTGGTAGGACTTACTGCAGATGTTTGTCTATAATTTTCTATTCTTCTGTAAATGAGAAAGAAGACTGTGATTCTTAAAGTCACATTTCATAAGTAAAATGTCAGGGAATACATTTGCAAACAAACTTCAAATACATCCTACTGATCTTTGATGATTTAAAGTTTATGTCTGCTAAAAACCCAATTTAAAATTTATAATTCATTAATTTTCATTCTGCTAGTTTTATAGTATACTTTGTTTTCAATTCTTCTCCAGTTATTATATAATATTCTATATTCATTAAGCACCCATAATCTTGTGATGTTGAGCAAGTCATATAACTGTGCCTCAGTTTCCTTATCTGTAACACAAAGGGGATTTTACCAGATTGTTGAGTCTCGGCAAGGGAGTGTATCGACACACCCAGGGGCAATGGATACACTTATAGCTCTTCTTTCCCAAGATTCTGGTATGCATCCTTCACCTAGGCACACCTTAACTCAGGTTACGAATCATAATGTGGGATGAGGGGTGCCTGGGTGGCTCAGTTGGTTAAGTTTCCAATGCCTGGTTTCAGCTCAAGTCATGATCTTGTGGTGGTGAGATTGAGCCCCATGTGGGCCTCCATGCTCAGTGCAGAGTCTGCTTCAAATTCTCTCTCTCTCTCTTTTCCTCCTCTTCTATCCCTCCCCCTGCTCACATGCTCTCTCTCTCAAATAATAAAATAAATAAAATCTTTTTTAAAAATCTGAAAAAAAAAAAGAATCATAATGTGGGATGAATAAAGTCTCTTGCAATCTGACCCACTATGTGAACAACTCCATGTTATATGAAGATGCTTTACTACAATTCTGTCACACCATTTCTCTTGTTGTTTTTAATTATTATTTATTGAGTGCTTATTATATGATAAGTTCTCTGCTAAACAATGGGAACACAGTTTACGTTCTTCCTTCTTCTGTTCTCTTCCTTGTACCTGGAATGTAGACATCATAAACCCAGAAGGAAAAGGCCAAGAAAATTGCAGGATCTTCAGACCATGTATTCTTGAGCTATGGAACCAATGCCAACATGCCCCTGGACTTCTCATTACTTGGGAAAAATGAACTTCTCTTCTGTTTCAGCCATTGTTGCTTAAATTTTCTGTCACATGAAGCCAAACTCAATCCATAAGTGATAAGACTCTTCCAAGAGCCCTTACTGTCTACTGGGAGACACGTATACATCAATAGGCAATTAGCATGTGACAAATAGTATAAGCAGAAAGATCAGGGTGCTGTGAAAACACATATGGAGGCACCTAACTGAGAGTTGGGAATTTGGCACCATTTTCCCACGTAGGAGTAGAAGTTAGACCTGTGAAGAAATGAAAGTCATGCCTCAGGCTGAAGGAATGGCATGAGCAAAGCGTGGGGGTGAAAGGGAATATGGCTTCTTCAAGGAATGAAAGGTACTTTCCTACAGCCATGGCATAGAGTTTAAGATGAATGAGACTGGAGATAGAACAGGGGTCTGAGTATACAGGTTTTTAAAATACATTAAGAAATAAGAGAAGATTGACTTCCAGCAAGACAGTGTGAAGAGTTCTGCTGGTCCACTCCCCGGTGAACCTCGTAAAAATTATATTAAAAACAACCATTTAAAGCCTCCGGAAATGGGGCACCTGGGTGGCTCAGTCGTTAAGCGTCTGCCTTCGGCTCAGGTCGTGATCCCAGGGTCCTGGGATCGAGCCCCACATCGGGCTCCCTGCTCCGCGGGAAGCCTGCTTCTCCCTCTCCCACTCCCCCTGCTTATGTTCCCTCTCTCGCTGTCTCTCTTTCTGTCAAATAAATAAATAAAATCTTTAAAAAAAAAA
>NC_138380.1:84647395-84676874 GCF_054177405.1 Leptonychotes weddellii
GGCACCTGGGTGGCTCAGTCGTTAAGCGTCTGCCTTCGGCTCAGGTCGTGATCCCAGGGTCCTGGGATCGAGCCCCACATCGGGCTCCCTGCTCCGCGGGAAGCCTGCTTCTCCCTCTCCCACTCCCCCTGCTTATGTTCCCTCTCTCGCTGTCTCTCTTTCTGTCAAATAAATAAATAAAATCTTTAAAAAAAAAAAAGCCTCCGGAAATTACCATAAGGGCAAATGGTGAATGAAGAAACATCTATTCAAGAAAATCTACGGAAATTTGATAAAGGCAAGCATCTATTGGATTTGAACCAAGACTGGTCCCTTTCTCTATGCTCTGCCCCCAGCTCAGTGAGGGGGAGACCTACTGAAAATCGCTGTAAGAACATGGGGCATCCACTTTCCTTTAACAAGAAGCAGGACTTCAGCAGTTGTCTCCTGAGCCTAGCTGCCTGTTGCTGAGAGCACTGAGGCCCAGTCATCTTTGCCCAGTTTGTGGGATGGTGGCTTCAGGCTAGGGGAGGCAAGCTGAGGGGACCTCAGGCTGCGCCAGCCCCCTCTGAGCATTTAGTCCCTAGAATGGGGATGTGGCTCAGAAAGAAGCTTGTAATTGTTCCACCCCCCCAGCTCTAGGTCCCAGGCTGGGGGATTTTCCTGGCAGCAAAAGCAGGCGACAAGACAGATAGCCCTTAATCTCTTCCAAAAGAACTGAAAAAAAGTGAAATTTGCAAAAGACCACAGAGAAGTTCAAACCTAAGTGTACTCTCAAGAACAGTGGAGGTTGTGGTGAAAAGCAATCAGGCGATTTGTGGACTTAATGAAGATACAGCCCAGCTGGTAAGCCAGCTTAGTTTGCGGGAGAAAACTGGGGAGTAAGACAGCTGGGAGAATGTCTGAAGTCAGAACAAGTATCTAACAGGGACTTCAGAAACTATTCCTTCAAAGGAGCTAGTATTTGATTGAATTAGTTTGCAGAGCAATTTATGCCTCACCCAGGGTATTGTTGAAAACAATAGAGCAATCACAGGGCAATTAGTGAAGTTTAACAACTGGCTGTGGTCAGGGAAAGAGAGAAAGAGAGCTCTACCAAAACTGTGAATATACCCAAAGCTGAGCCTATCTGAGGAAGAACATCCGAGGCTGAACGCTGTATGTGAAGGAAAGAGACTTCACTAAAACAGTCTAGCCATTTACTAAAAATAAACAAGCAAATAACAATAACAGGATTTGGAGAGGGGGACTTACGCCAAGAGTTGCTACAATATATCATTTAAAATATCCAGTTTACAACAGAAAATTACAAGGAATAGAAAGAAATAGGAAAGTAGGACCCATACACTGGAATAAAAAGGAGACATCGAAACAAGCAAGCAAGACTGAGCAAGATGTCAGTATTCATAGAAAAATACCTTAAGATAAGCATTATAAACGTGTTCATAGAATGGAAGGAAAGCATGGGGAAAGAAGTAGAGGAAGGTAGGATGCCAATGCCACATGGAATAGAGAATATCAATAAAGATGTAGAAATTATTAAAAAGAACTGAGTGGAAATTCTGTAGTTAAAAAGTACTGAAATAAAAACAAATTCCCTGGAGAAATTCAACAGATTTGAACTGGCAGAATAAAGAATTATAGAACTGGAAGAGAGATCAATAGAGAGAAGGCAAGCCAAGGAACAGAGAAAAAAGAAAAAAAGTACAAGTGGAGGGAACACTTCCCAACTTATTTTATGAGGACGGTATTATCCTGATACCAAAACCAGATGAAGACATCACAAGAAAACTACAGACCAGTATTTTTTTATGATAATAGTTGCATAAATCCTCAAAAAAATTCTACCAAACTAAATCTAACAACTTATAAAAATAATAAAATACCATGATCAAGTGAGATTTATCCAAGGAATGGAAGGTTTGTTCAATATCCAAACATCAATTAACATAATACATTATATCTATAACATAAAAAAAACAAAAACCACATAATCACCTCAATAGACAAAGAAAAGGCATTTGACAAAACCCAACATATTTCTTGATGCAAAGTCCCACAAACTTAGAAGGATACTTCCTCAACCTGATAAAGGGCTTCTACAAAAACTCACAGCTAATATTATACTCAATGGTGAAGGATTGGAATGTTCTCCTAAGATGAAAAACAAAACAAAGTGTTTGCTCTTGATGATGCTACTCAACGATGTACTGGTAGTCCTTGCCACGACAATTAGGCAAGAAAAAGAAACAAAAGGTATCCATGCTGGAAAGAAGAAATAAAATTATCTCTATTCACAGATGACATAATCTTACAATAGGAAATCTAAAAGAATCCACCAGAAAGCTACCAAAACTGAAAAACAAGTTTAACAAGGTGATAGTATTCAAAATCAATATGCAAAAATTAGTTGGAGTTCCATATACTTGCAATGAACAATTTGAAAGTAAAATTAAGAAAACCAATCCACAGGGAGCCTGGCTGGCTCAGCCAGTAGAGCATGCAACTCTTGATCTTGGGGTCATGAGTTTGAGTCCCATGTCGGAGGTAGAGTTTACTTAAAAACAAACAAACAAAAAACCCAAATCCATTTACAATGACATCAGGAGTCACAAAGGAAGTGAAAAAAATCATACTCTTGAAAAAAATGAAAGATCTAAATAAAAAGAAAAGATCTCATGTTCATAGATTGGAAGACATAATATTGTTAAGATGTCAGTAATCCCTAAAAAGATCTACAGACTTAACACAATCTCTATCAGAATCCCAGTTGACTTCTTTGTAGAAATTGAGAAGTTAATTCTAAAATTCATATGGAATTGCAAGGGACCCAGAATAGCCAAAACAGTACTGAAAAAGAAGACAAAAGTAGGAATATTCACATTTCCTGATTTTAAAACTTACTACAAAGCAATAGTAATCAAGACAGGGGCACCTGGGTGGCTCAGTCGTTGGGTGTCTGCCTTCGGCTCAGGTCATGATCCCAGGGTCCTGGGATCGAGCCCTGCATCGGGCTCCCTGCTCAGCTGGGAGTCTGCTTCTCCCTCTCCCATTCCCCCTGCTTGTGTTCCCTCTCTCACTATCTCTCTCTCTGTCAAATAAATAAATAAAATCTTTAAAAAAAAAAAGACAGTGAAGTACTGGCACAAAAATAGACATATAGATCTGCGGAATAGAACTGAGCTTCCAGAAATAAACTCATACATCTACAGTCAACTGATTTTTGACAAGGTTGCAAGACCATTCAATGGAGAAAGAATAGTCTTTTCAACAAATGGTGCTATGACAACTGGATAGTTATAAAAGAATGAAGTTGGGGAGTGCCTGGCTGGCTCAGTCGATAGAGCATGTGACTCTATCTGAGGGTCATGAGCTCGAGCCCCACATTGGGGGTAGAGATTACTTTAAAAACATAAAAAAATATGAAGGAAGTTGGACTTTCACTTCATATCATATTTAAAAATTAACATAAAATGGATCAAAGACCTAAATGTAAGAGCCACAACTATCAAACACTTAGAAGAAAACACAGCGACAAAACTTTATGACCTTGGATTTGGCAAAGGATTCTTATCTAGAACACAAAAAGCATGAGCAACAAAAGAAAAAAATAGATAAATTGAACTTCATCACATTAAAAATTTTGATTATCAGAAGACTATCAAGAAAATGAAAAGGCATGTAATGTATGGGGATTAACATAAGAATAAAAAAAATTAAAAAAAAAAGAAAATGAAAAGGCAATTCACAGAATAGGAAAATATATTTGTAAATAATATATCTGATTTGAGGTTTGTAACTGGAATACATAAAGAGCTCTTACAACTCAATAATAAAAGAAAGATCCAGTTAAAAATGAGCAAAAGATCTTCATAGACCTTTCTCCAAGGAATACACAAAAATGGCCAATAAACACATGAAAAGATGCTCAACATCATTAGTTTTCAGGAAATCAGAAATCAAAATCACAATGAGATCCTACTTAAACCCTACTTTATGCCCTACTGGAATCAAAAAATCATTAGAACTACCGTTGACCAGGACGTAGAGAAACTGGAACCCTCATATATTTTTAGTGGGCATATAAACAGGTGCGATCACTTTGGAAAACAGTTTGATAGTTCTTTAGTTAAACTAGAGTTACCATATGACCTGGCAATTCAACCCCTAGGTATGTAACCAAGAAAGTGAAAACATATGTCTACACAAACACTTGCATATGAACGTTTATAACAGCATTTTTTATAATAGGCAAAAGGGGAAAACAATACAATTGTCCATCAATAGAATATAGTAAAAAAAAAAAAAGTATAATATCCATACAATGGAATATTATTATCTGACCATAAAAAGGGATGCTGTATCTTGGATGAACTTTGAAATCATTATGTCAAGTAGAAGTCAATCATGGAAGTCCATATATTATATGACTCCATTCATATGAAATGTCCTAAATAAAGAAATATATATCATAGAAAGTCAATTAGTGGTTGCTTAGGGCTCAAGGGGGTTGTGGGAGGTGAGGCTAAAAGATACTAAAAGATTTCTTTTTGAGGCGATGAAACTATGCTGAAACTGATTGTGGTTACACATATCTAAAAATATACTAAAAATATGAAATTGTACCATTTACATGGATAAATTTTATGGCATGTGTATTACATCTCAACAAAGCCATTTAAAAAAAAAAGAAGAAATCTGAACTTTCCCTTCAGTCCAATTGGGTGTGGTGGTGTTTAATGCAGTAATGTTATTATCTAGGTGTATTTCTAAAAATTTATCCTAATTTTATACTTGGTTGGTTATCCTGTGTAGAACAGTGATCTCTACACTTATTTGTTTATTTTCAACTCATATGAGTAAAATATTTTTGAGCATGCTTCCCTATAATAAATTATTTATAAAGTACATACTTACCGATATACTAATATGTTGTATAAAATATAAAAAACACCATTCTAAATTTTTAAAGCATGAAATTAACATAAGTAACAGTTCTAATAATTTCGCCCACAGCTAATGGACCATGTGGCCTCTCCCTGGTGAGGAAGTCTCTCACTTTGGCGACTATTGGAAGGGAAGCCTGGAAGGAGGGAGAGCCAACATGCTGCTGAGGGATTCTGGCGGGCATTGGGATGCGAGAGCTATGCCATGGCAATGAGGATGGAGAGAAGTGGGCAGACTCAGGAGACACTCAGGGGAAAGAATCAGTGAGACAGGATGAATGGTGGGGTTTGAGGGTGAATGAGGGGTCAAGGTCACTGCCTAAGTTTTTGATATGAGCAAATTTATTCAAACTGGGGATTCATGTTGTGTGTGTAGGCGTGTGCATGTGTGTGCACACGCACATGCCAGGGCAAAGGTTGGTGGTGAAGACAAATACCTTCCTACTCTTGGCTTCATTGACTAAAACAGGATAGAAGAAATGCATGCAGAAGGCTCAAGGCCTAAAATCAAAGCATTCTACTGCAGTGCAGCTAAAGCTGAGTGACAAGCTAAGGTGTCCATATTGAGGGGATAGTAAGCACATGAGCCAGAGATCCAGCAGTAGTCATAGGTCATGTAAGCAGACTGAAAAAAAAAATGTGCCCTTCAGAGTCCCCAAACCAGAAACTAGGTTTCCTCCCCTTGAGAGGCTTGCCCAGAGGAAAACAACCAGTCAAACAAAACAAAACAAAAATCACAATCGTCACCAGTTAAGAACGTGAGTAATCGCTGTCCATCGACAGATGAATGGATAAAGATGTGGTATACACACACACACACACACACACACACACACACACACACACACACACAAAATGGAATATTACTCAGCCATCAAAAAGAATGAAACCTTGCCATTTGCAACGACATGAATGGAACTAGAGGGTATTATGTTAAGTGAAATAAGTTAGAGAAAGACATACCATATGATTTCACTCATATGTGGAATATAAGAAACAAAACAGATGAACATAAGGGAAGGGAAGGAAAAATAAAGTAAGATGAAAATTGAGAGGGAGGTAAACCATAGAGATGCTTAACTTTAGGAAACAAACTGAGGGTTGCTGGAGGGGAGGTGGGTGGGGGGTGGGTTACCTGGGGGATGGGCATGAAGGAGAGCACGTGATGTACTGAGCACTGGGTATTATATGAAACTGATGAATCACTAAATTCTACCCTTGAAACCAAAAAAAAAAAAAAAAGAGGAACTTGTGTGTGAAGCACAGGGAGTGGGCTGGGGGTGGGAGTGAGCAGATACTGAGCAATCAAGGTTGAGGCAAGAAAACTGTTAAGTCCCTCTTTCTGTTGGTCCTCTTTGGTCCTCTTTAAGTGAGAAGGGAAAGAGGACCTGGCAGTATTTATCACTGAAATGCTCTAAGAGTTTTCCTAAACATATTTCACTTAAAGAGATTTCCCGAGGAAAAAAATTAAACTTCTTCAAGGTCACTGAAAACAACTTAGCATTCTAATGATAAAATGCCCATAGTAGTGTTGCTGATAGCATCCATTTCCTAGAAAAGTTGACACAAATCTCAATGAAAACCAGAGCACAGTGGGCGTTACCACTTCAAGGACAGATGTCATAACACTAAGAATAGGTCTCATCATAGAGATGCTGCTCAAATGTGGGAGACACAAATGCCTTTCTCAGGCGTGGAGAGATGATGACCCAGAGTGGGCAAATCTTGTCATCAAGGCCTTATGGCGACAAATCCAGGAAATATCTCCCTGAATGTTTAGTGTGATGCATCACCTCCAAGAAGGAGATTGTACAATGGAATCCTCCCAGTTCTGGCTATGAGGTTTCAAAAAAGAAACTTAAGAATCTAGAGGTTGCAGTTCCTGTCTATGTATCAAATTTGAATAAATCCATACCTCAATGAGCTTAGGGTTTGTGGAAGGCTTTCTGCAATTTGATATGTACCATTAAAAAGGGTGATATCTGGTATTTTGGAAGCTGAAATGTGGGATAAAAGAAATTCACCATTGGGGCGCCTGGGTGGCTTAGTTGGTTAAGCATCTGCCTTCTGCTCAGGTCATGACCTGTCGGGCTCCTTGCTCAGTGGGGAGTCTGCTTCTCCTTGTCCCTCTGTCTCTCCCCCTGTTTCCTCTCTCGCTCTCTAATACAAATAAATAAATGAAGTCATTTTTAAAAATTCATCATTAATATCTTTATAATCTATGAAATATGTTTAGGAAATTTTATTTATTTATTTAAGATGTTATTTATTTTAGAGGGAGAGAGAAAGTATGAGCAGGGGGAGGGGCAGAGGGAGAGGATGAGAGAGAATCTCAAGCAGATGCCATGCTGAGCATGGAGCCCGAGGCTGGGCTGGATCTCAGGACCCTGACATGACCTGAGCCGACAGACACAACCAACTGAGCCACCCAGGTGCTCCTAGGAAACTGTAAAATATAGGGAGCTACCTGAGGAAATCTGGAACTATTGATTTGAATGTTGCTAAAGTTCTCCAGGGTTTTGGGGCATCAATTGTGAAATGACATGTTTCCTCATTTAAAAAATACAACTAGCCTGACACACAAAAAATATCAGCATTGCATCGGTAAAATGTGTGCCTTGTTACTGCGTGGCTAGGGGCTAGCACTTACTTCTGAATAATAACGAAACATAATGGAAATAAAGTAAAGTAACGATTATCCACTTATGATTGCTCTGTTCAAATGGTCTAGAATGGCAGAAGTACAGAGTAGCTTCATACAGGTCTGTTCTACTTACCGATATTTACTGACTACCTACTACGTGCAGACACTGAGTAGGTACAAAGCACTCAAGCTAGTACCTCCCGCTTTCTACAAAAATCCCATTCAGTGTGGAACTAAGGGGCCAGCATACATGAAAACCTGGGACTCTGTTGTTGGAAGTTCACTGCCTGCCCCAGAATGGAAGGGAGAACCTTCTAGGGACCCTGTGACTGAGACGGGAATGAAGTGGGTTGGGGGCTCTGCTCCCTCTGTGCTAAGCTCCACCATAGAAATCTGCTCTGGAAGCTTCCAAAGCCACAGGAAGGAGTGTGCAGGTTCGGAGTTACCCTCACAGAAATCCCTGCCAAGTCCTCCAAACGCCAGGGCATGGACTGACTGGGAAAATATTCTCTTTAGTTCTGAAAAACAAAGGGACAGAAAGTGGTTTATTCCACCTGTGGGAAAAGCAGTCTTTAGAAACAAAATATTAGTTTCTTCCCTCTGAGGGAGACCACTAGTTATTTATTTTCATTACATAAATAAAACTAAATAAAGGCATGTTGTTTATGAACAATACAATTAATAAAGTAGAACTAACATATTTATAAACTAATTTTAGATCATAAAACAGGGAGTATGCCTTATTCCCAAGTCAATGTCTTATTTACAAAAATCTATACCATATTAAGCCACAAGAAAGTCTGAGTAAATTTTGAAAAGCATATATTTTGTCTAAGAATGGATTATGTAATACACATAATACATACCAGTGCGTAATAATGAAAAAAAATTTTATTCTAATACTTTTGAAACAAATGTATCCTAAAGATCAATAGGGTCAAGTGAGAGTATAAAGACCACAGTAACTGAGTATTTGGAAAAAATTCTAATTTAAAGCTTATAGACCAAAATTTATGAAGAATTACTATAGCATGACTCTATGGGTATGTTTATTTTCAAGAAGAAGAAAAAGAAAAAGAAGAAGAGGGGTTTATTTTCAAGAAGAAGAAGAAAAAGAAAAAGAAGAGCGAGAGGGAGAAGAAAATGAACAAGAAGAACAAGGAGAACAAGAAGGAGGAGGAGGAGGAGGGAAGGAGAAGGGGGGAGGGAAATTAAGAAAATACTAAGAAAGTAAATATCTACTTAAAATCTCTGGGGGGAAATATATCCCAAAGCTAAACAGAAGGAAAGATTTTGTGCAAAGGCCAAAACAAATAAAAATCATAAGAGCAATAAAATTAAGAAATATATTTAAGAATTTGTTCTTTCTCAATTCTAATAAAAAAAAAAAAAACCCACAACCTTCTGGTGAATAAGTTGTTTATCGGTAAATTAGAAATGAGAGAGTACATAGATCAACCATATTAAAGAGAAAAATAAAACTCTATTCACACTGTCTATTATATTCAAACACTTCCAATGTTTTTCTTCAAGAATTCCTAAGCAAGAATTTACAAATAAGTAGTTTAAAACTGAGGAGACCTACTGAGGAAATCATTGGAGACAGGTACTAAAGAATTTAAACGTGTTCCCGTCCAGTCACACAGGAAACAGAAACACTTGGAAAGAAAAAAAAAACAAGTTGACAAATAAGTCTAGAAAATGTAAACTAAAAATCTATAAACTATAATGCAGATGTGCATTAAAGGGTTTTACCCCAGCAATGCCAGGGAGCTCTGATTAGGACGCGCATAAAAAGTATCAGTTGTAAAAAGTTAATACTTGATAATGGAAGTGTAACTTCTGAAAAATCATGTGTTTAGTAACAGAGAGTCAAGGTATGTAAAGCAAAACCTGTGAGAGATACAAGGAAGAACCAACAGAAGTCCAAATGTAGACATGGCAAAGATATGATTGACAAGGTTGAATTAGACAAAATAGAACTTTGTCTTATTTTGAAACATTTCTTATCTCTTCACTAGTAGTATCTTTTCAGATGATAGTAAAATAAGCTGCCATATTTTATTTCTAAATCCTGTTGTGATTTTTATTGGAATTGTATTAAACTTACAGATTATTTTTGGGAAGTTAAATATCTTTATGTTCAAAAACATTCAGAACCAAGGACTAAATTTCCATTTATTTAAATTGTTCTTTATGATCTTATAAGTTTTTATAAGTCTTGAACATTTTACATATAGTCCTAATATTTTATGGTTTTTAGTGTTTTTATAAAAGTGTTCTTTTTATGATACTTTCCTATTGGCTCTTGCTATTAATAAATTTCTTGTACAGATGAATAAGTAAATAACCAAAAAATTTATTCTAAAAGAGGAACCAGGATATTCACATATTCCTATATATTTAAAGCTGTTCAGAAAAAGGGGGTTAAAGATGCTCTTCTTCATGGAAAAGAAAAGAAAAAAAATCAAGAGTTTTTCAATCTTTTTTTTTATTTTTGTTTTAGTGATGTATAAGACTTTATTATTCTAAGTCTTAACTTTATTTTTAAAAATGAACTACTAAAGCAGTTGTCTAAAGTCTATGAATATAATTTCTAGGCATTTAGGTAAACCTCTATACCATCAGGTCAAACAGGTGCTTCAGTGAGTTATTTTCTCATTGTTTTATAGTATTTCTGCATCTATTATAAATGTGCTTTGTCTATATTTACATAAAAATATCAACTGAATGTGTTGCACAAATGTCCCTGTTTGTGGCATGTCTTTTCACTCTTAAGTCTTTAGATAAATATCAATTATTTATTGTGGTAAAATTGATCAATCTTTATCTTTTATGGTTTAAAATAATATGTTCTTTAAGAAATATTTCCCTATTTGATGAAGGTCTTAAGGAAGTTCTGATTTTTTTCTTTTTTTTTTAAGATTTTATTTATTTATTAGAGAGAGAGTACACATGCACGAGAAGAGTGAGAGAGACAGAAAGAGAGCAGGAGCAGGGGCAGGGGGAGAGGGAGAAGCAGACTCCCGGCTGAGCAGGGAGCCCGATATGGGGCTCGATCCCAGGATACTGGGATCATGACCTGAGCCAAAGGCAGATGCTTCACCGACTGAGCCAACCAGGCGCCCCTCATATGTTTTTTCTAAACATTTTTCTTTTTTTTTTTTTAAAGAGTTTATTTATATATGTTAGAGATAGAGAAAGAACATGAGCAGGTGAGGAGCAGAGAGGAAGGACCAACAGACTCCAAGCTCAGAGCCCTACTCGGGGCTCAATCCCACTACCCGGAGACCTGACCTGAAATCAAGAGTCGGTTGCTCAGTGGACTGAGCCACCTGGGCACCCCTTTCTAAATATTTTTCAATGTTGCCTTTTACATGCAAGTATCTGAAGAACCTGGAACTGTCTTTTGTGTGTGGACGCCAGTCTCAGGTTCAACTCACTTTGCATACGACACTGCTTATTCCTTCACATAGCAGCACGGCCATAGCTTGGTTTGGGCTTAAATAGCTCACTCTTCCCATGTCATATATGTGTGTGAATCTGCTTTTCAGCCTCTGGTCTTTGTATTTATCCATTTGTCCATCTTTGTGCCAATTCCGCACTTTCATTTACTATACGTGCCAGTGACCCTGCTACAGGCAAGCCTCCATAGCTTCTCCCTGTCTTTAGTCATGGCTGTTCTTGGCCGTCTGCTTTTCCACACAAATTTTAGAATCAGAATGACAAGGTAAAAACAAAACAAAACAAAATAAAAACGACCACCCTGTGGGTATTATGAATTGCCATTGCATTGAATCCGTGGAGCAATTTGCAAGAGAATGAACACCTTTATGATATTGAGTCTACCTGTATATACACAGTATCCCTCTTTCACTTATGCTTTAGATAGAATTGTTTATGTTACAGGAATGATTAGATTATACAAGAAATTTATTCCAAGACACCTGGTATTATTATTGCTATTTTAAATTTAGCTTGGGAAATTATATCTTCTGGCCATTACTAAAATACAGACAACTCACTTGTGTTGATCTTTGTAACTTGTTTTTTTGTTGTTGCTTGTCTTTTCAAGCCGGTAAGATTTTCATTACAATGTTGAATATAGCACATGATACTGGACATTGGTGATTCAAAAAGATTTCATTGAAAAAATTTAACTTTTAAAATGCTTTTGATATTTCCCCATGGAATATGATGTTTATTATAGATAACTTTGTACATGCTTTTCATCTTAAGAATATATATTTCTAATTTCTAGTCCCTAGTTGGTCAATAGATTTTCTCATGAATTGATGTTGAAATTACCAAATTTTTAAAATTGTCTAATGAGATAATTATATAGTTTAATATGTCAGGGGGATAAATTACAATGAATAATTTTGAAATATTGACCCAACCTTGCATTTCTAAAATCAGCTTAATTATGATAGCATATCCATACCTCATTCAATTCAGCTTATCCATGGCTATGTACACTAGTGACATTGATCCCTAATATTCCTTCCTCATATGTTCGTCTCTGCTTTGGTAGCAAGTTTATAGTAAATGCACAGAATAATGGGAGGTATCCTCCTTTGTATTATCCCTGAAAGAATTTCAATAAAATTGGAATTACTTGTTGCCTGCTTATTTGAGAAAATTCACCTATACCCTGGGGCCTGATGCTTTCTTTGTAGGATTATTTTAAACTACTGATTCACTTATTTTAGATTTTTTTTCCTCAAAAACTTTACTTTGTTTTGGTTGTATATATTTTTCTAAAACAGTGTCCATTTCACTGATGTTTTCAAATACGTTGGTGTACAGATGTTCATAATATTATCTTAGAGTTTAAATCTTTGCAACCTCTAATTTTCATCATTAATTTTGTTGATTTTTTTGTACTTGCTTTATCTCTTGATCCAAGAATGGGAATGCTAGATCATGTGGTATACATATTTCTGACTTCATAAGAACCTCGAGAGTGTCTACACAATTTTGCATTCCACTAGCAATGAAGAGTTCCAGTTTCTCCATGTACTCACTTGGTATTGTCCCTAGTATTTATTGTGGCCATTGTAATAGGTGTATAGTGGTATCTCATAGTGATTTTAATTTGTATTTATTTCCCTAATGGCTGATGTGCTTATTACCATTTTTATATCCGCTTTGGTGAAGTGTCTGTTCAAGTACTTTGTCTGCTTTTAAATTGGGTTGTTTTCTGACTCTTGAGCTTCAAGAGTTCTCTATATATTCTGAACACAAGCCTTTGTTGGACAGGTGATTTACAAACATTTTCCAAGTCTGTAACTTGTCATAGTCTTTTAATAACGTCTTTCACAGAGCAAACTTTTTTTATATTTTTTATATTGATGAAATCTAATAACTTATTTTTTTTTCCTTTTATGGATCATACTTTTGGTCTCATATCTAAGAACTCTTTGCCTAACCCCAGACAATGAAATTTTTTTTCTTACATTTTCTCCTAAAAGTTATGTAGTTTTGTTTTATACTTAGACCTATGATTCATTTTGAGTTGATTTTGTATAAGGTTTGAGGAATAGGTCAAGGTTCACATTTTTGGGAAGGGATATCCAATTATTCCAATACCAGTTTTGAAAAGACTATTTTTTTTTCTCCCTTGAATGAACTCTACACCTTTGCTTAAATCTATTGGCCATATTTGTGTGGATCTATTTCTGGAATCTTTATTGTGTTCCACTGACCTGTGTGTCTATCCCTTTGCTAATGCCATATGGTCTTGATTACTGTAGCTTTATGACAAGTATTAAAATTGGGTGGTGTACTTCAAGTTAATTCTTCATTTTCAAAACTGGTTTTGGCTATCCAAATTCCTTTGCCCACATATATTTTAGAATTAGCTGTATACATCTATAAAAGCTTCTGATGGTATATTGTTAGAATTATATTAATCTGTAAGCCAATTTGGACAAAACTGACATTTTTATTATATGAAAATTTCCAACCAATGAACAAAATAATGTCTCTCCAACCAATGAACAAATTAATTTCTTTCTTTAGCCTTTCTTATGATCTATTCTGTAATAGCTTTGCTCTCTGTCTCATTAATTTCGACTCATCTTTATTAATCCCTTTGTATTACTTACTTTGTGTTTACCCTATTGCATTTTTCTAACTTCTTCAGTTGGACATATAATATGGCAGTTTTAAAATATGTCCAGAAGTTTCTTGATACTTTTCCCTTCAAAAGGCAGAGTTCTCCTTTTGATTGTGGACTGGACTTATTAAATCACTTCTAATGAATGGATTATAGCAGAGTGATAATGTGTGCCTTCTGAGGCAAGGTCATAAAATACATTGTGGCCTACTTCTTGCTATCCTTTGGATTATTCACTCTGGAATAAGTCAAGCAGCCCTGTAGAAAGTTTAGGGTGAGCAGCTATTCTGGTTTGTGTGGGAGTTTCCCAGTTTCAGCATTGAAAGTCCTGTGTTCCTGATATTTCAGCCCTGAAGAAACTGGGATGATTGGTCACTAAAGAACAGGATCTCATGGAAAAATATTGAGGCTTCCAGTCAATGGCTACATGAGTGAGCCATCTTGGAAAGTAACTCCTTCAGCCCCAGTCAAGCCTTCAGATGACTGGAGCCCTGGCCACTAGCTTGACTGAGGTCTCATGAGGGAGCCTGAGCAAGGACTACCAAGCCAAGCCACTCCATACTCCTGACCCAAGGAATGGTAAAATCATTGTTATTTTTAAGCCAATAAGTTTTGGGATAATTTGTTATTTATTGACAGTTATTTCTTTCTTTTTAATATAAGCATTTGTGAGTATGTATTTCTCTCCAAATTTTATTTAAGTTGAATTGTACAGTTTTGATATTATATTTTCATTATTATTCAGAATTAGGTACTTTCTTATTTCTTTTGTGATTTTTCTTTGCTCCATAGATATTTGGGAAGTAGTTTTACATTTCTTTTTTTTTTTTTTTAAAGATTTTATTTATTTATTTGACAGAGAGAAACACAGCGAGAGAAGGAACACAAGCAGGGGAACTGGGAGAGGGAGAAGCAGGTTTCCCGTTGAGCAGGGAGCCCGATGTGGGGCTCGATCCCAGGACCCTGGGATCCTGACCTGAGCCGAAGGCAGACGCTTAACGACTGAGCCACCCAGGTGCCCTGGGAAGTAGTTTTACATTTCTAAGTATGTGGGATTTTCTAAGTTATCTTTGAGTTGTTAATTTCTAAAATAATTTTATTATGACCATAATTTTAGAAACTGTTCTATATGATGCGATTCTTTGATGTTTATTAAACCTTGTTTTATAGCCCAAGCACGTGGTCAATTTTGGTAAATATTAGCATCTGTACTTGAAAAGAATAAAAATTGGGGGAGTTACAGTATTCTGTATATGCCAATTAGATCAATTAGATCAAGTTTCTTAATTGTGCTATTCCAATCTTCTATATTCATAATGTATTTGTGTACTAATTCCTGAGAAAGCTGTATTAAATTTCCTTCTATAATGTTAGGTTTGGCAAGTTTTCTTTCTATTTCTGTTAATATTTTGATTTATGTCTGAAGCTATGCTGTTATGTACAAATAATTTTGGAATTATAAGTCTTAAGAATGTAATATTTTATCAATATGCAATGATTCTCGTTATCCTTACTAGTCCTTTTTTGTGATAAGAGCTACTTTTTCTGGATAATAAATCCATACTACTGATTATGCTTAGTACTTACCTGGCCTATAATTTTTTTCATCCCTTTACTTTTAATCTTTTTGTGTCCTTCTACTTTAGTTATATTTCTTTTTAAAGAATAAATAACTGGATTTTTTTTAATCAAGATTAAATTTTAATCTTGTCTAACAATCTTTGTTTTGAACTGGAAAATTTAGTTTATTTACACTGATTATGATAACCAATATATTTGGATGCATGCCTTTCACCTTATTTATACTTGTTATCCTCCCTCTTTTCATTACGGTAAAAAAATTGCATAACGTAAAATTTACCATCTTTCAAGCATAGTTTTTAAATATACAGTTCAGTAGTTTTAAAAATATTCATATTGTAAAAAAAAAATAAAAAAAAATAAAAATAAAAATAAAAATATTCATATTGTTATGAATCCAATCTCCAGAGCTTTTTCATCTTGCAAAACCAAAACTTTACACCCATTAATCCACAACTCCCCATTTCCTCCTGCCCCAGCCTCTAGTAACTGCTATTTTACTTTTTGTGTCTATGAATTTGACTATTTTAGATATTTCATATCAGTAGAATCATACAATATTTATCTTTTTGTGACTTGCTTATTTCACTTAGCATTATGTCCCGAAGACTCATCTGTACTGTAGAATGTGATAGGATTTACCTCCATTTTAAGGCTGAATAATACTCCATCATATGCATATAGCATATTTTGTTTATCCATTCATCAATCAATGGACATTTGGGTAGATTCCACCTTTTGATTGAGAAAAGTGCTGCTATAAATATGGGTGTGTAAATATCTCTCTGAGACTCTGTTTTCAATTCTTTTGGCTATATACCCAAAAGGGGGATTGCTAAATCATATGGTAGTTCTATTTTTGATTTGGGGAAGCCATATTAAATTTATATAGACCTAATAACATAGCTTCATATATTTAAGAAAAATTGACAGAACTAAATGGAAACTAACATTAGCTTCATAAAAACACCAACAGTAATGTCTACTTAGTGGGGTTTAAAAAAATCGAGGTATAATTAAAATCCCCCCAAATCTGCCATATTGTTTTTCACAGAAGTTGCACCATTTTACAATTCCACCAACAGTGCACTAAGGGTCCAATTTTTCCACAACCTTGCCAATACCTATTATTTCCTATTTTTTATAGTAGCCATCATAATGGATGTGAGGATTTCTCCCCTTTTACTATTATATTTTCCTTTTGTTTTTAACTTTCAAATTGATTGAAGTCCCCTCCTTTTTCTTTCTATTTTATCCTTCTCCTGGTTTGGAAGTTTTACTCAATTTAGTCTGTTCTTCTAGAAATTACTCCAGAAATTTTAACTTATGTATTAACTCATAAAAGTGTTAAATTTATCAATATATTTATTTTCCCCTTTAGGCCATGTAAGAATTCAGAACACTGTAACTGTAAATGTCATTAGACTTTTTTTTTTTTTGAGAGAAAGAGAGAAAGAGTGTACGGGGGGTGTGGAGGAGAGAGAGAGGGAGAAGAAGAGAGAGAATCCTAAGCAGGCTCCACTCCTAGTGTAGTCTGATGCGGGGCCATGACCTGAGTCAAAATCAAGAGTCAGATGCTTAACCAACTGAGCCACTCAGGAGCCCCTTCACTCATTGGACCTTGGTTTTTTTTTTTAATACCACTAACTAGACATTACTGTTGCTGTTTTTATGAAGCTAATGTTAGTTTTCACTTAGTTCTGTCAATTCTTCTTAAATATATTGAAGCCCTGTTGTTAGGTCCATATAAATTTAGAATTATTTTATCTTCCTCATAGATTGATCCCTACATATTTATAAATAGAGATACTTATTTATAATTATCCTTCCTGCTATAAATTCCCTTCCTGGACATTTCTTCTTATTGCCTTATTTTGTATTAATCAAGTAATTTTTATTCCATCTCCTGTTAGCTTATTAGTTGTACTTTCTTTTAGTTAACCTAGAAATTACAACATGTATCTTTGACTTATTAGAGTTTAATTTAAATAATTACTTTTACCACTTCCAGGGCAATGCAAAGGCATTAAAATATATCTTTCCAATTTTTGCACTATTATTATCATATGTGTTCATTCTGCATATACTTAAATTCCTTCATAATATTATTGATACTATTGTGTGTATCTAGTTGATGGAGTTAAAAAAAATCAAGGTATAATTAAAATCCACTGACTGGAGTTACAGTATTCTGAAGTTTTTGTATGGTCTAAAGGGGAAAGTAAATATATTGATAAATCAAAATTCGTTTAGATTTGTACATATATTTTATTATTATTTTTTTAAGATTTTATTTATTTATTTGACACAGAACCAGAGAGAGAGAGAGACAGAGCAAGCACAAGCAGGGAGAACGGCAGGCAGGGGAGAAGCAGGCTCTCTGCTGAGCAAGGAGCCCGATGTGGGGCTCGATCCCGGGACCCTGGGATCATGATCTGAGCTGAAGGCAGCCGCTTAACCAACTGAGCCACCCAGGCGCCCCTATTATTTTTTTCTCTTCATTTCTTCTTTATTTTCTTTTCTACCATTAGGATATTTTCTTCTCCTTGAGGAATTCATTTTAGATTGTATTTTTTTTCTCTTTTTTTAGTGTGTATCTGCTGATGACAATTTTTTTTTCCAGAAGTGTCATTATTTACCTTTATTTTAAGAAACCATTTTTGCTGGTATCAAATTCCAGGTCATCTCTGAAAAGGGTTTTGCTTGGTATAAAATTCTAAGTTTGCAGTTATTTTTTTAGTCAACACTTCAACTGTGTTTCGGCTTCCATAACTTCCATTAAGGAATCAGTTCCATTTTTGTGGCCTTAAACATAATGAAAGTATTTTATTATTGAAAGTAATATGTCCTTGGGGCACCTGGGTGGCTCAGTCTGCTAAGTGGCTGCCTTCAGCTCAAGCCATGATCCCAGGGTCCCGGGATTGAGCCCCACATTGGGCTCCCTACTCAGCAGGGAGCCTGTTTCTCCCTCTCCCTCTGCTGCCCCTTCTGCTTCTGCTCTCTCATCCGCACTCTCTCTCAAATAAATAAACAAAATCTTTAAAAAAAAGAAAGTAATATGTCCTTAATATTATCCAACCATAAAAAAGAATGAAAGCTTGCCATTTGCAATGACATGGATGGAACTAGAGGGTATTATGTGAAGTGAAATAAGTCAGTCAGAGAAAGACAAATACCATATGATGTCATGCATATGTGGAATTTAAGAAGCAAAACAAACAAAGGGAAAAGAGAGAGAGAGAAAGACAAATCAAGAAGCAGGCTCTTAACTATAGAGAATAAACTGGTGGTCACCAGAGGGGAGGAGGGTGGGAGGATGCATTAAATAGGTGATGGGGATTAAGGAGTGCACTTATCATGAGGAGCACACGGTGTTGTATGGATGTGTTGAATCACTATATTGTACACCTGAAACTAATATAACACTGTATGTTAACTATACTGGAATTATAATTTTTAAAAAAAAATAATATATTTTTTTAAAGATTTTATTTATTTGACAGAGAGACACAGCGAGAGAGGGAACACAAGCAGAGGGAGTGGGAGAGGGAGAAGCAGGCTTCCCGCGGAGCAGGGAGCCCGATGCGGGGCTCGATCCCAGGACCCTGGGATCATGACCTGAGCCGAAGGCAGACGCTTAACAACTGAGCCACCCAGGCGCCCCAAAATAATAATATTTTTTAAAAAAGAAACTAATGTGTCTTTTTTCCCTGCCTGGCTGCTTTTAAGATTTTTCTCATTGGCTTTGATTTCCATGAGATTTACAATGATATGCCTTGGTTTAGTTTGCTTTGTTTCTTTTTCTGTTGTTTTGCTTTATTATACTTGGCTTTGTAATACTATTTGGACATACAATTTAATTTATCAGTATTAAAAAATTCTTAGTATCACTTCAAAAAGGGTCACATTCCCTACTCTGCTTCTGAGATTTCCATGCACCTACCAGACATTTCCACTATCCCAGATGTCTTTTGGGATGAGTTTTAGATTTCTTTTAGTTTGCTTGTTTTTGTTTATCTTGCTTTTCATATACATCTGTATTTCCCTTCTTCAGTTTGGATATTTTCTACTGTCCTATCTCCCTATTCATTAATCCTCAGTTTAGTTGAGTCTGTTTTGCTCTTAATTTGTCTACTGAGTTCTTACTTGCATATTTATATGTTCTTATTTTTCTCTTCTAGAATTCTCTTCTAGAATTTCCATTTTAATCATTCTCTAGGGTTTAGTTATCTACTAAATTCCCCACCTATGTCCTTGAACATACAATAATCATTATATTAAAGTCTGTATCTATTTATTCCAACATGTCAGTTTATTTGGATTTGATTCTGCTTTGTCTACTTTTGTTTAGTTTTTGTTTGATCATTTTGTCCATGGAATGCATGGTAGTTTTTTAATGGAAAGTCAAACACTGTGATAAAAATTAAAAAGAGAAATTTAAGTTCTTGATAATGTAAGTTCCATCTGAAAAAGGATGTGTTTTGGTTACTGCATATGTCAGGATAAAAGCAGATCACCTCATGTAGTCTGGTACTGAGCTAATTTGGAATGAGTTTTGTTAGTCGTGAAGGCTAGTCTACGTCCATCTAGTCATTACTCCTACTGGCTAGCCCTTCAGGCTCCTTACTGAAAAATCTGGGATATTTGTTGGGGTTCCCATCTTGCTGGGGAGCCCCCTTGAACTGCTAAAAGCTCTGCTCAGCCTCTTGGCCTCCAAGCCTCTGTTTTCTCCACCACCTCTAAGAGTTTCCTAGTCCTCACACATGTTTGAATTTCAGCTTCTCACTTCTATACTCATGTATACATGAGTAAATGCTTGTGTATACACATGAGTATACATGAGTATATGCTTGTGATCAGGAATTCTCAGGAAAGAATTTTGCTTTTTTTTCCTCCCTAAGTCTAAGAAAAACACATATCCCTACTATTAAATTTTCAATGAGTTTTGTTGCTGTCGTTCAATTATGAGGAGCATCGGTTTTCAGGTCTGTCCTCTGTCTTCCACCTTGCTTTAACCCCAGGCTTTGTGTCCTGTCCCCAACTTGTACAGACCAATAAAACACAAGTTCTACACCATCAGGCCTTGGCAGATATCCCCAGGGTCAATACCAAGCAGCTCTGGACTTTACTTACCTCTCCGGATTAATGGTTTCTATTCTCTGAGGGGTTCCCTTAATTATTTTTAATCACTTTAGTCACTAATTTGGACACATTTTAATGCTAATCCAGTATTTTAGGTATATTGTGCCAGCAGGTGTATTTCTGAACATCTGGTTTGCCAAACTGCCTTAAGTAGAGATCTAATCATGCTGTTTCTAAGTCACACTAAGAACATATCCCACATTTTCCCCACTTCCAGACCTTGATTCTACTAATTCTTCTTTATTTAAGAGGCATTGCTGTGTGGCAGTTAAGAACTTGGTCTTTGGAGTTGCACATTCTGTGTTCAACTATTTGCTCTGCTGCTCTCCACATATGTGATCGGGGGCCATTTACTTACATTTCAAGACCTCCGTTTCTGCATCTTTAAAATGGGGCTATTAGTATAACTCTTACAGAGTTGTTGCAAAAATTGAATGAGAAAATGCATGTAAAGTGTTGACACAATGTCTGACGTAGTGTATAAATGCGCTGAAGCCAAACACAATAGCGGATAAATAAATGTTAGTTACTATTATAATTGCCTAGAATTTCCTTTCCTCAGATATTTATTTACTGAATTCCTATTCTCCCTAAGGACCAATACATATTCTGCCTCCTTCAAAAGTCCATTCAGATTTCTCTAGAAATCAGTATTTTATCTTATATTCCCTTAGCGCATCTATTACTTATAAATCTCTTTTCCCCAGATCCACCTGCCCTGGAGTTACACAAATATTTACATGACTGTCCCCTCTACCAGTTTGTGCGTTTCTCTAGTATGAAGACTCCCACAGGGAATACGTGTTAGATTTCACTGAATTGATTTGTACCCTGTACTCTAAACAGTTCAATGAGGTAACATACGTGTGAGTTTGAGAATAAAGGAAAGCAGAAAAAAAGAACACAAAATGTGGTAAGGTTTTGTTTGAAAGCTGTTTCACATATATTATTCAAATAATCCTTACAACTAATCCTGGGTGAGGCTTTCATGGAACCTGGTAAGTCTGGTAGGTTTCTTGGGAACTTATTATTTTATTTTTATTTTTATTTTCCTGATAGGAAGATATACATATCCATGAGTTAATGGTTTTTCAATATGATTTAGAATGCATATTTTCTAATATCATTATACAAAGTATGATTATAAAGTAAGAAGTGGGGTAGAAATGGCTTGATACAGGAAGTTTGGGGGAAGATTGCTAGATCTTACCCCAGAGGAAGGTGAACTTCAAGGATAGAAATCAGAAAAGTGAGTGAGTAGGACAAGAGATTGAAGAAATTCATGGTTGCATTAATCAAGGTTCCCAGGAAAACAGAGCATAAAGGATAGATGATAGATAGATAGATAGATGATAGATAGATAGATAGATAGATAGATGATAGATAGGTAGATGATAGATAGATGATAGACAGGGAAGTAGAGATAGAGATAGAGATTTATTTATATTTCTTTATCTTTATCTCTATCTCTCTCTTATTGAGAAAAAGATTTGAAAAACTGGCTCATATGATTTTGGAGGCTAGAATCTAGGGAGCAAGCCAGCAAGCTGGAGACCCAGGGGAAAGCTGACATTGCACTCTTAAGCCTGAAGTCAATGGAAGCAGAATTCCTTCTTCCTGAGGGGAGGGGGGGGGAGAGGGCGGGGGACCGGTTTAAGGCCTTCAACTGATTAGATTAGGCTCACCCACATTATGGAGGGAAGTCTACTTTATTCAGAGTCTACTAATTTAAATGTTAATCCTATCCTTAAAAATACCTTCACAGCAACACCTAGACTGGTGTTGACCGAAAACCAGGTATCAATGCTAAGTTGACACATAAAATTAACCAATACAGTGGCTAAGAGAAAACTTACCTATTTACAAAATCAATCTCTTGTCATTTCTCTTCTTTCATTTAATTATGTTCCTTCTCAAATCTTGATTTTCTTAAATACAGTTCTGTAAACCGACTCTCTTGATATTCTCAGCATCACTCTCAGAGATAGCTTAGTGTAGCCTTTTCCAGGAAGACCCTGAATCAAAATTCAAAGCATCCCTTTCCCCTTTCTCTAACCTCTTTCTTTCTACTTTTTCTTTTGATTTGGGGGGGGGAAAGGTTTTATATATTATCTTGAGTATAAGAGATCTTTTACAATTGAAATGAAGAGCAATAGAATGAAACAAGTAAAGTAGAAAGAGAGAGATGAAAGTGGTAACCCAGAGAAGAACTAACAGGGTATTTGAAAGGTGAAAGCGGATTTATAGATCTAAGAATGTTAACAAAGTCTTTGCTGGGCTGCACTAGTTTGGGAATGCTTTAGGGCGCACTGGCCACAGGGAAGTTCACAGCTGGGAACTTGTGATAGTTTGATAGAAGGGGCAGGGCTAGAGATTCTGAAATGAGCACTTGGCATGTCTGAGAGAATCAGTTTCCATTACAATATGAGTAGAGAGTATTTGTCATTTAGTTCCCTTCTTTTCCTCTATAATTAAACAGTGAGACTGTAGTCAGCTCTTCTGAGGACCTAGCTCCTCATGAATTTAGCATCTTCATTTTTACAGCAAGTACCAATAGCAATAAGAGCTACGAGACTAAATAAATCTTGCGAAATTCCCTAAAACGTAACATTTTCAATCCTTTTCTAGGAAAGTTTGTCATGTTGTAGCAGTCAGGAGCTTGATATAATACACTTTGCTATTACTAAGATACAGACTTACTACCCAACAAATGAATCTTGCCCTTGTAAAGAATAAATTAAGCCTGATGGAGTAATCATTTCTCATGATAATCCTTAGATATAGTATCAGGAACTGTAAGGTAATTTGACCTATATTTTCTTTCACTGTTTGATTGAATTTTACAATATTCTCTACCAAGTTGTGGTTTAATTTGAATTCAGATGTATCCATTGATGGGAAACACACTCTTCAAGCAGCCCATCTGAATTTTAGACAACTTTGACCATAACTTCTCTATCTTAAGCTGAAATCTACCATCCTGTGACTTCTACTCACTGATCCTCAGTAGAACTTTGAACCCCATTAGAATAGACCCAACACCTTTGACTCATAGGTTCTTAAAATATTTGATGAGAACTATTCTTCCCTTTTCACCTTGAATTCGGAGCTGTCTCTTTTTCAAGGTAAATATCCCCAATATCTTCAACTATGCTCTATTACTAAGTATCAAGCATATTTGCTTTACTGATTCCTATCACAGATCCAAAATTAGACAATTACCTAATATGATCTGACCAGCAGGCAATTGGAAAAAACTTTTTTTGAAATGTTTAGCATTTCTATTATTTCATTATAATATCTCTTTAACTTTTTGGTTTATTAAAACTCGACAGTCATTTTATCACATGCTGCTAGGCTACATCACTTCCAACTGCATTTGGGCAGTTGGGTTTTTGGACCCAAGCGTAGGATCTTATGTTAATCCCTGTTAACTTCTATCTTTTTAGAGATTCATCCCATTGCTACAGACTGACAAGATTTTTTTTGTTGTTTCAATTCTGGTTCTGACATACAATGTGTTCGTTCTCTTGCCAGGCTTCATGTCATCTACATATTTGATAAGCATGCCTTCTGTGGCTTCATACAATTCAATCTATAGGATTATACAGTCATAATTACATCGTTTGAGAACTTTCCAACCTTCTAAAGTTATATTTCCTTTCAAAACTTTATGTTATGGAGTAATGCAAACTTTTCACTAAACTTTTAGAAGTTCTGCTTCCCAAACCTCAGAGTATGTTCTTCCCTTCTTCGGATACCACACATTCTCGGATGACAGGTTCTCAAAAATTATTCATTCCATTAATCCCTAATTGGGATGGTTAAATTTATGTGTTGAGCCTACTGGGCTAAGGGATATCCAGACAGCTGGTAAAGTTTGTCTTTACAAACTTACACTTACACTGTCTGTGAGGGTGTCTTCAGAAGAGTTTAGCATTTGAATTGGTAGACCAGTAAAGATGACCACTCTCCCCAATGTGGTTGGTCATCATCCAATCTGTTCAGGGCCTGAACAGAACAAAACATCAGAGGAAGGGCTAATCTGCTCCCTCTGCTTGAGCTGAGATGTCCATCTTCTCTTGCCTGTGGGCATAGGCACTCCTGGTTTTCAGGCTTTCAGGCTCAGACCAAAACTTACTTCTTCTGCTCCTTCAATTCACAGGGTGATTCTCAGGTCTTAGGACATGGACCGAATTATACCACTGGCTTTCATGGTTCACCTGCTTGTGGAGATCAGGTCATGTGACTTCTCAGCCACCATAACTCTATGAACCAATTCCCATAATAAATCTCTTCTTATCTAGATCTAGATCTAGATGTATTTATATCTCCTACTGGTTTTGTTTCTCTGGAGAACCCTAATATACTAGTTTTTCTTTCACAATCATTGTTGATGCATTTTCTTTCACAATCATTTCTTTCACAATCAATGTCGATTTACATTTTAGGTAAGACTTTGTTTAAAATTGTATTCATTTCCTATTGCTGCTATAACAAATTTAATGGTTTAAAACAGTATACATTTATTGTCTTATATCCCTAGAGGTCAAAGTCTGAAATGTGTCACTGGGCTAAAACCAAGGTGTTGGCAGGGCTGCATTTCTTCTGAAGGCTCTGGGAGATAGTATGTTTCCATGCCCTTTCCAGCTTCTGGAGGCTGCTTACATTCTTTGGCAGCAGCTTCTTCCTCTGTCTTTAATCCAGCAGAATAGCATCTTCAAACTTCTCTCTGAATCTGACCGCTTCTCCTCCCTCCATTCTGAAGGACCCTTGTGATTACATGGGGCCTGCCTAGATAATCCAGGAAGGTTTCCCTACAGTAAAGTCAGCTGATTGTCAACCTTAATTCCACATGCTACCTTAATTCCCCTTGGCCACGTGACATGACATAGTCACAGATACTGGGGATTAGTATGAGGACATCCTCGAGGGTCATTAATGTTGCCTACCACAAAAATGTAAGCCAAGAATTTATTAGGTGCTCTGTTTTGCACTAAATAAATAATTAAGCATTTGTGCAAATAGTCAAAGTCACTAGTCATGACTTTATTTTGTTTCAGGATTAGACTTTCCTTATTTGGCTAAAAAATAGTACCATAAGCTCCTCTTCTTTTAGTCAAATAAACATAAGACTCTAACTGATGGTTTGTAAATGTTCCTGAAGACATACATTTTCTAAAATAGTGTATCATTTACCCTAGAGAAATACTCTTCACCATTTCCCAGCCTTTGCTACTCCCCATCACACTTTTACCAACTCATAACAGATTGTTACAGTTTACTATCTGAATGAAATTAACATGAAATTTAAAATAAAATTCAATAACCATAATGAAAGCTTCATTAGAACAAAATAGAAGACACTGGTCCGAAAGTAAGCTCTGTGAAAAAGACAGGTTAAAGTTTTTAAAACACAACAGGAACTCTGGTTCTTATTTGTCTCTGAGATGAAACTTCTAATTTGAATTTGTCATGGTCACCTCAACGGTGACATTACGAAGTGAAATTGAGTTCATCAACCTCAGAAGGATGATGGAAAAATTATTGCATAGTATTCATCTGTGTCTGCGTACATATATGTCTAAACGTATCACTCAGGTGGGAAAGCTCGCTTTGAGGATGAAGAAGAATTTGAGTTTTTCTGTTTTGTTTTTCCCCTAGGGATCTTAAAGATTCTCCATCACATTAAACACCAGCAGGATGAATGAGCCTATCTTTGGGGAATGTATGATTGTCATTCACCAAATACAAAGGGAAAGAGTTGCAATGTTTCCACCATCTAAAGGCTTTAGCCTAGGGCAAATATCTACTTTTAAATTTTATCCCCAAAGCGGTTCATTTTACCATTAACAGAGTTCTTTTTGTCTAATTTGGGTTCTGCCTATTTTAGAACCTGAAACAATCCTGCCTCCTTCAGCATTGCGGTGAAGCTGAGAGAAAGCTCAAGGGGTTCCAAACACAACTTCAGTACCTCGTTTAGCCACCACTAGCTCTGTCATGTTGGAAAACTCATTTAACTCTCAGCCCCACTTTAGTTATGTGTGAAATGTATCTGCAAAATGAGGGCATTGGACTCCTGTAATGTCAGCTGTTTACCAATAGTGTTCTGTAGACCCTTAGGTCCATAGAAATGCCTCAGGTAGTGTTGAGGTGAAGCAGAGCGGGTGAGGGAAAGAGATGGAGAAGATGGGGTCCCTTGCAGCTCATCCTGTGGTATAGACATCAGAAGTCTTATTATTCATTGGTATTTACAAGTCATCTCTAAGCCTCATGTTAGATTTTTACCAAATTTAACAATTAAAAAAGCCAAATTAAAAAATAGCCATGTGAAGACTTTATAAAGATTGGTATTCTTTCTGAAATCCTGAACTATTTGTCTTTGTCATAGTAGGTCAATCAGCATTCCAATAGCTTAAATATGGTTGCAAATATGGAGAAAAAATAAACCCACAATTTGTAGAGTATTTAAGCAAATAAAATTAGCCACATCTTTCTTTGGATAAATGGTCCATCCTAGGGCTAGGTCATGAAAGAGACAAGAACTTGCAGAGCTTTGTGGTATCAGAAGCCAAGGAGGTGCTCCAGTGGATGGCAGCATTTCAAAAGGCAAAAGATCCAACCAAGAGGAACTCTTAATAGCCAAAGCTGGAACAATATAGAAACAAAATAAAAAGCTGTAGTATTGGATCCAAACACTAAAATAAATATCCATGAATTCTTACCGTGACAAATAAATAATGGAATGAGTAAATGGGAAAGAAGGAACAACTTCTCACAGAAGTCCAATCAATAAATGTAGAAGGAATGAGAGAAATTGCCATTAGGACACCGTAGTAATAATTGTTGCAGATGAAATCCACCGATGAATGCAACAATTATTCAATGAAAGTTTGAGGAGAAACAGGATGTTTTCATAGTATCAATGTTTTGCTCCCCCAAATACTTACTAATGACAAAGGGAAAAACATAGTAACTTTACAGCAGAGAAACATGACAGACCATACCTTCACCAAATGATCATCTTATATTAGAACACTGAATATTGGGGCGCCTGGGTGGCTCAGTCAGTTAAGCGTCTGCCTTCAGCTCAGGTCATGATCCCAGGGTCCTGGGATCGAGCCTCACATCCGGCTCCTTGCTCGGCAGGAAGCCTGCTTCTCCCTCTCCCTCTCCCCCTGCTTGTGTTCCCTCTCTCACTGTCTCTCTCTCTGTCAAATAAATAAATAAAAATCTTAAAAAAAAAAAAAAAGAACACTGAATATTGTAATGAGCTGCACTATCACTCTACTTAATAATGATAGCCAACATATTTTAAGGTAAACTCTTAATACTACCATTTTAGAACTTTGCTAACATAATTCTAGAACTAGCCTTAAAATTTAAGAGTAAACAAAATTGAAGAAATGTAAGAGCAATATTGAAACACCATCATAAAGTTGTAATAATTAAAAAAGTATCTTAAGAGTACATGGAATAGAGTAAATAACCTAGAATCATCTATGAATAGAAAGGTAATGATAGACCAAATAAGTATTGGATGAATTAGTCAATAATCCTAATCAATATGTCACACACAGCAAATTTTTCTTTAGAAAATAATCTATTCAGATTCGCTCACATAAACAATGAATTCCAGATATATCAAAAGATTAAGAGCAAAAAATTAAGCCCTAAAATACTTGCAGAAAAACATAGGTGTGTCTTTAACAGATGTTTGGGTCAGGGAGGAATTTTTCAGGTAAGTGCAGTTACAAAGGAGAAGACAGAATTAATTACCTAAAAAGTAATTGCTGCTTTACATTAAAATACCGTAAAAACTTATAAGACATGAAACTGGGAAAAATATTTGTAATAACTGTAACAGGAAAGAGTAGTAACTAAAAAGCCCACGCAAGACCATTTATTTGTTCATCCATCCAACCAATATTTATTGAGCAACTCATCCGTGCCAGGCTAGAACACAGTAGTAACCAACCAAACTAAATTGTTCCTTACACGAGGCTTACACACTAGCAGAGTGGGGTGGGGGCGGGGGGTGGGGAGGCAGAAGCAGTAAACCAATAAATAGACAATATGTAAGATCATGGTGTAACGTAGAGAGAGAAAAAAAAAACACATGGGCTAAGGGGGACGGGAAGAGCGTAGTGGGAACAATGTTATTTTGTGTCACATGGTCAGGGAAGGCTCCAATGCCCTGTCTTTTGAGCAGATACCTGACGAACATGAGAGAGAAAGCTGGGGACAGGTCTGCAAAAAGGAGCTTCCTAGAAGCAGGGGAGAGAGGGTCAAAGCCCAAGGCCCCCAGCATGCCCAAGATTTCAGAGGGCCCCGTGTCAGAGCTGAGTGAGCCAGGGAGAAGGAAGGGAGAGCAGCTTGGGATGGAGAGGTGGATCACACAGGACTTCAAAGGCCATTACGAGGACTTTTGTTTGTTTTTGGAATGAAGTTGGAAGGCTTTGGAGGGTTCTGAATAGAAAAAAAAAATATTTTCATTTGTTCAACAAATATTTATTTTGCAATGTGTGCTAGGCCCTGGTCTGAGAGGTGCTGATACAGAAGTAAATAAATCCCTAATCTCACAAGCTTCTATCCTAGTGAGGGGAGTCATGTAAGAATGTTTGAGTGTTAATTTTGAAGTGCATATTTAGACAGCCACAAGATGTAAAAGAAGAGCAGGCACTGGAATCTAAGTTTTTAAAGATTTTTTTTTTTTTTTATTCATGAGAGACAGAGAGAAACAGAGGGAGAAGCAGGCTCCTAAGGAGTGGGAAGCCCGATGCGGGACTCGATCCCAGGCCCTGGGATCATGACCTGAGCCGAAGGCAGACGCCCAACCATCTGAGCCACCCAGACGCCCGGAATCTAAGTTTTTAATGTGAGTGAGAAATCAGATATCAGTAACTTGTTTTCTCTGCTAGGGAAACTCAGACACTCTGGATCATCTGGGTGCAGAGTCACTGGGTGCAAGTGGTCCTGCCTCTTCCAATCATTAGACCATTTTCTCCTCAGGATAGATGTAAATGAGAGGAATGGGAACATTATAGAGAGCGTGAGAATGAACAA